>NC_053039.3:575173338-575806552 GCF_002575655.3 Aegilops tauschii subsp. strangulata | reverse complement strand
CATAAGAGGGGAGCACACCAGCCCACAAGGGGTGGCGCCCCCCCCCCTTAGGCAGGAGGCCGAATTGGAGAAGGAAAAAAGGGGTTCAGCCCCTCCTTCTTTTCTCTCTTCCCCCTTCCCTTTCTTCTCCGGTGAAAAAAGGAAAGGGGGGGCGCCACTTGGGGAAACCCCAAGTAGGATTCGGATCCTACTTGGGGCGCCCCCTGGCTGCCTCTCCTCCCCTCCCACCTATATATATGTGGGGAAGGGGGCGCCTAGAACACACAGCATCAATTGTTAGCCGTGTGTGGCGCCCCCCTCCACAGTTTACACCCCCGGTCATACTTTCGTCGTGCTTAGGCGAAGCCCTGCGAGGATCACTACACCATCACCGTCACCACGCCGTCGTGCTGACGGAACTCATCTACTACCTCGACACCTTGCTGGATCAAGAAGGCGAGGGACGTCACCGAGCTGAACGTGTGCAGAACTCGGAGGTGCCGCACGTTCGGTGCTCGATCGGTGGAGCACGAAGAAAGTTCGACTACATCAACCGCATTGTGAAACGCTTCCGCTTACGGTCTACGAGGGTACGTAGACATACTCCCCCCCTTGTTTCTATGCATCTCCATGGACAGATCATTGCGTGTCCGTAGAATTTTTTTTGTTTTCCATGCAACGTTTCCCAGCAGTGGCATCAAAGCCAGGTCTATGCGTAGATGATATGCATGAGTAGAACACAAAGAGTTGTGGGTGGTGATAGTCATATTCTTACCACCAACGTCTTATTTTGATTCGATGGTATTGTGGGATGAAGCGGCACGGACCAACCTTACATGTCCACGCACATGAGACCAGTTCCACCGACGGACACGCAACTAGTTTTGCATAAAGGTGGCTGGCGGGTGTCTGTTTCTCCTACTTTAGTTGAATCGAATTTGACTGCGGCCGGTCCTTGAAGAAGGTTAAAACAGCGAACTTGATGAAACAGCAAACCGAGGCTCGTGTGCTTGGATCATCTCCGACATTGGTTTCACTGTGTTTTTTGAACTTCGCATTGAGTAAGTCGCGTTGTAATCGTTGCATGTCGTGTGTGTGTGTGTGTGTATTTTTACGCGAAGGTGCTCGGATTGCTCGCGTTATCTGAGAGTTGCCCTTTAGCTTTGTCCATGCGTAAGAGCGGGTTGTTGGTCTTTGTTGTGTTTTGAAGGCCGCACAAAACGGCCGCCCGAGCCGGTCAAAAGGTGGATTTATCGCCCTCCCGCCAAATCTGGTGGCTTGCCCCTTCAAAATTTCGAGAAGGCGTTACTTTGTCGTGGACTCGACGCCCAAGTTAGTGGCAACCGTAATAAAACCATGCCTCGAGGTCGAACACGGTTTTGTATCATATATGGACAGTGTTGAGAAGTCGGTCTTTTTTTTAGTGTGAGATGAGTCATTTGTAAACGGACATATCGTCTACCTAGCCCACGCCCACTCACACTTAGGCCGTACGCACTTTCCTATTTCTGATCGAGTCCATCCCTTCATCCATGCGCAAACTTAATTCAAAAGGGATGTTGGGAGTGGAACCTCCTCACTCAATGATATCCCTTTTTCTGTTTCCTTTTTTCTTTCTTTTAAACCTCTGTGTTTATCTCAGAAACCTTTTTAGGCTCAAGTTTTTAATGCTCGGCCGTTCATGTGCTAAGATTATCTCAGCAGTGATTGCGATATGCTTTTGTGAACTTCTCCTTGGTCGTGTTGCACCGTTTGTGCAATGTGCATGTATATGCGTGAAAGTGCCCGAACTGCTCACATTATCTGAGAGTTATTTGGATTTCACCATGCGTAAGAGCAACATGTTGGTTTCAATCGTGTTTAAAAAAAGTCAGAGTAGCCTCCCGAGCCAATCAGGGGGTGCATTTATAACCCTCCCGGCAAGCCCCGTGACCTACCCCCATCAAAGTTTGAAGTGTTGGAAATATGCCCTAGAGGCAATAATAAATTGGTTATTATTATATTTCCTTGTTCATGATAATCGTTTATTATCCATGCTAGAATTGTATTGATAGGAAACTCAGATACATGTGTGGATACATAGACAACACCATGTCCCTAGTAAGCCTCTAGTTGACTAGCTCGTTGATCAATAGATGGTTACGGTTTCCTGACCATGGACATTGGATGTCGTTGATAACGGGATCAGATCATTAGGAGAATGATGTGATGGACAAGACCCAATCCTAAGCCTAGCACAAGATCGTGTAGTTTGTTTGCTAAGAGCTTTTCTAATGTCAAGTATCATTTCCTTAGACCATGAGATTGTGCAACTCCCGGATACCGTAGGAATGCTTTGGGTGTACCAAACGTCACAACGTAACTGGGTGGCTATAAAGGTGCACTACAGGTATCTCCGAAAGTGTCTGTTGGGTTGGCACGAATCGAGACTGGGATTTGTCACTCCGTGTAAACGGAGAGGTATCTCTGGGCCCACTCGGTAGGACATCATCATAATGTGCACAATGTGACCAAGGAGTTGATCACGAGATGATGTGTTACGGAACGAGTAAAGAGACTTGCCGGTAACGAGATTGAACAAGGTATCGGGATACCGACGATCGAATCTTGGGCAAGTAACATACCGATTGACAAAGGGAATTGTATACGGGATTGATTGAATCCTCGACATCGTGGTTCATCCGATGAGATCATCGAGGAGCATGTGGGAGCCAACATGGGTATCCAGATCCCGCTGTTGGTTACTGACCGGAGAGTCGTCTCGGTCATGTCTGCGTGTGTCCCGAACCCGTAGGGTCTACACACTTAAGGTTCGGTGACGCTAGGGTTATAGAGATATTAGTATGCGGTAACCTGAAAGTTGTTCGGAGTCCCGGATGAGATCCCGGACGTCACGAGGAGTTCCGAAATGGTCCGGAGGTAAAGATTTATATATGGGAAGTCTTATTTTGAATTTCTGCTACGTTCCCCAACATGAAGGAGTTGCTTTGTCATGGACTTGGCATTCAAGTTAGTGGCAACCATATATCAAGGTTGAAAATGTTTTTTCGTATCAAACATGGATGGTCTTGACATATCGATCTTTTTGTAGAATCTAAGATGATCCATATTAAACTAAATAAATGGCGCAAATCAGGTATTTATTTACAAAAAATTTGATCATATTAGCTCGTTGTTACTTCAGACATTGATCATGTGTCTCGTGTTAGTCTGTAACTGAGCATATGCCATGGGCATTCCGGTCTTTCCATGTAACCTCAAATTTTGGGCATATTGACTATCAAAGTCTAAGTCCATACATAATTAAATTATTGTGGAGTTTAATGACAATTATGTTATGTACATATTAAATTTGATCAACCGCGTGTTAGTAGACCAACGATGTTCCCATGCCCATTGAGCCCCCCATGTTTTCTCATCTTTCTGTTCGGGTCCCTCCCCACCCTCCCAGTGCAAACAAAATGAAGGGTGAAGATGGTACCTCTTTGGTGGGGAGCACCCATGGACATCACCATGGATCCTACACCAACACCCTAAGTGTCATGGACCAATGACTAGAGGACGTGCACGTGCCGACGAAACAGAGGTTATAACTCACTCCTCTTTGAACTACCCTTACATTCATATGGGACATGGCTATTTCCTCAAATGGAGAACCCGTGCATACTCAGGTAGCAAGGAAGCGACCATAGAGAAGCAAGGGAACAAGACTGAGACATGGTGGAAGATGAGCAAGCAAAAGAAGAAGAGAAGGTTGTCCATGCGCTACAACCGAACATCCGGACTGCTGACGAACATCCAGGCTAAGCTTAGACGAAATGGCTCTCTAGATAGTTGGTCGGCCTTTGTATCCGAACTAAGCCCGGACATCCGTCTAGGAAACAGAAGCCTTGGCACTCAAGCTGGGCATCTGCCACGTTGTACGGACATCCGGCACCCGGAGCACATCCCTATGGAACCCGAGCCCTAGAACCTACCCGAACATCCGGACACCAATCCAGACATCGGACCGTTCAATAGTCGGACGTCCGGCTAGCTATTTGGACACCGGCCTACAAGCTAATTTGAATAAGTGGCGTTGTATCCCCTCTCCCACCTTCTCCTCTAGACTATAAATACTCCTTCCTCACTTCCTCCTAGGGTTAGCAAAGCATAATAGAAATACTTGAGAGGGCTTTGCTCATCTTTCACTATAATGGAGATCAAGGCCTCCTTTGGAGAAGATACATCTTGGATTCAAGACCTCCATCTCTTCTTGAGATTTGGAGAAGACTGCCCCTCAAGACCTCATCTTCCTTTGTGGATTTTGGGAAAAGTACACTAACTAGTTATCTTCCTTTAGAGTGCATGTGTGATTGGGTCTATGTTCTTGAGTATTTCTCTCAATCCACCACCAAATTGTGAAAGATTGGGCAACCTAGGGCTTGGTCATACATCATCTTGGTATCACATGCTTTGGTTGTCACAATTTGGAGGGCCCCTCACCTTTATAGCCTCATTTTGTTTGTTCTTGCCTAAATTCAGAAATTCCCCGCAAAATTAGTCATACCAATTTCTTGCATTTTGTTGGATCCTGTGATATTTTGTTGGCCTTGATCCATATATGTGATGAGTTACTTGTGGATCTAGCCTCCCCTTTGAATTTTGTAACCCTTCTCCACGAATCCCACTGAGGGAGACCTGGACTAGGGGGTCCTCGGGTCACCGGCCTATCTCTCATGGGCCGGACAGTTGGGTCGCACTATATCCGGACCGAAGACCTCTTGGCGTGTACCCCAAGTCAAGATGGAAGATTCAGCGTTCTTGTTCCTTCGGTGTAACCGACTATGTGTAAACCCTAGTACCCCTGGTGTCTATATAAACCAGAGGGTTTAGTCCGTGGAGGCTAAGAGAACATCGATTATCCTACTAGCTTAGGGTTTAGTTCATCTGATCTCGTGGTAGACTGACTCTGTAATCCTCATATACACAAGCCATATAATCAAGCAGGACGTAGGGTTTTACCTCCTAGAGAGGGCCCGAACCTGGGTAAATACTGTGTCCCGCGTCCCTTGTTCCCCATCAATCCAAGATCCACAGTTCGGGACCCCCTACCCGAGATCCACCGGTTTTAACACCGACATTGGTGCTTTCATTGAGAGTTCTGTTGTCGAATTGCCAAAGGATCGATGCCTCGCTTGATCATCGGAGACAACATCAACACCGGAGACATCTTCGTCCCAGTCAACTTTTCGCGTTCGGCAGCATTGTTCTGCACGCCAATTCGGCCGGTCATCTCAACCAGGCTGACAACTTCGCCCCTGAGCATCATATCAAGTTCGGTAACCTAGAATACATCGCCGATGCTCAAGGCAATCTGATCTTCACCAGCTTCTCGGCCTTGCCCGAGACGCCCGACAATCCCGGAGCCTCGGCTTCCAGATCCCCCCTTGGTCCGATCATCGGATCAGCCATCGACGCGCACCAGGATTCGAATCCGGATGAGACCACCTTCGAAGACCCAGAGTTAACTCTGGCCGAGTGCACTCTCCCCGCCTCGGGTCAGGCTTCGAGGCTCAACGCCTACTCGGCACCCATGGACCAAGATACAGTCCCGGCCGGACTCTTCCCACTCGACACTAGTCTGGCTTCTGTTGGAGATATGCCCTAGAGGCAATCATGTATGATGATATTTCCTATGTGTTTATGAATAAAGATAGTCCTTGGACATTATCAATGATGTATATCAGCAAGTACGTGACTTGTTTGTGGGACTATGCATTGTATGATTACTGTCCTAAAAGGTCCCTAGTCGAAAGGGTTGTGTGGACGCGTAGCCAACTAGACTAGCATATGACATGGTCGATGGCTTGGTCTCACTAGCCATGAGCATTGGATGCTAATCGGATAATATGGACTCGGAAGGATCTAGTCGGATTCGAGTCGAGATAAGGTATGAGTCGGACAGACCCAACTATGAGACGCAGCGATATGTCATCCATGAGTCTCTAGTACAACATACGTTCTATGTCCTAAGACCCGAGCTGGCACATGTACTCGGGATGGGGATATACCTGCTTTGGGCCGACCAAATGCTACTCCGTGACTGGGTAGTTAGAAAGGTAGGTTTCGGGCTTGTCCAGACCCATGCTGCAAGACATTGTCAAGCAAGATGGGATTTGTAGGAGATATGCCCTAGAGGCAATAATAAATGTTATTGATTATCTCCCTGTTCATAATTATGTTTATGTTCCATGCTATAACTGCTGTGGTTCCCGAGCCCGTATATCCATAAAGGCTCTGGGGAGAACCCATATGCACGTGTGGAATAATAAACGATAAAATGTATTCCTAGTCATGCCTCTAAGACTAGCTCAAGTGTTGCATGATGATTATGTTTTCCCAATCATGGGCATGTCTATGCCAAGCAACTTTGAGGGCACAATGTCAGGAAGGACATTTGTGTTGAATCGACCCGAATTGATGTTATGCTATGAGATACATTCTTCACAAGTTTATTGGTACATAACATAGAGATGGTTAACGTTTGCATGATTCCTTAGACCATGAGAGTATCGAGTTTCTTCATGCTTGCTTCATGAACTTTGGGGTTTGTTAAACGTCATCCGTAAATGGGTGGCTATTACGGCGGCTTACGGGTTCATGGAAAAGTGTGTCAAGTAACTTGATAGCTCAAGATTGGGATTTGCTCCTCCAACGATGGAGAGATATCTCTGGGCCCTCTCGGTGTTACGGTATCCATCATCGTCTGGCCAGACACTTTGTGATTTGATCACGGGGATGCCGGAACACGATAACGAGAAAAGAGAACAATACCGGTAATGAGGTAACTAGCATAGTGGACAAGTTGTTGATCCACGGGAATGCCAACATGTCTCACCTCGGGTATTTGTAACATATCGCGAAGCAACAGGAATAGCACACGGCAACTGGAGGTTCACTCGAATATTTATTCGTGTGGGTATAGGGGTCAATATGGGTGTCCACGGCTCCGATGTTGATCACTGATCGGAAGGGGTTCCGGGTCATGTCTATACTTCACCGAACCTATAGGGTCACACGCTTAAGGGTCATCTATCTGCTGAATACTAGACAGGGAGTCTGAGAGAAAATCACCGAAAAAGTTTCGGACACCGAAAAGTTTCGGACAGCGGAATCGTACCGCTGAGAGAGGTCATCGGATAAGTTTCGATGATACCGAAAAGTTGTTTCGGGATACACCATTAAGTCAAATTGGTTTCGGCACATGCCTGATAATTCTTGGAGGATGCCAGAATCATTCTGGAAGCTTTTTGGAATTTTCTGAGATAAAAACCGGAAATGTTCCGGAGCTGCCGGAGCCACTTCAGATGCGTTTCGCAGATGAAAATCACTAAAACCGGAATTGTTTCGGAACGCGTTGAAAATCATTTTAGTGGGTATTGGAAATGTTCTTAGCCCACATAAATATTTTCAGTTCGATCAGACGCTGAAAAATGTCGTCGTGAATAGTGAAAATCAGCTTTATGGTTACTTTATGGAAAGCCACCTTTTGGGGCTTTGCTCCAAAAGATCTTGGGGATGACATGGATGGATAGGAGCCATTTTTTGGGCCCCTCATGGGGGTGTGGCCGGCCACATGGGGTATCCCCCCTTGGGGACCCTCTTGTTCCTTGGTTTCACTCCTAGGTCCTTGTGGAAGGACTTCATTCATGTGCATTTTGGGTTTTTTGTGAAACTACCCTACCCCCTTGGGATTTCCTATAAATAGAGGTGGAGGGGCAGCCCTCCACACTCATCCCTTGCTCTCATACACATGCCATGCATTATCTGGCTTCTTCTCTCCCTCCCACGAAAAGAGTTTCGTAGAGCCGTAAGGCTGTCTGGGTTCCGGCAGGAACTAGTTCTGGACGGCGAAGCCCTGCTGGATAGATGACACCGTATGTGTGCAACTCTGTAGAGAGATCGTAGTTTCGGTCTTAGTTCATGAGTGCCTCCCGAAGGGCTGTCCGTGTGACCGTCCGAGTTTCGAAGGTCCTCCCGGAGGGCTGTCCGAGTGACCGTTCGAGTTTCGAAGGTCCTCCCGAAGGGCTGTCTGCGACACCGTCCGGGGGGCTGTTCGACCGCCTCCCGGAGGGCTGTCTGAGGAGCAGATGAGGGTATACATCCTCGCGGTTGGGAGGTTGTAAATCCTAGCTGCGGGGATCTGCACCGCCGATCGTCATCGACTCTACTTCCCGCTGCGCTACGAATCGGTAACGAAAAAGATCAAACCATGTATGCAGTCTCCATAGTGGTCCTGGGCTGGTGCGTAGGTCGGAAATTTTTTGTTTTCTGTCGCGTTCCCCTACAGTGGCATCAAGAGCCGTGCTATGCGTAGATGCAGGTTTCGATCTAGAATACATGGAGATGTATGGGTATTGCATAATATAATTAGGTAGTAGATGAGATCTATTGCTGAAAATTATTTATGCGGGTGACAGATGAAATATGTTACCCGACGTTCTTGTTGCTTCCCTAGAATTTGCGTTTTCTCAATCTCGAGACAGCATGGTGGAATTTGACAAAGTTCTGGCAATCCGTGATCCTGATTGATCATGGAAGTGCTATCAGTTCTTTGGGTTCTGCCGTAGTCAAAAGAAAGATGAAATTCGCAGATGAAAGGGCATTGCAGATATTATCTGCACGGGGGTCATGCGTATGACGAAGTTTAGTATGGGGCTCGATATTTAATTATCTCGTGTTTCATACACCCCGAGATGTTAATCTAGCAACTTGAATAATCATACTTGATGATAAAACGTTGGTAGCTGCGGTTTAAGTCAAAACCTTAGAAGCCACGTAAAATAAAATTTTGCATAAACCGATTAGAGGTGTCTAACTTGGTTTTGCAGGATGTGCATGTGATGTGGTATAGCAGTGCTCATACTAATTCGATTATGTATGATATGACTATATGATGTAATTTGATTAACATGACCTGCGTGTCATGGTTCGGCATGATGGCTGGAGCCATATGATTGCACTTTAATGACCTGCGTGTCAACCTTAAGTAATGCATTAACTTTATACGCTATGGAGATAGCAATATTATCTGGTGCATCGACAAGGTGGTGGCAATCTTCGCGAAGGTGAACACCAACACGAATGCCGAAGACGAAGAAATGAAATACTTCTCCGTCAGAAAGGGCTATACCATATCATGCTATTATGAATTGCCTGAGATGTTTATCCCTTATGTTGCACCCTTCTTGATTGCGCGGTAGTCGCTTTTTATTAGGGTGATCTCTCACAAAAATACCAAGTAGTTAGTGTTCTCCCAAGTGTAGCACCGTCACGGCACCTATCTTTTCGGGGTGCGCCGTGTCACACGGGTACGAACGATTAGAGAAGTGTGAGGCGGGTGAGTTGAGACCTCGCAGCAAGATCACTTGGTTGTCTTGACGTTCAGGCATGACCGTCATGAGCTCGGAACACACGCATCGAAAGATGAACAAGAGTCACATAGAGATGTGATTGGCAAGTTGGCCTACCGGTTGAGATTTTTCATCATCAGTGGTGTTACACCAATGGCGAACAATTGAAATGTGGGTCTTGTATCACTCACAATCAATTTTGAGAGATATTGATTTGAGTGGGAGCGCACTGTTGAATTAACATGTTTAATTCTCGGTGCAATTAATTATGAACACTGTCTAAGTGTTTCTTGCAAAATAGTTGTAGAATAATGGCTCGCGTTTCCACCTTCCCTATTAAAATTGAATAGCTGTTAAATATCTGGTTAAAACTTTACAATTGGTAACGTAATATGAGGATTGTCCTCAAAAGTGCCGAGAAGGACTTTGTCCTATCGCATGCTTTCCGTATCCTCCCGCTAATGCTATGGATCATGTGACTCTCGTCCTTCGATCCAAAAGCTATAATTCCGTTTCTGTCAAGTGCAATATGTTTGTTTCCATGAAATCCAAACTTCGAAAGTTGGGATAGTTATATGATATTCATGGAACTGGAAATTATTTTCAGATACAAACAAAGCAATGTTTGTTTGCAAGTATTAGTAAAAGTGTTTACTATGCATTTGACTGTTGGGAAAGGGATCCAGAAGAACGCCTGTCATATAATGAAAGGTGAATAAAACAACAACTTAAAGAGAAAGGAAGTGTCCAAAGGGTGTTAGTATGACTTACACGCCTAGGAAGTCCGGGGCTAACGCCACTCTTAAGTTGGGTGCTTCTTTTGCGAGTAGGAGAAATACTAAAAGTTAAACTGTTAGAAGTATAAAGGCAGAAAGAAAGATGACTGGAATATCCAGCTCATGTATGAATGTCATACAAGTTTTTGATGTATAGTAGGCTGGTCAAAGATATAGTTCTTGGGAATTATGGTTAAACATGTTAATCACTAATTCTTGGGTATTGTGAGTTAATCACAAAGATACCCGCTCGATTGCATTCAATTGCGAATCACTGTAAAGCTACTATGGCCTAAAAAGACTAGCCAGAAATGAGGTTAAGGTATACACAGGGAACATAGTAAATGTTACTATACCTTCCATTGGTGTATTACCGTCTGTATTTATTTTCATAATTCATTTAGAGTTTTACAAACTCTCGCCCATTGCATAAGGTATCTTGCAAGAAGGTTGTTCATAAGAGAACCTTTTATGTTCGATGTTATGAATAACACAAGGGCCATACTTTCATTATGAATGAGATGTATGTTATGAATATTGATAATAATACAATACCTCTGGGTTTAATTTCATAATTCATTTTAGAGTTTCATACACTCTAGCCCATTGCACAATGTTTGTTGCAAAAGAGTTGTTCATAAAAACAACAATTGTTGTTAAGTATTATGAATAACATGAAGGGCCATGCTTCCATCCAAGATGGGACGTATGTTATGAATATTGAGGGTAATATGATACATCCATAACACTGACGCTAAATGTCGCAAGACTAAAAGAATACCACACAAGTGTGGCACTACATTTGGTCACATTGGAGAAACCCGCATGGAAAATTCCATTATGATGGATTTTGAAGTCTTTTTGATTTTGAATCATCTGACACTTGCAACTTTCCTCCGAAAAGTGAAGTGACTAAAATACCGTTCACAGGCCATAAGGAACGAACAACAAACTTATTAGTGATCATACATTTGATGTGTGTAGTCCGATAAGTGTTGTTAGTGGTGGATTTATTTATCTTCAGAAATGACTCAAGTAGATATATGGATATTTACTTGATGAGACGTAAGTCTGGATCTTTTGAAATCATTCGAAAGGTTTTCAAAAATGAAGTAGAAGTTATTGTAACAAGAAAATTATCTTTCTGCAATTTGATTGCACAAAGGAATATTTGAGTTACATGTTTAGCGAATGTCTGATGAGTTGTGAAAGGGGTTTCATAACTTGCACCTCCCGGAACACCACTGCAAGTGAAAAGTCCGTGGAGATGTAATCTAACCATTTATGACATGGTAAGGTCAAAGATGACATAAATAAATTTGCCATTATCCTTTTTAAAGTGATGCTTTAGAGACTGCGACTTTTACACTGAAAAGAGCTACATCGGGTCTGTTGAAATGAAGCCATGGTATGGTACGCCCAACCATGTTGTATCTTTTCTTAACATTTGGAATATGGGGCTTGTGTAAAAGGTTACAAACCTAGTCCAAATCAGACAAGTGCTACTTTGTAGGTTATCCCAAGTCATTGGGTATTCCTCCCTCACTATACCGAGGCAAATAGGTTTGCCACAAAGAACGGTATGCTTTTAAAGAGAATGGTTCTTTCTAAAAGGTGAGTGGGAGAATAGTGCAACTCGACGAGATAAACAGTATCTTCATCATATCAAAGGAAAGAGACCTTGGAAGTAATTCCAGAGTTTCCTACTGCGACTGATACGGAAGTCTCTACAATAAAATGTATGAACTTCGGTCGAACTTGCAGCTGAACCACGTAGGCAAGGCTCGTGCAAACCTCTCAGGTGCGCAAACGAGATATTGTTGTTAGACAACATTATACCTACGATACACAAGGAAGCGTTGATGGGCCCTGACTCCAGAATTGGCTAAATGCCAATACAACCCGAGTTAGTTTCCATATAAGTGATTCAAGATTAAAACCTTGATACACCTTTCGGAAGACTTAGAGTCTAATGAATATTTATGGAACTTAAAACTGATACGGATAAAAATGTTTTATCCATAAAGCTCGACTTGTTGAAATAACAAGTTCAAGAGTTGACTACGATGAGGTTGTTTTCATCGTAGCGATGCTTAAAGTCGGTTCGGGTTGAACTAGCAATTAATACATATTTCAATCATGAGATATGAAACATGGATGATAAAAGGATTTCCATCTGATGGAAATGAAAGCTAGGACTTGTATATGATACAGTCCAAAGTAATTTGTCGATCCAGAGGATGCTAGTAGGTATGCAAACTTCAGAGTTCCAGCAATGGACAGAAGAGAGCAAAATGGAGTTGGAATCTTCGTGTTTTGATGAAATGGTCAAAGGGGTTTTGACTTCATCAATGAGTAAACGAAGATGCTTGTAATTCAAGAAAGTAAGTGGGAGCGTAATAATATTTCTAAAAACCTTATGTGCTTGGCACATTGGTAATTGGAAATAAATTTCTTGACACAAATTAGGACTTCGTTTGAAAATAGTTTTTCGATGAAGTGCTTAGGCTAAATAGCCTCAATATTAGGCATGATGATCTATGGAGATAGATTTACCTAATGGGGCTAAGCAATGAATACATATTGACAAGATGCTAAAACCTTTTAGCATTTAAAACGCCAAGGAGTGATTCTTGCCAAAGTCACATGGAAAGAGTTTTTGCAAGACTCGGTGTCCCAAAACACTGATGAGTAAAATACATGATGCAGATTCCACACACTTTTGTGTTTGGATTAATCATGTATTCCATGGTATGTAAAACAACCAGATATGTCCGATACTCCCAAGGTGTTGTGAGTATGGATACCAAAGTGATCAAATTACTGATCATGGGACAACAGTGAAAGATGTCACACAGTACTAGAGTAAGTACTGATGACATGGTTTTCTCGCAAGCAGAGATCATGAAGAGTTCGTTGTAAAATGTTACGTCGATACAATCTTCATCTTTTCTCCATGCGATTTTCGATTTAAATTAAGGGTTTTGTGTAACACACAATGTGGTGGCACAGTTAGTTGGAATTTGTTCAAACTAGTTACTGTGGCGAATTCTATAACAAGGGCTAAGTATGTTGATGCTTTAGAAGCGACAAAGAAGATGTTGAATCATATAGTTCATTCATGAACTTAGTATAGTTCCAAGATGGCTTTTGACAATGGGACACTACTGCAGGTAGTTGCTCCATAACTCAGTCTGAGGAATCCAGGTTTGACCTGTCATTCACATACATACAAAGCCAAGTCCACACAAAATATGAATTTTGTGAAAACGCGAGGACATGCAAAGATACACACGGAACTGAAGTCGTCAGATCCATTGGACATCAGGCTATACCACAAGCGAAGCATATTTACACCGGTGTGCCACAGGTGTGAAGTGCATTAGCATAAGCTAGATTATTGTCTCTAGTGCAAGTGGGAGTCTGTAGGAGATATGCCCTAGAGGCAATAATAAATGTTATTGATTATCTCCCTGTTCATAATTATGTTTATGTTCCATGCTATAACTGCTGTGGTTCCTGAGCCCGTATATCCATAAAGGCTCTGGGGAGAACCCATATGCACGTGTGGAATAATAAACGATAAAATGTATTCCTAGTCATGCCTCTAAGACTAGCTCAAGTGTTGCATGATGATTATGTTTTCCCAATCATGGGCATGTCTATGCCAAGCAACTTTGAGGGCACAATGTCAGGAAGGACATTTGTGTTGAATCGACCCGAATTGATGTTATGCTATGAGATACATTCGTCACAAGTTTATTGGTACATAACACAGAGATGGTTAACGTTTGCATGATTCCTTAGACCATGAGAGTATCGAGTTTCTTCATGCTTGCTTCATGAACTTTGGGGTTTGTTAAACGTCATCCGTAAATGGGTGGCTATTACGGCGGCTTACGGGTTCATGGAAAAGTGTGTCAAGTAACTTGATAGCTCAAGATTGGGATTTGCTCCTCCAACGATGGAGAGATATCTCTAGGCCCTCTCGGTGTTACGGTATCCATCATCGTCTGGCCAGACACTTTGTGATTTGATCACGGGGATGTCGGAACACGATAACGAGAAAAGAGAACAATACCGGTAACGAGGTAACTAGCATAGTGGACAAGTTGTTGATCCACGGGAATGCCAACATGTCTCACCTCGGGTATTTGTAACATATCGCGAAGCAACAGGAATAGCACACGGCAACTGGAGGTTCACTCGAATATTTATTCGTGTGGATATAGGGGTCAATATGGGTGTCCACGGCTCCGATGTTGATCACTGATCGGAAGGGGTTCCGGGTCATGTCTATACTTCACCGAACCTATAGGGTCACACGCTTAAGGGTCATCTATCTGCTGAATACTAGACAGGGAGTCTGAGAGAAAATCACCGAAAAAGTTTCGGACACCGAAAAGTTTCGGACACCGAAAAGTTTCGGACAGCGGAATCGTACCGCTGAGAGAGGTCATCGGATAAGTTTTGATGATACCGAAAAGTTGTTTCGGGATACACCATTAAGTCAAATTGGTTTTGGCACATGCCTGATAATTCTTGGAGGATGCCAGAATCATTCTGGAAGCTTTTTGGAATTTTCTGAGATAAAAACCGGAAATGTTCCGGAGCTGCCGGAGCCACTTCAGATGCGTTTCGCAGATGAAAATCACTAAAACCGGAATTGTTTCGGAACGCGTTGAAAATCATTTTAGTGGGTATTGGAAATGTTCTTAGCCCACATAAATATTTTCAGTTCGACCAGACGCTGAAAAATGTCGTCGTGAATAGTGAAAATCAGCTTTATGGTTACTTTATGGAAAGCCACCTTTTGGGGCTTTGCTCCAAAAGATCTTGGGGATGACATGGATGGATAGGAGCCATTTTTTGGGCCCCTCATGGGGGTGTGGCCGGCCACATGGGGTATCCCCCCTTGGGGACCCTCTTGTTCCTTGGTTTCACTCCTAGGTCCTTGTGGAAGGACTTCATTCATGTGCATTTTGGGTTTTTTGTGAAACTACCCTACCCCCTTGGGATTTCCTATAAATAGAGGTGGAGGGGCAGCCCTCCACACTCATCCCTTGCTCTCATACACATGCCATGCATTATCTGGCTTCTTCTCTCCCTCCCACGAAAAGAGTTTCGTAGAGCCGTAAGGCTGTCTGGGTTCCGGCAGGAACTAGTTCTGGACGGCGAAGCCCTGCTGGATAGATGACACCGTATGTGTGCAACTCTGTAGAGAGATCGTAGTTTCGGTCTTAGTTCATGAGTGCCTCCCGAAGGGCTGTCCGTGTGACCGTCCGAGTTTCGAAGGTCCTCCCGGAGGGCTGTCCGAGTGACCGTTCGAGTTTCGAAGGTCCTCCCGAAGGGCTGTCTGCGACACCGTCCGGGGGGCTGTTCGACCGCCTCCCGGAGGGCTGTCTGAGGAGCAGATGAGGGTATACATCCTCGCGGTTGAGAGGTTGTAAATCCTAGCTGCGGGGATCTGCACCGCCGATCGTCATCGACTCTACTTCCCGCTGCGCTACGAGTCGGTAACGAAAAAGATCAAACCATGTATGCAGTCTCCATAGTGGTCCTGGGCTGGTGCGTAGGTCGGAAATTTTTTGTTTTCTGTCGCGTTCCCCTACAGGATTTGCCCCTCCGATCAGGAGAGATATACTCTGGGCCCCTCGTGTGATCTGACCAGGATAAGCATGGCCATGCGACAAGGATTATGAGATAATCCGGTTTCTGGTCGGCATCACTGGAACGAGAAAGAGGTCGGGCTAGCACAAGGATGACAGGCTCGCCTTGAGCCCGACAACATATATTGTGTGGCAAAAGGAATGGAAGTGTGATGTACAGGTTCGCCTAACCAGCTTCATTGTCTACTTGGTGGTTGGCACGCCTTGCTAGAGGCCGCTACCAGCCGAGCAGGTCGGAGGTGATCCGACCTGCGACCAAGCCGACTTGAACCTAAGGGGTCGCGCGCTTAAGGGAAGGAACCTGTGAGGCCGGATCGGACTCCACGAGTCAGATGTGATCCTACTCGGACTCGGATCCCGGCCGAACAAATTTTGGGCTTTAGGGTCCGTGCGAGGCCCAAGTGTTGAGCCCGCGACAGACGCATATATAAAGTGGAGGTGCGGCACACTCATTTGGTTGATCGCTTCGGCGTTGTCACTAGGGTTTGCATGTGTTGCGAATAGCCACCTCCACTCGCCGACGATTGTGTGATCAGACCTAGCAGTCTGCCGCATGGTGTTCCTCCTGCACGCGCGGATACCGTTAGAGGCGGTGCACTTGTGCCGCTCCGGTGAACCTGTACGTGGGAACCGACGATCGGCTGTTCGAGGGAGACCGGACGAGGAGGAGACGATCCACGCGGACGCGCTGCCCCAACTCTTCTTCCGCTGCACGGCACTACGCGTCTAGTGGTAAAGATCTGTGATCCATCTCCCGTAGCATGTTCGTGGTTGTTCTGCGCGTAGGAAAATTTTAGTTTGCAGTCGACGCACCCTACCGTAGAACCTAACAGTGGTATCAGAGCCTTTGCTATAGGATTGGGATTTAGATCGTATGCATATTAGATATGTGGAGGCGGAGATGAGATATGTTGTCGTTTATGAGATTGGCTATGTGCACGGTTGATGAGATCAACTGCACATGGGGATCAATGAGGCTATGTTTTCTGTCAATCGGGATCGATGAGGTCGTGACACAACCTACCCCTACCGGTCGGTATCCGCCATCGGGGTTAACAGTGAAACGTAAATCCAAATCGGATTCGCGATGATCGCTAAGATCGGCCAGATCAGAAAATTCAGCGTGAACGGAGTTCAGATGCGATGTGTGATTTCCGAAAACGTCGAGCGCTGCCCCTTCGAACCCCGCCCGCTAACCGGTTAGCGGGACCGCCGTGTGCATAGCGCCGTGTATTTCGTACACGATCACTCAAACCGGTAGAATGCGATTCTATGCGTAACTTTGTTTTGTAGGTTTGATGTGTGTAATTTATACATGGCCTGCGCGTCATGTTTGTCAGCCGCCAGGAGCCAAAGTGCTATCATTATATTGTATAACGACCTGCGTGTCGACTTATGACTCTATGTAAAATTCATTACTAGTTGTACTAGTTGGATGATAGAGATCAGGTTGGTGGCTTGGCGTCCTGGCATGACAAACAAGATGGAGTTTCTAGATGGTCATCAGAGTCGGAGCCGACCTGGAAGAACGTCCATGAAGGAGCCATACTATTTCACAATATGTGTTTATTTGTGATTGTTATGCATGTTAGAATGATAGAAAGATCCCTCATGAATATCAAGCGAATTGCCATCCCCGATGTTGCACCTTCACACGTCAAGTACGTCTAGTAGTGGGCTCATAAAATTGAGGTGCTGCTAGGTGTCCTTGAACTGGAGAATTCGTGTCGGACGCGGACATGCACTGCATCAGGTTAACTTGACAAGGCTATCAAAACGGTTTTGGGCCTTGTGGCAAAGAAGGTTGGGGTCGGGGTATGAGATACCTTCCCGACCGACAGGAGTCGTATAGAGATACGATTAGCAAGGAGTTGCTTACCGGATAGGCATGTTGTCTAGCAGTGATGCTAAATCTCACTAGTCGCATGTGCTAGTCGGATCCTGAACCACTGAGAGTTTGCGAAGGGATGCTGACTTCAGTGGGAGTATTTCTGTTTAAGGCTAGAATTACTCTACATAAACACATTGCTTAGTGATTGCATATTTTTCTGTTGTAGATCAATGGCACCACCTGCTCAACCCAACTTTGCATTGAAATCAATTCTGGAAAAGGATAAACTGAATGGAACGAACTTTACCACCTGGTATAGAAATTTGAGAATTGTTCTCAAGCATGATAAAAAGGAACATGTTTTAGAGGATCCACTTCCAGAGGAACCTGCCAATGATACTAATACCACAACCAGGAATGCCTACCAGAAACTCGTTGATGAATCTAACGAGATCAGCTGCCTCATGCTGGCTTGTATGGAGCCCGATTTGCAGCAGCATTTCGAAGATGTTGGGGCTTTCGATATGATCGAGAGTCTCAAGAGCATGTTTCAGGTGCAGGCTAGGACCGAATGGTTCAACGTCTGGCGATCCTTGATGGATTGTAAGCTGAAGGAAGGTGATCCACTGAGCCCGCATGTGATCAAGATGATCGGATACGTGCAAGATTTGGATCGGTTGGGCTTCCCGCTCTTGGATGAGCTGGCTACAGATGCAGTTCTGGGTTCTCTTCCGCCTAGCTATGGGACGTTCATATCGAACTATCATATGCACGACATGGATAAGAAGCTCACTGAATTGCATGGGATGCTGAAGGTGGCAGAGCAAGATATTAAGAAAGGCACGCATCAAGTGTTGATGGTGAAGAGCTCGACTAAGTTCAAGAAGAGTTGGTCTAAGAAGAAGGCTAAAGCAAAGGGCACGGAGATAGCAACCTCTGCCGCTGCGTCGAAGTCAGGACCGGACTCAAAGACCATTTGCTATCACTGCAAGGAAACTGGTCACTGGAAGAGGAACTGTAGCAAGTGGCTTGCAGAGCATGGCAAGAAGGCCGGGGATGCTGCTTCAGGCAAAGGTACACTTGTTGCATACATTATAGACATTTACCTTGCTGACATACCTAGTAGCTCTTGGGTATTTGTTACCGGATCGATTGTTCATATTTGCAACTCGATGCAGGGGCTGGTAAGAACTAGGCGTGTGGCACAAGGGGAGATTGACATCAGGGTCGGCAACAAAGCAAGAGTTGCTGCGTTGGAGGTCGGCACGATGCAGCTCCAGCTTCCTTCTGGATTTATTTTGGAATTGAATAATTGTTATTACATTCCTGCACTTAGTCGGAACATTATTTCTGCCTCATGTTTGATGAGTCAGGGTTATGAATTCAATTTAAAGGACAATGGTTGTTTGTTTTATTTGAATGGTATGTTCCACGACTATGCACCCATTGTTGATGGGTTATTGAATCTAGAACAAGAACCGGTCTATAACGTGAATGTCAAGAGACATAAGCCTAATGAGATAAATCCAACATACTTCTGCCATTGCCGGCTTGGACACATTAGTCTGAAACGCATGAAGAAGCTCCATGATGATGGGCTCCTAACTTCGTCCGACTTTGAGTCGTTTGAGACATGCGAATCATGCTTGCTAGGCAAGATGACTAAGTCTCCTTTTGCAAAGAGTTGCGAGAGGGCGTCCGAGCTATTGGAGCTTATACACAGTGATGTGTGTGGTCCAATGAGCACAACTGCCAGAGGTGGCTATCAGTACTTCGTGACTTTTACCGACGACTTGAGTAGATATGGATATATCTATTTCATGAGGCATAAGTCGGAAACTTTTGAAAAGTTCAAAGAGTTTCAGAACGAGGTTGAGAATCAGCTCGGCAAGACTATAAAGCTTCTATGATCTGATCATGGAGGTGAGTACATGAGCCAGGAGTTTGATGATCATCTGAAAAGCCGAGGTATAGTACCTCAGCTCACACCTCCGGGTACGCCACAGAGAAACGACGTGTCAGAACGAAGGAATAGGACCTTGTTGGACATGGTCCGGTCTATGATGAGCAAA
The DNA here is from genome assembly GCF_002575655.3 of Aegilops tauschii subsp. strangulata. NCBI lineage: Eukaryota > Viridiplantae > Streptophyta > Magnoliopsida > Poales > Poaceae > Aegilops > Aegilops tauschii. Next base: position 575,786,830 of record NC_053039.3, on the reverse strand, counting down.
TCGGATTTACCCTTGTCATTCTGGGGATACGCTCTAGAAACTGCAGCTTTCACACTTAACAGGGTACCATCAAAATCCGTAGATAAGACACCACATGGGATGTTTGTCTTTTCTAAAGATTTGGGGTTGTGAAGCATTTATCAAGCGACTTATGTCAGACAAGCTTACACCCAAGTCAGACAAATGCATATTCATGGGATATTCAAGGGAAACCTTGGGATATAGCTTCTACAACCGGGAAGAGAACAAAGTGTTTGTTGCTCTGAACGGGGTTTTCCTTGAGAAAGAGTTTCTCAGTCGGGAGGCTAGTGGGAGGACAGTCCGACTCAAAGAAATTCGAGGACCACTCGGGGACGGCTCAGCTGGTGATAGGATCATACCAGAGTCAGTCAGGGAACCCGTAGTGGAAGCGGCACCGGAACCAAGGAGGTCGGAAAGATTGCGCAGAGTGCGTGATGTATTGTTGCTAGAAAGCGACGAGCCGACCATGTATGCAGAAGCGATGGTGAGCCCAGATTCCGAGGCATGGCTGGAGGCCATGAGATCCGAGTTAAAGTCCATGGATGAGAATCAAGTCTGGGACTTGGTTGATCCGCCGCCTGGTGTAATAGCCATTGGTTGCAAATGGGTCTTTAAAAGGAAAACCGATGTGGATGGACATGTTCAGATCCACAAAGCTCGGCTTGTCGCTAAAGGTTATGGACAAGGTCAAGGAATTGACTACGACAAGACTTACTCGCCAGTAGCGATGCTGAAGTCGGTGAGGATCGTACTAGCTATAGCTGCATATTTCGATTACAACATATGGCAGATGGATGTCAAAATGGCTTTCCTTCACGGAAATTTAACCGAGGACGTGTATATGATACAACTCGAGGGTTTTGTTGATCCGACTAGCGCTAGTAAGGTATGCAAGCTCAAGAGATCCATTTATGGGTTGAGGCAAGCATCTCGGAGTTGGAACATTCATTTTGATGAGGTCGTCACTGGTCTCGGTTTCATCAAAAGCGAAGAGGACGCTTGTTTATACAAGTTAAGTGTGAGCTCGATAGTGTTTTTGATCTTGTATGTGGATGACATATTGTTGATCGGAAATGATGTTTCGATGCTGAACTCGGTCAAGGAGTCATTGAATGGCAAGTTTTCGATGAAAGAAGCTTGGTGAGGTAGTGTATATTTTAGGCATTAAGATCTATAGAGATAGATCGAGGAGGCTGCTCAGTTTAAGCGAGAGCACGCACATAGATAAAGTGTTGAAGTGGTTCAACGTGAGTGAGGCAAAGAAAGGGTTCTTGCCACTCTCACATGGTGTAAGGCTAAGCGAGACACAGATCCTTCGACATCTGATGAGCGAAGCAGGATGAGTAGGATCCCGTATGCCTCGGCAATCGGATCCATCATGTATGCCATGATATGTACAAGGCCTGGTGTTGCTTTTGCAATAAGCCTAACAAGCATATACCAGGCCAACCCAGGTGAGAGTCACTGGGCAGCCGTAAAGACTATTTTGAAGTGCCTAAAAAGGACTAAAGAGATGTTCCGAGTTTATGGAGGTGAGGAAGAGCTCGTCGTAAGGGGTTACGCCGACGCTAGTTTCCAAACCGAAAGAAATGATTGTCGATCACAGTCCGGATTCGTGTACGTCATGAACGGAGGAGCAGTGAGTTGGATGAGTTCCAAGCAAGATACGGTGGCCGATTCTACCACAGAAGCCGAATACATTGCGGCTTGTGAAGCGGCGAAGGAAGGTGTTTGGATCCGGAACTTTCTGGATGATCTTGGTATTTTCCCAGCCTCGGTAAAACCGTTGGACCTTTATTGTGATAATTCCGGTGCCATCGCACAAGCCAAGGAGCCGAGGAATCACCACAAGGTCAGACACATAGATCAGAAATATCACCTGATACGAAAGATCGTAAAGAATGGTGACGTAGAGTTATGCAAAATTCACACAGATGCAAATGTTGCAAATCCGTTGACTAAGCCGCTTCCACAACCCAAGCATGAGGGGCACATTAGAGCTATGGGCATTCGATGTCTATTTGATTGACTCTAGTGCAAGTGGGAGACTGTTGGAGATATGCCCTAGAGGCAATCATGTATGATGATATTTCCTATGTGTTTATGAATAAAGATAGTCCTTGGACATTATCAATGATGTATATCAGCAAGTACGTGACTTGTTTGTGGGACTATGCATTGTATGATTACTGTCCAAAAAGGTCGCTAGTCGAAAGGGCTGTGTGGACGCGCAGCCAACTAGACTAGCATATGACACGGTCGATGGCTTGGTCTCACTAGCCATGGAGCATTGGATGCTAACGGGATAATATGGACTCGGAAGGATCTGGTCGGATTTGACATAGTCGGATCCGAGTCGAGATAAGGTCTGAGTCGGACAGACCCAACTATGAGACACCGCGATATGTCATCTGTGAGTCTCTAGTACAACATACGTTCTATGTCCTAAGACCTGAGCTGACGCATGTACTCGGGATGGTGATAGACGTGCTTTGGACCAACCAAACGCTACTCCGTGACTGGGTAGTTAGAAAGGTAGGTTTCGGGCTTGTCCAGACCCATGCTGCGAGACATGGTCAAGCAAGATGGGATTTGCCCCTCCGATCAGGAGAGATATACTCTGGGCCCCTTGTGTGATCCGACCAGGATAAGCATGGCCATGCGACAAGGATTATGAGATAATCCGGTTTTTGGTCGGCATCACTGGAACGAGAAAGAGGTTGGGCTAGCACAATGATGACAGACTCGCCATGAGCCCGACAACATATATCGTGTGGCAAAAGGAATGGAAGTGTGATGTACAGGTTCGCCTAACCAGCTTCATTGTCTACTTGGTGGTTGGCACGCCTTGTTAGAGGCCGCTACCAGCCGAGCAGGTCGGATCACCCAAGCCGACTTGAACCTAAGGGGTCGCGCGCTTAAGGGAAGGAACCTATGAGGCCAGATCGGACTCCACGAGTCAGATGTGATCCTACTCGGACTCGGATCCCGGCCGAACAGATTTTGGGCTTTAGGGTCCGTGCGAGGCCCAAGTGTTGAGCCCGCGACGAACGCCTATATAAAGTGGAGGTGCGGCACACTCATTTGGTTGATCGCTTTGGCGCTTTCACTAGGGTTTGCATGTGTTGCGAATAGCCACCTCCACTCATCGACGACTGTGTGATCGGACCTAGCAATCCGCCACACGGTGTTCCTCCTGCACGCACGGATACCGTTAGAGGCGGTGCACTTGTGCCGCTCCGTTGAACCTGTACGTGGGAACCGACGATCGGCTGTTCGAGGGAGACTGGACGAGGAGGAGACGATCCATGCGGAGGCGCTGCCCCAACTCTTCTTCCGCTGCACGGCACTGCATGATACGTCTCCATCGTATCTATAATTTTTGATTGTTCCATGCCAATATTTTTGGGACTAACATATTGATCCAGTGCCCAGTGCCAGTTCCTGTTTGTTGCATGTTTTATGTTTCGCAGAAAACCCATATCAAACGGAGTCCAAACGGGATAAAAACGGACGGAGAATATATTTGGAATATTAGGAGAATATGGGAAGAAGAATCAACATGAGACGGTGCCCGAGGTGGCCACGAGGCAGGGGGGCGCGCCCCTGACCCTCGTGGGCCCCTCGTAAGGCGGTTGCTGCTATTCTTTTGCTGCAAGAAAGCTAATTTTCGGAAAAAAATCTCGGCGAAGGTTTCAGTCCAATCGGACTTACGGATCTCCATATATATATATGAAACGGTGAAAGGGCAGAATACCAGAACGCAGAAACAGAGAGAGACAGAGAGACAGATCCAATCTCGGAGGGGCTCTTGCCCCTCCCATGCCATGGAGGCCAAGGACCAGAGGGGAAACCCTTCTCCCATCTAGGGAGGAGGTCAAGGAAGAAGAAGAAGGGGCCCCCTCTCCCCTTCTCTTCCGGTGGCGCCGGAACGCTGCCGTGGCCACCATCATCATCACCGCGATCTTCACCAACATCTCTCACCTTCTCCCCTCTATCTATAGCGGTCCACTCTCCCGCAACCTGCTGTACCCTCTACTTGAACACGGTGCTTTATGCTTCATATTATTATCCAATGATGTGTTGCGATCCTATGATGTCTGAGTAGATTTTCGTTGTCCTATCGGTGGTTGATGAATTGCTATGATTGATTTAATTTGCTTGTGGTTATGTTGCTGTCCTTTGGTGCCCATCATGTGAGCGCGCGCGTGGATCACACCATAGGGTTAGTTGTATGTTGATAGGACTATGTATTGGAGGGCAAGAGTGACAGAAGCTTCTACCTAGCATAGAAATTGATGCATACGGGATTGAAGGGGGATCAATATAACTTAATGCTATGGTTGGGTTTTACCTTAATGAACGTTAATAGTTGCGGATGCTTGCTAATAGTTCCAATCATAAGTGCATAGAATTCCAAGTCAGGGATGACATGCTAGCGGTGGCCTCTCCCACATAAAACGTGCTATCGGTCTAGTAAAGTAGTCAATTGCTTAGGGACAATTTCGCAACTCCTACCACCACTTTTCCACACTCGCTATAATAAATTTATTGTGTCTTTGTCTAAACAGCCCCTACTTTTTATTTACACGCTCTTTATTATCTTGCAAACCTATCCAAAAACACCTACAAAGTACTTCTAGTTTCATACTTATTCTAGGTAAAGCGAACGTCAAGCGTGCGTAGAGTTGTATCGGTGGTCGATAGAACTTCAGGGAATATTTGTTCTACCTTTAGCTCCTCGTTGGGTTCGACACTCTTACTTATCGAAAGAGGCTACAATTGATCCCCTATACTTGTGGGTTATCAAGACCTTTTTCTGGCGCCGTTGCCGGGGAGCAATAGCGTGGGGTGAATATTCTCGTGTGTGCTTGTTTGCTTTATCACTAAGTAATTTTTATTTGCTGTTCTTAGTTGTTCTTTATCTTTAGTTATGGATATGGAACACGAAATACCAAAAAAATAAGGTGTACTTGCTACTCATGGAGATGGGGAACCTCCTAAAACCCTCGATGATCATTATGTGAAAAATATTATGTACTACTTTGATAATCCTGAGAAAACGTCATTCAATTATGTCATGGGAGAAACGTTGGATCAACGTGAATACTTTAGGGATTATCGCTTGACTCAAAAGGGGAAACTATTATGGGATCAAATTTATATGTTGAAGTTGTATGTGTTGGAAATATGCCCTAGAGGCAATAATAAAATGGTTATTATTGTATTTCCTTGTTCATGATAATTGTCTATTGTTCATGCTATAATTGTATTAACTGGAAACCGTAATACATGTGTGAATACATAGACCACAACATGTCCCTAGTAAGCCTCTAGTTGACTAGCTCGTTGATCAATAGATGGTTATGGTTTCCTGACCATGGACATTGGATGTGATTGATAATGGGATCACATCATTAGGAGAATGATGTGATGGACAAGACCCAATCGTAAGCATAGCACAAGATCGTGTAGTTCGTTTGCTAAGAGCTTTTCTAATGTCAAGTATCGTTTCCTTAGACCATGAGATTGTGCAACTCCCGTATACCGTAGGAATGCTTTGGGTGTACCAAACGTCACAACGTAACTGGGTGGCTATAAAGGTGCACTACAGGTATCTCCGAAAGTGTCTGTTGGGTTGGCACGAATCGAGACTGGGATTTCTCACTCCGTATGACGGAGAGGTATCTCTGGGCCCACTCGGTAATGCATCATCATAATGAGCTCAATGTGACTAATGAGTTAGCCACGGGATCATGCGTTACGGAACGAGTAAAGAGACTTGACGGTAACAAGATTGAACGAGGTATGGGGATACCGACGATTGAATCTCGGGCAAGTAACATACCGATAGACAAAGGGAATTGAATACGGGATTGATTGAATCCCCGACATCGTGGTTCAGCCGATGAGATCATCGTGGAACATGTGGGAGCCAATATGGGTATCCAGATCCCGCTATTGGTTATTGGCCGGAGAGGTGTCTCGGTCATGTCTGCATGGTTCCCGAACCCGTAGGGTCTACACACTTAAGGTTCGGTGAGGCTAGAGTTGTTATGGGAAATAGTATGTGGTTACCGAAGGTTGTTCGGAGTCCCGGATGAGATCCCGGACATGACGAGGAGCTCCGGAATGGTCCGGAGGTGAAGATCGGTATATTGGACGAAGGGTATTGGAGTCCGGAATTGTTCCGGGGGTACCAGGCTATGGCCAGCATGTCCGAAAGGGGTTTCGGAGGCCCCGGCAAGCGTTGGGAGGCCTTATGGGCCAAGGGGAAGGGGAAAACCAGCCCACTAAGGGGTCGTGCGCCCCTCCCAACCCCTCTCACGTAACCAGGAGAGGTGGGGGCGCCACCCCTAGGGCAGCCGCCCCTCCCGGCTTGGGGGGCAAGTTTCCTAGGGGGTGGGGGCGCCCAAACCCATCTAGGGTTTCCCCTGGCCGCCGCCTCCTCCTCTAGATCCATCTAGAGGGGCCGGCTCCCTCTCCCCTCCCCCCTATATATAGTAGGGGGTGGGAGGGCAGCCACACCCTTCCCTTGGCGCAGCCGTCTCCTCCTCCTCCTCCGTAGTGCTTAGCGAAGCTCTGCCGGAGAACCACGAGCTCCATTGCCACCACGCCGTCGTGCTGCTGGAGTTCTCCCTCAACTTCTCCTCTCCCATTGGTGGATCAAGAAGGAGGAGACGTCCCCGGGCTGTACGTGTGTTGAACGCGGAGGCGCCGTCCGTTCGGCGCTAGATCGGATCCTCCGCGATTTGAATCGCCGCGAGTACGACTCCATCAACCGCGTTCTTGTAACGCTTCCGCTTAGCGATCTTCAAGGGTATGAAGATGCACTCCCTCTCTCTCGTTGCTAGCATCTCCTAGATTGATCTTGGTGACACGTAGGAAAATTTTGAATTATTGCTGCGTTCCCCAACAGTGGCATCATGAGCTAGGTCTATGCATAGATTCTATGCACGAGTAGAACACAAAGTAGTTGTGGGTGATGATTTGTTCAAATTGCTTGCCGTTACTAGTCCTATCTTGATTCAGCGGCATTGTGGGATGAAGCGGCCCGGACCGACCTTACACATACACTTACGTGAGACAGGTTCCACCGACTGACATGCACTTGATGCATAAGGTGGCTAGCGGGTGTCTGTCTCTCCCACTTTAGTCGGATCGGATTCAATGAAGAGGGTCCTTATGAAGGGTAAATAGAAATTGGCATATCACCGTTGTGGCTTTTGCGTAGGTAAGAAACGTTCTTGCTAGAAACCCATAGCAGCCACGTAAAACATGCAACAACAATTAGAGGACGTCTAACTTGTTTTTGTAGGGTATGCTATGTGATGTGATATGGCCAAAAGAATGTGATGAATTATATATATGTGATGTATGAGATTGATCATGTTCTTGTAATAGGAATCACGACTTGCATGTCGATGAGTATGACAACCGGCAGGAGCCATAGGAGTTGTCTTAATTTATTGCATGACCTGCGTGTCAATGAAAAACGCCATGTAATTACTTTACTTTATTGCTAACCGTTAGCCATAGTAGTAGAAGTAATAGTTGGCGAGACAACTTTATGAAGACACGATGATGGAGATCATGGTGTCATGCCGGTGACGAAGGTGATCATGCCGCGCCTCGAAGATGGAGATCAAAAGGCGCAAGATGATATTGGCCATATCATGTCACTTTATGATTTGCATGTGATGTTTGTCATGTTTACATCTTATTTGCTTAGAACGACGGTAGCATAAATAAGATGATCCCTCACTAAAATTTCAAGAGACGTGTTCCCCCTAACCGTGCACCGTTGCGAAGGTTCGTTGTTTCGAAGCACCACGTGATGATCGGGTGTGATAGATTCTAACGTTTGCATACAACGGGTGTAAGCCAGATTTACACATGCGAAACACTTAGGTTGACTTGACGAGCCTAGCATGTACAGACATGGCCTCGGAACACAACAGACCGAAAGGTCGAACATGAGTCGTATAGTAGATACGATCAACATGGAGATGTTCACCATTGATGACTAGTCCGTCTCACGTGATGATCGGACACGGTCTAGTCGATTCGGATCATGTATCACTTAGATGACTAGAGGGATGTCTATCTTAGTGGGAGTTCATTAAATAATCAGATGAACTTAATTATCATGAACATAGTCAAAAGGTCTTTGCAAATTATGTCGTAGCTTACGCTTTGGTTCTACTGTTTAAGATATGTTCCTAGAGAAAATTTAGTTGAAAGTTGATAGTAGAAATTATGCGGACTGGGTCCGTAAACTGAGGATTATCCTCATTGCTGCGCAGAAGGCTTATGTCCTTAATGCACTGCTCGGTGTGTGAACCTTGAGCGTCGTCTGTGGATGTTGCGAACATCTGACATACACGTTTTAATGACTACGTGATAGTTCAGTGCGTAATGCTAACGGTTTAGAATTGAGGCGCCAAAGACGTTTTTGAAACGTCGCAGAATATGAGATGTTCCAAAGACTGAAATTGGGATTTCAGACTAGTGCCCACGTCAAGAGGTATGAGACCTCTAACAAGTTTCTTAAGCCTGCAAACTAAGGGAGAAAAGCTCAATCATTGAGCATGTGCTCAAATTGTCTGAGTACTACAATCGCTTGAATGGAGTGGGAGTTAATCTTCCAGATGAGGTAGTGATGGTTCTCCATAGTCACTGCCACCAAGCTATTAGAGCTTCGTGATGAACTATAACATATCAGGGATAGACATGATGATCCTTGAGCAACTCGTGATGTTTGACACCGCGAAAGTAGAAATCAAGTAGGAGCATCAATTGTTGATGGTTAGTAAAACCACTAGTTTCAAGAAGGGCAAGGGAAAGAAGGGATACTTCATGAAACGGCAAATCAGTTGCTGCTCTAGTGAAGAAACCCAAGGTTGAACCCAAACCCGAGACTAAGTGCTTCTGTAATGAGGGGAACGGTCACTGAAGCAGAACTACCCTAGATACTTGGTAGATGAGAAGGCAGGCAAGGTCGACAGAAGTATATTGGATATACATTATATTAATGTGTACTTTACTAGTACTCCTAGTAGCACCAGGGTATTAGATACCGGTTCGGTTGCTAAGTGTTGGTAACTCGAAATAAAAAGCTACGGAATAAATGGAGACTAACTAAAGGTGAGATGACGATATGTGTTGGAAGTGTTTCCAAGGTTGATGTGATCAAGCATCGCATGCTCCCTCTACCATCGAGATTGGTGTTAAATCTAAATAATTGTTATGTGGTGTTTGCATTGAGCATAGACATGATTGGATTATGTTTATCGCAATATGGTTATTCATTTAAGGAGAATAATGGTTACTCTGTTTATTTGAATAATACCTTCAATGGTCTTGCACCTAAAATGAATCTCGATCGTAGTGATACACATGATCATGCCAAAAGATATAAGATAGTAATGATAGTACCACATACTTGTGGCACTGCCATTTGAGTCATATTGGTATAAAACGCATGAAGAAGCTCCATGTAGATGGATCTTTGGACTCACTCGTTTTTGAAAAGGTTGAGACATGCGAACCATGTCTATTGGTATATATGCATGAAGAAACTCCATGCAGATGGATCGTTTGGACTCACTTGAGACATGCAAATCATACCACATGGGCAAGATGACTGAAAGGCCTTGTTTTCAGTGAGATGGAACAAAAGAGCAACTTGTTGGAAGTAATACATTTGATGTGTGCAATCCAATGAGTGCTGAGGCACGCAGTGAATATCATTATGCTCTTACTTCATAGATGATTTGAGTAGATTCTAAGTATATTTACTTGATGAAATACAAGTCTGAAGTAATTTCAGAGTGAAGTAGAAGATCGTCGTGACAAGAGGATAAGATGTCTATGATATGATCATAGAGATGAATATCTGAGTTACGAGTTTGGTACACAATTAAGACATTGTGGAAATTGTTTCACAACTAATATCGCCTGGAACACCATAGTGTGATGGTGTGTCCGAACATCATAAATGCACCCTATTGGATATGGTGCATACCATGATGTCTCTTATCGAATTACCACTATCGTTTATGGGTTAGGCATTAGAGACAACCGCATTCACTTTAATAGGGCACCACGTAATTCCGTTGAGATGACACCGTATGAAATATGGTTTAGAGAAACCTAAGCTGTCGTTTATTAAAAGTTTGGGGCTGCGACGCTTATGTGAAAAAGTTTCAGGCTGATAAGCTCGAACCCAAAGCGGATAAATGCATCTTCATAGAATACCCAAAACAGTTGGGTATACCTCCTATTTCAGATCTGGAAGCAAAAGTGATTGTTTCTAGAAACGGGTCCTTTCTCGAGGAAAAGTTTCTCTCGAAAGAATTGAGTGGGAGGATGGTGGAGACTTGATGAGGTTACTGAACCGTCACTTCAACTAGTGTGTAGCAGGGCACAAGAAGTTGTTCCTATGGCACCTACACCAATTGAAGTGGAAGCTTATGATAGTGATCATGAAACTTCGGATCAAGTCACTACCAAACCTCGTAGGACGACAAGGATGCGTACTACTTCAGAGTGGTACGTAATCCTGTCTTGGAAGTCATGTTGCTAGACAACAATGAACCTACGAGCTATGGAGAAGCGATGGTGGGCCCAGATTCCGACGAATGGCTCGAGGCCATAAAATCCGAGAGAGGATCCATGTATAAAAACAAAGTATAGACTTTGGAAGAACTACTTGATGGTCGTAAGGCTGTTGGGTGCAGATGGATTTTAAAAGGAAGACGGACAATGATGGTAAGTGTCACCATTAAGAAAGCTCGACTTGTCGTTAAGATGTTTTCCGACAAGTTCAAGGAGTTGACTACGATGAGATTTTCTCACTCGTAGCGATGCTAAGAGTCTGTTGGAATTATATTAGCAGTTACTGCATTATTTTTGAAATTTTGCAGATAGGATGTCAAAAAACATTGTTTCCTCGACGATTTTTTCTTGAGGAAAGGTTGTATGTGATACAACCAGAAGGTTTTGTCAATCCTGAAAGATGCTAACAAGTATGCAAAGCTCCAGCAATCCTTCTAAGGACTGGAGTAAGCATCTCGGAGTTGGAATGTACGCTTTGATGAGATGATCAAAGATTTTGGGTTTTTACAAAGTTTATGAGAAACTTGTATTTCCAAAGAAGTGAGTGGGAGCACTATAGAATTTTTGATGAGTATATGTTGTTAACATATTGTTGATCAGAAATGATGTAGAATTTCTGGAAAGCATACAGGGTTATTTGAAAAGTGTTTTTCAATGGAAAACCTGGATTAAGCTACTTGAACACTGAGCATCAAGATCTATAAGGATAGATCAAAAAAATGCTTAATAGTACTTTCAAATGAATACATACTGTGACAAGATTTTGAAGGAGTTCAAAATAGATCAGCAAAGAAGGAGTTCTTGGCTGTGTTACAAGGTGTGAGTATTGAGTAAGACTCAAGACCTGACCACGGCCGAAGAGAGAGAAAGGACCAAGGTCGTCCCCTATGCTTTAGACGTAGGCTCTACAGTATGCTATGCTGTGTACCGCACCTGAAGTGTGCCTTGCCATGAGTTAGTCAAGGGGTACAATAGTGATCCAGGAATGGATCACATGACAACGGTCGAACTTATCCTTAGTAACTAGTGGACTAAGGAATTTTCTCGATTATGGAGGTGGTAAAAGAGTTCGTCGTAAAGGGTTACGTCGATGCAAACTTTGACACTAATCCGGATGACTCTGAGTAGTAAACCGGATTCATATAGTAGAGAAGTTATTTGGAATAGCTCCAAGTAGCGCGTGGTAGCTGCATCTACAAGATGACATAGAGATTTGTAAAGCACACACGGATCTGAAAGGTTCAGACCCTTTGACTAATAACCTCTCCCACAAGCGAGATATGAACAAACCCCATGGGTGTTGGATTCATTACAATCACATAGTGATGTGAACTAGATTATTGACTCTAGTGCAAGTGGGAGACTGTTGGAAATATGCCCTAGAGGCAATAATAAAATGGTTATTATTGTATTTCCTTGTTCATGATAATTGTCTATTGTTCATGCTATAATTGTATTAACTGGAAACCGTAATACATGTGTGAATACATAGACCACAACATGTCCCTAGTAAGCCTCTAGTTGACTAGCTCGTTGATCAATAGATGGTTATGGTTTCCTGACCATGGACATTGGATGTCATTGATAACGGGATCACATCATTAGGAGAATGATGTGATGGACAAGACTCAATCCTAAGCATAGCACAAGATCGTGTAGTTCGTTTGCTAAGAGCTTTTCTAATGTCAAGTATCGTTTCCTTAGACCATGAGATTGTGCAACTCCCGCATACCGTAGGAATGCTTTGGGTGTACCAAACGTCACAACATAACTGGGTGGCTATAAAGGTGCACTACAGGTATCTCCGAAAGTGTCTGTTGGGTTGGCACGAATCGAGACTGGGATTTCTCACTCCGTATGACGGAGAGGTATCTCTGGGCCCACTCGGTAATGCATCATCATAATGAGCTCAATGTGACTAATGAGTTAGCCACGGGATCATGCGTTACAGAACGAGTAAAGAGACTTGCCGGTAACAAGATTGAACGAGGTATGGGGATACCGACGATCGAATCTCGGGCAAGTAACATACCGATAGACAAAGGGAATTGAATACGGGATTGATTGAACCCCCGACATCGTGGTTCAGCCGATGAAATCATCATGGAACATGTGGGAGCCAATATGGGTATCCAGATCCCGCTATTGGTTATTGGCCGGAGAGGTGTCTCGGTCATGTCTGCATGGTTCCCGAACCCGTAGGGTCTACACACTTAAGGTTCGGTGACGCTAGAGTTGTTATGGGAAATAGTATGTGGTTACCGAAGGTTGTTCGGAGTCCCGGATGAGATCCCGGACATGACGAGGAGCTCCGGAATGGTCCGGAGGTGAAGATCGGTATATTGGACGAAGGGTATTGGAGTGCGGAATTGTTCCGGGGGTACCAGGCTATGGCTAGTATGTCCGAAAGGGGTTTCGGAGGCCCCGACAAGCGTTGGGAGGCCTTATGGGCCAAGGGGAAGGGGCAAACCAGCCCACTAAGGGGTTGTGCACCCCTCCCAACCCCTGTCACGTAACCAGGAGAGGTGGGGGCGCCACCCCTAGGGCAGCCGCCCCTCCCGGCTTGGGGGGCAAGTTTCCTAGAGGGTGGGGGCGCCCAAACCCATCTAGGGTTTCCCCTGGCCGCCACCTCCTCCTCTAGATCCATCTAGAGGGGCCGGCCCCCTCTCCCCTTCCCCCTATATATATAGTAGGGGGTGGGAGGGCAGCCACACCCTTCCCTTGGCGCAGCCCTCTCCTCCTCCAACTCCTCCTCCTCCTCCGTAGTGCTTAGCGAAGCTCTGCCGGAGAACCACGAGCTCCGTTGCCACCACGCCGTCGTGCTGCTGGAGTTCTCCCTCAACTTCTCCTCTCCCATTGGTGGATCAAGAAGGAGGAGACGTCCCCGGGCTGTACGTGTGTTGAACGCGGAGGCGCCGTCCGTTCGGCGCTAGATCGGATCCTCCGCGATTTGAATCGCCGCGAGTACGACTCCATCAACCGCGTTCTTGTAACGCTTCCGCTTAGCGATCTTCAAGGGTATGAAGATGCACTCCCTCACTCTCGTTGCTAGCATCTCCTAGATTGATCTTGGTGACACGTAGGAAAATTTTGAATTATTGCTACGTTCCCCAACAGTATGCTCGGTAAGTATGCTTGAGATATTATTATACTTGTTGCTCTAGGATGAAGGCTCCACACCTTCCCTTTTTATGCAAATTTAATGATAATAAAACCTTAGCTTCTTATGCTAATGGTATATATGATTACTATGATGTGGAACAAATAGAAGAATTTGTTGCTTTTATGGGTGCTTATGAAATTGAATCTATGTTCAAAGAGTTTGAAAATCTTTATGATGCTGTTTAATAGACCTGAAAATTTAGCCATCCTTAAATATTGCTATGAGAATTATGAATTCAATTCCGATATTGATGCATTTATTGAGAAAGTCTCCGTTGTCCAAGAAGAGACTAATATTTTGCAGGAATCTATGGAAGAAGAAATTGATGAAACTGTGAGCTCATTGGATGAAAAAGATGAGGAGGAGAGCGAAGAACAAAAGGAGGAAGAGCATATTGATCACCCGTGCCCACCTTCTAATGAGAGTAACTCTTCAACTCATACATTATTTAAATTCCCTTCGTGCTTACCGAAGGATGATTGCTATGATGACTGTTATGATCCCGTTGATTCTCTTGAAATATCTCTTTTTGATGATGCTTGCTATGCTTGTGGCCAAGATGCCAATATGAATTATGCTTATGGAGATGAACTTGCTATAGTTCCTTATGTTAAGCATGAAATTGTTGCTATTGCACCCACGCATGATAGTCCTATTATCTTTTTGAATTCTCCAAACTACACTATATCGGAGAAGTTTGCACTTATTAAGGATTATATTGATGGGTTGCCTTTTACCGTTGCACATGATGATTTTGATGAATATAATATGCATGTGCTTGCTGCTCCTACTTGCAATTATTATGAGAGAGGAACTATATCTCCACCTCTCTATGTTTCCAACATGATAAAATTGCAAGAAACTGTTTATACTATGCATTGGCCTTTACTATGTGTGCATGAATTGTTCTTTTATGACATGCCGATGCATAGGAAGAGAGTTAGACTTCGTTATTGCTTGATATATGTTGCTTTGTGCTCACTACTAAATTCTAAATCATTGTTGATTCAAATTGGCTTTGATATACCTTGGGATCCGGGTGGATTCATTACTTGAGCACTATATGCCTAGCTTAATGGCTTTAAAGAAAGCGCTGCCAGGGAGACAACCCGGAAGTTTTAGAGAGTCATTTATTTCTGTTGAGTGCTTTCATATAGTTTAAAAACAAAAAAATAAAGAGGGGAACCCAAAACTTTTCAAAAAGAAAAGTGAAAGTGAGATAGACGAGCATTGTGAAAGTGGGGGACGTCCTTGAACTTTGTTCATGACCATGGAAACTTTGTGAATCTTAATTATAGAAACTTTTCAACAAAAATAATTATCCCCTTGTACAACTCCATTGTATTATAAAAATAATGTGCCAAGATTTGCCTTTAGGATGTTTACAATGCTTGTTGGTTGTGTGGTGCAGGATAGAAACTTTGGCTGTAGTGCGCGATTTTACATTTTTTACTGGAACATCAAATGGTTCTGAAACTTTTCGCACTGTATTTCTATACAAATTATTTATTTGTCCTAATTTTGGCAGAATTTTTCAAGTATCAGAAGTATGGTGAATGTTCAGATTATTACAGACTGTTCTGTTTTAGACAGATTCTGTTTTTCATGCATAGTTTGCTTGTTTTGATGAAACTATCGATTTATATCAGTGGATTAAGCCATGAAAAAATTGTATTACAGTAGCTACAATGCAAAAACAAAATATGAATTGGTTTGCAACAGTACTTAGAGTAGTGATTTGCTTTATTATACTAACGGATCTTACTGAGTTTTCTGTTGAAGTTTTGTGTGGATGAAGTGTTCAATGATCGAGAAGGTCTCGATGTGAGGAGAAGAAGGAGAGGCAAGAGCTAAAGCTTGGGGATGCCCAAGGCACCCCAATAAAATATTCAAGGAGACTCAAGCGTCTAAGCTTGGGGATGCCTCGGAAGGCATCCCATGTTTCTTCAACAAGTATCAGTATGTTTTCGGATTCGTTTCGTTCATGCGATATGTGCAAATCTTCGAGCGTCTTTTGCATTTAGTTTTCACTTTTCTTTTATGCACCATGCTGGTATGAGATAGTCCTTGGTTGATTTATAGAATGCTCATTGCACTTCACTTAAATCTTTTGAGTATGGCTTTATAGAATGCTTCATGTGCTTCACTTACATCATTTGAAGTTTGGATTGCCTGTTTCTCTTTACATAGAAAACCGCCATTTGTAGAATGCTCTTCTGCTTCACTTATATTTGTTAGAGCGTGGGCATATCTTTTGTAGAAAGAATTAAACTCTCTTGCTTCACTTATATCTATTTAGAGAGATGACAGGAACTGGTCATTCACATGGTTAGTCATAAAATCCTACATAAAACTTGTAGATCACTGAATATGATATGTTTGATTCCTTGCAATAGTTTTGCGATATAAAGATGGTGATATTAGAGTCATGCTAGTGGGTAGTTGTGGATTAGTAGAAATACTTGTGTTGAGGTTTGTGATTCCCGTAGCATGCACGTATGGTGAACCGTTATGTAACGAACACTACAAAAAAATACACTTCCGTGATGATACGTGTTTGTCACAGTAGGTCGCGTTTTTTGTCATGCATGTACATCCATGACAAATTTATGACAGAATCAAGATAGTCATACCTGTGCTGTCGTAGAAGTGTTCCATGACATTACCAAAATTATCATCACGGAAGTGTCCACTTCCATGACGATAAATCGCGCGTCACAGAAGTGCTTTCATCAAGGGTGACCGACATGTGGCATCCACCGTAACGGAACGCCGTTAAGCTATCGGGTCAGGTTTTGGATCCGATAACCCGTTAACAGCCGCGACCAATGGGGATTTTCCACGTGTAAAATCATCATTGGCTGGAGAAAACACGTGTCGGCTCATCGTTGGGACAGATGTCATCCACTCATTGGACAGAAGGCGCCTATGATACATCGACATGTGGCACGACCCATCAAGTTTAAATGGGCCGGCCCAACTAAAGGCCCACAAGATTTTGCGGACCATAATGGGCCGGCCCAGCTAAAGGCCCACGAGATTTTGCAGACCATAATGGGCTGGCCCAGCTAAAGGCACAAGATTTCGCGGGCCATAATGGGCCGGCCCAGGTAAAGGCCCACAAGATTTTTGTGTGCCATAATGGGCCGACCCAGGTAAAGGCCCACAAAATTCTTGCGGATCATAATGGGCCGGCCCAGCTAAAGGCCCACAAGATTTCGCCGACACTAATGGGCCGGCCTAGCTGTAGGCCCACAAGATTTTGAGGACCCTAGTAGGCCGGCCCATTAACTGGCTGCCATGTTTTGGGCCAAATGTCGGCCCATATTTGATCCTCCATTAATGGCCTGCCACGTTCCGGGCCTAATAATGGCCCATATGAGATCCGGCCCGTTAAAAGCCTCCCACGTTCTGGGCCAAATCACGGCCCAGATCAGGTCCGACCCTTTAAGAGGCTTTGGCCTCAATTATGGCCCATATCAGATTGGGCCCGTTAACTGGATGCTATGCTTTTGGGTCCACTTGCTAAAGGCCCATTTAGTAATTCGGCCTGATATTAGTTTCGGCCTGTTAAGGGCACGTTTAACATTTCGGCCCTATATTAATTTCGGCCTGTTAAAAGCCCGTCATATAGTTGGGCCTAACTACGGCCCGGTTTGCATCCGGCCTGCTCGCAGCCGATATCTGATTGGGCCAAACAAGGACCGAGACAATTTTGGCCTGTTAAAAGCCCATGATTTGATTCGCACAATCATGGGCCGGGGTCCATTTCGGGCTGCTGCCGGCCCGTGAGCTGTTCGGCACGTTTCAGGCCCAACCTACTTCTCAGCCTCCTAAAAGCCCATTGAGTTTTCTTGCGAAAAGAGGGCCGGGGGTTACTCGGCCTATTAAAGGCCCGAATCTACTAGTGGGCCAGTTTGACGAGGCCCATGATGCGGATCATACATCGTGATTGCATGACGGCCCGATTATGTACCATAATTTTACGGTTTGGCCGGTTTACTGCGAAGACAGGATATATATACAGTAAAATAACTGCAGCATCGTGAATAAGAAAAAACCTAGACTATACAATAAAGAAATTACGGCATATTACATCCACTGGGCATCAAAGTTCGCCACTATGATAATAAAGCACAAGCAGACAGCAGATTACATACACTGGGCATCAAAGATCGCCACCAGTGCAAATAAACACGCCGACAAAATAATATACAAAACCGACAGCACTTCAATAGAGTTCAAGAAAGGTTAGCCCTGCTGGCGAGCTGCAGCGCAACCACCTGAGCAAGATGATGAGACTGCGCTTGTTCAACACTTATATCTTCCTCACTCTGAAAGATAAACAAGCAGACAGATGACAGGTTTTGCACATAAAAGTATCAGTTCTGACAATTCATCACATTTCTTACTGACGAATAAAGTGACACAGTTTAAAATTGCATTAACACAATATGGTATTGTTCATGTCAAGACATGGCAGGAAATGACATTGTGAAGGAGTTGGCAGCTTCACGACACCACTGGATTACAGATCAAGAACTCATAAGTATCAATGGTTAGTGTGCTATCAATTTATCTCATTTCAGATTGGCAAATAAAGAGACGGTTTAAATAATAGTAGAATGATATGACATTGTTCATAGTTAAGACATTGCAGAATATGACATTGTGTTGTAGTGGGTAGGTTCACCACACCACTGGATTACGGATGAAGAACAGAAGCATACATGCAGTGCAAAAGAAGATCACTTGCTCTGTATAGTTTAATTTACATGGTATGAAGAAGGAACTTGGTTGTACAACTGAAAACTTAAATTGAGAAGGACAAACTTTTGTTTATGAACTACATAATAAACTTTAAACATGCAATTTGATGCAAACACCAAAAATAAACAGCTGTTGCAGTCATGCCTAACCAAATATACACAACAAAGTTTGAAGGCTTGAGAAGGATAAACTTACATTACTGGTGAAGACAGGCTCTATAAAGCCCTTGTCCATGCTGATGGGGGGGCAATTCAAGAAGTTTACCACAGAATCTTCTTCATAAGCATTGCCTTTATTCTACATTTTGTTAAGAGTAAATATAGATGTGATAATATACGAAAAATGGAGAATATTTAAGATAAGATGAAGAGTGATGCTACATAACCAAGTAGCTATAAATGTATGTGCAGCGATATAGGCAAAAGGCACAGCCAAGAGCAATGTACAGCTAAACTTCTTCAGTACCAACCTTATGGTAAGAGTAAATATAGATCTGATGTGTAGAAAATGGAGGGCAAAGGAAAATAAGCTGCAGAGTGATGGTACATGAACAACTACCTGTCAATATAAGTACACTGATAAAGGACAACATGTACTTACAAGAACAATGCAGAGCTAAAAAAATCATTGGCATTGGATATATTCTACACTAATGTAACCATTCATACAGATCAGAAGCGAACAATTGATAAGCAAGCTATCATGCATACTGCTGTCACATAATGAACAAGGTATGTATGCAAGTACAGTGATACAGGACAACAGGTACTAACAAGAGCAAAGCAGCGGGCATCATATTTGCGATATCCTGTCGTTCTTTTCAAACCGGAATTCTTCTTCGAGCAGATTTCCTGCAAAAAAGATCCGTAAGGCACATGCGGAAAAGTAGAAGTTCAAATTGTCATTTGATTTCATAGACAGTACCTCATCCTGGGAACGAGACCAGTGCATAACAAGGTTTTTCCATTCAATGTCTTCTAAATTTAGCACAGGAGACTTCACCGGAAATTCGTTTATAGACTTGCCATCAAAGTGTGATTTCCTCAGGTAATACCGATACTACTGCAATGCTTCCTTGAAAAGCACAAGCAAGCTTTTCTCGTCATGACTATCTAGATTGACCCTCGCCTAGTTACAACAATGTAATGTAAATCATTGATGTGTTCGATCAGCAGAAAACAGGAAAATAATAACCATGAATAATAGCACTTACACGTAAGTTGGACAGGAAGATGTGAAAATGATGTTTGTCTTCACTATAATCTTCCCATGATGGGAACAACATTGAAAGCATTGTCTTTTAAACTGGGAATAAATGGAATGGGGTTCCAATCTGCAGGAATTGGCTGTCTCTGCAGTTGGGATAGGTCTTCGGCTGGTGGACTTGCTGTACTTTTTGCTGGAGTGGGATTTTTCTGTGGTACAGCTGGTGCTATGGCAAATGAAATCAGTATACCTTTTGCTGGAGTGCAGGTCCTGTGTGGTGGGGCTAGTGGTGTGGCCAGTGAAGTATGGGTACAGTCTGCTGGAGTCGGTCCTACGTTTAGTGTCACTGGTTGTACAACCAATATAAGTGGGACGCTGTCTGATTTCTCCGGCACCACCACGTTTTTCAAGGACTTTGCTGGTGCTCCTTCAGGTTCGGCAATCACCCTCTTCCTTTTTGATGTCTGATGCACAAGAACAACATTTGAGTGGAAAAACATGGTATGATGACAGATGGAATATGTATTGATAATGGATGGGCATGGCATCTCGAGTTATATGATGAGTAAACTAAGCAGATGGCGGTGCAACAAAGTAGAAGAAATGCAAGACAACATATGCAAGATACGCGCAATCAATAAAACCTTGCCAAATTAGAACAGGCACCTTGATGGGTGAACAGGACAGGCCATCTGCCTTTGACTCCTCGAGGTTAGAATAGTCATTAGGATGATATTCTGAACAAGAATCAACAGGTGGGGAGCGTATGAGTTTCATTGCTTCCAGAATGGCACTCAATGCCTTGGTGCTAATTTTGTAAGTCATTGCAGGGTTCCACAATATTCTTCTGATGCGCGGATTCTGATATTCACTGTAATTGCGTATAATATCTGAGAACCATGAAAACATAAATAGTTGTGAGATTATCTTTGTAATGTAGATGATATTCTAATATAGGGGCGCCCCTGTAAACACTTGTGTGCTATCACTGGATTCTGATGAGAGAGCTCATGTGTGCTGTAATATGGTGCGTGCATTTATATAATCTGGCACAAGTACACAAAAATAGGCTCCAGAAGTAAGGATAGCTGGCAGATGATAGGTTCATAATATACTATATAGAGAGTTTATTGCCAAACCATGATAACAAGAGCACACAACAACTAGGCAGATCATAGTGTAGATAACAAGGGTACACCATAACCACGATATATAAATCGGGAAAGTGGAACTGGCTTGAAAATACGGTGTTGTATTGCCGCTAGTAATTGAAAGCCTATCGATCACGTACAGGCCAGCTCTATCAGCTGTTGACTGCAGATGTCCCTGCGCCCCTTCCTGACAAGGAACATACTGTACGTACTAAATACAGAATAAACAAAGAGGAACATGTTAAAGAACAGAAGAGGAAGCATATTCTTGAGGTTCCGCTTCATTGCATACAATGTTGGTTGCCCACTCATGATGAATCACAGCGCCCAAAGTAATGCAATTCCATGCTGTCTCTCTATATGTGGCAATTTTGAACAAGAGTCATTAGGATCATATTCTGAACAAGAATCAACAGATGGGGAGCGTATGAGTTTCATTGCATCCAGAATGGCACTCAATGCCTTGGTGCCAATTTTGTAAGTCATTGCAGTGTTTAGCTTCAAGAGTGGACTGCTGCTAGTGCGACACAAAGCAGCTACATAGATCATAGTGTAGATATAACGGGGAAAACCGTAAGCATCAGAGTAAAATCAGCAAAGTGGAACTTGCTGGAATATATGTGCTAGTATTGTCGGTACGGCTAGAAAGGCTTCAGATACCAGCTCTCTTCAAGTGAAGGTGCGGTACTGTTAATATCAGTGTTACTCTCAAAGGCGACACAGCTCCCTGCATTTCCTTGCTATTCTTATAGGATTCAAGTGGGCAGGTGACTACAAATCCTATTCCTATGTTTACAAGATCCTACGAATCAAAGAGGCTCAAAGTTTCCATCACAACCGACCGTATAGACCTCTACACTGCAAAAGTCCCTGCTCATCTTTAGTACAAGGAACATACTGTACCACTATCATACTCCCTCCGTTCCAAAATATAAGTCTTGGTAGAGATTTCCACTATGGATCACATACAGATGTATCCAGATACATTTTAGAGTGTTGATTCACTCATTTTGCTCCATATGTAGTCCATGGTGGAATCTATACAAAGACTTGTATTTAGGAACGGAGAGAGTACATATTAAAGAAGAACAGAAGAGGAACATGGTAAAGAAGAGCAAGCAGATTTTGGATAATAAAATGTTGGTTGCGCAGTGCCCACACATGATGAACCAGAGTGCATTAAGAATGCAACTCCCAGCTGTCTCTCGACCATTTCAGGCGGTTGGTTGAAGATCCTACGTCTCCTAACCCATCTTCTTCCTCGTCTCTGATTCTTCCCATACAGAACACCGCACGGGCTGCCGGCCGGACCACCGGCCCCCGCCGCCTGTGTTCCTCCGCCACCCCCACCCCCACCCCCGCCCCAACCCCCACCCACGTCGAGTTTTCTTCGTTCGGCGAGGCCCCACAACCACTCAAGCCCCTTCGTTCGCACCGGCGAACTCCGACAAGCTCTGAAAAATCGACTGACCCAATTTTGAAATTTAGTCTACTGTGATTTAACTAGTGTGGAATATAAAAGGGGAAAACCATAAGCATTGGGAGTATAGTGTTGAGCGTGCCATGGCGGATCTGAAGGTGCAAACCGAACAAAGGTAACTTCGCAACAAAGACAAGAAATCAGAGTAAAGCAGTGGCAATCTATTTTCTTGCTGCGATAAATAAGTTGAGCAGATACGAAAGAGTACCACCTCTGGTGCGGCGCCGTGTACGCATCTGCTGAGAATTTGACGGTGCTGCGGTAGCGATGGCTATCGGCGGCATGGAAGCAGATCTAGGAGGGTAGACGGTGGCGGCGGGGCGCGGTGGACGAGACGGTCGTAGGAGCGGCGCCGGCAAGGTGGACGACGGCGGGGATGAAGCGAGAGGACGGGATGTAAGGATCCCGGTCCGAAGCCATGGATGAGAGAGGTCGATCTCTTGTAATGGACGGCGGCGTCGGGGTATCAGCTCCGGCATGGTGGAGGAGGACGGCGGTGGATGGGGTGGCGGACGGCGGCGGACGGAGGAGGGTGGGTGGAGAGGGTGTTTTGGCGCCCACGGAGTACGAATGGGGAAAAGGGAGGTAGAGAGGAAGGGGGGAACCATGTATTCAGGGCGCGCTTGTCTCAAATGCGAGGAAATTTACAAACTTAGCCCCCATTTCAAATTTCTACTACATCACAGCAACATTAGTCGGTTGGGGATAGGACGGTAATCTCGCATACACCGAATATTTGCCGACGAGAGTTTGTTTTTGGCGCCCACCGTGTATGAATATGAATCGGGGAGGGAGTCGATTTCGGCCGAGGACACACTGGCACCCACCGTGTATGAATCCGGGTGAGAGGCGGTTACGTCACGTTTGGGTGAAATTACAAACCTACCCCTATCGAAACCTATAGAAATCCAGCAGATAGGCTTTGCGTGGCAGGGATAGGCAGTAGTGATTTCCATCTCGCAGATTTTGGTTTCGGGCGGTTACTGCGACTTTCCCCGCTTCGTTCAAATTTTGCAGAGTGCACGTTTACCGTGCCAACTCAATTCGAATCCTGTTTGTATTCTATTTTTTTCCAGGCGGGATCCATTTTCAATTGGAATTACATTCTATATACATCATTTTTTATATATACTTTCAAAAGCACAACACCATTTATACATAAATATGGTTTACAAATGGCATGATCTCAGATTCATAAGGTTGTATCAATCAATTTGGATTTTCAAATATTTGAAACCACTTTATGTTGAAATCCAATGTATGCATTCCTCGCTAACTGTCTCCAATTAATGTGTGTTTCATGCGTTTTTTTACTTCTCAAACATGTATAATGTGTTTCACACACGCAACATATGGTGTAATCCCGTTTAGACATTAATTGCATATAAACCATGCATTGTTTGTAATTGAAGAATCTATGGATCACCAATATTGATAAACTATATAACATTACACGTGTGCCCAAATTCAAATGAATATGCATGTTTGATACACCAATTTGCGTTATGATATTATCGATGTCGTGATCTCCAGTTTAAATATTTGAATCCCCTTTAATCCAGATATTCGTCTCATATAGCTATCACTCATGCTTATATAGGACTATCTCTCTGGACCTATACGCGTTCATCGTCTCTCAGGTATCTCTCATGCTACCTGTATGTCGACAATGATCTTTTATCTTCGTAACACACTGACGGTACTCTCTCCCTCGAACTTCATCACTCTATCTCTCTCTAAGTATATCTCGCTCCCTGCTATGTGTCTCTAACTATGATTCCCCATGTGGAATCTCTTTCTCTCACACAAACACAAAACTTTGTCTCCCGGGGTCTCATTTCTGTCTACTATTCCCATGTGTGCCACTCGCACACCCCTCATACAGAGATGTCTTTCGCTCCTTAGATATGAGAACCTACGACTCTTCCTCTTCAATGTCTCTTTCTCACACACAAGCACAAACTCTGTCTCCCAGGGTCTCATATTTCTCCATTGTTCTCTTGTATGTCGCTCACACACACCCTCTCTCCCTAGAGATATCTTGCGTTCCCTCGTATGTCTCTCTATCTATCACTCTCGTTGTGAAATATCTTTCTCTCTCGCAGACACAAAACTCCGTCTCTCTGGATCTCATTTCTCTCTGATATCTGTTTGTATGTGACTCACATGCACCCTCTCTCTATCTCTCTCACACCCACACACATAACCCAGCCTTCTGATCCACTCGACTCCTATCTCTAACGCACACTAGCTAGCATATTTATCTTTCTATTTATCTGTTTCTCCATCAACCTTCTTTCTCGCCCTCACTCTTGATTCCTATCACGCACACTACATATGTTTCTCTCTACATGCAGTCAAGTGCCCTCTCACACACATATATAACTTCACCCTTTGAACCACCCGACGGTCATCTCCAACACCCAAACTAGCGGATGTCCCTCTAGCTAGCATCTCCATCTCTGTATCTATCTGTAGTTTCTCCGTCAACATTTCTTTCTCGCATGGAGTCTTGCTTCCTATCACCCACACTATATATGTCTCTCCATACATATGCATTTATAGGTTGGTCTCTTTTGCACAATCGTTGCGCCTCACTCCCTCTGCTCGCCATAGATGCATGCTCCAGCCCACGCCACTATCTCTTAAAGACAAAAACACATGCTCAATTGTCGGGCCTTCTTCCCTGCATTCTCATATGCATGCATATTGTCATACCGATCCGTCTCTCCCATGTCGTTGATCTTATGACTTATGTCTTCTTTCTTTTATCTCAATCATGCGCGCGCGCACACACACACATCCCACGTATACATGTATACCTCTCACACATGCACGTTCAAGGTCTCTATGTCTCCATACGTAGTTAATTACCCTCAATCCTAACGCCACATCGAATCGTTCTCCTCTTTTGTGCACATAACTTCCGCCTGGATGGGTAAAACACACACTCACACTTAACAATCTCCTTCTAGCTACCCCCCGCCTCTCACTCTTCCCCTATATCCCCGAAACCAATAAGACCATCCCTTTGTTTAATTCCCGCCTACATGCACCATCGATATATAGTAGTCTTCCTCGGTGTCTCTCGAACAAACACGTTCTCTCGATGTCGACTCCTCTCACGCGCACACACCTTCTCTTCCCTCTCTACGAGCATTTTCTCTCTCGCACCCCATCGTTGGTGGCCTCTGCCATACACATCACCTCTCTATGATGAAGCCATGCACACTTAAATTACATCCGCCACAGAGGACCCCGCGACACACACACACACACGCACGCACGCACCCCCCACACACTAAGACTCCATCTCTCTCTCTCTCTCTCTCTCACACACACACACACAAACACACACACACACATGCACGCACACCCCCCCACACACACTAAGACTCCATCTCTCTCTCTCTCTCACACACACACACACAAACTAAGACTCCATCTCTCTCTCTCTCTCTCACACACACACACACCCCACACACACACACAGTAAGACTCCATCTCACACACACATGCTCTAGGCGGAGCATTTGTTCCTACCACCCTTCATCCAACCTTACCCGTATGATAAACAATCACCTTTATTTACTTGCATAACATGGACAAATTCCACTTTACTTTAGTAGTCAGCAAACTTATCATCTGTACCCTTATAAAAAATGAGTTGGCGGTGATGGTGTGCCTGCCATCTTGTAATACAGACCGTATGATCTATATCCGAGGATAGAAAGCAAACTATGATAATTTTACAAAAGATACCCGCACCTCTCTCCACATCATTATCTCCCGCAACCTCATTGCTCAGCAATTAAAAAAGGAATAAGTCTCTGGAACAATCTAGCATGCATGGTGGCCGCTGCCGCCTGCCGGCGCCGTCCATCCCCATGCCTCCGCCCATTCCGACCACCAGTCACGACCATGCTCCACTCCTCCTCGCCTTATCTCTCATCTTTCATTTTTTCGATGACATTCTCGAGATACCAGTTTTCCGATAAAATTCTTGAGATATCATTAGTTTTTACACATGGGATTACTCCTGCATGGGTCAATCACAACAGGTGTTCTGTAAAAAAAATGCATCTTGATGTTCCGTGCAATGCACAAGAATCTTGCTTGTAATTATATAACGCAAATCATGAGCAGGAAGTGACTTTTTTTGACACAACCATGTTAACATGGCCACGTAAATCACTAGCTAAAGTAAATACCATTATACTTATATCCCGATACAAAAGGTTGAGTACATGTCCGAAGAGTAGAGTCACACACACGCACTCTGTCTCTCAGAATCTCTCTCACACACACACCAGTTACGTGACGCCCACATAAGCAGACACGTATGTTACAATTTGTGCACCCGCGGGTACACGTGATGCTGCGCATTTATTTAAGCTGGAAGGTGAACCCAAACAGTAGCTGCATTCATTCCCCTCCCGCCGCCTCTTCTCTGGTCGCCGTCGCCCGGTAGCCATGGGTCGGCCAAAGGTAACAACATACGCCATACTCCCGCCGGAGCGGCGCTTTAATATGGAAATTTTAGTGGTCATGCATGCATCTTTTTGTGCTAGCACTCCTATATAAGGGTTGACCGGTCGCTTCCCGTGGACGTGCGCGGGCGGTGGAAGAGGAAGGAGAAGGGAAGCGGGCTGTGGAGTAACGTTTTTTACCACAATTTCTTAGGAAACTGAGTGCAATAATTGAGTAGTTTTGCAAACTACCAGTACTACACCTGAAACGGTTCAAAACCTATACTCCCTTGCCAGCGCGCGCTTCCCGCGTGAAACGGTCAGCGTCGCCCTGGAGCGTCAGTGCCGCATTAATGCCCGGCCAGAGCGGAAGCGACCTCTCACTGGCGCCGGCTTTGAAGTGGCGCGACGGCCGAGAGAGCGCCGCTTCCCGGTGCACGCGACTGCTCCGCGTCGAGACTGGCCATAGGCCCTGTTTGGATCCATGGGTTAGAGTTAGTTTGAGCTAGTTGGGGCTCAAATAGCCCTAAAGTATCCAAGCATGAGGGTTTAAATTGGAGCAAGTTGCACCGAACCCACCAAAAAAAACTATCCCACCCAAGAGGTGCTAACTGGAGATAGTTCTCATTGGGACCACTGAAAAATCACTTTTCTCTCTCCATGAAGTGCATTTATTGTCAATCTAACCCTGTCACCCAAACACCTCTTTGGCTACAGTTAGTTCAGGGTTAGTCATGAGTTAGTCTAACCTCTACCTAAGTTAGAGTATCAAACAAGAGCAGTATAGGACATGCAAGTTGCTCAAAGCATACAGGCAAATTCGTACGTGAAAGGATTTTTTTCTTATTGAAAACGGAACGTGAAAGGAATTTTTTTAGAATGCTCTTGGCATGTCGCTAACATGTGATAGTTAACCGACCTCAATAGATGGCAGAAACGCCAGCCCGCCGCACTTTGATAGAGACGAGGAGGGAGAAGCGATACAGGCTGCTGGATTACTAGAGATAGGTGTCGCACGGAAGCCAAGAAATATGGTGATAGCGTGGGTTAGCCATGTACTAGTATGATGTAACTACACTGGGCTGCCGTGTTTCGTACTCTTCCAGTCCACTGTGGAGATGATTGGTTAATTTTATATCGCTGAATAATATTAAATATTATGAGTGCAGACGCTCCACCACGAGGTTCCTTGCTCCTTCTCGGTCGTCCGGAATCTATGTTCTTCCACTCTATTTTTTTACGTGAGCTTTGTTCATCCTTTTGCCAACACGCGAGACATCTAGCATCAAGGTGCACGTGTTATGCAAGGATCGTTCCATCTATATGAAGAACACGTGGGACTGGAACTACGAGACAGACATGTACCCAGGAGTGGACGTACGAACCTGAGTAATGTAGCGCAGTAAGTGAAGTAGAAAGGCACAAATGGTATGAACATGCGTGGCATATAGGGTGTGTTTGGTTGCGTTCTCGTCTCAGCATAGTTGTTCCCTCTTCATGTATGCTCAACTCAACACCCCTCTTCATGCATGCTCTCTTCATGCATGCTTCTAGTGTATTTGTGCTAAACTAGTGTGGACTCATGCACCCTCCATACACTCTACCAAACACCCAAAAGTAGGTCGAGAAGGGAACTCTTGGGCGGCATTTGTCTCTTACTACGTACTACCACTAAATGTTGTACGTGCAATGCCCGGTGATGTTATGGAGTACGTGCCTAAGTACTCTACTACTACTATATTAGTTGGAGGCACATATTAAATTTTATATTTGTTTACGTGTATGCCCCGAGACCTTCCAACTAGACGTGTCTTTCTCTCCAGGTCGCACTTTGTATCGTTCATACCACTAAGTACTACTACGTGTGGTCTCCGACCCAGAAGTGGAAGAAGTGGAGACGCTCTACCACGCTTTTTTTTACGCTGGGCTCTACCACGCTGTTCATGTCCCACTCCTTTCGCTGACGTGTGGGACATCCAGCACGTGCCGTGTTTGGCACCCTTCGTCGTAAGAGTTGAAACGCTAGCATTCATCAGAAATAAAAAATAATTATAAATCGGCAGTGATACTATTTTTTTGCGAACCAATCAGCAGTGATACTATACCACGCGGTTTCCTTGCTCCTCGATATGGGAAAGAATACTTCCGTTCGCCAACATGTGGGACGTCGACCATCCTGGTCCACTTGCCATGCACGCAGAACTCCAAGGGAGAGTCACCCAGGTCGTCGTGCTGCAGTAATAATGACTAATGAGCCATCAAATCACAGGCCCACTTCCCACTTTGAAGTTGCTCGGACGAAGGAACCATCATGACTTCGTTGAATTCCGCTTCTTGAAGAAAACTATTGTACCAGCAGTACTGCTAGCTACAGTAGTTACTCCAACAGAGGCCTCCTTTCGTTCATAGGATAGGAATATGAAAATCATAGGAAGTGAGATGACATGCATCTCAATTCCTATAGAGAAAGAGATGCCATTTGATGCTTAGGATAAGAATTTTTCCATTTAGTCTAGGCTAATGTACTGGTAATTTGCTCTAAAAACTACAGTAGTAACTAGTAGTATTGGTACATGCTCGTACTCAGACACAGACACACACACTAACTACTAGTACTACTACTTCTCACATGCTGGCCAGATGCCGCCGTTCTCCTTCCCGGCTTTGTCGGCGACACCCCACCGTGCTTGGATCTCCGCCGACCTCTCCACAGCAGCGCGTGCGTCCTTTTCTTTCTTGCGGCGGCGGGCCTCTCTTTTCTTGAGTGCTTTCTGACTTTTCCGCTCCCTCTGTGCGGCTTTGGCCGCCTCTTGCTCTACCGCCCATTCGGCCTTGGCATCTTCAAATTCCTCCCACATAGTTGTGAGGTCGCGAGCGGCGACGAACTCGGCACGGCGGGATGCCATCGCTTCCCTACCATTTTGTGTGCGGTCGTGGGCGGCGAGGAACTTGGCGCGGCGGGATGCCATCGCTGCCTTACCGGTTAGTGTGCGGCGCGGTGGCATGAACGACGCTTGGTGAGAGCTCTGGGGTGGAGTGGCCGGACAACCGTATAGTGCATTGGTTTGTCAAGAGCTCAAGGACAGAAGATGAAGCAAATTTGGATTCCCCTTCAATCCTGGTCATTTATTACCGAGTAAAATGCATTGGCGGTCATCGAACTTGTCTTGATAGCTCACTTTGATCATTGTATACGAGATATGGTGATTATACGGTCACTGGCTCAGCGTATAGCTCCGTATTTGTCTGGTTGACCAGTCAAACAGTCCGCATGCGCCTCATCAGCTCGTGTTCTTTATCTATCTACGCGGGCCTACCTGTCAATGGAGAAAGAAATACTGTAAAAACCAAAATTATGCGTATGTGGGGAATCAAACCACGGACTCGTCGCTGCAACGCACCCTCGTCAGCCAAATGAAAATGAAATACTTTGCGTCAGACACTCACGCTCACGCTGTCAAAGCATGCTAATGCATGCACGCCGCCCTCTAAATCAAAGTCCTGCTCATGGCGCAACGCAAACGGCGAGCCCATCACCTGCGCGCCCCGGCGGTGCCTGACATTACTGTTTAGACGTTTGATGGAGGCCTACGCGAACGCCGAGCATGTATTCACCTGGCTCAACACCAATGGTCATACTTGGAGCGCCTTGCTCATGTATATCGTCCATGACAAGGACAATCTATAAAACAGCCTAAGCTAGAGAGGGTACTATGGTAGTATGGTACGGAGTATGTACTATCGTGAGCGACCGATCTTAGTGCCACTGCACACCGAAACCCCTTCCATCGCTAGCGCGCGCTTCCCGCCTGAAACGGTCACCGTCTCTCCAGAATGTCAATGCTGCATTCACCGGACTTAACTGCAGGTGCAATTGGTGTGTCACTGACATGCGGGCCAGATGCCCGTTGGGCCCACATGTCAGTAACCCAAATGCATCTGCAGTTAAGTCACTGAAGCAGCGTCCGCATTCACGCCCGACGAACCTACTTCGGTGCCAGTTGTCCATCCGTCTGCCGCGGCTCATTGCCATTCGCCCGCTATATTAACTTGAGCCCCAGCTCCCAACCATAGCCAAAGACCCACACTTATTCTCCTCCGGTCCCTTCCTTCTGTCGGCACCACTTCAACCATGGCCTCCTGGTGCTCCGAAGCTCTCTTGGATGTACTGTCGCAGGAGCAGACGAGGGACATCGGCGGCTCCGCTCCGGGCGCGCTCCAAAGCTCTCTTCGACGTACTGTCGCAGGAGCAAACGAAGGAGATCGCCGGCACCCCCCGGCCGCCCTCCGCCGCCACGACCACGAAGCCGGCGCGCCTGCGTGGGTGCAGCCGGTAGCGAGGAAGAGTAGTACACGGTAGGTCGCCGCCGCTCTTGAGGAGGAGGTTATCGAGGCGGATGAGGAGGAGGCAAAGGCCATGGCCGGCTTTCTCGGGTTCATGGCCGGATATGGTGGTCGGGCGCCAGTGATCGTTTAGATTAGGTTTACATTAGGTTTTAGTACGGTTTGTGCGAAATATGTAATGAATTTCGTCCAGTTTGTAGGAAAAGTTTTCGAAATGTAATGAATTTCATCCGGTTAATTTGAAATTTGCTTTGTTTGCATGAATTTCGTCCGGTTAGTTCATATAGTTGTCGAAAGGTATGCGGGCAGCATCGGATGGCATCCATCAGTGTCCTCAGACAGATGCCGGTGTAAATTTGTGGGCCAGCGCTGGAGATGCCCTAACTATCATGCTATAATCGCTAACAATCCTCCATTATTTGGCAGGGAACAGTTATCCCTCGATCAAAATCAGATCCGCGGTGTTTCGCACTCCTCCCGCGTAAGAGTGTAAACTCTTGCTTACATAAAAATGGAGCAAGTGGATGGCACTGTAGCACGTCATATCACTCGAACTAGCCCGCCTAACGAGCGGGAAAGCACCACCCTCGTCATTTTGTTCTGGATTTCTATCGATCGATCGCGCGAAAATGTTACGCTTCGCAAGTTCTAAAGGAAAAGGCGGTACACTTATGACTCGTACGCATCGCAACCTCGACAGTCCAGCTCGCACGCCGCTCACCAGAGGGGACACGCATTGTCTTGCAATTTCACTGACATGTGGGACCGTAATTGAATAAATCATCGATAGCCGAAATCTAATCGCTCGGCGGGCATCGGCTGAGAAGAGAGAAACGGGGGAGGGAGAAGAGATCGCCCGCCCGCCGCGCACGGACTCCAAGAAATATATGGTGATAATGTGAGGTGGGCCATGCTGGAGTCCGGACCGCTTCCAGAGCCCGCTCTCACCGCCCTGGCCCCTCAAGACGCCAGCTGCCCGCCGCATGCATGCATAGAAAGTAGTACTCCTTATGTGGAGGAGAGAGAGGCATTGGCAAAGTCAAGGAGTGGGCTCTGCAAGAACCCGTCTCTACACGTGCTCCTAGGTATAAAAAAATAATTCTAAAAAAAGGCATAAAAACAATTGTGCCTTAAAAAAAGAAAGGTAAAAAACATTTGAGAGGAAATAGATAGAGAGAAAGTGAGAAAAAGCTGTAACCTGGGCATTACATGAGGAAGGAGGGAGTGGTGCACATGCCAAGTTCACTGGGCTGCCGTGTTTCACACTCCTCCGTCGTAACAGTGGACACAATAGCTTTCATCAAAAATAAACAATGAATACTCATTGCTCGTCCTCTATATCAGAAAGAATACTTTCATTCGCCGACATGTGGGACGTCGACCATCCTGGTCCACCTGCCATGCGCAAAATTATCCTGGTCTACTCCGGTCGTATCGCAGGCCCAACCTTTCCCACTGTAAGTTGTTCGGACGAAGGAACCATCATGACTTCGTTGAATTCCGCTTCTTCAAGAAAACTTACTGTACCCGCAATACTGCTACCACACGCGAAGACTGGACGGCACTGTACCACGTCATATCACTAAAACCCACTAGGCCAAACTAGCCCGCGTAGGTCATCTATTTTGGAACGGAGGGAGTACGTCTCTGCACTGCTATGATTTTGTGTTGCACGTTCTCTGTACTTTTGCTACGATTTTCCTACCCTATGAACCAAATGAGGCCTGAATGTATGTTGACTATTGTCTGATCGATCCCTAAGCCTACAATTTTAGGAGCTAGGGCCATTGGTCGATCGACGAGGGATAAGTATAAGCGTACCACGAGCTCATCAGCCCCAACATTTCTCTTCGGTGAGTGTTTTGCAAGTACTATAGCTCGCATAGTAGCTAGCCTACTAACACCAAGAATCATCAAACAAGCCCTGCTGATATGATAAACAGTTCAAACTTACATCTAAGCATGCCATATATTACATCAAAAGCTGGTGAGGATACATCTGTTTCCATAACTCGGAGAGGGTTCGCATGATTCATCGCATGATTCACTATCAAACAAAAGTAGCAAGATCCGCCCACACAAGACAGTGCACTAGCCCTAAGATGGTTTGATAACACGCATCGTTCTGGTAATTAAACACAGGGCAATGCAAACTACCCTGAAGGATTAGCGCGACCAACTATTTCTTGTCATCGATCTCTCGGGCAATGACCACAGCACGGACATCGGCATGGGAATCGATTTCTGGGGCGATGTCCACAGGAATGACCGCGACATCGGAATCGATCTCTGGGGCGATGTCCACAGGATGGACAGCGGCATCGGAATCGATCTCCGGGGCGATGCCAACAGGACGGGCCACGACATCGGAATCATCAAGGACGTCCACCGACACCTGCACAACCCTAACATATTAGCAAGCACATTGCAAATAATCAAAAACCACAACTATGGTAATAAGCCATTATTTTTTACCTTGTGCAGCTCACCGGGGGATCTCATCCCTCCGGGGGCCATCTCCTCATCCTCGATGGGGGCCATCACCTTGCCAGGGGAATACTGCTTCTCAACGGCGACTATCTCCTCGAACTCGGTCTTGAGCCTCACATAGGTGGCAATCAGAGTTCCTGGGGTAGGCACGGTGGGGCCCTTGCTGTTCTTCCAACTTTCTTTGAGGAGTTTGTCCGCCAACGTCCTCAACTCTTTGGCCAGTGCTTGTTTCTTGGAGTTCTTCGTCTCCATGGGTTGGCCCGCCAACATGGTCAACTCGTTGGTCGGTGCTCGCTTCCTGGAGATCGCTGTCTCCAGTGGGTTGTCCGCCGGAAACTCTTTGCCTAGTGCTCCAGGATCCATCAATGAACTGACAAACAAAAAGCAATCGAAAGGAAACCACAATCGCAATGAAAACGGGAAAAGAATAGGATGTGAGAATCGGTCGGTGCTTTGCAAAAAGAAGATTCTTGGAATGGAAATATAGCAGCATAACTGATTCGCCCACCTTTCCTTCGTCGTTACAGAAAAAAGGGCAGAAGTGAGTAGCCTGGAGTGAGGTTTTCTTCAAGAAAGGGAAGAAAGGGCTTGAACGAGCGTTCCAGTGAAATGATGGTTGCTTCATCCAGTCCAACTTGGAGGCCACCTTACCACTGCTGGTAAAGGTGTGGGTTTTGTGATATGACGGGTCATGACGACCAGACCGGGGTGACAGGTGAGTCTCGACTGTAGCACCTCGCTGTGATTTGGTGGATGGCACGCGGGCCCGGATGCTTTGAAATGTCCCGCATGTAGATAGAGCGGCTAGTCATATAGGAGTGCTCAATATTGTGCACCGCGACCAAGGCGGAGAGGAAAACGAGAGAACTACGTAATTAATGCATGAGTTTAATTAGGGTAGTTTTGTAAAGTACGAGATACATTCCTCCAATCACAAAATGCCTTGGTTCATGATATTTGAGATTTGAGCCCTATAAATCGGAAGGGAGGGAGTACTGCACACGGTGTAGTCTAGTCACTTGTTGAAATCTCTAGAAAGGCAAATACTCCTTTCCGGTTTACAGGGCTATACTACTCCCTCCGTCTAGGTGTGTAAGTCATCTTACGAAAACCAAATAGTCCTAAAACACTTAGGCGCGGTGCATTAACTTCTACCTTGTTTCTTGTTTCTTGACATATCAACCAATAAGAGATGAGAGGTGTGCATGCTTTTAATGACTTGCAATGGCTAGTTCATTGCATGCAATGCTATTAATTAGCAAATAAACATTGGTGACCCCAGGAGGAAACGGTGCTAAGCGCGTGGACCTATGCAGAATGAGTATCAACCAATGGATAATGGAGTTTAATTGTTAAACAATAGCAATTTTGTCTCATGCAAGAGCCTGGCTAGTACTCCAAGGAACCGCACCACGCGAGTGTTCGCAACTGCCACGTTCGGGTTGCGCTTGGCTCTTCGCCTCTTCGAGAAGACGAACAATGATGTTACTCCTACTTCTACAGTATCGAATCCACTGCTGCATGTCTGTCCACCTCGTGCGGGAGGGATAGCGTGTAGCGAAAGCTTCTACTTACTGCTCCTGCCTTTGCGTCTATGACAGGTGGGCCCAACAGGTGGTTGGCCCTCCTGTCATGCAGCCAAAGGCAGGTGCAGTTAAGGCACCGGAGCTCAGTCCGCGAGGGAGAGGGCGTTGTAGTAATCAAATTTCTCGGTCTTGTACGAGTTGACGGAACACATCAAAGCACTGCACTCGATATAAGTCTTTTTACACATTTAAAATGGGCTACTTCGTATGTAGGAGTAGACATATTCTGCTTCGTATGTAGTCACTTGTTGCAATCTCTAAAAAGACTTATATTTGGAAATGGAGGGAGTACAACGCATGCATGCATGCCGTGACTTTCCTTTTGATACTTGCATGTGTTGATTTGATGCACCTTGCCAAATTTTGACTATAAATTTAACTAACCAAATTTTCATGCATGTCACAAAAAATTATGGGGCTGTTTGGATTGTGACTATGTTTGTCTTATGTTGCCACATTATTTTTCCCACACTTGCCACACTTGCCTAACCTGAGTTGCTCAAATTGTTAGACACACTTTGGCTTGCCTAAGGGAATCTTGCCACAATTTTTGTGTCTATGACATGTGGGGTTCACTGCTAGAAAAAATTCTTGTCTTAGGTGTGGCTTATAAAAAAGACTTATATTTAGGAACGGAGGGAGTAGAAAATATAAATAATAATGCATGTTGGGGCAACCCACGTTTCCGCTAATTTTAGCCATGGGCTTGTTCACAATTTTTACGAGGGGTTGGTTGTTCATTTAATGGAGGGACTTGTAGTACCAGACTTGAACGATACAAAGGGCGACCTGGCACACCGTAACACCACTTGGAGCAAGCGGGTAGCTATCTCAAAAAACAATCAACAACTAAAAAAAACCGCGACCTGGCATGTAGTAGTACACAATTTTAAATGATTGTTTTGATGGAGTGAAAAAGGAAAACTACCCCACTACGTATATATAGGCCGGAGCCTCCGCGCTTGCTTGCTAGGGTTGCTCTATTCACACACTCTCATCCTCTCCAGATCTAAACAAGATAGGGGTAGTAACACTGTCTTTCTCCCTTCAAAAAACACTGGCTTTCTATCCTCACCACTGGTTACAGATCCGGACGTATCCCCCTCCGCCGGTGAAGGGGAGGAGGGGCAGCGTTTAGGCCGTCGTCGACAGCGAGGGAGGAGACCCACTGCCGGCCGCACCGTTATCTCTGGCCGAGCGCCGGCGCGGGAGGTCCTCCGATCCCTTCGTCGTTGCCTATGGGCGGATCCGGCCTCCCGCCGCCCACCTATCCACATCCCGACGACCTTCAGGTATATCTTAGTTCGAAACCCCCTTAGCTCTACTTCCCCAGCTCACTACGTTGCAGCATGTGCATCATTTTCTACCTCTCAGCCCCTCTCGATCGGATGGTCCAACGCCACATATTTTTTTCTTCTATTGTTAGAGGTAAAGCTACTTCATGGAGTCGAATCTTGTACTCCCTCCGCCCGAAAATACTTGTCATTGAAATGGATGTATCTAGATGTATTTTAGTTCTAGACACATCCATTTTGATGACAAGTAATTCCGGATGGAGGGAGTACTGAAGGAAATATGCCCTAGAGGCAATAATAAAGTTATTATTTATTTCCTTATATCATGATAAATGTTTATTATTCATGCTAGAATTGTATTAACCGGAAACAAAATACATGTGTGAATATATAGACAAACAGAGTGTCACTAGTATACCTCTACTTGACTAGCTCGTTAATCAAAGATGGTTATGTTTCCTAGCCATAGACATAAGTTGTCATTTGATTAACGAGATCACCTCATTAGGAGAATGACGTGATTGACTTGACCCATTTCGTTAGCTTAGCACTCGATCGTTTAGTATGTTGCTATTGCTTTCTTCATGACTTATACATGTTCCTATGACTATGAGATTATGCAACTCCCGTTTACCGGGGGAACACTTTGTGTGCTACCAAACGTCACAACGTAAATGGGTGATTATAAAGGTGCTCTACAGGTGTCTCGAAAGGTACTTGTTGGGTTGGCGTATTTCGAGATTAGGATTTGTCACTCCAATTGTCGGAGAGGTATCTCTGGACCCACTCGGTAATGCACATCACTATAAGCCTTGCAAGCATTGTGACTAATGAGTTAGTTGCGGGATGATGTGTTACGGAACGAGTAAAGAGACTTGCCGCTAACGAGATTGAACTAGGTATCGAGATACCGACGATCAAATCTCGGGCAAGTAACATACCGGTGACAAAGGGAACAACGTATGTTGTTATGCGGTCTGACCGATAAAGATCTTCGTAGAATATGTGGGAGCCAATATGGGCATCCAGGTCCCGCTATTGGTTATTGACCGGAGACGTGTCTCGGTCATGTCTACATAGTTCTCGAACCCGTAGGGTCCGCACGCTTAACGTTACGATGATAGTTTTATTGAGTTTTGATGTACCGAAGGAGTTCGGAGTCCCAGATGAGATCGGGGACATGACGAGGAGTCTCGAAATGGCCGAGACGTAAAGATCGATATATTGGACGACTATATTCGGACTTCGGAAAGGTTCCGAGTGATTCGGGTATTTTTCGGAGTACCGGAGAGTTACGAGAATACGTATTGGGCCTTATTGGGCCATACGGGAAAGAAGAAAAAGGGCCTCAAGGGTGGCCGCACCCCTCCCCTTGGTCTGGTCCGAATTGGACTAGGGAAGGGGCGCCCCTTCCTTCCTTCTCTTTTTCCCTTCCTCTTTTCCTATTCCATATGGGAGGTGGAATCCTACTAGGACTAGGGAGTCCTAGTAGGACTCCACACTTGGTGCGCCCCCTCCTAGGGCCGGCCTCCTCCTCCCTTGCTCCTTTATATACGGGGGCAGGGGGCACCCCAGAGACACAACAATTGATCCTTGAGATCTCTTAGCCATGTGCGGTGCCCCCCTCCACCATATTACACCTCGATAATACCGTTGCGGAGCTTAGGTGAAGCCCTGCGTCGGTGGAACATCATCATCGTCACCACGCCGTCGTGCTGACAAAACTCTCCCTCAACACTCGGCTGGATCAGAGTTCGAGGGACGTCATCGAGCTGAACATGTGTAGAACTCGGAGGTGCCGTGCGTTTGGTATTTGATCGGTCGGATCGTGAAGACGTACGACTACATCAACCGCGTTGTGATAACGCTTCCGCTTTCGGTCTATGAGGGTACGTGGACAACACTCTCCCCTCTCGTTGCTATGCATCACCATGATCTTGCGTGTGCGTAGGAATTTTTGAAATTACTACGTTCCCCAACAAGTACTTGGTTCAAACAAGAAATAAAGTGTGGGTGGGGGAATTTAGTATGTACTCCCTCCGTTCAGAATTACTTGTCTCAGAAATGGATGTATCTAGAACTAAAATACATCTAGATACATCTATTTCTGCGACAAGTAATTCCGAACGGAGGGAGTACATCAGACTTGGTACAAACAGGAAGGAAAGGGAGTGAAAGTAGTACAGACTGGTCATCCAACCGGTCTCTTGGTCGAAAAGGGAAATATAGGGGTAACGCTGTACACAGTGGTATGACCAGGACTAGATTTGCTATCCACACATAGGAGTAGGTGGCTAGAGTGAACAAAAATGGGACCAACCCAGATATGTTTCTTGGATGTTTGTTTCTCGGGGCAACGAACTATGAATCACCACTTTATGCCCCTGTTTACGTACATGGTGATGGACTGCTGGTGCACCCACTGTCCCATGCCCTTATACCAAATATTTAGGCTTCGTTCGGAATAAAGGGGCAGAAAACATAGGTCTTGATGAAAATAGAGGAATAGGAAAGGAATGTAGGTATAAAACTATGGAACAACGAACCGGAGGAAACTCTCAAGAGAATGTGTTCGGATGGACTATGAAATGTACAGATTTGTTTTTTAGAGTAGCATGCTTGGCAGTATGAGATGCTATTTGTTTATTCAGCTGCACAGTGACTACTCTTGTGCTCACCTCACGTACCACACATAGGTTGATTTTTTATTCCGGCAACACAGCACAGCAACCTGTCTAACGCATGGCAGCGAGCGCCTGCCTCGGGCTTCCGCCCAAAAAATGAGCAGCGCGTGGATGTTTCTAATCCTATGGAATCAGTACTACCAGACCAGCTCTCCTATGAAACACTATTCACCTTTCCCGTGTTCCGAACGGTTGGAAGGGAAAGAATACCGTAGGAATTGTGTTCCTACGAAAATCCTGCACCAAACCTGTGAACCGAACGCAGCCTTAGCTGTTCTTAATCTAATGTCCCTGGTAAAAATGAAGCCATGTCACTGTTATAAGCCATGACAAGTTTAGCCAAATGTTTTTGCCTGTAACTGTTTGAGACTCTGACTGTTTCCTTTGTGCCTTTTTGTGCAAACAGGGATATCCAATTCACCTGGTTGCTGTTGTGACCTTTTGGTGCACTGCACAAAACTCTTCTTAAAAGAAGTGACTTTTGTGTTGTTTAACTGGAATGTCAGAATGGAACAGTTGGTTCATTTTGGTGGAACTGCACAAAGGGAGATCTGTGTTCCAATCCTCATCATCCATATTGGCGCCATAACCTTCCTTTAGGTAAGAATGATATTTAATGCATGTGTTCATCTCTATTTTCCGACTGCCATGAGAAAATAATGCTGTTTCTTACTAGTACACTTGTACTCCCTCACTGACAAAACCAATTCTGAATTAGAAGGCCAATCATGTACTTGGTTTCACCAACTGGTGAGGAGAAAGAGAAACAGAGCATGAAGAGGAAGAAGAAGAAGAATAAACAGTGCCAAGGCGATCTTGCTGAAGCCAGAGGCCTCAGTCAAAGCCATTCAAGGGCTCCGGCAACGACTACCTTACATGTGAGACGATCCTCCAGGGAGCCCTTCCACTTCTGCTGTCTCACTTAATTAATTAGGAGTACTTAAGTACCACTAATTTATTACTGCCTAATTTTCCTGTTGGAGTTAAACAAATCTTTAGTAGGACCCTATGCTGAATCATGTACGTGTGTATGTTTGTCTATGGAGGTGAATCATGTGGTGGAGCAGGGAGGGAATATTATTAGTGTCATGACATAATAGTGCTATTGTTTTGCATGTCAATTTATTGCCATTGGTTCAATGAGGCAATGTTTTGCGTATTGTCCATCATGAATTTGATGCTACTGTTTGAGTAATATGCTAATGTCTTCCTATCCTTTCTCACTAAGCTAATGAAGGTTTCACCTTGTTCCTACTTGTGCAAACAGGGATCATGTTGTGCCAATCATACATTTTAGTGAAACTACACAAGACAATACAGTGAACTGTATCCCATCCAGTGCTTTAACTCTGCTGGAAGTTCTTGATAATCTTTCGATATAATCTCAGCACTGGTAAACAAGAGTGATTTCAACCATACATTTGAAGTGCACAAAAATATATACTATTGTGTGATTCCAGTGAGTGCTTTATCATCTCTTATGGGATTACATGAATAAGCTTTTTTTCTCAGGTTGGTACAGGCCTAAGGCCTTCATCCATATTAGTTTGCTGTCATCTCTATTTGTATCGTGCTACTGTCATGAGAAACTCCTTTATCTTTGCACGTTAAAGTTTTGCAACCTATGATAATGGCAATGCTTTGAGTGTTGAGTTGAGCTAATTGGCACTGATTAAATAAACTAATACCTCTCTTTAAGCAAGACTACTATGTTGCTAACTTTACCCATTAAGATAATGAGGGTGCTTCTATTTGTTAGTGTATGTTTCATCAATTAGTCCCACTATTACAGTAATCTCACTCTCTCAATATATGTGCCAACATGGATGCTCGATTTTGGTGGAACTGCACAAAAACTTTGGGTGCTTCATTGCCTCGACAGCTTCCGTCCTTTCCTGTCAGTCGCTAATCTCCGCTTGCTTTCTTCCTTTGCTGTCAGTCGCTTGGCTTATCTCGGCTTCCAGTCAAAGGAAATACTAATTGATATGCTACCTCACACAGGTTGGTACTGGTCTTTATCCTGATTATTGTGCCTGTCATATGTATTGGTAATTTGGTATTGTGCTACTGTTTGCCGATTTCATAAAGGAGTAATTTGGAGCCTGAACTCGTAGGCAAATCATTACATCGGGTGATTTCAGTAGAACTGCACAAAATGATCAGATGGACAGGTACTTATGCTGCTGCTATGTACTCCAAAGTTCACTCAGACAAGCATCGATGTTGACAAGAAGTGCCTATATTCATTCGAGTATCAACCGGCGTCAACCAATTGTTAAACTCCAAGTATTAGGAGAGTGAACGCCAAAAATATTGCTTGGTGCATAGCCCAGAAAAACGCAGTCCAGTCTTTGGTCCCAACTTGTGCCTTTTGGTTATCGGCACATATGGTAGCGAACTATATGGCATGGAGTCTAAAGATTCCGGACAAGTTGGTTGATGCGTATATTCATCTGGCACTTAATCAGTCTGTACGCCTAGGATGCTCCATTTCAGTTGAACTGCACAAAAAATTTGGGTGGTTCATTTTCTCAACCGCCTCCTTTCTCGTCTGCAATGTAGAATTTTGGCGAGATACAGGACCAAGATGAGCCAGTAAACTAGTTGGATGAAAGTAGTGGCCAAGTTGCTCAAACCTCCCTCGGCACGAGGCCACTATTTGAGGATAAACCTACAAGCAAAGTTCAGATTGTCTGTGCTGCCTCTTATGTACTCGAAAGTTTACTCGTACAAGAACTAATTTTAGCAAGAAGTACCTCCGATTGAACACATTTACCAGTCTGTACCCTAGGTAATTAAAGTTCGTCCATGGATCATATTGGCTGTGATCTCAATCATTTGGATGCATAAACATACTGAACATGTGTATATCTGAATCTTTTTGTGAATTATGTATGAATATTGTCGTCTGATCTATCAATCATTTGGATGCATAGATATGCTGAGCTTGTGTATATATGAATCTTTTGAGTTGTTGATAGTGAATGTTGGCTATGAATATGAACGTCTCCTGTGAACCTGAGTTTGATATGAATGTTTACCTTTTCTGTTGTATTTGTGTGTGAACTTGTTAGTATGCCTACTGTGGGGTATAAAACGCAGGTCTCTTATAAAAGTAATGTTGTGTCCAATTTATGTTTTCCCTTCTAACCACATTATATATATTTATATTATTACTATTATCGTATATTTTATAGAGACTTATATATACATTATAAAAACATCCCACGTGTTATTAACTTATAAAAGTAAATGTTTAACGGAAGTTGGCAAGGAAAATCCTGGTTGTTTTTGACTCACAGGCAAGGAAAATCCTGGTGATTGCGTACAAAAGCTTGCGAAGAAAATCCTGGTGATTGCGTACCAAATTAATAATAACGCGCTCATTTTTATTTTGAGCAATAACTCGCTAATTTCTTAATTATATATAT
Source organism: Aegilops tauschii subsp. strangulata (assembly GCF_002575655.3). Classification (NCBI taxonomy): domain Eukaryota; kingdom Viridiplantae; phylum Streptophyta; class Magnoliopsida; order Poales; family Poaceae; genus Aegilops; species Aegilops tauschii. The sequence goes on along the minus strand of NC_053039.3, from coordinate 575,744,120 downwards.
AAAAAATGTGCCTCTCCGGTTTATTCTTTGATATTAATTGCTCCTTCTAACATAACATTATATATATAACGAGCCCACCTAATACGTATATTTCAAGGAAGTGCAAATGGGCTGGGTTTTCTTAGAAAATATAAATGGGCCTGATTGACGCGAAATTATTTGTTCACCCAGCCCAGCAAATGGACTGTACATTCTAGAAAACATGGGTTAAATATATGCCACATTTTTGCAGGCTGACATGTGGGCCAATAGGTCGAAGCCTACGCAGGGCGTTGTCAACTTGGTCAACAAATGATTGTGTCATCCACAGCCATTGGATTTATATCCAACGGCCGACATGCACCTTCAATCTCTCATCTTCTTCCTCCAGCGTCGCCGGGACCGCCTGGTCCGGCCTCCGGCGGCTAGCGGCTCTGCTTAGCACGCATCGCTGCGAAGCGCTACCCTACCGCCGGTCAGGCTATCCCTCCACCCCTCGACACCTCCTGTTATTCTCCACAGACTACAGCCCCACGCCGCAACAGAACCAGTTATAACCCTTCTCCTCCTCTCAATCTGCGACTCCACTGCCGCGTTTTCCCATCTCCGAGTCGTTCCCGTCCGGGGCCTCGCCGTCGTCCACCGCCTCGCTGCGTTCGGTGCGGCGTGGTCAACAAACGAGAGTCATCGAAAGAGGACTATACGTGGAGAGCCTGACGGCTGGGACCCACGAGGTCCATGGTCGCACGCAAGGAAAGTTCCTTCTTATTAAGCTGAAAAAATGTTTCCTCCACCTGACAGCTGGGACCCACCGGCTGTATCTTCGCACGGAAGGAAGTGCCTCCTTGTTTTGCGAAAAAAAATTATTCATCCCGTTGACAGCTGGGACCCGTCAGATTTGGTGACTGACTTGTGGGCCTACTAAGCGGACGTGTACGCACGGCTTTGTCAACTTAATCAACAAATGATTCTAGCAGCTGGACCGTTGGATGTTAATCCAACAGCCGTGCTCCTTCTTCAACTTCTGTTCTTGCTCCTGTCTCTCGTGGGCAGCACCGCGGCTGTGCTGCTGCGCACCCGAACCAGTGAAGTTTCCCACTCCGCTCCATCTGCGACTCCACTGCCCCGTCTTCCCCATCTCCGGGTCGTTCCAGTCTGGGTGCGCTCGGCACGGTGTGGTCAACGTGGTCAACAACCGAGAGTCATCCGAAGATGACTATACGTGAGAGGCTGACAGTGGGGACGCACCACGCCCATGGACGCATGCATGCAACGGAACGCGGCGAGGTCAACGTGGTCAAGGAACGACTTCCATCGGAAGTATACTGTACGTGGAGAGTCTCAGCTGGGTCCACGGCCGCAGCAAGTAAGTGCCTCCTTATTACGCGGAAAATAATGATTCCTCCAACTGACCGCAGGGACCCACTCGACGGGCCACCGTATTTTGCGAAAAAACGTTTGCCCCCTGACTGCTGGGACCCACCTGACGGGCCACTGTATTTCGCGAAAAAAACGTTCCCCCCGCTGCCAGCTCGGACCCACCGGAAGTGCCTCCTTATTACGCACAAAAAATGAGTACTCCCCCGGCTAGCTGGGACCCACCTTGGTGGGAGGCTGACTTGTGGGCCTACTAAGTTGACGGGGACGAAGGGCTTTGTCAACTTAGTCAATATGAACGATTCTAGCTCCAGTGACCGTATGATGTCCATCCAACGGCCGTAGTGCTTCTTCAACCTCTGGTCTTCTTGCTCCAGCCGCCCAAAGCAGCGCCGGTCGTGCCGCATGCTCCTGCCTCCCGTGGCCGGCTGTGCTGCCGCGGAGGCCTCACCCCCTACTATTCCCACCGCTGGCCAGGCCCTGCGACAACGGCAGCCTCACACCGCAGCCGAACCAGTGAACCCTCGTACTCCTCTCCGCGCGGGCTTCCACTGCCGCGTCTTCCCCGGCTCCGCGTCGTCCCCTTCCTAGGCCTCGCTGTCGTCCACCGCCGTGGTGCTCTCCGTGCGGCGTGGTCGACGTGGTCAAGGAACGACTTCCATCGGAAGAGTACTGTACGTGGAGAGGCTGACAGCTCGGTCCACGGCCACAGCCCAGTATTTTTTGTGATTTGCCAAGTAAGTCGCTTTGTCAGGCCTGTTGGGCTGCAAATCTTTCAAGACGAGGAGAGCTTTCATTCGGCTGACCGAGAAAATGGCCCATCAGTAATGAGAAATGGGCTGTACATTTTTAAAACACATCAAACCGGCAATTAGTATCAAATATCTTTTTTTTTTCATTTCGAGATTTTAAATTACATTAATTTTTATGCGTGGAGAATTTGTTGGATTTTATATTGATATACATTTATTTTTAAAATCAGTTTGAATGTGAGTCGAAATTTCGGGATTAAAAACAGTTCGGACCGCACCGAAATATGCAAAATTTCGTATAATTTTTTAACCGTGGCCACAATATGGGCTGTAATGCTAACAAAAAGAATATGGGCTCCAAAAAAACCTTAATAATTAGCAAATGGGCTGTAAATTATTAGAAATAATGGCAGATGGGTTGTGTGCTGTTTTCCATAGATTTGAGGCTTTCCTAAAAAAAAGGTTGATGCACAAGCTGTGACAGTTGGATGGCCATCCGACGGCCGTCGTGCTTCTTCAATCTCTGCTCTTCCTGCTCCAGCCGCTCAAACAAGCGCCGGCGGGACTGCCTGGTCCCTCCTCCCCGCGGCCGGCTCTGCTGCCGCGCAGGCCTCACCGCCCCACCATACTCCCATCGCTGGCCTAGCCATCCCTCTACTCACCCACACCTGCTGTTATTCTCCGGCGACGGCAGACGAACCAGTAAACCCTCGTACAGTCGTACTCCCCTCCGCGTGGGAAACAACTGCCGAGTCTTCCCTACCTCCGTGTCGTTCCCTTCCCAGGCCTCGCCGTCGTCCACCGCCCTGGTGCTCTCGGCGCGGCCTGGTCAACATGGTCAACGACCGACATGCATCTGAAGTGGACTGTACGTGGAGAGGCCGACAGCTGGGTCCACGGCCGCACGCAAGGAAATGCCTCCTTATTACGCGCAAAATAATGATTCCTCCACCTGACATCAGGCATCCACCGAAAGGGCCTCTGTATTTCGCGAAAAAAACGTTACCGCCAGTGACAGCTCGGACCCACCAACTATATCTTCGCACGCAAGGAAGTGCCTCCTTATTACGCACAAAAAAAATGAATACTCCCCCTGCTAGCTGGGACCCACCATGGTGGGAGGCTGACTCGTGGACCTACTAAGTTGACTGGGACGGGGGCCTTTGTCAACTTTAGTCAATATGAACGATTCTAGCTCCAGTGACCGTACGATGTCCATCAACGGCCGTAGTGCTTCTTCAACCTCTGGTCTTCTTACTCCAGCAGCCCAAAGCAGCGCCGGTCGTGCCGCATGCTCCTGCCTCCCGTGGCCGGCTGTGCTGCCGCGGAGGCCTCACTGCCCCTACTATTCCCACCGCTGGCCAGGCCCTGCGGCGACAGCAGCCACACACCGCAGCCGAACCAGTGAACCCTCGTACTCCTCTCCGCGCGGGCTTCCACTGCCGCGTCTTCCCCGGCTCCGCGTCGTCCCCTTCCTAGGCCTCACCGTCGTCCACCGCCGTGGTGCTCTCCGCGCGGCGTGGTCAACGTGGTCAAGGAACGACTTCCATCGGAAGAGTACTGTACGTGGAGAGGCTGACAGCTGGGTCCACGGCCACGGCCCAGTTTTTTTGTGATTTGCCAAGTAAGTCGCTTTGTCAGGCCTGTTGGGCTGCAAATCTTTCAACACGAGGAGAGCTTTCATTCGGCTGGCCGAGAAAATGGCCCATCAGTAATGAGAAATGGGCTGTACATTTTTAAAACACATCAAACTGGCAATTAGTTTCAAATATCTTTTTTTTTCATTTCGAGATTTTAAATTACATTAATTTTTATGCGTGGAGAATTTGTTGGATTTTATATTGATATATATTTATTTTTAAAATCAGTTTGAATGTGAGTCGAAATTTCGGGATTAAAAACAGTTCGGACCGCACCAAAATATGCAAAAATTCGGATAATTTTTTAACCGTGGCCACAATATGGGCTATAATGCTAACAAAAAGAATATGGGCTCCAAAAAAAACCTTAATAATTAGCAAATGGGCTGTAAATTATTAGAAATAATGGCAGATGAGCTGTATGCTGTTTTCCACAGATTTGAGGCTTTCCTAAAAAAAGGTTGACGCACAAGCAGTGACTGTTGGATATCCATCCAACGGCCGTCGTGCTTCTTCAATCTCTGCTCTTCCTGCTCCAGCCGCTCAAACAAGCGCCAGCGGGACTGCCTGCTCCCTCCTCCCCGCGGCCGGCTCTGCTGCCGCGCAGGCCTCACCGCCCCACCGTACTCCCATCGCTGGCCTAGCCATCCCTCTACTCACCCACACCTGCTGTTATTCTCCGGCGACGGCAGACGAACCAGTAAACCCTCGTACAGTCGTACTCCCCTCCGCGTGGGAAACAACTGCCGAGTCTTCCCGGCTTCTGTGTCGTTCCCTTCCTAGGCCTCGCCGTCGTCCACCGCCCTGGTGCTCTCGGTGCAGCCTGGTCAACGTGGTCAACGACCGACATGCATCTGAAGTGGACCGTACGTGGAGAGGCCGACAACTGGGTCCACGGCCGCACGCAAGGAAATGCCTCCTTATTACGCGCAAAATAATGATTCCTCCACCTGACATCAGGGACCCACCGAAAGGGCCTCTCTATTTCGCGAAAAAAACGTTACCGCTGCTGACAGCTCGGACCCACCAGCTATATCTTCGCACGCAAGGAAGTGCCTCCTTATTACGCACAAAAAAATGAATACTCCCCCTGCTAGCTGGGACCCACCATGGTGGGAGGCTGACTTGTGGGCCTACTAAGTTGACCGGGACGGGGGCCTTTGTCAACTTTAGTCAATATGAACGATTCTAGCTCCAGTGACCGTACAATGTCCATCCAACGGCCCCAGTGCTTCTTCAACCTCTGGTCTTCTTGCTCCAGCCGCCCAAAGCAGCGCCGGTCGTGCCGCATGCTCCTGCCTCCCGTGGACGGCTGTGCTGCCGCGGAGGCCTCACCGCCCCCTACTATTCCCACCGTTGGCCAGGCCCTGCGGCGACGGCAGCCTCACACCACAGCCGAACCAGTGAACCCTCGTACTCCTCACCGTGCGGGCTTCCACTGCCGCGTCTTCCCCGGCTCCGCGTCGTCCCCTTCCTAGGCCTCGCCGTCGTCCACCGCCCTGGTGCTCTCGGCGCGGCATGGTCAACGTGGTCAAGGAACGACTTCCATCGGACGTGGAATGTACGTGGAGAGGCTGACAGCTTGGTCCACGGCCGCAGCAAGGAAGTGCATCCTTATTACGCGGAAAATAATGATTCCTCCACCTGACAGCTGGGACCCACCGGACGGGCCACTGTATTTCGCGAAAAAAACGTTTCCCCCTGACTGCTGGGACCCACCAGCTACATCTTCGCACGGAAGGAAGTGCGTTCGGGCAAAAAAAAAACGATTCGTCCCCCTGGCTGCTGGGACCCACGAGCTACATCTTCGCAGGCAAGGAAGTGCCTGACAGTCGGGACCCACCTAGTCGAAGCGTACGTAGCATTGTCATTCTGGTCGCGAACATGTACGTACATACTGGTCGATGTAGAGGCGCGCACGTGTCGTAGTAGAGGCGCGCATGTAGCATATACACGTACGTACATCGGCCAGTGTGCAAGAAAGAAAATACGACCACATACGTACATACGGGGAGGGTCTCGAACGCCTACTCGCGCATACGTACGGCCAGGGCTCGTGTACATGGCTGGGTCGGAACGGAGAAACAGCGTCGTCGTTGTGTTCATGGGGAGCCAACTGTTGGGGAACGTAGTAATTTAAAAAAAATTCCTACGAACACGCAAGATCATGGTGATGCATAGCAACGAGAGGGGAGAGTGTTGTCCACGTACCCTCGTAGACCGAAAGCGGAAGCGTTAACACAACGCGGTTGATGTAGTCGTACGTCTTCACGATCCGACCGATCAAGTACCGAACGCACGGCACCTCCGAGTTCAGCACACGTTCAGCTCGATGACGTCCCTCGAACTCGGATCCAGCCGAGTGTTGAGGGAGAGTTTCGTCAGCACGACGGCGTGGTGACGATGATGATGTTCTACCGACGCAGGGCTTCACCTAAGCTCCGCAACGATATTATCGAGGTGTAATATGGTGGAGGGGGCACCGCACACGGCTAAAATATCGTATATCAATTGTGTGTATAGAGTGCCCCCCTGGCCCCGTATATAAAGGAGCAAGGGGGAGGCCGGCTGCCTTGGGCACGCCAAGGAGAGGGGGGGAGTCATCCTCCTAGTAGGAGTAGGACTCCCCTTTCCTAGTCCAACTAGGAAGAGAGGGGGGGAAGGAAAGAGAGGGAGAGGGAGAGGGAAAGGGGGGGGGGGGCTGCGCCCCCCTCCCCTAGTCCAATTCAGACCCCTCATGGGAGGGGGTGCGCCACCTCCTGGCTGCTGCCCTCTCTCTCCCCTCAGGCCCACTAAGGCCCAATACTTCCCCGGGGGGTTCCGGTAACCCCTCCGGCACTCCGGTTTTATCCGAAACTTCTCCGGAACACTTCCGGTGTCCAAATATAGTCGTCCAATATATCAATCTTTATGTCTCGACCATTTCGAGACTCCTCGTCATGTCTGTGATCACATCCGGGACTCCGAACAACCTTCGGTACATCAAAACATATAAACTCATAATAAAACTATCATCGTAGCGTTAAGCGTGCGGACCCTACGGGTTCGAGAACTATGTAGACATGACTGAGACACCTCTGCGGTCAATAACCAATAGCGGAACCTGGATGCTCATATTGGTTCCTACATATTCTACGAAGATCTTTATCGGTCAGACCGCATAACAACATACGTTGTTCCATTTGTCATCGGTATGTTACTTGCCCGAGATTCGATCGTCTGTATCTCGATACCTAGTTCAATCTTGTTACCGGCAAGTCTCTTTACTCGTTCCGTAATACATCATCCCGCAACTAACTCATTAGTCACAATGCTTGCAAGGCTTATAGTGATGTGCATTACCGAGTGGGCCCAAAGATACCTCTCCGACAATCGGAGTGACAAATCCTAATCTCAAAATACGCCAACCCAACAAGTACCTTTGGAGCCACCTGTAGAGCACCTTTATAATCACCCAGTTACGTTGTGACGTTTGGTAGCACACAAAGTGTTCCTCCGGTAAACGGGAGTTGCATAATCTCACAGTCATAGGAACATGTATAAGTCATGAAGAAAGCAATAGCAGCATACTAAACGATCGAGTGCTAAGCTAACGGAATGGGTCAAGTCAATCACGTCATTCTCCAATGAGGTGATCCCGTTAATCAAATGACAACTCATGTCTATGGCTAGGAAACATAACCATCTTTGATTAACGAGCTAGTCAAGTAGAGGCATACTAGTGACACTCTGTTTGTCTATGTATTCACACATGTATTATGTTTCCAGTTAATACAATTCTAGCATGAATAATAAACATTTATCATGATATAAGGAAATAAATAATACTTTATTATTGCCTCTAGGGCATATTTCCTTCAGTCTCCCACTTGCACTAGAGTCAATAATCTAGTTCACATTGCCATGTGATTTAACATCAATAATTCACATCACCATGTGATTAACACCCATAGTTCACATTGTCATGTGACCAACACCCAAAGGGTTTACTAGAGTCAATAATCTAGTTCACATCGCTATGTGATTAACACCCAAAGAGTACTAAGGTGTGATTATGTTTTGCTTGTGAGATAATTTTAGTCAACGGGTCTGTCACATTCAGATCCGTAAGTATTTTGCAAATTTCTATGTCTACAATGCTCTGCACGGAGCTACTCTAGCTAATTGCTCCCACTTTCAATATGTATCTAGACCGAGACTTAGAGTCACCTAGATTAGTGTCAAAACTTGCATCGACGTAACCCTTTACGACGAACCTTTTGTCACTTCCATAATCGAGAAACATATCCTTATTCCACTAAGGATAATTTTGACCGCTGTCCAGTGATCTACTCCTAGATCACTATTGTACTCCCTTGCCAAAATCAGTGTAGGGTATACAATAGATCTGGTACACAGCATGGCATACTTTATAGAACCTATGGCCAAGGCATAGGGAATGACTTTCATTCTCTTTCTATCTTTTGCCGTGGTCGGGCTTTGAGTCTTACTCAATTTCACACCTTGTAACACAGGCAAGAACTCTTTCTTTGACTGTTCTATTTTGAACTACTTCAAAATCTTGTTAAGGTATGTACTCATTGAAAAAACTTATCAAGCGTCTTGATCTATCTCTATAGATCTTGATGCTCAATATGTAAGCAGCTTCACCGAGGTCTTTCTTTGAAAAACTCCTTTCAAAAACTCCTTTATGCTTTGCAGAATAATTCTACATTATTTCCGATCAACAATATGTCATTCACATATACTTATCAGAAATGCTGTAGTGCTCCCACTCACTTCCTTGTAAATACAGGCTTCACTGCAAGTCTGTATAAAACTATATCCTTTGATCAACTCATCAAAGCGTATATTCCAACTCCGAGATGCTTGCACCAGTCCATAGATGGATCGCTGGAGCTTGCATATTTTGTTAGCACTTTTAGGATTGACAAAACCTCCTGGTTGCATCATATACAACTCTTCTTTAATAAATCCATTAAGGAATGCAGTTTTGTTTATCCATTTGCCATATTTCATAAAATGCGGCAATTGCTAACATGATTCAGACAGACTTAAGCATAGATACAAGTGAGAAACTCTCATCGTAGTCAACACCTTAAACTTGTCGAAAACCTTTTGCGACAATTCTAGATTTGTAGATAGTAACACTACTATCAGCGTCCGTCTTCCTCTTGAAGATTCATTTATTTTCAATGGCTTGCCGACCATCGGGCAAGTCAACCAAAGTCCATACTTTGTTCTCATACATGGATCCCATCTCGGATTTCATGGCCACAAGCCATTTTGCGGAATCTGGGCTCACCATCGCTTCTTCATAGTTCGTAGGTTTGTCATGGTCTAGTAACATAACCTCCAGAACAGGATTACCGTACCACTCTGGTACGGATCTTACTCTGGTTTACCTACGAGGTTTGGTAGTAACTTGATCTGAAGTTACATGATCATCATCATTAACTTCCTCACTAATTGGTGTAGGAGTCACAGGAACAGATTTCTGTGATGAACTACTTTCCAATAAGGGAGCAAGTACAGTTACCTCATCAAGTTCTACTTTCCTCCCACTCACTTCTTTCGAGAGAAACTCCTTCTCTAGAAAGGATCCATTCTTAGCAACGAATGTCTTGCCTTCGGATCTATGATAGAAGGTGTACCCAACTGTCTCCTTTGCGTATCCTATGAAGACACATTTCTCCGATTTGGGTTTGATCTTATCAGGATGAAACTTTTTCACATAAGCATCGCAACCCCAAACTTTTAAGAAACGACAACTTTGGTTTCTTGCCAAACCACAGTTCATAAGATGTCGTCTCAACGGATTTAGATGGTACCCTATTTAACGTGAATGCAGCTGTCTCTAATGCATAACCCAAAAATGATAGTGGTAGATTAGTAAGAGACATCATATATTGCACCATATCTAATAAAGTACGGTTACGATGTTTGGACACACCATTACACTGTGGTGTTCCAGGTGGCGTGAGTAGTGAAACTATTTCACATTGTTTTAACTGAAGGCCAAACTCGTAACTCAAATACTCTTCTCTACGATCAGATCGTAGAAACTTTATTTTTCTTGTTACGATGATTTTCCACTTCACTCTGAAATTATATGAACTTTTCAAATGTTTCAGACTTATGTTTCATTAAGTAGATATACCCATATCTGCTCAAATCATCTGTGAAGGTGAGAAAATAACGATATCCGCCACGAGCCTCAATATTCATTGGACCACATACATCTGTATGTATGACTTCCAACAAATCTGTTGCTCTCTCCATAGTTCCGGAGAACGGCGTTTTAGTCATCTTGCCCATGAGGCATGGTTCGCAAGCATCAAGTGATTCATAATCAAGTGATTCCAAAATCCCATCAGTATGGAGTTTTTTCATGCGCTTTACACCAATATGACCTAAACGGCAGTGCCACAAATAAGTTGCACTATCATTATTAACTTTGCATCTTTTGGCTTCATTATTATGAATATGTGTATCATTACGATCGAGATCCAACAAACCATTTTATTGGGTGTATGACCATAGAAGATTTTATTCATGTAAACAGAACAACAATTATTCTCTAATTTAAATGAATAACCGTATTGCAACAAACATGATCAAATCATATTCATGCTCAACGCAAACACCAAATAACACTTATTTAGTTTCAACACTAATCCCGAAAGTATAGGGAGTGTGCGATGATGATCATATCAATCTTGGAACTACTTCCAACACACATCGTCACCTCGCCTTTTTACTAGTCTCTGTTTATTCTGCAACTCCCGTTTCGAGTTACTACTCTTAGCAACTGAACCAGTATCAAATACCGAGGGGTTGCTATAAACACTAGTAAAGTACACATCAATAACATGTATATCCAATATACCTTTGTTCACTTTGCCATCCTTCTTATCCACCAAATAGTTGGGGTAGTTCCGCTTCCAGTGACCAGTCCCTTTGCAGTAGAAGCACTTAGTCTCAGGCTTAGGACCAGACTTAGGCTTCTTCACTTGAGAAGCAACTTGCTTGCCGTTATTCTTGAAGTTCCCCTTCTTCCCTTTGCTCTTTTCTTGAAACTAGTGGTCTCGTCAACCATCAACACTTGATGTTTTTCTTGATTTCTACCTTCGTCGATTTCAGCATCACGAAGAGCTCAGGAATTACTTTCGTCATCCCTTGCATACTATAGTTCATCACGAAGTTCTACTAACTTGGTGATGGTGACTAGAGAATTCTGTCAATCACTATTTTATCTGGAAGATTAACTCCCACTTTATTCAAGCGATTGTAGTACCCAGACAATCTGAGCACATGCTCACTGCTTGAGCTATTCTCCTCCATCTTTTAGCTATAGAACTTGTTGGAGACTTCATATCTCTCAACTCGGGTATTTGCTTGAAATATTAACTTCAACTCCTGGAACATCTCATATGGTCCATGACGTTCAAAACGTCTTTGAAGTCCCGATTATAAGCCGTTAAGCATGGTGCACTAAACTATCAAGTAGTCATCATATTGAGCTAGCCAAACATTCATAAGGTCTACATCTGCTCCTGCAATAGGTCTGTCACCTAGCGGTGCATCACGGACATAATTTTTCTGTGCAGCAATGAGGATAATCCTCAGATCACGGATCCAATCCGCATCTTTGCTACTAACATCTTTCGAACATCTCAAAAATAAACACAGGGAAGCAACAACGCGAGCTATTGATCTACAACATAATTTGCAAAATACTATCAGGACTAAGTTCATGATAAATTTAAGTTCTATTAATCATATTACTTAAGAACTCCCACTTAGATAGACATCTCTCTAATCATCTGAGTGATTACGTGATCCAAATCAACTAAACCATAACCGATCATCACGTGAAATGGAGTAGTTTTCAATGGTGAACATCACTATGTTGATCATATCTACTATATGATTCACGCTTGACCTTTTGGTCTCAGTGTTCCGAGGCCATATCTGCATATGCTAGGCTCGTCAAGTTTAACCTGAGTATTCCGCGTGTGCAACTATTTGGCACCCGTTGTATTTGAACGTACAGCCTATCACACCCGATCATCACGTGGTGTCTCAGCACGAAGAACTTTCGCAACGGTGCATACTCAGGGAGAACACTTTTATCTTGAAATTTTAGTGAGAGATCATCTTATAATGCTACCGTCAATCAAAGCAAGATAAGATGCATAAAAGATAAACATCACATGCAATCAATATAAGTGATATGATATGGCCATCATCATCTTGTGCTTGTGATCTCCATCTCCGAAGCACCGTCATGATCACCATCGTCACCGGCGCGACACCTTGATCTCCATCGTAGCATCGTTGTCGTCTCGCCAACTATTGCTTTTACGACTATCGCTACCGCTTAGTGATAAAGTAAAACAATTACATGGCGATTGCATTTCATACAATAAAGCGACAACCATATGGCTCCTGCCAGTTGCCGATAACTCGGTTACAAAACATGATCATCTCATACAATAAAATATAGCATCATGTCTTGACCATATCACATCACAACATGCCCTGCAAAAACAAGTTAGACGTCCTCTACTTTGTTGTTGCAAGTTTTACGTGGCTGCTACGGGCTTAGCAAGAACCGTTCTTACCTACGCATCAAAACCACAACGATAGTTTGTCAAGTTGGTGCTGTTTTAACCTTCGCAAGGACCGGGCGTAGCTACACTCGGTTCAACTAAAGTGAGAGAGACAGACACCCGCCAGTCACCTTTAAGCAACGAGTGCTCGCAACGGTGAAACCAGTCTCGCGTAAGCGTACGCGTAATGTCGGTCCGGGCCGCTTCATCTCACAATACCGCCGAACCAAAGTATGACATGCTGGTAAGCAGTATGAATTATATCGCCCACAACTCACTTGTGTTCTACTCGTGCATATAACATCAACGCATAAAACCAGACTCGGATGCCACTGTTGGGGAACGTAGTAATTTCAAAAAATTTCCTACGAACACGCAAGATCATGGTGATGCATAGCAACGAGAGGGGAGAGTGTTGTCCACGTACCCTCGTAGACCGAAAGCGGAAGCGTTAACACAACGCGGTTGATGTAGTCATACGTCTTCACGATCCGACCGATCAAGTACCGAACGCACGGCACCTCCGAGTTCAGCACACGTTCAGCTCGATGACGTCCCTCGAACTCCGATCCAGCCGAGTGTTGAGGGAGAGTTTCATCAGCACGACGGCGTGGTGACGATGATGATGTTCTACCGACGCAAGGCTTCGCCTAAGCTCCGCAACGATATTATCGAGGTATAATATGGTGGAGGGGGGCACCGCACACGGCTAAAATATCGTATATCAATTGTGTGTAGAGAGTGCCCCCCTGCCCCCGTATATAAAGGAGCAAGGGGGAGGCCGGCTGCCTTGGGCGCGCCAAGGAGAGGGGGGGAGTCCTCCTCCTAGTAGGAGTAGGACTCCCCTTTCCTAGTCCAACTAGGAAGAGAGGTGGGGAAGGAAAGAGAGGGAGAGGGAGAGGGAAAGGGGGGGCTGCGCCCCCCTCCCCTAGTCCAATTCGGACCCCTCATGGGAGGGGGCGCGCCACCTCCTGGCTGCTGCCCTCTCTCTCCCCTCAGGTCCACTAAGGCCCAATACTTCCCCGGGGGGTTCCGGTAACCCCTCCGGCACTCCGGTTTTATCCGAAACTTCTCCGAAACACTTCCGGTGTCCGAATATAGTCGTCCAATATATCAATCTTTATGTCTCGACCATTTCGAGACTCCTCGTCATGTCCGTGATCACATCCGGGACTCCGAACAACCTTCGGTACATCAAAACATATAAACTCATAATAAAGCTGTCATCATAGCGTTAAGCGTGCGGACCCTACGGGTTCGAGAACTATGTAGACATGACCGAGACACCTCTCCGGTCAATAACCAATAGCGGAACCTGGATGCTCATATTGGTTCCTACATATTCTACAAAGATCTTTATCGGTCAGACCGCATAACAACATACGTTGTTCCCTTTGTCATCGGTATGTTACTTGCCCGAGATTCGATCGTCGGTATCTCGATACCTAGTTCAATCTTGTTACCGGCAAGTCTCTTTACTCGTTCCGTAATACATCATCCCGCTGTTGGAAATATGCCCTAGAGGCAATAATAAATGGTTATTATTATATTTCTTTGTTCATGGTAATTGTCTATTATTCATGCTATAATTGTATTGTCCGGAAATCGTAATACATGTGTGAATACATAGACCACAACATGTCCCTAGTAAGCCTCTAGTTGACTAGCTCGTTGATCAACAGATAGTCATGGTTTCCTGACTATGGACATTGGATGTCATTGATAACGGGATCACATCATTAGGAGAATGATGTGATAGACAAGACCCAACTTAAGCATAGCATAAAAGATCGTGTAGTTTCGTTTGCTAGAGCTTTTCCAATGTCAAGTATCTTTTCCTTAGACCATGAGATCGTGCAACTCCCGGATACCGTAGGAGTGCTTTGGGTGTGCCAAACGTCACAACGTAACTGGGTGACTATAAAGGTGCATTACGGGTATCTCCGAAAGTGTCTGTTGGGTTGGCACGGATCGAGACTGGGATTTGTCACTCCGTGTGACGGAGAGGTATCTCTGGGCCCACTCGGTAATGCATCATCATAATGAGCTCAATGTGACTAAGGCGTTAGTCACGGGATCATGCATTGCGGTACGAGTAAAGAGACTTGCCGGTAACGAGATTGAACAAGGTATTGGGATACCGACGATCGAATCTCGGGCAAGTAACATACCGTTTGACAAAGGGAATTGCATACGGATTGATTGAATCCTCGACACCGTGGTTCATCCGATGATATCATCGTGGAACATGTGGGAGCCAACATGGGTATCCAGATCCCGCTGTTGGTTATTGACCGGAGAGGCGTCTCGGTCATGTCTGCATGTCTCCCGAACCCGTAGGGTCTACACACTTAAGGTCCGGTGACGCTAGGGTTGTAGAGATATATGTATGCGGAAACCCGAAAGTTGTTCGGAGTCCCGGATGAGACCCCGGACGTCACGAGAGGTTCCGGAATGGTCCGGAGGTAAAGATTTATATATGGGAAGTCTTATTTTGGTCGCCGGAAAAGTTTTGCACTTTATCGGTATTGTACCGGGAGTGCCGAAAGGGGTCCGGGGGTCCACCAAGGGGGTCCACCAGCCCCGGGGGGCCACATGGTCTGTAAGGGGTGTGCCTTGGCCTATATGGGCCAAGGGCACCAGCCCCAAGAGGCCCATGCGCAAGAGATAAGAAAAAAGGGAGAGTCCTAAAAGGGGAAGGCACCTCCGAGGTGCCTTGGGGGGGAAGGACTCCCCCCTGGCCGCACCCTTCCTTGGAGGAAGGGGCAAGGCTGCGCCCCCCTCTCCCTTGGCCCTATATATAGTGGGGGGAAGGGAGGGCAGCAACATCTAAGCCTTGGGCGCCTCCCTCCTCCCCTGCAACACCTCTCTCTCTCTCGCAGAAGCTCGGCGAAGCCCTGCCGGAGAACCGCTACATCCACCACCACGCCGTCGTGCTGTTGGATCTCCATCAACCTCTCCTCCCCCCTTGCGGGATCAAGAAGGAGGAGACGTTGCTGCATCGTACGTGTGTTGAACGCGGAGGTGCCGTCCGTTTGGCACTCGGTCATCGGTGATTTGGATCACGACGAGTACGACTCCGTCATCCACGTTCATTGGAATGCTTCCGCTCGCGATCTACAAGGGTATGTAGATCCACTCCTTTCCCCTCGTTGCTAGTAGACTCCATAGATGCATCTTGGTGAGCGTAGGAAAATTCAAATTATGCTACGATTCCCAACAGTGGTATCAGAGCCAGGTCTATGCGTAGTTACTATTCACGAGTAGAACACAAAGAAGTTGTGGGCGTTGAGTTTGCCAATTCTTCTTGCCGCTACTAGTCTTTTCTTGTTTCGGCGGCATTGTAGGATGAAGCGGCCCGGACCGACCTTACACGTACTCTTACGTGAGACAGGTTCCACCGACTGACATGCACTAGATGCATAAGGTGGCTAGCGGGTGTCTGTCTCTCCTACTTTAGTCGGAACGGATTCGATGAAAAGGGTCCTTATGAAGGGTAAATAGAAATTGGCAAATCACGTTGTGGTCATACGTAGGTAAGAAACGTTCTTGCTAGAAACCTACAAACCACGTAAAAACTTGCAACAACAATTAGAGGACGTCTAACTTGTTTTTGCAGCAAGTGCTATGTGATATGATATGGCCAGAAGATGTGATGAATGATATATGTGATGTATGAGATTGATCATATTCTTGTAATAGGAATCACGACTTGCATGTCGATGAGTATGACAACCGGCAGGAGCCATAGGAGTTGTCTTTATTATTTTGTATGACCTGCGTGTCATTGAATAACGCCATGTAAATTACTTTACTTTATTGCTAAGCGCGTTAGCCATAGAAGTAGAAGTAATCGTTGGCGTGACCACTTCATGAAGACACAATGATGGAGATCATGATGATGGAGATCATGATGATGGAGATCATGGTGTCATGCCGATGACAAAGATGATCATGGTGCCCCGAAGATGGAGATCAAAGGAGCATAATGATATTGGCCATATCATGTCACTATTTGATTGCATCTGATGTTTATCATGTTTTTGCATCTTATTTGCTTAGAACGACGGTAGCAAGTAGGATGATCCCTTATAATAATTTCAAGAAAGTGTTCACCCTAACTGTGCACCGTTGCGAAGGTTCGTCGTTTCGAAGCACCACGTGATGATCGGGTGTGATAGATTCTTACGTTCGAATACAACTGGTGTTGACGAGCCTAGCATGTACAGACATGGCCTCGGAACACACGCAATACACTTAGGTTGACTTGACGAGCCTAGCATGTACAGACATGGCCTCGGAACACGGAGGACCGAAAGGTCGAGCATGAGTCGTATAGAAGATACGATCAACATGGAGATGTTCACCGATCTTGACTAGTCCGTCTCACTTGATGATCGGACACGGCCTAGTTAAACTCGGATCATGTTTCACTTAGATGACTAGAGGGATGTCTATCTGAGTGGGAGTTCATAATCAGATGAACTTCATTATCATGAACATAGTCAAATAGGTATTTGCAAATTATGTCATAGCTTGCGCTTTAGTTCTACTGGTTAAGATATGTTCCTAGAGAAAATTTAGTTGAAAGTTGGTAGTAGCAATTATGCGGACTGGGTCCGTAAACTGAGGATTGTCCTCATTGCTGCACAGAAGGCTTATGTCCTTAATGCACCGCTCGGTGTGCTGAACCTCAGCGTCGTTTGTAGATGTTACGAAACATCTGACATACACGTTTTGATGACTACGTGATAGTTCAATGCGTAATGCTAACGGTTTAGAATTGTGGCACAAGAGACGTTTTTGAAACGTTGCAGAACATATGAGATGTTCCGAAGACTGAAATTGGGATTTCAGACTAGTGCCCATGTCAAGAGGTATGAGACCTCTGACAAGTTTCTTAAGCCTGCAAACTAAGGGAGAAAAGCTCAATCGTTGAGCGTGTGCTCAGATTGTCTGAGTGCCACAATCGCTTGAATCGAGTGGGAGTTAATCTTCCAGATGAGATAGTGATAGTTCTCCATAGTCACTGCCACCAAGCTAGTAGAGCTTCGTGATGAACTATAACATATCAAGGATAGTTATGATGATCCTTGAGCTATTCGCGATGTTTGACACCGCGAGAGTAGAAATCAAGAAGGAGCATCAATTGTTGATGGTTAGTAGAACCACTAGTTTAAGAAGGGCAAGGGCAAAAGGGATACTTCATGAAACAGCAAGTCGTATGCTGCTCTAGTGAAGAATCCCAAGGTTGAACCCAAACCCGAGACTAAGTGCTTCTGTAATGAGAGGAACGGTCATTGAAGCAGTATTACCCTAGATACTTGGTAGATGAGAAGGCAGGCAAGGTCGACAGAAGTATATTGGATATACGTTATATGAATGTGTACTTTACTAGTACTCCTAGCAGCACCAGGGTATTAGATACTGGTTCGGTTGCTAAGTGTTAGTAACTCGAAATAAAAGCTGCGGAATAAATGGAGACTAGCTAAAGGTGAGATGACGATATGTGTTGGAAGTGTTTCCAAGGTTGATGTGATCAAGCATCGCATGCTCCCTCTACCATCGAGATTTGGTGTTTGCGTTGAACATGATTGGATTATGTTTACCGCAAAACGGTTATTCATTTAAGGAGAATAATGGTTACTCTGTTTATTTGAATAATACCTTCAATGGTCTTGCACCTAAAATGAATCTCGATCGTAGTGATACACATGTTCATGCCAAAAGATATAAGATAGTAATTATAGTACCACATACTTGTGGCACTGCCACTTGAGTCATATTGGTGTAGAACGCATGAAGAAGCTCCATGTAGGTGGATCTTTGGACTCACTCATTTTTGAAAAGATTGAGACATGCGAACCATGTCTATTGGTATATATGCATGAAGAAACTCCATACAGATGGATCGTTTGGACTCACTTGATTATGAATCACTTGAGACATGCAAATCATACCACATGGGCAAGATGACTGAAAGGCCTCGTTTTCAGTAAGATGGAACAAGAGAGCAATTTATTGGAAGTAATACATTTTGATGTATGCAGTCCAATGAATGCTAAGGCATGCAGTGGATATCGTTATGTTCTTACTTCACAGATGATTTGAGTAGATACTGAGTGTATTTACTTGATGAAACACTAGTCTGAATTATTGAAAGGTTCAAGCAATTTCAGAGTGAAGTTGAAGATCGTCGTGACAAGAGGATAAAATGTCTGTGATATGATCATAGAGATGAGTATCTGAGATACGAGTTTGGCACACAATTGAGACATTGTGGAAAGTGTTTCACAATTAATACGGCCAGGAACACCATAGTGTGATGGTGTGTCCGAACATCATAACTGCACCCTATTGGATATGGTGCATACCATGATGTTTCTTATCAAATTACCACTATCGTTTATGGGTTAGGCATTAGAGACAACCGCATTCACTTTAAAAGGGGCACCACGCAATTCCGTTGAGATGACACCGTTTATAGAAGCCTAAGATGTCGTTTCTTAAAAGTTTGGGGCTGCGATGCTTATGTGAAAAAGTTTCAGGCTGATAAGCTCGAACCCAAAGCGGATAAATGCATCTTCATAGAATACCCAAAAACAGTTGGGTATACCTCCTATTTCAGATCTGGAAGCAAAAGTAATTGCTTCTAGAAACGAGTCCTTTCTCGAGGAAAAGTTTCTCTCGAAAGAATTGAGTGGGAGGATGGTGGAGACTTGATAAGGTTATTGAACCGTCGCTTCAACTAGTGTGTAGCAGGGCACAGGAAGTTGTTCCTGTGGCACCTACACCAATTGAAGTGGAAGCTTATGATAGTGATCATGAAACTTCGGATCAAGTCACTACCAAACCTCGTAGGACGACGAGGATGCGCACTACTTCAGAGTAATGCGTGATCCTGTCTTGGAAGTCATGTTGCTAGACAACAATGAACCTACGAGCTATGGAGAAGCGGTGGTGGGCCCATATTCCGACGAATGGCTCGAGGCCATGAAATCCGAGATAGAATCCATGTATCAGAACAAAGCATGGACTTTGGTGAACTTGCCCGATGATCGGCAAGCCATTGAGATAAATGGATCTTTAAGAAGAAGACGGACATGGACGGTAATGTTACCTTCTATGAAGCTCGACTTGTGGCAAAGAGTATTTTCACAAGTTCAAGGAGTTGACTACGATGAGTTTTTCTCATCCGTAGCGATGCTTAGGTCCGTCGGAATCATGTTAGCATTAGCTACATTTATGAAATCTGGCAGATGGATGTCAAAACAAGTTTCCTTACC
Source organism: Aegilops tauschii subsp. strangulata (assembly GCF_002575655.3). Taxonomy (NCBI): domain Eukaryota; kingdom Viridiplantae; phylum Streptophyta; class Magnoliopsida; order Poales; family Poaceae; genus Aegilops; species Aegilops tauschii. The sequence continues at coordinate 575,724,471 of NC_053039.3, read as the reverse complement.
AGTTTTCGTAAGGAAAGGTTGTATGTGATACAATCAGAAAGGTTTTGTCGATCCTAAGGATGCTAAAAGGTATGCTAGCTCCAGCGATCCTTCCATGGATCAGAGCAAGCATCTCGGAGTCAGAATATACGCTTTGATGGGGTGATCAAAGTTTTTGGGTTTATACAAAGTTTGTTAGAAACTTGTATTTACAATAAAGTGAGTGGGAGCGCTACAACATTTCTGATAAGTATATGTGAATGACATATTGTGGATCCGAAATGATGTAAAATTTCTGGAAAGCATAAAGGGTTGTTTGAAAGGAGATTTTTTTTCAAAGGAAGACCTGGATAAAGCTACTTACATATTGGGCATCAAGATCCATAGAGATAGATCAAGACGCCTGATGATACTTTCAAAAGACAGCACACCTTGACATGATTTTGAAAGAGTTCAAAATAGATCAGCAAAGAAGGAGTTCTTGGCTGTGTTACAAGGTGTGAGTATTGAGTGAGACTCAAGACCTGACCACAGCAGAAGATAGAGAAAGGACGAAGGTCGTCCCCTATGCTTTAGACATAGGCTCTATAGTATGCTATGCTGTGTACCGCACATGTAGTGTGCCTTGCCATGAGTTGGTCAAGAGGGTACAATGGTGATCGGGGAAAGGATCTCATGACAGCGGTCGAACTTATCCTTAGCACCTAGTGGATTAAGGAATTTTCTCGATTATGGAGGTGGAAAGGAGTTCGTCGTAAAGGGTTACGTCGATGCGAACTTTGACACTAATCCGGATGACTCTGAGTAGTAAACCGGATCCGTATAGTAGAGCAATTATTTCAAATGGCTCCAAATAGCGCGTGGTAGCATCCACAAGATGACATAGATATTCGTAAAGCACACGGTTCTGAAAGGTTCAGACCCGTTGACTAATAACCTCTCTCACAAGCATAACATGACCAAACCAGAACACATTGAGTGATAATCACATAGTGATGTGAACTAGATTGATGACTCTAGTAAACTCTTTAGATGTTGGTCACATGGTGATGTGACCAGTGAGTGTTAATCACATGGTGATGTGAACTAGATTATTGACTCTAGTGCAAGTGGGAGACTGTTGGAAATATGCCCTAGAGGCAATAATAAATGGTTATTATTATATTTCTTGGTTCATGATAATTGTCTATTATTCATGCTATAATTGTATTGTCCGGAAATCGTAATACATGTGTGAATACATAGACCACAACGTGTCCCTAGTAAGCCTCTAGTTGACTAGCTCGTTGATCAACAGATAGTCATGGTTTCCTGACTATGGACATTGGATGTCATTGATAACGGGATCACATCATTAGGAGAATGATGTGATGGACAAGACCCAATCCTAAGCATAGCATAAAAGATCGTGTAGTTTCGTTTGCTAGAGCTTTTCCAATGTCAAAGTATCTTTTCCTTAGACCATGAGATCGTGCAACTCCCGGATACCGTAAGAGTGCTTTGGGTGTGCCAAACGTCACAACGTAACTGGGTGACTATAAAGGTGCATTACGGGTATCTCCGAAAGTGTCTGTTGGGTTGGCACGGATCGAGACTGGGATTTGTCACTCCGTGTGACGGAGAGGTATCTCTGGGCCCACTCGGTAATGCATCATCATAATGAGCTCAATGTGACTAAGGCGTTAGTCACGGGATCATGCATTGCGGTACGAGTAAAGAGACTTGCCGGTAAGGAGATTGAACAAGGTATTGGGATACCGACGATCGAATCTCGGGCAAGTAACATACCGTTTGACAAAGGGAATTGCATACGGATTGATTGAATCCTCGACACCGTTGTTCATCCGATGATATCATCGTGGAACATGTGGGAGCCAACATGGGTATCCAGATCCCGCTGTTGGTTATTGACCGGAGAGGCGTCTCGGTCATGTCTGCATGTCTCCCGAACCCGTAGGGTCTACACACTTAAGGTCCGGTGACGCTAGGGTTGTAGAGATATATGTATGCGGAAACCCGAAAGTTGTTCGGAGTCCCGGATGAGATCCCGGACGTCAAGAGAGGTTCCAGAATGGTCCGGAGGTAAAGATTTATATATGGGAAGTCTTATTTTGGTCGCCGGAAAAGTTTCGCACTTTATCGGTATTGTACCGGGAGTGCCGAAAGGGGTCCGGGGGTCCACCAAGGGGGTCCACCAGCCCCGGGGGGCCACATGGGCTGTAAGGGGTGTGCCTTGGCCTATATGGGCCAAGGGCACCAGCCCCAAGAGGCCCATGCGCAAGAGATAAGAAAAAGGGAGAGTCCTAAAAGGGGAAGGCACCTCCGAGGTGCCTTGGGGGGGAAGGACTCCCCCCTGGCCGCACCCTTCCTTGGAGGAAGGGGCAAGGCTGCGCCCCCCTCTCCCTTGGCCCTATATATAGTGGGGGGAAGGGAGGGCAGCAACATCTAAGCCTTGGGCGCCTCCCTCCTCCCCTGCAACACCTCTCTCTCTCTCTCGCAGAAGCTCGGCGAAGCCCTGCCGGAGAACCGCTACATCCACCACCACGCCGTCGTGCTGTTGGATCTCCATAAACCTCTCCTCCCCCCTTGCTGGATCAAGAAGGAGGAGACGTCGCTGCATCGTACGTGTGTTGAACGCGGAGGTGCCGTCCGTTCGGCACTCGGTCATCGGTGATTTGGATCACGGCGAGTACGACTCCGTCATCCACGTTCATTGGAACGCTTCCGCTCGCGATCTACAAGGGTATGTAGATCCACTCCTTTCCCCTCGTTGCTAGTAGACTCCATAGATGCATCTTGGTGAGCGTAGGAAAATTTCAAATTATGCTACGATTCCCAACACCCGCAACTAACTCATTAGTCACAATGCTTGCAAGGCTTATAGTGATGTGCATTACCGAGTGGGCCCAGAGATACCTCTCCGACAATCGGAGTGACAAATCCTAATCTCGAAATACGCCAACCCAACAAGTACCTTTGGAGCCACCTGTAGAGCACCTTTATAATCACCCAGTTACGTTGTGACGTTTGGTAGCACACAAAGTGTTCCTCCGGTAAACGGGAGTTGCATAATCTCACAGTCATAGGAACATGTATAAGTCATGAAGAAAGCAATAGCAGCATACTAAACGATCGAGTGCTAAGCTAACGGAATGGGTCAAGTCAATCACGTCATTCTCCAATGAGGTGATCCCGTTAATCAAATGACAACTCATGTCTATGGCTAGGAAACATAACCATCTTTGATTAACGAGCTAGTCAAGTAGAGGCATACTAGTGACACTCTGTTTGTCTATGTATTCACACATGTATTATGTTTCCGGTTAATACAATTCTAGCATGAATAATAAACATTTATCATGATATAAGGAAATAAATAATACTTTATTATTGCCTCTAGGGCATATTTCCTTCACCAACCGGCTGGGTCGGAACGGAATGCGTCGTCGTGTTCATCGGGAGGGCTTGGACGGAACAGCCGATGGAAATGAGGCCTGGCGTACCGCAGAACGGAGGAAATGGCCTTGTGTTCGACCGGCCACGTTTGAAACGGGATCCTGTTCATCGGGAGGGGTCTGGCGTACCGCAAAATGGAGGAAACGGACCTCCTACGGTCGAAACGGGGGTCCTGTTGATCGGGAGGGGTGTGGTGTACCGCAAAACGGAGGAAACGGACTTGTGTTGGAGCGCTACGGTCGAAACGGGGGTCCTGTTCATTGGGAGGGGTGTGGCGTACCGCAAAATGGGACTCCACGGGACACTGTTCATCTCCACCGTCGACCCCCTCCCTCCTCCACGGGCTACTGTTCATCCACCGTCGACCTCCTCCAGCCTCCACCTGCGACTATTCATCCACGGGCTCCTGTTCATCCAGCCTCCACCACACGCTACTCCACCGGATACTGTTCAACCAGCCCTCTCCACGGGCTCCTGTTCAACCACCCCTCCACGGGCTACTGTTCATCCAGCCCTCCACCGTCTACTGTTCATTCTGCCCTCCACGGGGTGGTCCTGTTCATCCTGCCCTCCACGGGGTCCTGTTCATCCAGCCCCAACCGGCTCGATCGATCGGGGTCCTGTTCATCCAGAGGCAACACCACGGGGTCCTGTTCATCCACCCCCACCGGGAACTGTTCATCCAAACCCCCCAGCAACGCTCACTGTTCATCCAGAGGCAGCATCGATCGGCTTCAGTTAGCAGCAGTAGCGAAGGAATCGCTCGATCGGGTTCAGTTAACAGCCATCGATCGATCGCTCGGGTTCAGTAACGCGTAGCCTGCAGTGCAATCACTCGGGTTCAGTTAGAGCCCAACGCCTCGCTCGGGTTCAGTTAGAGCCAACGCCTCACACACACGCGCGTATGTGTACGAGAGAAATGCTCATCGCTCGGCCCCCGACCTCCCACCGTAACCGGGAACTCCCCGAAATTTTCCTCGCCCTCGCTCAAGTTTTGCAAAGTTCAATGGAGCCACCATACCGAGGATGAAGCCACCTGGGAGCGAGAGGAAGATCTACGGAAGGACCACCCTCACCTATTTTCTAGCCAACCCGAATCTCGAGGGCGAGATTCATCTTAAGGGGGTAGGTTTGTAACATCCCAAATTTTCAATTTCGAATGTTATACATTAGAGCATCATTGCATATCATATTTTATTTGCATTTTGGCTGATCTTAGAAATTCTACGCAACTCAAGGACCCACGGAGAGAGTTGGGGATTTCGTTATTTTCATATTTGAGTTTTCTCGAATTTTGAAAATAGGATCATTTGATTTTATTTATTTTATCTTCAATTATTTCATTTATAAAAATAAGAGAGAGAGGGAATAAAATGACTTTCCCAAAAATAAGAAATATTGAGGATTTAATAAAAAAATCATATTTTATTTTCTTTGGTGTTTTGGCTATTTTATTTGAATTTAGAAAAATTGCACGTTTTTCAAAATTGCATTTAGGGCCAAGTAAATGTTCATCTCGTTCTAAATATTTTATTTAGACGGTGAAAATTTATTTTGGCATTTTTAGAATTCTATTTTATTTTCTAGAATTTTTTTAGTTTAGACGGAATTGTTTTAAAAACAACAAAAAAAACCCGCGCGCCCGACTGGGCCGAAGCACAGCCGAGCCGGCCCAGCTCCCGCGCCGCCGTCTTCCGCGCGGAGACCGCAGCCGCCCCGCCGCCGCACGCCGAGTCCGGCCGGGACTCCTCCCCGCCGCCTTGCCCCCTCCTCCAAGCCGCCACCCCCCTCACCCCGCCACCTCTACTCGCCCCGCCTCCCGCGCCGCAGCCGCCGCCGCCGCCCCTCTCACCCCGCCACCTCTACTCGCCCCGCCTCCCGCGCCGCAGCCGCCGCCGCCGCCGGAGCCCCGCAGCCTCGCCGCCGCCGCCGGAGCCCCGCCGCCTCCTCGCCACCCCGCCGGAGCCGCCCCGCCCCGCTGGAATGCCTCGCCGGAGGTACACCGCCACCCGCCGCCCGGTCCGGTTTTTTTTAAAAAAAATCCGGTTTGGTTTTTTGTAAACCCTAGGTTTTTTTAGATCGGATTTGTTTTGTTTCGGTTTTCTTATTTAGCGAGCGTTCGCTCGTTCGTTCGTTTTAACGAACGTGTACTTCGTTTAGTTACAGTTAACGAACATCCGTTCATTAAACTGTTCGTCAGTTTTCTTTTTCTCGGATTTTCTGCGATTATTCCATATCGCGATTTCCGATCTGTTTTCGTTTTCGTTTTTCTTTTCGCTCGTTTATCGGAATCAGGCGATTCAAGCGCCTAGAGTTTCGTCTCGAAGTCCTCTTTCTGTTTAACCAACTCAAACAAGTTTTTGCTTCGGTAAAATTTGACTTAGCTCCAGATTAGTAAACGAAGCTTGTTTCTTTCGCCGTTTGATTTTTGTTGCTTCGTTTGATTTGATTCTTTTTGCAAACCGGAGTTCTTAAGTTGAACTTTCTGGTTAAATCTCTTATTTGAGTTTTACCTGTGCATTAGATGAGTACTTATTGTATGCTTGTTTGTTTGCGATAGAGTACCCGGAGTGCGCCGGTTGCTACTTCGAATCGCTAGGTTTCCCGGATCATCAGCAAGGCAAGTAACACTTTGATCATACCTCTTTTACTACCCAGTTTTATTGCATTAGATCAACCCTCAAACATTGCATGATTAGGATCTAATTAAATTGTGGGTTCTGGGAAGTAGATGAGGTAGTACCTATTGCCCTGTTTATTATCAAACCCTTGGGAGTTACTTCTACGTTTGCTTATATTGTTATGCTATGCTAGTAGAGTGGATTGGGTTTGAGTGTTACCATGACAGATGTGAGATTTTTAATTAATGGTTAAACTTAAGGTGGCAACTAAAACACACATCTGGGTGGATTGAGGTACCTGGGTATTCCAGGATTGCCTGTTTTTCTTTTGGACCGCCACCCAGGCTCAAAGGGATCATGAGATTATTCATGCTAGAAACTTCCGTGTGCAGCCACAAGCTATTATGGGCTCTAGCATAGTTGAGTAGGTTGTGTGAGCTCTTGAAGAGGTAGACTAGCAAATGTAGGGGATGTAGGTGGTACTGTCTACCCGGAGTAGAGAGTTAACGCTTCTGAAAGACTGTGTCACGGTCATCCGTTTCTCAAACACCATGAAGTGCGAGAATCCCAACGGAGGAGATCGAGTCTTGTGGGGAAAAGTGCGCAAACCTCTGCAGAGTGTACAATCTAATCATGGTTAGCCGTGTCCCCGGTTATGGACAACTTGAGTATCTAGTATCTGGATTTTCATGTGAATCTCATCATGTTACTTTAATTAATTTTGTTGGGTTTTGATGATGATACTTAATTGGGATTGAGAATGCTGTCAACCATTCTCAATGTTTAACAACCACCATGATAGTTAAATAAAATTTATTCCTTTGCAGTAGGGAAAAATTGGCTTTTCGCAAAACTGTAACCATAGAGCCTTCTACCAGCCATATATGCATGTACTATAGCATTATTCTGTTCATTAATCACTATGTGTTACATTGCCAGCATATTCCATGTGCTGACCCGTTTTCGGGCTGCAACGTTTCATGTTGCAGACTTTTCAGACGATGAGTAAGGTGCCTTAGGTCGTGGTTCTATACTCAGTGATGCCGTTGGAGTTGATGGACTCACTTATCTTCCAAGCCTTCCGCTGTTATCGTTATTAGATGGCCTTAAGCCATATTTATTGTAATAAGTTCTCTTTTGGAGACATTCGATGTAATAAGTGTGTGATTGCTACTCTGTTATAAATCCTTCGAGTACTGTGCGTGTCAGCATTACTGATCCAGGGATGACACTGATGCACAGAGACTTTCATGCAGTGGCCACAGAGAGATACCGCAAGAACTCAATATCCACACTTAAACTTGATGATGGTACGCTGATTGATGACCATATAGGTAAAGCGTCCTTGCTGTTTTCCTCCTATAAACAGCGTCTAGGCTCTTCTGACCCTCCAAACACGCGCTTTGACCTACATCACATCATTAAGAAAGTGGAGGGCCTTGATGATCTGACAGTTCCTTTCACCACTGATGAAATTGACCTAGTGGTCAAACAGATGCCATTGGATAGAGCACCGGGGCCAGATGGATTCAACGGTTGCTTCCTGAAGTCATGTTGGAATATTATAAAACATGACTTTTATAAGCTAGTCATGGATTTCTATGAGGGGGGCCTAGACCTAGCCAGCATTAATACCGGGTTCATTACATTGATTCCTAAATGCCACTCCCCGGAAACAGTAAATGACTACCGACCGATCACACTTCTGAACTGTTGTCTGAAGATCATTACCAAATTGCTTGTGAATCGTCTACAGAGGATCATCTTGCGCATTATTCATACAAACCAATACGGGTTCCTCAAGAGCAGATCGATTCAGGACTGCCTAGCTTGGGCGTTCGAGTACACTCATCAGTGTCAAGCGTCGGGGAGAAAGGTCTTGCTGCTAAAACTAGACTTCGCCAAGGCGTTTGATACTATTGAACATGCCCCTATGATAGAGATCATGAGAGTGATGGGGTTCAATGAGAAGTGGCTAAACTGGATTGCTTGTATCTTTCAATTAGGAAAGTCTTCGGTCCTACTAAATGGCACACCAGGGAGGCAGTTCACTTGCAAACGGGGAGTGCGCCAAGGGGATCCTCTCTCACCGCTCATTTTTGTCCTAGCGGCTGATCTGTTGCAATCTGCCATCAACCATGCCTTCCGCGAGGAGATTCTTCAGAAACCAATCCCGACAGCTGAGACAGAATACCCAGTAATCCAGTATGCGGACGATACAATTGTCTTTCTTCCAGCTGCGAAAGAGCAGGTTGAGGCTCTGAAAAAACTCCTGGTAGATTATGCCGCGTCCATTGGGCTACGACTCAATTTTCAGAAATCAACCCTGATCCCGATTAATGTTACGCCCGCTGAGGCACTGGATTTTGCGGACATGTTTGGTTGTGTTGTGGGGAATATGCCATTCACATATTTAGGGCTCCCGCTTGGGACTACTAAACCCACAATAATGGATTTCATGCCTCTTGTGACGTCTGTTGAGAGAAGAGTCTCTGTGGCCGCTAACCTACTAGACTACGGATCAAAACTCACCTATGTTAATTCGGTGGTGTCATCGCTTATGGTGTATGCCATGTGTTCCATTAGAATCCCTCCTAAGATAGTGGAACACCTGGACAAAATCCGTAGACATTGCTTCTGGAGTAGGAAGACGGAGGATGGGACAAAAAGCACTTCTCTTGCCTCTTGGGAGCTCGTCTGCCGCCCCAAGGCTGTAGGGGGGCTTGGGATTGTGGACCTTAAACTTCAGAATCAAGGCCTTTTGCTCAAACAGCTATACAAGTTTTACAATAAACTAGATGTGCCGTGGGTGAACCTGATATGGAGTTCATATTACTCAGATGTTGTACCGCATGCCTCGGAACCGTGTGGCTCCTTCTGGTGGCGGGATCTCATGCAATTATCAGACATCTTCAGAGGAGTGACTGAGATCAAAATTGGGAATGGAAGTACAGCCTTATTCTGGAAGGATCTTTGGAGTGATCAACCTCTGGAGACCGCATATCCGAGGGCGTTTTCATTTGCGAGAGAGGAGGATGTGTCAACTCAGAAACTGCTGAGGTCTAGCACCATTGGAGAGGCTTTTCACATACCATTCTCTCCCCAGGCAAGAGCGGAAGTTGAAGAGATTCATGCCTTAACTGTGGGGATTAATCCTGACAGGGACACAAATTATAAATGGTGCTGTGTCTGGGATGCTAGAGGGCTAGGAACTTTCAAATCAAGTGACTACTATAAGTTCTGCTTTAAAGATGTTCTTGTGGATGCAGTCTTTCCTTGGATCTGGGAATCCAAATGCACGAACAAATGGAAAGTTTTTGCTTGGCTTCTGTTTGCTGATCATCTGAATACTCGAAACATGTTGAGGAGGAGACAATACAAGCTGGAAGGTAATGTGTACACCTGCCTGCTTTGTGACTCGCCCCCAGAGGAAACGGTGACCCACCTGTTCTTCAAGTGCCCATTTGCAACTGAGTGTTGGACTGCGATTGGGATGCACTGGCATGATTCTCGATGCAGGCTGGATCTCATCCATGGGGGAAAAAGATCCTGGGGGGACCATTATTCATGGAAACCTTCATCATAGCAGCTTGGGGGGTATGGAAAGAGAGGAATAATAAACATTTTAGGAATGTGATGCCATCAATGGAATCCTGGAGAGGCAGGTTCAAAAAATGATATGTCCATGATGGTACACCGCACCAGAAACTCTCTCCACCCCTTCATCAGAGGATTGGTGGCCACTATTTGAATTCTACCCCCCTAGTCTGATTCTTTCTAGTAGGTTTTGACACCTCTTTGCTCTAAATAGTCTGTACATTAATACTCAGCTCTCTACTTTGTAACTATGGGGCCACACCTCCCCTGATCCTGGTGTTGCATTAATTTAAAAGTCAGTAGGAGCCTCTCCTACTGTCAGTGAGCTTTCAAAAAAAACCGTCTGAGGTCTGGTCTCTACAGCTGATCATAACACCTCTATTAAGATGCTTAAAGATGTTATTTTTCTGAGGTTTGGAGTCCCTAGATATTTAATGACTGATGGTGGTTCACATTTTATTCATGGTGCTTTTTGTTGGAAATATGCCCTAGAGGCAATAATAAATGGTTATTATTATATTTCTTGGTTCATGATAATTGTCTATTATTCATGCTATAATTGTATTGTCCGGAAATCGTAATACATGTGTGAATACATAGACCACAACGTGTCCCTAGTAAGCCTCTAGTTGACTAGCTCGTTGATCAACAGATAGTCATGGTTTCCTGACTATGGACATTGGATGTCATTGATAACGGGATCACATCATTAGGAGAATGATGTGATGGACAAGACCCAATCCTAAGCATAGCATAAAAGATCGTGTAGTTTCGTTTGCTAGAGCTTTTCCAATGTCAAAGTATCTTTTCCTTAGACCATGAGATCGTGCAACTCCCGGATACCGTAAGAGTGCTTTGGGTGTGCCAAACGTCACAACGTAACTGGGTGACTATAAAGGTGCACTACGGGTATCTCCGAAAGTGTCTGTTGGGTTGGCACGGATCGAGACTGGGATTTGTCACTCCGTGTGACGGAGAGGTATCTCTGGGCCCACTCGGTAATGCATCATCATAATGAGCTCAATGTGACTAAGGCGTTAGTCACGGGATCATGCATTGCGGTACGAGTAAAGAGACTTGCCGGTAAGGAGATTGAACAAGGTATTGGGATACCGACGATCGAATCTCGGGCAAGTAACATACCGATTGACAAAGGGACTTGTATACGGGATTGATTGAATCCTCGACACCGTGTCTCATCCTATGAGATCATCGTGGAGCATGTGGGAGCCAACATGGGTATCCAGATCCCGCTGTTGGTTATTGACCGCAGAGGCGTCTCGGTCATGTCTGCATGTCTCCCGAACCCGTAGGGTCTACACACTTAAGGTTCGGTGACGCTAGGGTTGTAGAGATATATGTATGCGGAAACCTGAAAGTTGTTCGGAGTCCCGGATGAGATCCCGGATGTCACGAGAGGTTCCGAAATGGTCCGGAGGTGAAGAATTATATATAGGAAGTCCAGTTTCGGCCACCGGGAAAGTTTCGGGGGTTACCGGTATTGTACCGGGACCACCGGAAGGGTCCCGGGGGTCCACCGGGTGGGGCCACCTATCCCGGAGGGCCCCGTGGGCTGAAAGTGGAAGGGAACCAGCCCATAGTGGGCTGGGGCGCCCCCCTTGGGCCTCCCCCCATGCGCCTAGGGTTGGGAACCCTAAGGGGGGGGAGTTCCCCCTTGCCTTGGGGGGCAAGGCAACCCCTTCCCCCCCTTGTGGCCGCCGCCCCCCCTTGAGATCTCATCTCTTGGGGCCGGTGCCCCCCAGGGGGCCTATATAAAGGGGGGGGAGGGCAGCACACAACAGCCTTGGGCGCCTCCCTCCTCCCCTGCAACACCTCTCTCTCTCTCGCAGAAGCTTAGCAAAGCCCTGCCGAGACCCGCTACATCCACCACCACGCCGTCGTGCTGCTGGATCTCCATCAACCTCTCCTCCCCTCTTGCTGGATCAAGAAGGAGGAGACGTCGCTGCACCGTACATGTGTTGAACGCGGAGGTGCCGTCCGTTCGGCACTCGGTCATCGGTGATTTGGATCACGGCGAGTACGACTCCGTCATCCACGTTCATTGGAACGCTTCCGCTCGCGATCTACAAGGGTATGTAGATGCACTCCCTTCCCCTCGTTGCTAGTACACTCCATAGATGCATCTTGGTGAGCGTAGGAAAATTTTAAATTATGCTACGATTTCCAACACTTTTCGTAAAATGCTTGCCAATTATGATGTTAATCATAGAATTGCATCTCCTTATCACTCACAGTCTAGTGGTCAAGTAGAATTGAGTAATAGAGAACTCAAATTAATTTTGCAAAAGACTGTTAATAGATCTAGAAAGAATTGGTCCAAGAAACTTGATGATGCATTATGGGCATATAGAACTGCATATAAAAATCCTATGGGCATGTCTCCGTATAAAATGGTTTATGGAAAAGCATGTCACTTACCTCTCGAACTAGAACATAAGGCATATTGGGTTATTAAAGAGCTCAACTATGATTTCAAACTTGCCGGTGAGAAGAGGTTATTTGATATTAGCTCACTTGATGAATGGAGAACCCAAGCCTATGAAAATGCCAAGTTGTTGAAAGAAAAAGTTAAAAGATGGCATGACAAAAGAATACAAAAGCGTGAGTTTAATGTAGGTGATTATGTATTATTATACAACTCTTGTTTAAGATTTTTTGCAGGAAAACTTCTCTCTAAATGGGAAGGTCCTTATGTTATCGAGGAGGTCTATCGTTCCGGTGCCATAAAAATCAACAACTTCGAAGGCACAAATCCGAAGGTGGTGAACGGTCAAAGAACCAAACATTATATCTCAGGTAACCCTATAAATGTTGAAACCAATGTCATTGAAACCATAACCCCGGAGGAATACATAAGGGACACTTTTCAGAACGTTTCAGACTCCGAAAAGGAATAGGTATGTGGTACGGTAAGCAAACCGACTCCAAAACAGTTCTAATGGCAATTTTTCTCCGTTTTGGAATATTTAGAAAAATAGAAAAATAAGAAGCAGTCCGGGAAGGACACGAGGCCTCCACGAGGGTGGAGGGCGCGCCCCCTGCCTCGTGGGCACCTCGTGTGCCCTCCGGACTCCGTTTTCTTGCACAATACGTATTTTGATCGGTAAAAAATCATTATATAATCTCCCGAAGGTTTTGACTCCTGTATCACGCAATTGTCCTCTGTTCTTGTTTTGAGCTGTTTTCTGTCAGGGTTGTCAAGGCCAGGCATCATGTCGTCCCCCTCCTCCAACAATGGTGACAGCGATGCTTGGCTAATGAAGATAGAGCTGAAGAGGGAAGAACCAATGGAGATCAACAAGGATGAAGGGGTCAAGAAGGCCACAGAGGACCAAGTTCCGGCAACAGAAGACATCCCTCAACTTGATCACAATCTTCTTACCCCAACTGAGATCGAAGCTTTCAAGATGATTGAGTTAGCTCGTATACAAAACAAGTATTTCACACGTGAAAATATTTTGTTGAAGGAGAATATCGTTGCACTCAAGGGCATTATCCGCAACTTGGAGGATCTCTTACGCTCGATGTGCGACTACCCATCATCACCACCATCTTATTCACCAGCAAAGGAGACATAATCATATGAGTATGGGTACTCCCCTTGGCAACTACCAAGCTTGGGGGAGGTGCCCCGGTATCGTATCACCATCACACTCCTATCTTTACCGTTTTACTTAGTTCGATCCTTTTAGTAGTATCTTGATCTAGTAGAATAAAGCTTTTGGTATGATCTAGTTTTGAGTTTTGCTTTATAATCCCTCTACGTAATCGAGTCCGTGAGCTATATAATAAAGATTAGTGTTGAGTCAAGGGCTTGATTATTTTGCTATCATCTTGAGGGAATAAAAAAAAGAATAAAAAGAAACAAAGAGATCATATTGATCTTATGGGGAGTAATGACTTCACATAGAAAGAGTATGATGATTAAAAGTTGTTGAGAATTGACAAACATAGCTTTGGTCATCGTTGCAATTAATAGGAAGTAATAAAGAAAGAGAGGTTCCACATATAAATACACTATCTTGGACATCTTTTATGATTGTGAGCACTCATTAAAGTATGACATGCTAAAGAGTTGATGTTGGACAAGGAAGACAACGTAATGGGTTATGTTTTCTTATATCTGAAATAAAGTATATTGTCATGGATCATCCAACATGTTGAGCTTGCCTTTCCCCCTCATGCTAGCCAAATTCTTTGCACTAAGTAGAGATACTACTTGTGCTCCCAAATATCCTTAAACCCAGTTTTGCCATGAGAGTCCACCATATCTACCTATGGATTGAGTAAGATCCTTCAAGTAAGTTGTCATCGGTGCAAGCAATAAAAATTGCTCTCTAAATATGTATGACTTATTAGTGTGGGAGAAAATAAGCTTTATACGATCTTGTGATGTGGAAGAAATAAAAGCGACAAACTGCATAATAAAGGTCCACATCACAAGTGGCAATATAAAGTGACGTTCTTTTGCATTAAGATTTCGTGCATCCAACCATGAAAGCGCATGACAACCTCTGCTTCCCTCTGCGAAGGGACTATCTTCTACTTTTACCTCTCAACCTTATGCAAGAGCCATGGTGACCTTCACCTTTCCTCTTTTTCATTTTATCCTTTGCCAAGCAAAGTGTGTTGGAAAGATCCTGATATATATATCCAATTGGATGTAAGTTAGCATGAACTATTATTGTTGACATTACCCTTGAGGTAAAAGGTTGGGAGGCGAAACTATAAGCCCCTATCTTTCTCTGTGTATGATTAAAACTCCGTAACCACAAGTATTGCGTGAGTGTTAACAATTGTGAAAGACTAAATGATAGTTGAGTATGTGGACTTGCATAAAAGCTCTTATATAGACTCTTTCCGATGTTATGATAAATTGCAATTGCTTCAATGACCGAGATTATAGTTTGTTGGTTCTCAATGAAGTTTCTGATTCATACTTGACATTGTGAATAGATTATTACTTGAGCATAAGAAATCATATGACAATATATATATATATATGTTGTTGTTATAAGAATGATCATGATGCCCTCATGTCCGTATTTTATTTTATCGACACCTCTACCTCTAAACATGTGGACATATTTATCGTTATCGGCTTCCGCTTGAGGACAAGCGGGGTCTAAGCTTGGGGGAGTTGATACGTCCATTGTGCATCATGCTTTTATATCGATATTTATTGCATTATGGGCTGTTATTACACATTATGTCACAATACGTATGCCTATTCTCTCTTATTTTACAAGGTTTACAACAAGAGGGAGAATGCCGACAGCTGGAATTCTGGGCTAGAAAAGGAGCAAATATTAGAGACCTATTCTGCACAACTCCAAAAGTCCTGAAACTCCACGGAAGTTATTTTCAGAATATATAAAAAATATTGAGCGGAAGAAATACCAGAGGGGGGCCACCCACCAGGCACGAGGGTGGGGGGCGCGCCCTACCCCCCTGGGCACGCCCCTGCCTCGTGCCCCCCCTGGTGGCCCTCCGGTGGCCATCTTCTGCTATATGAAGTCTTTCGTCCGAAGAAAAATCATAAGCAAGCTTTCGGGACGAGACTCCGCCGCCACGAGGGGGAACCAATCTAGGGCTCTGGCGGAGCTGTTCTGCCGGGGACACTTCCCTCCGGGAGGGGGGAATCATCGCCATCGTCATCACCAACGCTCCTCTCATCGGGAGGGGGCCAATCTCCATCAACATCTTCACCAGCACCATCTCCTCTCAAACCCTAGTTCATCTCTTGTATCCAATTCTAGTCTCCAAGTCTGTGATTGGTACCTGTAGGTTGCTAGTAGTGTTGATTACTCCTTGTAGTTGATGCTAGTTGGTTTATTTGGTGAAAGATCATATGTTCAGATCCTATATGCATATTCATACTCCTCTGATTATGAACATGAATATGCTTTGTGAGTAGTTACGTTTGTTCCTGAGGACATGGGAGAAGTCTTGCTATTAGTAGTCATGTGAATTTGGTATTCGTTCAATATTTT
The DNA here is from genome assembly GCF_002575655.3 of Aegilops tauschii subsp. strangulata. Lineage (NCBI taxonomy): Eukaryota > Viridiplantae > Streptophyta > Magnoliopsida > Poales > Poaceae > Aegilops > Aegilops tauschii. Next base: position 575,708,804 of record NC_053039.3, on the reverse strand, counting down.
GATGAGATGTATGTTATCTCTCTTCTAGTGGTGCCATGTGAACGTCGACTACATGACACTTCACCATTATTTGGGCCTAGAGGAAGGCATTGGGAAGTAATAAGTAGATGATGGGTTGCTAGAGTGACAGAAGCTTAAACCCTACTTTATGCATGTTGGAAATATGCCCTAGAGGCAATAATAAAATGGTTATTATTGTATTTCCTTGTTCATGATAATTGTCTATTGTTCATGCTATAATTGTATTAACTGGAAACCGTAATACATGTGTGAATACATAGACCACAACATGTCCCTAGTAAGCCTCTAGTTGACTAGCTTGTTGATCAATAGATGGTTATGGTTTCCTAACCATGGACATTGGATGTCATTGATAACGGGATCACATCATTAGGAGAATGATGTGATGGACAAGACCCAATTCTAAGCATAGCACAAGATCGTGTAGTTCGTTTGCTAAGAGCTTTTCTAATGTCAAGTATCGTTTCCTTAGACCATGAGATTGTGCAACTCCCGGATACCGTAGGAATGCTTTGGGTGTACCAAACGTCACAACGTAACTGGGTGGCTATAAAGGTGCACTACAGGTATCTCCGAAAGTGTCTGTTGGGTTGGTATGAATCGAGACTGGGATTTGTCACTCCGTATGACGGAGAGGTATCTCTGGGCCCACTCGGTAATGCATCATCATAATGAGCTCAATGTGACTAAGTAGTTAGTCACGGGATCATGCATTACAGAACGAGTAAAGTGACTTGCCGGTAACGAGATTGAACGAGGTATTGGGATACCGACGATCGAATCTCGGGCAAGTAACATACCAATTGACAAAGGGAATTGTATACGGGATTGATTGAATCCCCGACATCGTGGTTCATCCGATGAGATCATCGTGGAACATGTGGGAGCCAATATGGGTATCCAGATCCCGCTATTGGTTATTGGCCGGAGAGGTGTCTCGGTCATGTCTGCATGGTTCCCGAACCCGTAGGGTCTACACACTTAAGGTTCGGTGACGCTAGAGTTGTTATGGGAAATAGTATGTGGTTACCGAAGGTTGTTCGGAGTCCCGGATGAGATCCCGGACATCACGAGGAGTTCCGGAATGTTCCGGCGGTGAAGATCGATATATTGGACGAAGGGTATTGGAGTCCAGAAGTGTTCCGGGGGTACCAGGCTATGGCCAGCATGACCGAAAGGTGTTTCGGGAGCCCCGGCAAGTGTTGGAGGGCCTCGGGGGCCAAAGGGGAAGGGGCAAACCAGCCCACTAAGGGGTGGTGCGCCCCCCACACCCTTTCCCACGTTACTTGGGGAGGTGGGGCGCCTCACCTGGCTTGGGAGGCAAGCCTCCACCTGCTTGGCTTGGGGGGCAAGTCTCCCTAGGATTTTCCCTAGGGAGATCCAATCTGCTTGGCCGCCGCCCCCTAGGGGAAACCCTAGGGCACCTTCCCCTCTCCCCTTGCCCCTATATATAGTGAAGGGGTGGGAGGGCAGCCCCACCTCTTCCCTGGCGCAGCCCTCCCTCCTCATACACCTCCTCCTCCTCCTCCGTTGTGCTTAGCGAAGCTCTGCCGGAGAACCACGAGCTCCATTGCCACCACGCCGTCGTGCAGCTGGAGTTCTCCCTCAACTTCTCCTCTCCCCTTGCTGGATCAAGAAGGAGGAGACGTCCCCGGGCTGTACGTGTGTTGAACGCGGAGGCGCCGTCCGTTCGACGCTAGATCGGATCTTGCGCGATTTGAATCGCTGCGAGTACGACTCCATCAACCGCGTTCTTGTAACGCTTCCGCTTAGCAATCTTTAAGGGTATGAAGATGCACTCCCTCTCTCTCGTTGCTAGCATCTCCTAGATTGGTCTTGGTGACACGTAGGAAAATTTTGAATTATTGCTACGTTCCCCAACAATGCGTTGCTTCGTAAGGGGATGATTTGGATCCATATGTTTCATGCTATGGTTAGGTTTACCTTAATACTTCTTTTGTAGTTGCGGATGCTCGTAAGAGGAGTTAATCATAAGTGGGATGCTTGTCCAAGTAAGGACAGCACCCAAGCACCGGTCCACCCACATATCAAATTATCAAAGTACCGAACGCGAATCATATGAACATGATGAAAACTAGCTTGACGATAATTCCCATGTGTCCTCGGGATCGCTTTTCTCTATATAAGAGTTTGTCCAGGCTTGTCCTTTGCTACAAAAAGGATTGGGCCACCTTGCTGCACTTTATGTACTTTTGTTACTTGTTGCTCGTTACAAATTATCTTATCACAAAACTATCTGTTACCTATAATTTCAGTGCTTGCAGAGAATACCTTGCTGAAAATCGCTTATCATTTCCTTCTGCTCCTCATTGGGTTCGACACTCTTACTTATCGAAAGGACGACGATAGATCCCCTATACTTGTGGGTCATCACACTTTTATTTATTTGCGATCTATTATTTCAATCTATTACAATTTACCTCACGTCCATTTGCCTATCGTGAGGCGCCGTACCCCGGAAGGGATTGACAACCCCTTTAACACGTCGGGTTGCGAGGTGTTGTTATTTGTGCGCAGGTGCCGCTTATGTTGTGATTGCTTGGTTCTCCTACTGGTTCGATACCTTGGTTCCATAACTGATGGAAATTCTTACCGTTGCTGTACTACATCATCCTCTCCTCTTGGGGGAAACACCGACGTAGTTCCAGTGATCAACTACCAAAGAATTTCTGGGGCCGTTTCCGGGGTGGATCTTCAACATAACCAGGTTCCTAATAAAAAATCTCATCTCCCCGCAATTTACATTATTTGCCATTTGCCTCTCGTTTTCCTCTCCCTCACTTCACAAAAATTTGCCGGTTTATTCGCCTCTCTTTTCTGTTTGTCGTTTTCCTTGCCAGATCTGTTTCTGTGTGCGTTCTTGTTTGCATAATCATGTTGCCTCAAAGAAAATATTATGATGTTCCTTACCCAAATATTTTGCTTGAAATTGAGAAAAGTACTAAGGAATACATGACTACACAATTTGAGCATAATAAGTATTTTACTGAAGAACTTAAAGAGCACTCTATTGTGCTAGATGCTATCGCAAAAGAACTTGATGATATTAGTAGAGAAGTTTGCAATCTTCAATCTAAGTATTCCTTTGCTGAAAGTTTGTTGGGAAAAATATCTGATGCACAAGCTACCTTAGTAAACCAAATGGCTGCTAAACCAATCTCACTAGAAGAGAAAAGTGATGAAGATCTTAAAATGATTGGTGTTTCTTCTATTGATTCCTTGTTTAGTAAAGTTAAGATTGATAAAAAAGGGACTGGAGAAGAGTCAACTTTAAGTAGAAGGCGTCCCAATATTTCGGAGGGTGAAAATCTTGTTGAGAAAATTGATGAAAGTGGGTTTGAAGAGGTCAAAACTTTAACTAGTGATGCACCCACTATTTTGGATTACAAAGACTTTAATTATGATAGTTGCTCTTTTATTGATTGTATTTGTTTGTTGCAATCCATGTTGAATGCACCCCATGCTTATGAACAAAACAAAGCTTTTACTAAACATATTGTTGATGCTATGATGAAAGCTTTGGAATTGGAATTGGAAGTTTCAATTCCTAGAAAATTGCATGATGAGTGGGAACCTACTATCAGAGTCAAGATTAAAAATTATGAATGTTTTTCTTTGTGTGACTTGGGTGCTAGTGTTTCTACTATTCCGAAATCTTTATGTGATATGCTTGGTCTTACCAATCTTGAAGAATGTTCTTTGAATTTGCACTTGGCGGATTCTACTATTAAAAAGCCTATGGGAAGAATTAATGATGTTCTTATTCTTGCAAATAGGAATTATGTGCCCATAGATTTTATTGTTCTTGATATTGATTGCAATCCGTCTTGCCCAATTATTCTTGGTAGACCGTTTTTACGCACTATCAGTGCCGTGATTGATATGAAAGAAGGCAATATTAAGTTCCAATTTCCTTTGGGGAAAGGTATGGAACACTTTCCTAGAACAAGAATTAAGCCACCTTATGAATCAATCATGAGGGCATCTTATGGATCTAGAACCAAAGATGACAAAACTTAGATCCTTGCCTTACGCCTAGCTAAGGGCGTAAAACTATAGCGCTTGTTGGGAGGCAACCCAATGAATAAAATTTATTTTTGCTTTTTATTTTCTGTTCTTGTGTGTCAGCACAATTATGCTACTGTTATGATTATGTTTTTTGTGTTGTAATTAGTGTTTGTGCCAAGTAAAGCCTTTAGGATCTTCTTGTGTGATAGTTTTTTTTTGACCAGAAACAGTAGGAAAGGCTCCTACTGTGTAAATATATTAAAGTAAAGGATCTGTACAAGGTGAATATTTACATCATGGGGGGGGGGGGGTAGGTTAGACCACTTTGGATCCCACCCAGAAGAAAATAGAAAGAGGGGCCTAGTGTAAAGAGTTTACAAAATCCAGCACGAGAGGCCTATTTGCTTCTTTGACCCTATGTTGCAGAAGTTCAAAGTCTTTCTTGAATCTATCTAGCCACGATCGGAAGGAAGGATCGATTGATCTGAAATGCTTGTTGTTTCTTTCCTTCCAAATGCTCCACGCCGCCACAGCAAATTTTTCAAACAGCATGGGCGTAGGGTGGTTTGTTTTTTGGTCTTCAATAGCTTGCACCCTATCGGCGAAAGGTTCCCAATTGATATCCAGGGCTCGCCATCATCGCTTACTAAACGTGCACGTAAAAATCATGTGCTCAACTGTTTCCTCGATGTTGCGCCCACACAGCAGACAGTTGTGATCGTCACCGATGTTGTAATGGCGTCTTTTCAGCATATTCCTAGTGTTCAGCCTGTCGTGGAGGAGTAGCCAAGCAAAGACTTTCAACTTCATAGTACATTTAGACCTCCAAAGCCAGTCAAAAACTTTATGAGCTTGGACCTCCCGAAAGAAGAATTGGTAGTAGTCCGTTGATTTGTCAATAGTTTTGCCCCAAACATAGCTCCAGACATCCGAAGCAGAGGACGTGGGTTGGAAAGATGAGGCGATCATCTGAATGTGCCTGACCTCGTCGAACGCTTGGGGGGAGAGTGGCAGGTGAAAGGCCATTCGAAGAGACGTGCTCCCCAAGAAATCGCGGACAGAAATATCTTCATTGATTGCGTGCGAGAAAGCCCGAGGATGTGAGTCTAGGAGCAGTTGATTAGCCCAGAGATCTTTCCAAAAGAGGGTAGTGGAGCCACACACAATATTAACATGAGAAATCCTGCGAAACGTCGGCGTGAGCTTAAGTATGTCATGCCACCAGAAAGAGCCAACCGGATCCACAGCGTGCGGGATTTTCTGGTCATAGTATGTGTCCTTGTAAGTTGCACCCAGGGAATATCCAGCTTGTTATAAAACTTGTGTAAGAACTTCAAGAGAAGAGCTTCATTCTGGATCTTGAGGTTTATCACACCAAGCCCTCCTTTCTTCTTCGGCTTACAAACCATGTCCCAAGCTGCAAGTGAGTTGGATTTCTCGCCTTGATCAATTTTTTTGACCCAGAGGCATCTTCTCTTGATTTTATCCAGTATATCAATGAGTTTAGGTGGGAACTTGAGCGTACACACAGCATAAATGAGTAGAGGCGTGACTGTGGTGTTGAGCAGTGTAAGCTTCCCAGCATACGACATGAGTGAGAGCATGGAAGAAAGGTTTCGTTCCACATTGCTAACCAGAGGCATAAAATCATGAAGCGTTAGTCGGGAGGTGCCTAGGGGCAGGCCGAGGTAAGTGAAGGGCATGGATCCAATAGAACATCCGAAGATTGAGGCAATATCTGCAGCCATTTGTGGGTCCAAGTTGATGGGGATTAATGTGGATTTATGGAAGTTAATCTTCAGGCCAATGGACTGGGCATAATCAGATAGAATGTTCTTGATGATCACAACTTGTCTAGGGCAGGCAGGCATGAGGAGTATTGTGTCATCTGCGTATTGGACGATCGGGTAATCCATATTACCATTGGAGGGGAATGGTAGATGAATTAGACCTCTCCTGAAGGCATCATTAATAGCTGATTGCAGAAGATCCGTAGCGAGGACGAAAATGAGAGGTGAAAGGGGGTCTCCCTGTCTGACACCACGTCTGCAGTGAAACTGACGGCCCGGCTGTGGCACCCCGGCTCAGCGAAAACCGGAACGCCCCGTATTCCAGCCCAGAGATCGAGGAGAAGTCTTTTGGAATACGGCACTGCTTAGCATAGAACAAACCAGCTTTCTATTATATCACGAATATGAATACAAGGTCTCCGATATTACAATGAATAACACCGACACGGCGACACTACGCCATCCTCAGTTGCTCTATGCAAGCAGCAGAACAACTCGAAGCAGCGGAATAACTCTAGCAGCGGAACAATGACGACGGTGGTGAACTCCAATCCGCAGGGACTCTGGCTGGAACGCTTATCCTAGCTCGCAAACAAAGAATCCATGGCAAACAAGCATGCAATCCAGGCACGACCTGCAAGCTGGCATGACACGCCAGGTCAGTACATTGAATGTACTTACAAGCTCACAATTAACCAGAAGCATTCAAGACAAACAACAGCATGGAATTACAAGTTAAGCAGGAATTAACATGAGATCCTTATAACAACATGGCATGAGCAACATGACATCCAAAGTAATACTCCAAAATAATACCAGACCATCATGAAAATAATCATAATAGCCACTAAGAATCCAAAGGCAACATGAACATGATACAGGTAAAACAACATGAGCATAGCATGAGCATATGAGTCTGACGATACTAGCATGCAACATGATGACACTATATGCATTATTTATTTTGCTCGGGTTACTACGTAACCATCACATGCCTCACTTACCAACCTCGGACATCACACGATTATCTCAGGATCAAATCAAGCTTGGTATAAACAATACCGTAGTAATCATTAAATGACCACAAGGAGCTTGATATTTACCCATGATTCTCGCACAACATCGCTAATATACAATAACTCGGTATCCTCGATACCACCGTGATCCTTCCGGCGATCACAACCCCAACCAACACTTGGTCTCAAACCGTGATCCTTACGGCGATCACAACCACGACCAATATTTGGCCCGTGATCCTTACGGCGATCACAACCAACTTATCTCATCATCAAACCGGGGTTGTTATTAATCAAGTTATTATTAATACTGTTGACTCATGGTGGGACCGACACGAACTGGGCCCTTATCCGCGGGCGTGGCTATCGATAGATTTAATATACACTCTGCAGAGGTTAGCACACTGTACCCACACCACGGAACCCATGGCCTCGCACTCCCATTCGGGTGGACCGACGGCGTTCCGGCAAAACCGATCTACTGTCGTGACATTCTCCCGGCCACTCCGACCAAATCCCCAACGGGCTAGTCCTGGGTGGCCCCGTGTCTACCAAAGACACCCCGACCACCGTCGTGGTCAAAACACTCCCACTCGGGGACTGGATCCATAAAACTAAAAACAACGAGCACACAAGGTTATGTCTGCCTACCTGATCAGGGTAAGCACGCCCATAACCTTCCCTCGTGGGAGGCACCGGCGAGATGCACGACAATAGACCCAGTTAGGACCTCACCCATACGGTAAGCGTGGTTGCACTGGTCAGTTTCGATCTGGCGGCACCATGACTCAGCCAACAGTTGTTCAAGTTCAATTAAATCCGGTTAACTTGAATGCAATATGCTGAGCCATGATAAAGTAACATGATGCATTTACAATGCACGAGCATGATATCAACATAATCATGAGGGTACAACATAACTATCCACCATATCAACAATGAATCATATCCAACTGAACATGGCATAATGACGAGCCCATACGGTAAGCGTGGTTGCACTGGTCAGTTTCGATCTAGCGGCACCCTGACTCAGCCAACAGTTGTTCAAGTTCAATTAAATCCGGTTAACTTGAATGCAATATGCTGAGCCATGATAAAGTAACATGATGCATTTACAATGCATGAGCATGATATCAACATAATCATGAGGGTACAACATAACTATCCACCATATTAACAATGAATCATATCCAACTGAACATGGCATAATGACGAGCATAAATATTACAAGTGCAACACTACTCATAACATAACATGACCACTAGCATCAACAATAAATACCATGCAAGAACATATCAATAGTGCTATCATGCAAGCATTTAACCAACTGGTTGCAATAGAACATGTATAGGAACAGTACTCGAGACAGATAGCTGTCATGCACCGAAGACCATCACCAACATCAACATGTACTACTAGCAAGCATAAGCATATGAAGGAACAGTAGCAACTAGCAGGGCATGACAACTAGGTGCATGACAACATAGCAAGAAAGTAAGCACTAACCCAAAAGCATTACCGAAACAACGATAACCATCTTTTAAACAAGCAAACATTTATTCAATATTCAAGTTGAAAACCATGGCTACTGCATGACTATCATGCAAGTGGGTATTGTGGCTTGCCTGTGGATGAAGAAGGCACCGGGGAGAAGTGCGGTGAAGCCGCGGAAAGATTTGCCGGAAACAGTTCTCTCTCGGAGGGGCTGTTTACATGCAAGGGCAAAAAGGTCCTTTTCACAGTGTCAAACCATAGTGAAAATGAAACCAACAGAACGGGCTCGACGAAACGAACAAGTAGGCTTTGGATTCACCTCATTTGGAGTTACGGATAAAAAGTTATGAGGTGTTTTCTGCCAGGGACCCATCTGTAATGAAAAGATTTCCAGATTGGACTTAGGCAGAAAAACAGAAGGCGTACTTCAGCAAATACGCTTTCCTAACGCGAAAGCGTACTTTCAGCCGAAGCACCCGGAGAATATGCTTTCAATGGATGAAGACGTACTCACCAGAACTGCGTGTCCACTTATCCACGTCAGCAGGCGCCTCGTGCGGCTGACGGGTGGGACCCGCGTTGACCTTCTCTCTCCTCCCTCTCCTCCTCTTCTTCCCCCGACGCGCGCTGAGGCAGAGGCGAGACTGGCCGCCCTGACAACGATCGCCAGCGACTCCGGCCACCGTAGGCGGCGCTCGACCTACCCACGTGCTCAGGGCGACGAGGCCGACCCGCTCCAGGACATAACGAACCTCGAGGAGGGCGGAGGGGGCTTCGGGTGGGATTTGGCTACAGGGCTGCGGGGCACTCTGGCGAGGGGAAAGGAGTTGGGGCGAGTTGCTAGACTTCGGGGAGGCTATTGGTGGGGACAGAACGGAGGGGAAGGGCTCGGCTTGCCCGAATCGAAGAGGGGCAGAGGCGGCGGCCATGGCGGCAAGGGCGGGCTCAGGAGCTCTGGGAGCTCGAATGAGAGGTCGGGGAGGGGTAGAGGAGTGTGAGAAGGCTGCTCGTGAGCTCGAAACACTCGGGGGAGGGCCATTTATAGGCGGGGTGAGGGAGGCCGAGCTGGCACCGCCGCGGACGCGTGTCCGGTGCCGCGGACGCTTGCCCGGGCGCTCGAGCTCGGGGGCAGGCGACGAGGGAGGCACAGTAGAGGTTCTCACGGGGCAGAGGAGGCCAAGGGGCGTAGGGAGGAAGACGACGGTGACGCGAAGATCCAAAGCTCCACTGTGCTCTCGTGGGCGCGCGGCGGCTGGCGTCGGTGGGGAAGCGGACGGAGGGGGAGAGGGGTCCAGGGGAACGGCGACGACAAGAGGAAGACAGTGGACATGCCCATGCTCGCTGAGACACCGAGCAGAGGAGGGGCCCGAGCAAGAAGCCATTCTGGACGCGGCCATTGCACGCCAGGGCGGTGGTCACCGCGCGCACTGGTGCACACAGCGCGTTCTGGCCGGGCCGACCATGTCCCGTGGAATGACCCTAGTGACCTTAGTCTAAATGAAGAAATAAATCAATCTAGGGGCAAAGAAGAGATTTGCAGATGGCCCCAAAGCAAACCAGCAGCCAAGTGTTTGTGCTGTGCAGTGGGGACACCAGCTAGGTAACTCAGTAAAATCTTTGTTTGGTAATGATCATACACTAAGGTGACTACGATCACAGGAAATCAGCTTAAGATGGCCAGAAATGGGAATTTGGATGATGCACTCACATAGTTGCATCACTTGAGCTGTAAATGGTTATGGCCCAATGATTTGAAGATATACAGATGCCCAAGGAGTTTCATGCCATTTGGATGAACCAAAATAGCACTTGCTTTAGAAAGATTTATTCTGACCAGAAACTTGGCAAAATTTCACAGGGAAAATTGTCCAAGGGATTGAGCCACAACTTGGTGGTGGGAAGTTATATGAATACTAGAAGGCCTAGAAAAATTAGCAGCCATAATGGAGCAAGATAAAATATACTTGCTTCACAAACTGAAATTTTGACCAGAAACTAAGAATTGAAGCTGAGCTCACATGGTGGCATGACATGAGCTCTACTTTGGTGGAGGGCTATGATATGATGATACGAAGGATCATGCAAAATGGCAACTCATTTGGATATGCCTAGTCTGTACCTCGTTCACAAAGCTTCTTTCTGGACAGAAACTTTGGAAAATCATAATTAAATAATTACTAGGCAAATGAGGTTGCATTTTGGCATGTGGCAATTATATGGGCATGAAAAGATGTCCAAGGAGTTTTAGGTCAATTGGGCAAAGGAAAATGGCACTTGCTTCACAATGTGCCTTTTAGGGCAGAAATAGCATATGAATTATTGGAGGATTATTTTTGAACATGGAAATGAAACGTTTTGCCATCTTTGATCAAGATATGACCCAAACAATTTATGAAAATTATTTGGGAATTTTAGGAGTGAGGGAAATATAGGTTGCTTCACAGCCTAGGGCAATTTGAGTTACTCCTTTGATAGAAAAGGAATATTCCCAATAAAAGAATATTGGGATTTGGGCTAGGATGAAAATGACAGGGTCTAGGGAAAGATTTGGGAATAACAAGCCACTCTGGAAGCAAAGAAGAGTTTATCTTCTTCAGTTTCCAGACCACAAAGCCACGAAAAAGAAAAACTCAGGCAAAAACCTCGGAAGAACAAAAGAAAAAGAAAGGGACAAAATTCAGGCTGTCACAAACCTTACCCCCTTAAAGAAATCTCGTCCTCGAGATTTGGTTGCTCAGGGAACAAGTATGAAGATACTGACTTAAGGAAACCGCTTCCAACTCGGGTATCCTTTTTTCTTATTTTTGTTCCCACTAAATTTTTATCTGACTGGCCCTGGGGTGGTTTGCTTTAATATATCCATATTCTGACAGATCTCACCTTGCTTGTTCATGCTTATACAGGCTCCAATTTCTTTTTAGATCTGCTGACTTAACTAACTGTGATTGATCCTCACGACTGAAATATATGTCGGCCTCACAAATCCAAGAGTGATTTCCGCTGGGTGTGTCATCCGGCACTGACAATCTTTCATGAAGTGGTGATCAGATTTTTCTAGTGGACCCCCAAGCTCTAACTCCTTGCATTGGGTTTCTCCACTAAATGCAGGTGCTTCAGGTTCGAATCAGTGAGTTGGGTCATAACCGCTTTCCTGACAGATTCTGGCTTATCTCGGAAGTTTCTGATTCATCTTAACTGGTTCCACTGTCTTGAGTATCGGATCCGTACCAAATATTTGATTGTTGCCTGTCGTGGCTAGCATAAGAGTTTGACCTGTAGGATAATATCTGCAGACTTGACTGATGGTGGTTCTGCACCACGCGGGTCTTGCAACAATTTTCATACCCACATCACTGGTCTGGATCCTTGACTGAAAGAGCTGGGTCATATTGCCTTTTTTTTGTATCACCATAGGTACTGTCGGTGCAATTTTTTTTTTGCAATTGCAGCTTATCCTCATTTTTCTGACAAGGTACCCCATTAAATGGCAGTTTCAACTTCCCTCAAGTTCTGACTGATTCTTGCTTCTGACCAAAATGTTGCGGATCTGATTCTTGGGATTTGCTGCCATATGCTATCAATTCACAGCATACTACCTTGTACCAATGTCTTACTAAGGAAGATTGGCTGGCTTGTGCTTGAAACTTTCATTGGACAGCTTGCTGAAGAAGACTGGGTATCGTGCTTCAGAAGCTTACCCCCTTAAAGACGTTGCCGGGGAAAAACTCAGTACCATATGCTAGAATCTTTAGCGGTTGCTTACTGAAGAAGGCAGAGTACCTTGTACGGGAAATCATCCATGTATCATACTGAAGAAGATAGATGAATCTTGCCTTGGAAGCTTTTCGGGTATCTTGCGAGGGAAGATTGGGTTGTTTACACCAGAAGCTTCTTATTGTGATATGCGGACCGATTTCCACATATATAACCATCTTAATATTTTTGTTATTGATTTCTTTTATGAAACGGGATTTTGCAGGACTATCCTCCTTTCTGAGTACATGCCATATTTTTGCTTGCTTCCAGGTACATCGGGTTCCAAAATCATCCTCAACGAAAAATTAAACTTGTATCTGAGCCATACCTTTGATAATATTTTGTCAACCTTGCACACAATTTATCTTCTTGCTGATTTGATCATTTCTGCTATGAGGAGTGCACGCTGAGAGAGACTTGACTTTCAGTAACATGATCAGATATCCCCCAATCTGAATGCAGTCGGCTGAGAATTCCATGCTGCTGTGAGGAGTGCACATTAATGCAAACATTATACTGACATTTCACCCAGGATTTTCTTTTGTATTCAGATGAGCTATTTCCAATTTCACTGCAGTCTGCTGACAATTCCATTCTGTTTAGCTGAGTTTCCAAATATATGCATTTCTTGCTGACTCTTCAGGTCCGGTGTCGGCTGACGAGCAACTTTAATAGGGGAATTTTTTTAACACCGAAGGCCCAAAGAAAGAAACAAAAGAAACGACAAAAACAAAAGCACACAAACATACTACTAATATAATTAATCAAGCAATCATCACATATTACTGCTACTCACACCATAATATGCATGCACACCTAAGCACACAAATCGTGCGGAAACTCCGGTATTACGGTCTAATATGCTGTGGTGGTGTGCACGAAAATTATATCCATGTGTGGAAGGAGTTGGCGTAACCGAAGCTACACCAAGCACTGGCTGAACAGTGGCCGGATCTGGATGGATACACAGGTGAGAACGGACTTGACGATCAAGTAGCGAGACACAAAAGTCACGACTTCCTCATCATCAAGCGTACGAAGGGAATCATAGATTTCCAAAGAATGATATGACAGGGCAAGATAACAGTGGAAGACTAGGTTTAATAGCATTGCCCTTTTCTGATAACAAAGATCAGCAAGGGTTGCCAAGGGGACGAGATGGAGAGCCTGGATGATGATGTGGTTGCATCACACCGAAGAGCAGGCATGCTATGAAAGAGGGTGCAGGTAGTGGATCGAAACCGATGCCACCTACACTCACAAGATTAACCGTTAGTGACAAAATAATAATCTATATGCATGCTGTGCGACAAACAAATGCAACAATCAAGTGCAACAAACCAACTGGGGTCTATACTACCGCTTTCTAACGTTCGCGCAGGCTAAGGCATCCTACAGCCAGACTTGCTCTGATACCAAGCGCTGTGGCACCCCGGCTCAGAGAAAACCGGAACGCCCCGTATTCCAGCCTAGAGATTGAGGAGAAGTCTTCTAGAATACGGCACTGCTTAGCATAGAACAAACCAGCTTTCTATTATATCACGAATATGAATACAAGGTCTCCGATATTACAATGAATAACATCGGCACGACGACACTACGCCATCCTCAGTTGCTCTATGCAAGCAGCAGAACAACTCGAAGCAGCGGAATAACTCTAGCAGCGGAACAACGACGACGGTGGTGAACTCCAATCCGCAGGGACTCTGGCTGGAACGCTTATCCTAGCTCGCAAATAAAGAATCCATGGCAAACAAGCATGCAATCCAGGCATGACCTGCAAGCTGGCATGACACGCCAGGTCAGTACATTGAATGTACTTGCAAGCTCACAATTAACCAGAAGCATTCAAGACAAACAACAGCATGGCAATTACAAGTTAAGCAGGAATTAACATGAGATCCTTATAACAACATGGCATGAGCAACATGACATCCAAAGTAATACTCCAAAATAATACCAGCTACCATAATGAAAATAATCATAATAGCCACTAAGAATCCAAAGGCAACATGAACATGACACAGGTAAAACAACATGAGCATAGCATGAGCATATGAGTCTGACGATACTAGCATGCAACATGATGACACTATATGCATTATTTATTTTGCTCGGGTTACTACGTAACCATCACAAGCCTCACTTACCAACCTCGGACATCACACGATTATCTCAGGATCAAATCAAGCTTGGTATAAACAAAATCGTAGTAATCATTAAATGACCACAAGGAGCTTGATATTTACCAATGATTCTCACACAACATCGCGAATATACAATAACTCGGTATCCTCGATACCACCGTGATCCTTCCGGCGATCACAACCACGACCAACACTTGGTCTCAAACCGTGATCCTTACGGCGATCACAACCACGACCAATATTTGGCCCGTGATCCTTACGGCGATCACAACCAACTTATCTCATCATCAAACCGGGGTTGTTATTAATCAAGTTATTATTAATACTGTTGACTCACGGTGGGACCGACACGAACTGGGCCCTTATCCGCGGGCGCGGCTATCGATAGATTTAATATACACTCTGCAGAGGTTAGCACACTGTACCCACACCACGGAACCCATAGCCTCGCACTCCCATTCTTGGGTACCAACAGCGTTCCGACAAAACCGATCTACTGCCGTGACATTCTCCCGGCCACTCCGACCAAATCCCCAACGGGCTAGTCCTGGGTGGCCCCGTGTCTACCAAAGACACCCCGACCACCGTCGTGGTCAAAACACTCCCACTCGGGGACTGGATCCATAAAACTAAAAACAACAAGCACACAAGGTTATGTCTGCCTACCTGATCAGGGTAAGCACGCCCATAACCTTCCCTCGTGGGAGGAACCGGCGAGATGCACGACAATAGACCCAGTTAGGACCTCACCCATACGGTAAGCGTGGTTGCACTAGTCAGTTTCGATCTGGCGGCACCATGACTCAGCCAACAGTTGTTAAAGTCCAATTAAATCCGGTTAACTTGAATGCAATATGCTAAGCCATGATAAAGTAACATGATGCATTTACAATGCATGAGCATGATATCAACATAATCATGAGGGTACAACATAACTATCCACCATATCAACAATGAATCATATCCAACTGAACATGGCATAATGACGAGCATAAATATTACAAGTGCAACACTACTCATAACATAACATGACCACTAGCATCAACAATAAATACCATGCAAGAACATATTAACAGTGCTATCATGCAAGCATTTAACCAACTGGTTGCAATAGAACATGTATAAGAACAGTACTCGGGACAGATAGCTGTCATGCACCGAAGACCATCACCAACATCAACATGTACTACTAGCAAGCATAAGCATATGAAGGAACAGTAGCAACTAGCAGGGCATGACAACTAGGTGCATGACAACATAGCAAGAAAGTAAGCACTAACCCAAAAGCATTACCGAAACAACGATAACCATCTTTTAAACAAGCAAACATTTATTCAATATTCAAGTTGAAAACCATGGCTACTGCATGACTATCATGCAAGTGGGTATTTTGGCTTGCCTGGGGATGAAGAAGGCACCGGGGAGAAGTGCGGTGAAGCCGCGGAAAGATTTGCCGGAGACAGTTCTCTCTCGGAGGGGCTGTTTACGTGCAAGGGCAAAAAGTTCATTTTCACAGTGTCAAACCATAGTGAAAATGAAACCAACAGAACGGGCTGGACGAAACGAAGAAGTAGGCTTTGGATTCACCTCATTTGGAGTTACGGATAAAAAGTTATGAGGTGTTTTCTGCCAGGGACCCATCTGTAATGAAAAGATTTTCAGACTGGACTTAGGCAGAAAAATAGAAGGCGTACTTCAGCAAATACGCTTTCCTAACGCGAAAGCGTACTTTCAGCCGAAGCACCCGGAGAATACCGTTTCAACGCATGAAGACGTACTCACCAGAACTGCGTGTCCACTTATCCACGTCAGCAGGCGCATCGTGCGGCTGACGGGTGGGACCCACGTTGACCTTCTCTCTCCTCCCTCTCATCCTCTTCTTCCCCCGACGCGCGCTGAGGCAGAGGCGAGACCGGCCGCCCCGACAACGATCGCTGACGACTCCGGCCACCGTAGGTGGCGCTCGACCTACCCACGTGCTCAGGGCGACGAGGCCGACCCGCTCTAGGACAGAACGGACCTCGAGGAGGGCGGGGTTGAGAGGCGCAAGCACTCCGGCGGAGGGGGCTTCGGGTGGGATTTGGCTACGTGGCTGCGGGGCACTCCGGCCATGGGAAAGGAGTTGGGGCGAGTTGCTGGACTTCGGGGAGGCTATTGGTGGGGACAGAACGGAGGGGAAGGGCTCGGCTTACCCGAATCGAGGAGGGGCAGAGGCGGCGGTCATGGCGGCAAGGGCGGGCTCAGGAGCTCTTGGAGCTCGAATGAGAGGCCGGGGAGGGGTAGAGGAGTGTGGGAAGGCTGCTGGTGAGCTCGAAATGCTCGAGGGAGGGCCATTTATAGGCGGGGCGAGGGAGACCGAGCTGGCACCGCCGCGGACGCGTGCCCGCGCGCTCGAGCTCGGGGGCAGGCGACGAGGGAGGCACAGTAGAGGTTCTCACGGGGCAGAGGAGGCCAAGGGGCGCAGGGAGGAAGACGACGGTGATGGGAAGATCCAAAGCTCCACTGTGCTCTCGTGGGCGCGCGGCGGCCTGCGTCGGTGGGGAAGCGGACGGAGGGGGAGAGGGTCCCAGGGGAACGGCGACGACGAGAGGAAGACAGTGGACATGCCCGTGCTCGCTGAGACAGGGAAGAGAGGAGGGGCCCGAGCAAGAAGCCATTCTGGACGCGGCCATTGCACGCCAGGGAGGTGGTCACCGCGCGCACTGGTGCACACGGCGCGTTCTGGCCGGGCCGGCCATGTCCCGTGGAATGACCCTAGTGACCTTAGTCCAAATGAAGAAATAAATCAATCTAGGGGCAAAGAAGAGATTTGCAGATGGCCCCAAAGCAAACCAGCAACCAAGTGTTTGTGCTGTGCAGTGGGGACACCAGCTAGGTAACTCAGTAAAATCTTTGTCTGGTAATGATCATACATTAAGGTGACTACGATCACAGGAAATTAGCTTAAGAGGAGGAGTTTAAAGGGTGGTTGCTATAGAAAGTGCCATAATGGCCAGAAATGGGAATTTGGATGATGCACTCACATAGTTGCATCACTTGAGCTGCAAATGGTTATGGCCCAATGATTTGAAGACATACAGATTCCCAAGGAGTTTCATGCCATTTGGATGAACCAAAATAGCACTTGCTTTAGAAAGATTTATTCTGACCAGAAACTTGGAAAAATTCCACAGGGCAAATGGTCAAAGGTATTGAGCCACAACTTGGTGGTGGGAAGTTATATGGATACTAGAAGTCCCAGAAATATTGGCAGCCATAATGGAGCAAGATAAAATATACTTGCTTCACAAACTGAAATTTTGACCAGAAACTAAGAATTGAAGCTGAGCTCACATGGAGGCATGACATGAGCTGTACTTTGGTGGAGGGCTATGATATGATGATATGAAGGATCATGCAAAATGGCAACTCATTTGGATACGCCTAGCCTGTACCTCCTTCACAAAGCTTCTTTCTGGATAGAAACTTTGGAAAATCATAATTAAATAATTACTAGGCAAATGAGGTTGCATTTTGGCATGTGGCAATTATATGGGCATGAAAAGATGTCCAAGGAGTTTTAGGTCAATTGGGCAAAGAAAAATGGCACTTCCTTCACAATGTGCCTTTTAGGGCAGAATAGAAAATGAATTATTGGAGGATTATTTTTGAACATGGCAATGAAAAGTTTTGCCATCTTTGATCAAGATATGACCCAAAAAATTTATGAGAATTATTTGGGAATTTTAGGAGTGAGGGAAATATAGGTTGCTTCACAACATAGGGCAATTTGAGTTACTCCTTTGATAGAAAAGGAATATTCCCAATAAAAGAATATTGGGATTTGGGCTAGGATGAAAATGACAGGGTCTAGGGAAATATTTGGGAATAACAAGCCACTCTAGAAGCAAAGAAGAGTTTATCTTCTTCAGTTTCCAGACCACAAAGCCACGAAAAAGAAAAACTCAGGCAAAAACCTCGGAAGAACAAAAGAAAAAGAAAGGGTCAAAATTCAGGCTGTCACACCGGCACACCATTGAGACGAATAGACGAGCGTCCCAAGGAGAAGATCGTTCTGATCCAAGACAACCATTTGCCATTGAAACCCATGTGTTTCATAATGTTGATCATTGCTTCATGTTCAATGGTGTCGAAGGCTTTAGCAAAGTCTAGCTTCAGAAGCACAATCGGTCTTTTGGAGGCCTGGCATTGATAGATATACTGAAATGTCCAAGCCAAACAATCTTGGATGGACCGCCCTTTGATGAAACCATATTGGTTGCGATGAATGATGCGTAAGATCACCTTTTGCAGACGATTGGCCAGCAGCTTAGTGATAAGCTTGAGACAGCAGTTAAGTAAGGTGATCGGGCGATAGTCATTAACTGTGGTGGGTGATCCATTCTTGAGATGAGAGTAATTAGGCCGTCATTAATACTTTGGAGATTAAGATCACCAGCGTGGAATTGAGCGCAAAGCATATAGAAGAATTCCTTGATAATTTGCCAACAAGCTTTAAGAAATAAACCACTAAAACCATCTGGGCCAGGGGCACGATCTGCTGGCATTTCTTTGACAACCCAATCAATTTCTTCCTTTGTAAATGGATCTGTGAGGTGATCAAGGTTTGCAGTCGGTTGAATAAGGGTGGGAATATCAAAGCGCATCTGTGTAGGGTTGGACGTACCAAGCCGCTCACTGTATGCATGAAACAACAGAGCTTCTTTACCTGTATGGTCCTCTACCATCATGCCATCATAAGTTTGGAGAATAGCTACATTATTCTTCCTGTGCCGCTCAGTGGCAACTGCTTGGATAAATTTGGTGTTTTCGTCACCGAATTTAACCCAGCGGATGGTGCAACGTTTTTTCCAATACTGCTTTTGATAGTCCAACAGCCCGATGAGGTGTTTTTTGATGATCTTACGAAAGTTGCATTCAGGGTTGGTGAGAGGTCTTATGTTTTCTAGATCATCCAGCTCATTGAGCATTTTGTTTGTGTTTTCGATTGCCACCGACAACCTTGAGATATTCTCGCTCCACACTTTGAGCTCTTGTCGCAGTAGCTTGAATTTGCGGCAAAGCACCGTGGCCGCATTGGAGGAGTTGACAGGCCGAGCCCAAACCTTTTTAACAACATCCATGAATCCAGGGTGTAGTAACCAATATGCTTCAAATCTGAAAAGTTTGGCACGTGGGATTTTTGTCTCGATGCTTACCACGCAAGGAGTATGATCTGAAACCGGCTTGCAAAGAGGTTTGACAATTGTGTTTGGGTAGACAAGCGTCCAGTGCAGAGAAGTGAAGAACCAGTTGAGTTGTTCTAGCAAAGGATCTTGTTGCATATTGCTCCAAGTATACAGACGCCCTTTGAGTGGTAATTCAATTAGGTTGTGTTTACGTATAATATCATCGAAAGTGCACATGTCATTGGGGTCACCACCAGGTTTGTTGTGGTTCTCAGGGCCACGAATCAAGTTGAAATCGCCAAGGAAAAGACAATCATCATTTGAGTGAATATCCATGTCATACAACCACTGAATGAAATCCACACGGGCCGGACCTGTGCATGGTACATAAACATTATATAGAGACCATGACTGCGCAGAAATTGTGCTGGTGAATTTGACACCCAAAACAAAGTCATTCGAGATGGTCACATCACCAGAAAAGACAGAGCTATTCCAAATAGTAAGGATACCACCCGAGGCACCTCGAGAGGGAACAAAAGCAAACTTGTCAAATCTCTTAGGGAAACAGGTTTTATTAAACGCCAGATCAACAAGAGGTTTTTTAGTTTCCTGAAGGCAAACTATGGCACAACCACTAACAGAGATAGCATTAGAGAGAGCCAGAAGTTTTTTGTCCGAATTTAAACCGCGAATATTCCAACAGAGTACATTCCAGTTACACAAAAGGGGCATAATGAAAAACCAGAAGATTACTCCAAGGAGGTAGCGGCCTCCCCATCAGTCCCTGCCTGATCGTCAGGGATTGCAGCAGCCAGCAACGCCTCTTCCGTGAGCTCAGATGGAGGGACAACACAGCGGTTGATGCCGATCTCCTGCATAATGCGAAGAGGTGTGGGTGGAGAGGCCTGGACAGGTGGAGGCGCAGAAGAGCTTGAAGCAGCAGATGGAGTCTGTCTTGGCTTGACCTTGGAAGCAGGAGCTCGAACATCAGAAATCTGTGGCACTCTGAAGCCATCATATCTAGTGGAGCGAGTACTGCGCCTAACTTCAGTAGTGACCAATGGAACCTGAAACTTGGAGCGACGAGTGCGAGCAGGAGATGGGCCTGGAGGTAGCACTTGGGCCAAGCCCAAATCAGATGCCTCAAAAGGTTGAGACAGAGCAAGAGGCCCAGTAGTTGAACCTTCAGTTGGCGCCAAAGCAGCATCCTCCTCCTGCTGAACAAGAGTGTCAGCAGTTCCAGCAGCAACCTTGGCATTAGTAACCAGTTGGTCAGGCAAGGCAGGCAGAACAGAGTGAGGAACATCTTCAGGAGGGTGCTCAATATGTTCCTCCATAGCAGACAGAGACACAACAAGCGGTGGATGCAAAACAACGTCTTCAGTGGGGGCTTCTTCATCAGACAAAAGCTCTGAGATCTGTGCTGAAGATGGCCTTGGGGGCATGTTCAGAATACGTGGAGAGAAATGAACTGAAATCAGAGCATCAGCGGTTCCCACTTGGAATCCAGTGACAGGGACAACAGTTTGCAGAGCAAGCGGGGGCAATCCATACCCACAGCTCCAAGGGCCATAGGCAGCAACGACAGATAAAATAGAGCTAGAGAGATATGTCGTAAATGTGTTGCGGGGAATTATGTCATTGATGAGTACATTGGCCAGATCATTACCTTCCACAGAGATGCTAACACGAAAATTATCAGCAGAAACAGCAATGTCCACAGCAATTACATCATGTCTAGCAGGAATCACCAGCAGAGTATTGTCAGGGCCATCAGCAACTTGGACTGACCTAGTAGTGCTGCCAGTAGAGCTAGAATCCCAAGCAGAGTTAAGACTGTCTAAAATATTATCTTCAGGGAGAATGCCATCTTGAACACGCAGGCCCTGAGCCGCTAACCAGGCCTGAAAGTTGACCAGGGCTGGGTACTTCTTGTGTGATAGTTGTTTGATCTTGCTGAAAAAGACAGAAACTTTGTGCTCACAAAAATAATTTTCATAAATCACAGAAAAGAGCTTTTGCCCTGATTCTTTTTGCAGAAGATTAATATACAAATTACCCTAGTCTTCCTAATTTGGTAGAATTTTTGGAGTTCCAGAAGTTTTCGAAAATTCCAGATTACCACAGACTATTCTGTTTTGACAGATTCTGTTTTCTTTGTGTTGTGTGCTTATTTTGATGGCTCTATGGTTTTCTTTGATGGGTTTTTGCCATAGAAAAGTTGGAATACAGTAGGTATAATACAAAAACAAAATATGAGTTGGTTTGACACATCACTTATAGTAGTGGTTTGCTTTCTTACACTAACGGATCTCACAAAGGTTTTGTTGAGTTTTGGGTGATTGAAGTTTTCAAGTTTTGGGTTATCTTACGATGGATGAAAGAAGGATAGAAGAGACTAAGCTTGGGGATGCCCCGGCATCCCAAGATATTATCCAAGAATGAGCAAGCAACTAAGCTTGGGGATGCCCCCGAGTGGCATCCCCGCTTTCTTCCAACAACCATCGGTATTTTACTCGAGGCTATATTTTTATTCGTCACATGATATGTGTTTTGCTTGGAGCGTCTTGTATGATATGTGTCTTTGCTTGTTTTATTTTGTGTTTTAAGTCATCAATCCTTGCTGGACACACGTATTTGAGAGAGCCAAAATTATGTCATGACTTGTTAGAATTGCTCTCTATGCTTCACTTAAATCTTTTATGAGCTATGACTTGCTCTAGTGCTTCACTTATATCTTTCTGAGCATGGTGAGCTTTATTATTTTTGAAGAAATGCTCTCTTGCTTCACTTAGATTTATTTGAGAGTCAGTATAATTTTGAAGAAATTCTGTCTTGCTTCACTTAGATTATTTTGAGAGAAAGAAAATTTGTTATGCTCATGATCTTCACTTATATTTGTTTGAGCTTATGAAAAGAAACACATAAAAGTTAGTCCCAAAGTGATAGATATCCAAGAAGGGTAAAATAAATAAAAATGTCATGAAGATCATTGGACAAAATAAACATGATTCTTAGTAATAGTTTTGAGACATGATGATGTGATATGTGAGTTATGTTGATGAGTAATTGTGCTCTAGTAAGAATATTAGTGTTAAAGTTTGTGATTCCCTATGCATGCAGGAAAGTCAATAATCATGCAATGAAAATTATATCCTACTTGTGGTGCATTATTTGGTGTTAATTATGCTTAATGCTTGCTTTATGAGATTATTCGTTCTTGGTTGGTCGCTTCTCAATCTTTTTGCTAGCCTTCATTTTGCACTAAGTATGATCACTACTTGTGCATCCAAAATCCTTTAAAACAGTTTTGCCACATGAGTCCACTATACCTACCTATATATGGTATTCTTTTGCCATTCTAAGCAAATTTTCATGTGCCATCTCTAATTTTCAAAATACACTTCCCTTTTGTGTATTTGTTTCGCTCGCGGAACGGTAACAGGTGGCTAATATTTTCCATGCTAGATGTGTTATTCTCAAGATGAGTGTTTATTCACTTGTCATTGCATGAGAGTAAGGCAAAGGTTTTAGGGATGCCAGTCCCGAAATGCAAAAAATATTTACTTTATGTTGTCAAATAATAAATTCCTTGGAAAGTGTTGGTATGGAGGGCACCCGTGGATACGGTTAGCCATGGAAAATGAAAGAAATGGTGGAAAAAGGAATAACCTTTATTTTCTGTTTGGGAACCGCCTATGGCATATCTAGCATGGAAAGTGTTCGTAGCTCTACGTTGTTTTTGTTGGTGGGATGGATACACCTCCCAAAATGTTTTTATATCTAATTATTCGCCTTGAGCTCTGGCACCTCTACAAATCCCTACTTCCCTCTGCGAAGGGCCTTTCTTTTACTTTATGCATTTTTTAGTTTTGAATTTGAGTCACCATCTTCTCTTACAAAAGCACCAACTAAGAGGCAATATGACCGTGAGTAACTATTGGATGTAGTTAATATTTGAGTGTGTTTCATGAATGGATAAATGTTTGAGCATGATGGGCTAGGGATAACTTGTTTTAGCATTGATATTTTGAAAGACATGGTTGCTTGTTGATATGCTTGAGTATCTAAATTATTATGTCAAAACTAGACTACTGCACTGAATCACATAAAAGTCCGAATGTCCATGCTACAAAGAAAAGAATATGATATGACTAAATGAACAGCACTCCACATCAAAAATTCTGTTTTTATCACTTACCTACTTAAGGACGAGCAGGAGTTAAGCTTGGGGATGTTGATACGTCTCCAACGTATCTATAATTTTTGATTGTTCCATGCTGTTTTATTATCAATCTTGGATGTTTTATAATCATTTATAGTCATTTTTATATCATTTTTGGTACTAACCTATTGACATAGTGCCAAGTGCCAGTTGCTGCTTTCTGCATGTTTTTTACATCGCGGGAAATCAATATCAAACGGAGTCCAAATGCCCCGAAACTATTTTTGTGTTTTTTATAGGCCAGAAGGAAGGCAATGGGCCCTGGTTGCACCTGGGAAGTGCCCCGAGGGGAGCACAATACACCAGGGCGCGCCAGGAGGCCCATGCGCGCCCTTGTGGGTTGTGCCCACCTCGGGCACCCCCCGGACCGCCTCTTTGCTCTATAAATACCCCAATATTCCAGGAATCCTAAGGGAGTCGACGAAATATTCAGCCAGCCGTCGCAGAGTCCAGAACCACCAGATCCAATCTAGACACCATCACGGAGGGGTTCACCACTTCCATTGGTGCCTCTCCGATGATGCGTGAGTAGTTCTTTGTAGACCTTCGGGTCCGTAGTTAGTAGCTAGATGGCTTCCTCTCTCTCACTTTTGATTCTGAATACAATGGTCTCTTGGAGATCCATATGATGTAACTCTTTTGCGGTGTGTTTGTTGGGATCCGATGAACTTCGAGTTTATGATCAGTTATATCTTTTTATATACATGAAAGTTATTTGAGTTTCTCTGATCTCTTATAGCCTCGTATTTCTTCTCCGATATTTGGGTTTTGTTTGGCCAACTTGATCTATTTATCTTGCAATGGGAAGAGGTGCCCGGTAGTGGGTTCGATCTTACGGTGCTTGATCCTAGTGACAGAAGGGGAACCGACACGTATGTATCGTTGCTACTAAGGATAAAAAGACGAGATCTATATCTACCGCCATATAGATAAACGGATCTTGTCTACATCATGTCATCGTTCTTATTGCATTACTCCGTTTTTCCATGCACTTAATACACTAGATGCATGCTGGATAGCGGTCGATGTGTGGAGTAATAGTAGTAGATGCAGGCAGGAGTCGGTCTACTAATCTTGGATGTGATGCCTATGTAATGTTCATTGCCTGGATATCGTCATAATTATTTGAAGTTCTATCAATTGCCCAACAGTAATTTGTCTACCCACCGCTTGCTATTTTTCTCGAGAGAAGCCACTAGTGAAACCTACGGCCCGGGGTCTTCTTTCTCATATATTTGCTTTGCGATCTACTTTTCCTTTGCATTTTTATTCAGATCTATTAAACTAAAAAATACAAAAATACCTTGCTGCACTTTTATTTATTTGCGATCTATTATTTCAATCTATTACGATTTACCTCACGTCCGTTTGCCTATCTTGAGGCGTCGTACCCCGGAAGGGATTGACAACCCCTTTAACACGTCGGGTTGCGAGGTGTTGTTATTTGTGCGCAGGTGTCGCTTACGTTGTGATTGCTTGGTTCTCCTACTGGTTCGATACCTTGGTTTCATAACTGAGGGGAATTCTTACCGTTGCTGTACTACATCATCCTCTCCTCTTGGGGGAAACACCGACGTAGTTCCAGTGATCAACTACCATGGCCTCAGGACTCCTCTGGTGCATCTCCGGTACTCCGTGGGCTTCTTTTGGTCCAAAACCAATCGTCGTAAAGTTTCAGGTCAATTGGACTCCGCTTGATATTCCTTTCCCGCGAAACTCAAAAGCAAGGAAAAAAACAGAAACTGGCACTGGGCTCATGCATATAATAGGACCACTTAAGAACCTGTACATGAGCAACTACATCAGTAGATATACATGAGCAAACACTATTGAGGAATTTGCATATAACATGACCACTCCAAATTTGCATCTCCTAGTGTTTGACACTTCAAGAAAATCTACACAAATCTCATGCTCTCTCAAACTCAATTCAAAAACCAAATATAGATGGATGAACCCTAGAAACCTAGAACCTTTACACATTTCTGTCCTAATATAAATTATGAACCCTAGAACTCAATTTATGTCCTAAATTTCAAATTATGAACCCTAGAACTCAATTCAAATTATGTCCTAAATTTCGGTCATAATAAAAAATCAGTATAAATTAAGAACCTACTGGACTTGCAGCACTAATAGAAATTTATATTTTTATATTGATTTTCCTCTCTAAACTAAACACTACTGCCTAATTAACATCTAGTTAAACCCTACTGCCCTAACCCTATTGCCCTAGTACTTAAGCATCTACAAGTACTAACTAATTAGATGAACCCTCGCTAGCTACTTAAGCATCTACAACTGCTTAAGCACCCATTGATGAACCCTAGGAATTTGTCCTAAAAAATATATTTACTTAACTACATTGGGTGCACAACAACTATATAACTACTTAAGCATCTACACGTACTAGCTAATTTGATGAACCCTAACTAATTAGATGAACCCTAGCTAATTTGATGAACCCTAAAATTTGATGAACCCTAGGAACCCTAGCTAGGCAGAGGTAGGGGAGGAGGAGGAGGTGTATGCGTGCTCACCTCGGGCGCCGGCGGAGTTAGGGAGCAGGAGGAGGCAGAGCGGCCGAGGAAGGGGCACGTGGCGTCGAGGTCGGGGTCGGGGCTCGGGCGCGCGGCGGAGGGCGGGCACCAGACGGCCACCGAGGGCAGCAGACGGCGTGCGGAGGGCGACGACGATGTAGGGCGACGACGGCGGCGACAACAGGGGGGTGGGGGTGGGATTTGGGGGAAGTGGCCGGGGGGGGGGGGGGGGGGGGGGGGAGAAAAACCGCGTGGGGGGTTAAGTCAAGAATACCGGTAGCGCTGGCCCAAAAAAGCACTATAGCTAACTTAGCTATAACGCTGGCTGCCAAAACACGCTACTGCTATAGGCAGTAGCTATTTATTTTCCTTTTTTCTTTTCTTTTTTCCTTTTCCTTTTCTTATTTACTTTTCTTTTTTCCTTTCTCCTTTATTTAAGGAAATTATCTATAGCGGGGGTACATGGAACGTGCTACTGCTACATTAGCTATAGCGCTTGTTCTGAAAGCACGCTACTGCTACGCCTTTCTCCTTTATTTTTATTTTTCTTTTATTTTCCTTCACATTTTCTTTTTTCCTTTCCCTTTTTCTATTTTTTTCATTTTCATTTACTTTTATATATGTTTTTATTTTATTTTCATTAGCAGTAGCGCTTTTCCCAGAAAACGCGCTGCTAACTTAGCAGCAGCGCGCTTTACCTAAGCTCGCTACTACTATTCCTAGCCTGCCGAGAACATTGTGGGAATTGTAGTAGTAGCGCTTCTTCCTGCAGGCGCGCTACTGCTATAACCTTAGTTGTAGCGCGTTTTGTGACCAGGCGCTACCGGTAAATAGCAGTAGCGCTTGTTTTTTACCGGCGCTACTGGTAAGCTTCTGTGTATAAGGTTTTCCCTACTAGTGGCTATAAGTTAGTGATTCGACCTATGATGTTGTATGTCGCAAAATGTTGGCCAAGTAAAGGGTGAGTAAGGAAAAACCTTACTCACATGCGGCGGTATGTCCAATAGTTAGGTGTAGCAGAGATCCACATGCTAAGATGGATATGTGGCCACAAAAGAAATGATCGATTCTGGAATGATGATATACGTGATAGACTGGGGTAGTACCAATTGAAGAGAACCTTGTGCCAATATTGTCCGAGATGGTTTGCACATATATAACACAACCCTTCAAAAGCGCCAATGCATAGCAGAAGGATAAAAATGTTGATAATGTAAAAAGAGGCCGGAGTAGACCAAAGTTGTCATGTGAAGGGTGAGTAAGGAAAAACTTGAATGACTAGTGTCACCAAATAACTAGCCATGGACAGGGGTGAATGTAAGTTAGCTATCCATGTGTCAAAACCATGACTAGGTTTCGAGATTTTATGGTTTCAACTCTGGACTGCCCCAACCTATTTTGGGAGTGAAAGACCTGTGGTCATTGTTGTATTATTTCAGTGATATGTGACACGCCCCTTGGTAGTTTTTTTCGAGAGTACGCCAATGGCGTACCATATCTTTATAGAAGGCAGCAAGCAATGTACAAGAAGCCAGAGCAAGATGCGAACATCCGGCGGCAGATTTACAACTCCACTCCACTCCAACTAGCACTAAACTAACTACTCACAAAACGTTGTAGACCTCCTACACCCACTCCTGCCTGCCTCCATTCCTCAATCTCGTTGATAATCAAGTCTGAGAGGCTCTGCGGTGACCTTTGTTGGTCGACTCTGTTAAACACTCTAGCGTTTCTTTATTTCCAAATAGCCCAAGCTGCCGCGGTAACCAAAGTGTGAAATCCACCCCTTGGTAGTGAAATGCCTATGATAACTTCATAAATTTCAAGACCCACCATGTTTCAACAATAAAAAAAATCCGGAAGCTAGTGTTTTCATCCAAAACGATTGTATTTCGGTGCCCCATTTATCCACTCAGATCCTAAGAATATCGACCCAGAGTGTATTTAGACTTACCTTTGACCGTTGTTTGGAGCACCTCATAGAAAAGTGCGGTCGGAGTCGCACTGATTTACGGTGAATCGACATTATGTAAGTAAATAGCTCCTCGCTTTAAAGCGAGAACAGATGCACCAAGCGAGATGGGCATGTCTATTTATAGTTTTGCATTGAGATAGTCGGAGATTTATATCTAAACTTGTATATATTACCTTGATTACCATTTTAATTGAATGCTTCATATTATTCTTTATTAAGAGTGGATAATTAAACACTCTTTATTGGTATCCCCTCTTTACAAAAATCATCCAAAGAAGCATAGTGGACATTAACATTTTCAAATTTGCGAGCGATGTTGAAAGCGCAGACAATTTCTGAAAACCCATTAACTTTTTTTGAAAAAGGAAACATACTTTGACTTATCGAACACTTTCTCTAAAACTATGAACATTTTTTGAAAACACAAACACGTTTCTCAATTCCAAATGATTTTTAAATTTTATGAAGATTTTTTGAAAAATACGGCTTTCTAAAATCCTGAATATTTTTTGAAAGCAAGAACATTTCTTGAAACGTGATTTTTTTTGAAAACAATGAACACTTATTAGAAAACACAAACGAATTTTGATAGAGTGAACATTATTTTGAAAAACCTTTTTTCTAAACTTGTGAACAAAATATAAAAATGGAAAAATGAATGAGAAATAAAAAAAAACTGACCAGGAACTTGGCTGCACTTGCTAAAAGGTTTCCCAAACTGATAACACCCAGGCAGAATCGTCTAGAAGATTCCTAAAAGCGGCAAAAGCCCAGGCTCAAACCGGGAAGTTCCAAAACCGGACCCAACGTGCAATTTTTCCTAGCGTTAAATGGGCTGGCCGAGCTTGGTCGCTCTTGTGCGAATAGGCGACTGCGTCAAATAGGAAACACCCTATACAGCGGGAGCAACTAACTATGGGGTACCCTTTCGCAAGGGTTACTTTTAGTGCACGTGCTCGGTGCTCTCTTGCAAATTTTTTTTTCTGTATGCATTTTCAGGTTTTAGATGTATTTTTTGGCTTTTCAGGTTTTGCCCAGTTTTCCCTAGGTTTTCGAGAAAAAAATTAAACTTTTTTTTTTGCTTTTCTGAGAGGCACAAATTTGCTTCCGCGAGAGGCACATAAAATGTGTTTGTTTGCTTCCACAAGCGGCATCAATTTGCTTCTCGTGGAGGCACAGGTTGTTTCCGTGAGAGGCACAACACTGCCTCTTGGAAAAGGAAAAGAATGCATTTCTGTTGCTTCCACAGGTGGCATAGATTTGCATCTCGTGGAGGCATAGGTTTGCTTTCGCAAGAGACACAACTGTGCCTTTTGGAAATGACGAAAAACATGTTGTTTTTGCTTCCATGAGAAGCATATATTTGCTTCTCGTGGAGGCACATGATTGTTTTCGCGAGAGGCACAGCTGTGCTCTCGGAAAGGAAAAAAAACATGAGATAAATAACTGTGTTTTGGCTCATTTTCCCCGGTTTTTCTT
Source organism: Aegilops tauschii subsp. strangulata (assembly GCF_002575655.3). Taxonomy (NCBI): domain Eukaryota; kingdom Viridiplantae; phylum Streptophyta; class Magnoliopsida; order Poales; family Poaceae; genus Aegilops; species Aegilops tauschii. Next base: position 575,679,161 of record NC_053039.3, on the reverse strand, counting down.
TTTCGTGAAAAATGTTCGTTAAAATCTATTAATATGGGATATAGTTTCGAGGATCTCAATGCGAGAAATCCAACGGTGAAAACGGTTCGGGATTTCGACGCATGGTATCAGAGATAAAACACTTTGAATAAATGAAATTAGGAAAAAAAAAGGAGAAACTCCCACGTTGCAACAAGTGGCACACATACAGTGCGCTACTTGTCGCAACCTGAGAAGATAGGAGTGGCCTTTGTAAGAGGGGTACCCCTTAATTAGTAATTTTGCTATATAGTGCTTCTTGCGAGAATATGAGCGCATCACTGACGTCGTTCTTGGTGGGCCGACTAGGAGGCTCCGCACGCTCGTTGTTCACCTCCCTGGGACAACTCGTTCCATTGTTTTTCTCGCTCTTTATTTCTGGCTAAGGGGAAATAATTTTTTTTGAGGGGTTAAGGGAAAATAAACTAATTCCTCCTATCTATATTACTTGTGGGTTGTGTCTGATTTAATATAACTTTAGTTTCGTCTTTTTCGTGTTGATGATAAAAAATGTTCCTGGATTCTTAAAAATGGTTGGCTTAAGTGTGTTTTTGTGTTTTTAGGAAATGTTCAGGAATTCAAAAAAGGTTTGCGTATTAAAAAAGGTTAACATATTGGAATAATTGTGAATTCAAAAATATTTCTGTATGTAGAAAATTATTCGCAAAATTCAGAAATGTTCAAAATTCAAAAATAAATATATGAAACTAAAAAATAATCAAACTCTTAAAAATGTTCATGAGTTCAAAAACTATCGCTTTCAAGAAAGTTCACGAATTTAAAAACGTAATGAATTTTTAATAGTGCCACGAATTAAAAATGAATAAAATAAATAAATAACAAGAAAAAAAATAAAACAGAAAGAAAACCGGAAAATCTTTCGAAACTGTGGGGAGGGTTCAAAAAACGGGAGCGCAACAGTTTGTTGACCGTACCTATACAAGCCCGATGGGCCGGCTCACAACTGTGCTAGTGAGCTATTTACCCTCGGGGGTCACGTATCATTTGTGAGTGCTAGTTATTCTTAAAAAAGAATGAGTGCTAGCTTAGGTGGATTTTTTCCCTAAAAAAAGTTCAGGTGGATTTTTTAAGAGTACACTCAAATGTACCATATTTTAATAAATGCCATAAATAAATTATAAGAAGACTATCCTTTGTTGCGAGTGCAGTGGACACTCCACTCCACACCGAGGCAAGTTCTTTTTTTTTTGCGGGGACACACCGAGGCAAGTTCGAAGACAAGCCAACACACACCAGGGCAGTCCGATGACAAGCTACCACACCACTACAACCACAACACAAGGGGCCTATCCTAAACTGAAATATAAAGCCGTGTCTCGACCAACACTTGCCGCCTTCGAAGATAACACACCCACTTGGACTACCCTTGCCGACGCACCATCCACCCATGAATGCCTAAAAGAGATTGGCGAGTCGGTGGCGGGACTTGGACGGTCACGAGAAAGGCATCGTCTTGGACACGCCAATTATGCCGTACATAGCGCCCTTGAAGATTGACCTGACAGCAACAAGCACGAAACGAACGCAACACATGACCTTTAGATCGTGTCTCCGTACACGATGCTCCCAACAGAGGAACGACGCCGAGAGCGCCCGGAACTGAACCTAGTCGCAAAATTTTAACAAAATGAGAATACAAACATACAGACGCGTATGAAATGCGAGTAATACCGTGAGGTTACACATCGATCAAACACAAATATCCCAAGCAAAACCGATATATCTCAAGCACGTAGTAATTGATCTCTAGCTAGAAAGTACTTTTATGCACACTGATAGTACCACACACGGAGATTTTGCAAAAAAAGAAAAGAAAAAGAAGAGGTACTACACACGGAGAGCATCCGATGAGCTAGGAGCTAGCTGTAGTCTGAACTCCAGAGCGGCCTGAACCACATGGAGTGGACGGCGGGCTGGAAAGTCACCATGACCAGCAGCACCGCCACCATCGCCGCCACGCCCCACGGCGAGGCCCCCGATGACTGCGACGAGGCCAAGGCAGGCTGGGCGTTCACGGCGTGGCGGCGGAGCGCCCAGCGGGTGCGGCGACGCCAGTACCCGAGCGCGGCGAAGAGGAGGAAGGCGGCCATGGCGGCGAGCGGCGCGGCGAAGACCCGCGCGCCGATCTCGGCCCGGCGCTCGACAGCCCGGTAGTCGACGTAGGAGGAGGTTGCCAGGAAGGAGACCACGATGGCGAAGAAGGCCAGCAGGCGCCACGGCGGCAGCGTCGCCGACGACAGCGCCCGCGCCGCCCAGCCGTGCCTCCAGCCCCGCCGCGAGTGCTGCGCCCACGACGACATCGCGCTAGCTTAGCTTGGCTGCTGCCGCTCCGGCTTTGTCGAGCTGAGCTGTAGGCGCCTGCAGGGTGGTGGTATATATTATTGGAGTGGAAGGAAGGAAGCAGATGCCAAATGCTTGCAATTGTGGGTGGAAGAAAGGAGAGGCGGGAGAGGAGCGGTGATGGTCAGAGCTCAGAGGTGGGCGCGCCGGAATATATGCTGCCTGTTGGAAGAGCTAGCTTAGCTATACATCAAAGGAGGGTTACATGAGAGAATCAATTGGTCTATCAGAGGTGGTGCGCACTTATTAAAGATGGAGAAATTCCTTCCACCTCACCACTATAGAGCTAGCTTCTGAATCATTTTTCCCGCCCCCCCAAAAAAAAGCTTCCGAATCATTTGTTGGGTTGGATTATGGGAATTCTAGTGTCTAGGTGGACATGAAAATTATTATTGGAAAAAGCTAACGCCCACACGTGCGGGCGTTTGCACATCGCCCACACGCCTCCGGCATCACTCATTTTGCCACGTATGAATAGATGACATCAGCAGGAATCTTTTTGGTTTTCGGCTTAAAAATGTTGTATCTCCTAAATAAAAAAGCGAACTAAAAATCTGTTTTCGCCATTAAATCCGTCTCGACGAGATCTTCAAAACTAGACCCCATGTTGATATGTTTCGACGATTTTTTTTTTTGCCCAGAAGTTGCCATGATGTTTACACTGCAGTTGCCATAGGGCTTAAACAAAAGTTGCCATGTGGCAATTTTAGTTTGTAGATCATGGCAATTTTAGTATTTTGATGATGGCAACTCCAGTACTTTGACCATGAAAATTATTTTTTGTATGAACCATGGCAATTTTACGTGCATGTATCATGGCAATTTTAGTTTATGGTTCATGGCAAGTCTAGTTTCTTAATTCCCCGTTTTATAAATGTCAAAATTTACTTCTAAATGTAGAAGAAAATAGCTTAAACATATCATGACAACTTCAGTATAAACACCATGGCAATTCATATGCAATAGACATGACAACTTTTAATAAAAAAAAATTCATCAAAACATATCAACATGGGATCTAGTTTCGAAGATCTCGTCGCGAGAGATTTAATGATGAAAACGGATCTTCAATCGGATTTTTCGTTTAAGAGATAAAACATTTTAAAAACTGAAAATCCAAAAAGATTCCTACATGCATGCATGCAATGACGTGGCAATCTGTTTGCATTAAAGACATGTGGTGCGTCTCCCTTCCTGCCACATGTGTGACAGTTATCGACGTCCTTATTATTTCTAAGTCCAACAATACGCTCCTGATCAAGCGTTGAGTTTATCCAACCGGTCGTCTTAGTTGCACATTTTAGAAGTGTGATAACTAGGACAATTTGCTTATTGATATCTCGTATACTATAGAATTCACAGTTTAGTTGTACCTAAAATAAGTTGATACTCTTGTACTCTAGAATCCTCCGCTAGATTGTTTCTTTATTCATACTCAAACACCTTTTTACCAAGTTCCATAGATATTGATGGATTATGCATGGGCTTAGGCCCATATAAGACAATAATCCCTGGTTAATCTCTAAAACCCATAAATGTGCACGGTAAGTGGTGGGAAGTTTGGCGGGAAGTTTAGTACCATACTGCTACAGTAAGAAGAGTGAAACCTCTTTATAAGGGATGCTCTACCAGTTGCTATTGGGGGCTTGGGAATATGGACTGTACACGCGCGCTCCTCCTTCTCCGCCGCCCGCCTCACCTCGCCTCGTAGCGACGCGCGCGCGGGGGTTGCGGAATTGAGCCGAGCCGAAACTTATTTTTGCCGGTCCGGAATAACGAGTCGCTTACGAAAATGCTACTGTCTGAGGACTCGGTCGTGGGCCTGAGCCCAGGCCCATCTACCCGACGGCCTATATAAAAAGGCGATGGCCAGTTGAGTGAACCCTAACTCAGTTCACTCACTCCCTCTCGCACAACCCTAGCCTTCATCCACTATTCCTCTCTCCATGTTGCTTCCGACGATCCCATCCCGATGACCGCGTGCATGGTTGGTCGGGAGAGTAGGTGCCTCCGAAACTCTGTCGTTTGAGATCCTGCCTTGGAGAACGGCAATAAGGTTTTTGGGGAGCGTCTCTACGCGACTGCTCCCGATCCGTCCCTGTCACCGACCGCCTTTGCTTCCACTACTTCCCTTGCATCGACTCCATGGCTGATTATGAAGCCGCCAAGAAGAAGGCCTCGGGCGATGCCGAGGCTACTGCCGCCGCCGCCGCACTGGCCTGGCCAACCGGAGGGTATGACTCGTTCATCCCCTATTTGCTCGTTCATGTGCTGGTCATATATATTTGTTCATAGATGTTTTGGTTCTATGTACTGTACGTGCTCACAAGCTTAGGTATCGGTATGAGATGCATACCGTATTTGCCATGTTTACTGTACACTCGTGGATTAGATTAGTCAGAAAAATGCTAATATTTTCAACTATCCAAAAACCTTATTTTAGGCACTTTTCGACTCATGGCTTTGCCGCTACTTTGAAACCGAAAAAGCTTACCGAGACGCATTTCAAGCGTTGGCAGACTAGGACCACCTTGTGGCTCACAGCGATGAACGTGTTCTGGGTTGGTGGTGTGTCTCCCACAGTAACGATTGCTCCTAAACAGGAGAATGTGTTTAGGGAGACAACCACCATCTTTGTCGGAGCCGTTCTTACTGTGATCGGAGACAAGCCGCTCGACACATCTCCATATGCGTGTTGCCAAGAATTTGTGGGATGTGCTCGAAGCTAAATCCAGCGCAACGGATGCTGGAAGCGAGTTTTATGCTATGAAGCAGTTCTACGATTAGAAAGTGGTTGATAACTGTTATGTATTGGACCAGGCCCATGAGATACAATGCATCGCTAAGGAGCTGGAGCTTCTGAAGTGTGAGTTATCGAAAAAGTTTGTCGCGGCTTGCATTATTGCAAAACTCCCTCCTAGAGGAACTTTGCTACTTCTCTCAAGCACTTGATACATGAATTCTCTGTTAAGGATGTCACCGGTCATCTAAGTGTTGAGTAGAACTCGAGAGCAAAGGACTCACACTTGAAAGGAGCAGAGGATTCTTCTAGCGCCAATACAGTGTAGAAGAATCCCCACAAGTTCAAGGGAAAGAACTCTGTCCAGCAGAATACTACCTTTAAGAAGAATGGTAAGAAGAAAGTCAAAAAGAGAGATGGATGCTTTATTTGTGGTTCAGAGGAACACTGGGCAAACAAGTGCCCAAACAAGTACAAGAAGCGAGGACATGACTCCAAATCTGTCAATGTCTCTCTGAGCAACAATGATGGGGCATCTGGGTATGGTAATTTGTTTACCGTACTTTCAGTTTGTCAGTCCACCGATTGGTGGGTTGACACTGGGGCCAATATTCATGTGTGTGCTGATGTGTCTTTGTTTTCTTCTTACCAGGTCGCACGAGATTGTTCCGTCCTAATGAGGAACAGCTCGTATGCTTCTATTCATGGTGTTGGCACGGTAGATCTGAAGTTCACTTCAGGAAAGATTATGCAACTAAAGAACATGCAACATGTCTCTGCCATCAAGAATAATCTCATTAGTGGATCCCTTCTGTGTAAAGAAGGGTTTACGTTAGTATTTGAGTCCAACAAAGTTGTCGTATCTCGCTTTGGACTATTTGTTGGAAAAGGATATGATTTTGGTGGTTTGTTCCGCCTTTCCCTGGAGGATTTCTGTAATGAAGTTGTGAACCAAATTTATTCTAATATGAACGAATCTGAGGTTTGGCATTCACGTCTTTGTCATATAAATTTCGGTTGTATGCTGCGGCTGGGTAAGATGGATTTAATCCCGAGTTTCACCTTAGCCAAAGGCTCTAAGTGCCATGCGTGTGTACAAGCAAAGCAACCTCGTAAGCCTCACAAGCCTACGTAGGAGAGACACCTTGCACCATTAGAGTTCATACATTCAGATCTCTGCGAGATGATTGGTGTGTTGACTAAAGGTGAAAATAAATACTTCATCACTTTGATTGATGATTCCACTAGATTCTGTTATGTGTATTTGTTAAATACAAACGATGAGGCTCTACACTACTTTAAAATGTATAAGGCTGAAGTTGAGAACCAACTTGAGAAGAAAATAAAACGAGTCCGGTCTGATCAAGGTGGAGAGTACTTTTCTAATGAGTTTGATTTGTTCTGTGCGGAACATGGTATTATTCATGAGAGGATGCCTCCCTATTCACCCCAGTCAAACGGGGTTGCCAAACGGAAAAACCGTACTCTAACAGATTTGGTTAACGCCATGTTAGATACATCGGTTTTATCCAAGGCATGGTGGGGGGAGGCTGTATTGACATCATGTCATGTCCTGAATAAAGTTCTCGCAAAGGATAATGAGACTACTCCCTATGAGCAATGGGAAAAGAAAAGAACTACACTCTCTTACTTGCACACTTGGGGTTGTTTGGCGAAAGTCAATGTGCCGATCGCCAAAAAGCGCAAGCTTGGACCAAAGACCGTGGACTGCATTAATTTTGGCTACGCTAAGAATAGCGTTGGCTATTGATTTCTAGTAGTGAAATCTGAGGTACCCGACCTGAAGGTCGGTACAATTATAGTCTAAGGATGCTACATTCTTTTTTCATGAGAGATATGCAAAGCACTTCTAGACGGGAATCTGATGAGACTCCTAAACCTGCCATTCCGATGGAATACTATAAACACAAAAGTGACGAAAGTTCCACAGAGGATGATGAGGAAGCTCCTGTTGGGAGCAAGAGACAGAGGACTACAAAGTCTTTTGGTGATGATTTCCTCGTGTACCTTGTGGATGACGACACTCCCAGTTCCATTTCAGAAGCTTATGCATCTCCGGATACTGACTACTGGAAGGACGCGATCTGTAGCGAGATGGATTCCACCATAGCTAACGGGACATGGGAGATCACTCATCGTACTTATGGTTTCCAACCATTGGGATGTAAATGGGTGTTCAAGAAGAAACTTAGATCCGATGGTATTGTTGAGAAGTACAAGGCAGGCTTGTGGCCAAGGGTTATACCCAAAAAGAAGAAGAGGATTTCTTCGATACTTACTCACCCGTGGCTAGACTGACAACCATTCGAGTGTTACTCGCTTTGGCTGCCTTGCATTGTCTTCTCATTCATCAGATGGATGTTAAGACGGTTTTTAACGGAGAGCTGGACGAGGAAATTTACATGCAACAGCCAGATGGCTTTGTAGTAAATGGTCAGGAAAGAATGGTGTGCAAGCTAGTGAAATCTTTGTATGGCCTGAAACAAGTGCCTAAGCAATGGCATGAGAAGGTTAATACAACTTTGACATCTGTTGGCTTTGTTGTTAACAAAGCTGACAAATGTGTATACTATTGCTATGGTGGTGGCAAAGGAGTTATACTGTGTATGTATGTCTTTGACATACTGATATTTGGGACCCTCCTCAGTGTATGAGGAGATCAAGGCCCTTTTTATCTCATAACTTTGAGATGAAGACCTGGGCGTGGCTGCTGTTATCTTGAACATCAAGCTATTGAGAGACACTGAAGGTGGAATTACATTTTTGCAATCCCACTATGTTGAGAATATTTTGAGCCATTTTGGATATTCGGACTGCAAACCTTCTGCAACACCATATGATCCTAGCATGCGGATTCAAAAGCTCGAAGACACGACTATAGATAAATTGAGATATTCTCAAGTGGTTGGTTCACTGATGTACCTAGCTTGTGCTACTCGTCCTGACATCTCATTTTGTGTGCAAACTGATCCCTTTTGTTTCCAACCCGGGAGATGGTGCATTGGCATGCTGTTGAGTGAGTCATGCGTTATTTGCAAGGTACTGTGAGCTATGGAATTCACTATTCTGGGTACCCTATGGTACTTGAGGGGTATAGTGATTTGAATTGGATATATGATGCTGATGAGATGAAAGCCACAAGTGGATATATCTTCACACTTGGTGGTGGTGCTGTTTCCTAGAAGTCTTGCAAGCAGACGATCTTAATGAGGTCGACTATGGAAGCAGAAATCACAACATTAGACACATCATGCGTCGAAGCAGAATGGCTTCGAGAGGTTTTGATGGATTTGCCAGTGGTTGATAAACCAGTGCTGGTTGTCCTTATGAACTGTGACAATCAAACTATGATTGCCAAGGCTAAGAGTTCAAAGGACTGAAGGAAATATGCCCTAGAGGCAATACTAAAGTTATTATTTATTTCCTTATATCATGATAAATGTTTATTATTCATGCTAGAATTGTATTAACCGGAAACATAATACTTGTGTGAATACATAGACAAACAGAGTGTCACTATTATGCCTCTACTTGACTAGCTCGTTGATCAAAGATGGTTATGTTTCCTAGCCATAGACATGAGTTGTCATTTGATTAACGGGATCACATCATTAGGAGAATGATGTGATTGACTTGACCCATTCCGTTAGCTTAGCACTCGATCGTTTAGTATGTTGCTATTGCTTTCTTCATGACTTATACATGTTCCTATGACTATGAGATTATGCAACTCCCGTTTACCGGAGGAACACTTTGTGTGCTACCAAACGTCACAACGTAACTGGGTGATTATAAAGGTGCTCTATAGGTGTCTCCGAAGGTACTTGTTGGGTTGGCGTATTTCGAGATTAGGATTTGTCACTCCGATTGTCCGAGAGGTATCTCCGGGCCCTCTCGGTAATGCACATCACTTAAGCCTTGCAAGCATTGCAACTAATGAGTTAGTTTTGGGATGATGTATTACGGAACGAGTAAAGAGACTTGCCGGTAACGAGATTGAACTAGGTATTGAGATACGGATGATCGAATCTCGGGCAAGTAACATACCGATGACAAAGGGAACAACGTATATTGTTATGCGGTCTGAACGATAAAGATCTTCGTAGAATATGTGGGAGCCAATATGAGCATCCAGGTTCCGCTATTGGTTATTGACCAGAGACGTATCTCGGTCATGTCTACATAGTTCTCGAACCCGTAGGGTCCGCACACTTAACGTTTCGATGACAGTTATATTATGAGTTTATATGTTTTGATGTACCGAAGGTTGTTCAGAGTACCGGATGTGATCACGGACATGACGAGGAGTCTCGAAATGGTCGAGAAATGAAGATTGATATATTGGAAGCCTATATTTGGATATCGGAAGTGTTCCGGGTGAAATCAGGATTTTACCGGAGTACCGAGGGGTTACCGGAACCCCCCGGGGGCTTAATGGGCCATAGTGGGCCTTTGTGGAGAAGAGGAGAGGCGGCCAGGGCAGGGCCGCACGCCCCTCCCCCCTAGTCCGAATAGGACAAGGAGAGGGGGGCGGCGCCCCCCTTTCCTTCCTCTCTCCCTCCTCTTTCCCCCTCCACTCCTAATCCAACTAGGAAAAGGGAGGGAGTCCTACTCCCGGTGGGAGTAGGACTCCACCTGGCGCGCCCCTCCTGGCCGGCTGCACCTCCCCCCTTGCTCCTTTATATACGGGGGTAGGGGGGCACCCTAGAGACAACAATTGATCGTCTGATCTTTTAGCCGTGTGCGGTGCCCCCTCCACCATAATCCACCTCGATAATACTGTAGCGGTGCTTAGGCGAAGCCCTGCGCCGGTAGAACATCATCATCGTCACCATGCCGTCATGCTGACGAAACTCTCCCTCAACATTCGGCTGGATCGGAGTTCGAGGGACATCATCGGGCTGAACGTGTGTTGAACTCGGAGGTGCCGTGCGTTCGGTACTTGATCGGTCGGATCGTGAAGACGTACGACTACATCAACCGCGTTGTGCTAACGCTTCCGCTTTCGGTCTACAAGAGTACGTGGACAACACTCTCCCCTCTCGTTGCTATGCATCACCATGATCTTGCGTGTGCGTAGGATTTTTTTTGAAATTACTACGTTCCCCAACAAGGACAACATGAAATCCACAAAGCAAATAAAAAGAAGATTAAAATTTATAGCTCTGGATTATATCCAGATGGCTAAGAATCTGGCAAACCCATTTACGAAAGGCTATCACGGATCGTGATAGAAAATGCATCGAGGGAGATGGGTATGAGACCCACGTAAGTTGCCATGGGGGTAACCCAACCTATGTGATCGGAGATCCCGTGAATTAGGACCTGGGAAAACAATCCAGCGGTCAACGGAGGAGAGTATCCTTAATTAACACACTCTGTTGGAGATGCATAATACTCTCGTAATCCGTAAGGCAGTCTGACTTTTGTCTTAATGTGATCCAAAGCTTATGTAAGCAAGATGCTAACCGACAGAGCATTCTTTGGAGGAACACACCTATGTGAGCCCGACTGCTGGTCACAGTCTATGAGATTGGGTGATCTCTAGGAAGCTCATGAGAAGGTAAGGAGTATGACTAATAAGCTCCCCTTGTGGGTTTTAGCCTTCGGCAGCCATGTATCGGCTGACAATAGGCGAAACTTCTACACGCCAAACAGACAATTCAAGGCATAGTCCATTGTGCTGTTGTGAAGAAGTCTAATCCTGTTGCTCTAAGTGTTAGTTCAACTTAACAGTCTCCACTGGAAATTCTGGTATATCAAACATTGCTTGGAACAGTTGACAAACTTATGTGCCTCGAGATCTGGTTGGGGATTAATGGATTATGCATGGGCTTAGGCCCATATAAGACAATAAGCCTTGGTTAATCACTAAGGCCCATGAATGTGCACGGAAAGTGGTGGGAAGTTTGGTGGGAAGTTTAGTACCATACTACTATAGTAAGAAGAGTGAGACCTCTTTATAAGGGCTGCTCTACCACTTGCTATCGGGAGCTTGGGAATAGGAGCTGTACACGCGCGCTCCTCCTATGCCACCTCCCGCCTCACCTCGCCTCGTTATGACGCGTGCGCTGCGGGTTGCGGGAATGAGCCGAGCCGAAGCTTATTTTTGCCGGTCAGGAATGGTTAATTCATCTCAGATTAATTAACGAGTCGCTTACGGAAGTGCCACTATCCGAGACATTGGATCGTGGGCTGTTCGCGGACTCGGTCGTGGGACTGAGCCCAGGCCCATCTACCCGACGTCCTATATAAGAAGGCGCTGGCCAGTGGAGTGAACCCTAACTCAGTTCACTCACTCCCTCTCGCACAACCCTAGCCGTCATCTACTGTTCCTCTTTGTGTGCTACTTCCGGCGATCCCATCCCGACGACCGCGTGCACGGTTGGTCGGGAGAGCAGGTGCCTCCGAAACCCTGTCGTTCGAGATCTTGCTCGGGAGAACGGCAATAAGGTTTTTGGGAAGCGTCTCGACGCGACTTCTCCCGATCCGTCCCCGTCACCGACCACCTCTGCTTCCACTACTTCCCCTACATCGACTCCATGGCCGATGACAAATCCGCCAAGAAGAAGGCATCAGCCGATGCTGAGGCCGCCGCCGCCGCCATGTTGGCCTGGCCAACCGGAGGGCATGACTCGTTCATCCCCTATTTGCTCGTTGATGTGTTGGCCGTATATATGTTGTTCATAGATGTTTCGGTTCTATATACTGTACGTGTTCACATGCTTAGGTATCGGTATGAGATGCATACCTTATTTGCCATGTTTATTGTATACTCGTGGATTAGATTAGTCGGAAAAGTGCTAATATTTCCAACAGATATTTAGGAGACTATGGAAAAAAACACATGTAAATGCACATTACCACATCAATGGACATAAAATAATCTGTGGATAGATGTGATACAGTGCAATTGATGCTATTGTGAATAACTCAAACAAAAATAAAATAAAATACAACAAATAAACAGAATATTGTTCTACTTTTGAAGAAGATAAAATATTTGTAGTGATTCATATAAGTACAACAAATAAACAGAATATTGCTCTGATGTGTGCATATACTATGAATTAGTTATGCTCATAATTAATGATTTGGTCATTTAAAAGCTCTAATGTGTGCATATACTCTGAACTAATGATGCTCAGAATTAGTAGTCTAGTCAAGTATAATAACTTGAATGATTGAATTTGTGATGTGCGTATGCTCTAAGTTTATGTTGTATGTTGTACACAATATGCTCTGAGTTAGTTATGTGTGTGTATATGCTCTAAAACTAACTTAACTATGATGTGCGAATTGTAGTTGTTAAGAATTCATGTTTTCTATAATATTATTGTCACAAAGATTTTGTTTTGAGGCATGTAGAACATAGCATAAATTCTAAATCATGTAACTATGCAATTCCAGAATTTGTCATCTAAACAAGATTTCGTATTGAAACCTCACTGGAATTCCATGAGCCAATTCACTGAATAATCAAACAAGTGAATTCATATTCTCGCAATTCCAATTTCATTGCTAAATTGATATTTCGGTCATTTCAATACTGAGTCCTCGAATACAGACATCCAAAACTAGCATTTTAGTGCATGCAAGAAAGCAGAAGACATGGCAGCAGGGTGAGCACAAGCTAATTGGTCTGCTCAAAGCACACGTCACACTGTCATGTGTCGACAACATAGATATTTAGTTGCACCATATATTGTGGGATTAGTGCACTGTAAAATGTATAAATTTTGACACCGTCCTTTTATACCATGATGATGATGATTCTTTCATAATTCATTAAAAAATTCACAAGCGGCTAAGGGTAAGATCTCATTTTTTTAATTAAGAAAAGTTGTGAATCTCTCTAACAATAACTTTTATTTTCGCATAGTCACATACTTAGATCGATAAACATGAACACATTTCTCAAGACTAATAAAGCTTTGACGTTATAAGTTATTGAACCATATCTTAGCATTACCATCGAGTGAAAATGGAAATAATTTGATCATATAGTAGTGGACATCCGTATCTCTTTTAGCAAAAAGTTCAGCAAGTTCCATGAATATGGTAAACAATCTTAAATTTTAAATCCTCACCGATGACACACACACAACATCAACTAGATGGTAATTAACACCAATAAGTGATATTTGGTATATGATTTATAACAATTTCTCATAGATGGGATGGAGATGAAGTTGGTAGTAGGTGTTCCTAATGATGGAGTGGATGAAGATATTCTCCACAGTGTCTTGGTGTACAAGACACCGTTGTCTTCGATGTCCCCGCCGGAGGAGATAAACTCCTAGCACTATCAACCCCAGAAGAGATGGAGTTTTTTGTTTCACTGCTATGCCGGTCGGAAAATAAAATCTCATTTGAGTTTTTAGGGTAATATAAGATCAGAAGCATCAAAGAGGCGACCAGTGAAGCCACGTGGGCCCTGTAGGCACACCATGGTCCCTTCTCTTAGCTCAAAAGCTTATTTTCTTCCAAAAGTACTTGGCATATTTTCCCTTTATTTTCTCCCTCCCAAGAAGTCCTTTTTTCGCGTAACTTTATTCTTCAGTACTGACAACTTTTAGGTACCCCTCTCCGGTGCACACTTGCAAAATAAAACAGATTAGGAGGTAAAATAGTGAATATGATTTCTAAATAAACATTTTATCTTTAACAATAGTGATGCCAAAAAGAAATATTAGTGTGCATGGTGTTATCACATGTAAATAGATAACATAAGAAAGAATCATGACTTGGTTTTAAACTAATTCTAGGTCAAGTTTTTCACTCTCCCTGTTATATCTTCTCGACAAAGAAGTGACATGTCATATATATCCACTTTGTCTTGTAATCTCGGACGATAGATGGCCACTTGTCATCTTGGCCAAAGACAACAATGACACACGACAGTGGGGGAACGTATACACCTGGGCTTGTGGTGCACATGGTGAACCCAACACCCAATGCACCTTTGAAAATGTTTGAATTTTTTAGCACATTTAGACAATACCAATCTATGTTGTCACAAAAATTGAAATCAAAATTCAAAACATAATTTGAGATACAATTTGTTATCGATAAAGGCAATGGTCCAAATAAAGACAATTTATATTATCCACTATTAAATGTCAATTATTTTCAGTAGAAATATTGTATGATACATCCATACACTACAAATATGAGCATGAGGATTTGAACCCTCATCGGTAGAGTCATGGCCCCACAACTCCAACATCGCACCGAGAGGTGGTTCTCATTTGGTGTTGAATTTAGCCGTGCTAATACGGTCTAATACAAAACCACAAATATGAGATATGTAATGCTCAATACTCCTCTTTGGAAATTAGTTATTTTAGGGGTAGATTTCAAACTTAGTGAACAGAGGATGCATCTGAGGTTGTACTTACGCGGCCAAGCCTACTCAGGCCTGAGCAGGGGGAGTGGGAGGAACACAAGATGAGCCAGCCCAACAATGCTTCGGGTCGCTATTATCTCACTCTCATAGGAAAATCATGTGCTAGTGGTCTAAGAAAAAATTTCTATTTTTAGAAAATCGGTAGCTCCTATGTAAAAAAAAATACTAAATGTCAATTTCTTGTAGATTATTTTTTATAAATTTTGATATGATTGTCAATTTTCAAAACAATTCATGGATTTTATTTAAAAAAATTCTCACTCATTAAAAATGTTCATGAATTTAAACCATGAAAATGAATTAAAATATTAATAAAATTGTTTTTTAAAATTACATTCACATTATGATTTAAAATTATTATATAATAAAGTATGAATATTAAAAATATTCATGAATTTTAGAAAATGTTCACAAATTTGGAAAAAAAAATAAAACAAAAAGGAATCAAAAAGCCCCATCAGAAAGCTGGACGGAGAAACGACAAAAAACCCGGAGGAAAACGGCGAGAGTTATATCCCGCTCAAAGTAAGATGTATTCTCACATAGGCTGAAGTTTTTCCTTGCATGCTACAGTAATGGACCAGCCCATTTCGCACGTTCCTTGCTCGGGTGGAGGCCCGCAACCCACTATCGCACCCCCGCAAGGACCACGGAGGCCGGAGGCGGAAGGGAGGGCTGGAGGGGAGGGAGCGGGGCAGAGGGCTGGATTGCCGGACCTAGATGGCTGGAATCGCCTGCCGTCACCGTTACCGTCAGCAGGTCATCGAGGTTTGGGGATTTGCCATCGTGGGAGGGAGAGTGGGAGACAGAGACCTGCTACTCTGTCGTGTGGCTGCCGTGGACGTCTATTGCGTGGCTGTCGTGGCTCAGGATTGGCTGCTCTAGTGGGCTCGAGCATGAATACATGTATAGTCAAATTTTTAGGGGCCAAATTCTTTGGTATTCCCATGGAATGCTCAGGAATAACCCCAGCGCCGTCACTGGCCCAAGTATGTTAAACCTTAACAACTTCAATCCTTATAGATGGCCGAGTCAAGTCGTTTTCATAAAAAATGCTATCAAGTTAGTTAAGTTTGTGCAGGTGTACAAGTGTTTGAGTTGTTGCTCCGATCTAATTGCAGTCTCTTCACTGAACATGAATATGTGACCATAATTAACTTTAACTTATACATCTGTTGTGAATATCCACTGCATCGGAAAAATGATACCACGGTAGTCTAATCTCGTGAGATTTTTCTCGGCTATAGACCAGAGGCCACACACTAAGTTACGCTCGTTAGTCCATTCTAAAAGGACGTCGATAACGCCCACACGTGTGGACGTTAAGGGGTCTGCCCACGCGTTTTGTGTAGTACCTAAGAGGATCAGCCCACACGCCTACGTGTGGGCAAAATACGTAATGCCCACACGCCTCTTTTTCTCCTCGCGATCCCTCTCACACGCCTACGTTCGGGCAAAATAGATAACGCCCACACGCCCATACGTCAGGCCTCCTACCTCATGGTCCCGCACGCCCTGCGTGACATTCACCACGCGCCCCATAGTTGCCATGGTCTGGACCCTCTTCCATGTTCGTTTAACTGCAGCTGCCATGTCGCTGAACTACAGTTGCCATGTCGGACAACTACAGTTGCCATGGTTGCTCAACTGCAGTTGCCATCTCAAGTCAAGTGCTAAATGCCATTTTTGGACAACTACAGTTGTTGCCATGTATGGTCTGGTTTACTATAATTGCCATGATTTGAAAACTTTAGGGGTTGCCACCTACTAACACTAGGCAGTTGCCATGTATGGTCTGGTTTACTACAGTTGCCATGATTTGAAAACTTTAGGAGTTGCCACCTACTAACACTAGGCAGTTGCCGTGTAGCGCTACAAAGATACATGGCAAAATAACATGTTGGGGTAAAGAGAGAGTTGCCATCTGCTTACAAGCACACTAGGGCAGTTGCCATGTACCCTGCAAAACACATGGCAACTGGCATGTTCGTGTAAAAGAGAGAGTTGCCATCTGCTTACAAGCACACTAGGGCAGTTGCTATGTACCCTGCAAAACACATGGCAACTGGCAGCTTTGGGTGTGGGAGAGGAGACGGGCGTGTGGGCGAACTGATAAATGCCCACAGACCAGCCCCTGTGCGTGAGTGAAAACTGATGTGTGGACGAACTGCTAAACACCAATACACCGGTCCCTCCGTGTGGTGAAAACGAGCGTGTGGGCGGTCGAATGAAAGCCCACACACCAACCTAGTCCTACGTGGCACCACAAACATGCCAAGATTCGTACAACCACAAACGGATGTGGATCCACGCGTGTGGGCGAGATGCAAATACCCACACGTGTGGGCGTTAGTATTTCCGCTCTAAAAAGTTGCTAGATCTATGTACAACCTACCGGTTGTTACGTAACCAGCCTTAACTAATCTCTTCAGGCCCCAGAACATTCCCCGAAAACTTAGGAGCCTCGCGACATGCGACTAGGGTTTCGAGGGGCGACGACGGCGCACGTCCTGTCTTGATCGACGGGGTGCTTTGGGGGCGGCGCAAGATGGATGCATCTGGCGCTGGCAATGGCAAGGAAGGCGCACTCTCGCCACACACAGCAAGGGCGCGACTGGCGGAGGCGATGGGCAAGTTGGATCTGACGGAAGAGGAAGCCACACCACTGGTGATCGACGACGTCGACGAGGGCGATCCGACAAAGTGGTCATTGGCCGGGAAAGTTCTCCATCGTCACACGTCCCACATCCAGACGATCTCCAATGCTCTTCGACCTGCCTGGGGGAACCCTAAAGGCCTGTCTTTCAGGTCGGCGGGGGAAAACATCTTTGTGGCGGAATTCGCCAGCAAACGCGATCGTGATCGCGTCTGGGACGGAAGCCCGTGGCACATCAGCAAGCACGCTGTCATCCTGACGGAGTTTTCCGAGTGCATGAAACCATCTGAACTGAAGTTTGACAGACTGCAACTATGGGCTAGGGTTCTTAACCTACCCTTTAATCTTCGCAATGAAAAGAGAGGGCAGGCTGTGGCAAAACAGATAGATGTGAACGCCCACTCAGTACAGTTCGACCCCATTGGGGGATTTCTGAGGACAAGAGTCACTATTGATGTCAGCAAGCCTCAGCGGAGGTGGATCCTTATAGATTCAGCGGCCCGTTGTGGTCGCGACTGGTATGACATTCAATATGATGTCCCGAACTTTTGCTTTTCTTGTGGCCGACTAGGTCATTCGGACCTGCTTTGTCCGACGCCGGGAACTAGGGATGAGAATGGCGAGCTACCCTTCAAAACCAGTATCCGTGCACCGGAGGACAAAAAGAAACCGACTTCTAGTGAGAGCTCAGGAGCTAGCCAGACTAATGCAAAACCAAGTGGGAAAGCAGACGTCCCTGAATCCAGTGCTACTCGTGATGGCAATCCTGAGGTAACCTCTCCCAGAAAAAAATAATAGCAACGGCAAGAACAAGAGGAAAGGGGGACCTCCGAAACAAGTTTACAGAAAGGTTATCATGCCCGCACCAACTGCAGAATTGAACGCTGATCAGCAGACCAACGCCATCATACAGTATAACCCTGCAGTAGCAAGTGCCGAGGATACTACCGAAGGTGCAGAAGTGGAACAAGCACCGAAGAAGAAGAGAGAAACACCCACGACTTCAGACAACTCGGCAGGAGCTACTAGTCAGCCCTGCCCGTCGCAATGAGCTATTTGAGCTGGAACTGCTGGGGGCTTGGGAACCTCGAGGCAGTTCGCGAGCTTCGCAATGTGGTGAAGCAAGAAGGGCCTGAACTGGTTTTTGTTATGGAAACGAAAATCAGAGGGAAAAGAGTCGAGGATTTGCGGCATACCATTGGGTTTGCTGGCAGTTTTGGAGTAGACAGTGACGGCCTAAGCGGTGGCATAGGGTTGTTCTGGTCTAATGCTGTGACGGTGGAACTTAAATCATACAGTCGCAGTCACATCGATGTTTTGGTCCATGATGAAGCTCAGGGACCGAATGCATGGAGGTTCACAGGATTCTATGCGCGCGCCTAGAGCAGCAGATCGTCACCATAGCTGGCGTTGCATTAGAACCGTACATACCATCCCCCATGGTGCATGGATGTGCATGGGTGACTTCAACGAAACCTTGTACCCTGACGAACACTTCAGTAGAGCAGCTCAACCCGAGAGGCAGATGAGAGAGTTTCGAGAAGTCACCGACGAATGTGCTCTCCAAGATCTAGGGTGGTCCGGTGTTGCTTACACTTGGGACAACCGTCAAGCTGGAGATGCGAATGTTAAGGCATGGATTGACAGAGCCTTTGCCAATGAAGAGTTCAGACAGAAATTTGATCATATACGTGTTCGGTATGTGTGTGCAGTGGAATCGGATCATTGCTTTGTCATCGCTGAATTCAGAAACCATGCATTCACACATAGGCCGTTTGGAGCCAAACAATTTCGCTACGAAAACGTTTGGCAATCTCACCAGGACTATGAACAGCTAATCGCACAAACGTGGCGGGGGCAGGATCGTGGTCCTGGCTTACAAGGAATAATGGACTCCCTAGGGGCACTTCAAAGTCAGCTCGAGCCATGGGGAGCCCGCGAATTTGGTAGCCTGTCCAGAAACGTTCGTAACTTGCAAAAACGGCTTGAGAGGCTGCGTCAACACTCCATGGGAAGGGGCCCATCCGATGAGGAGAAAAGCATCATGCAGAAGCTTAGAGAAGTACTCTGCCTCGAGGAAATCTGGATGAGGCAACGATCCCGCGTTCCGTGGCTTCGCTCGGGCGATCGCAACACGGCATACTTTCAAGCACAAGCTAGACAACGGAAATGCACTAATCGTTTATCGGGTCTCAAGAGAGACGATGGCTCTACTTGTGCCAATGAAACAGAGGATAAGGCTGAAATATTAGCATTTTATCAAGCACTTTACACATCGCAGGTTGCCAATGACACCGATGTGCTGTTATCGCATGTGCCCACTCGGGTCACGCCGGAGATGAATGAACTTCTGAGAAAACCTTATGAGTCAGCCGAGGTTCAGCGTGCACTGTTCCAAATGGCTCCGTCCAAGGCGCCGGGGGTGGATGGCTTTACGGCGGGTTTTTTCCAACGCCACTGGAAGTTGTTGCAAGACGAAGTAACACAAGCGGTGCTGGCTTTTCTTAATGGAGGCTGATCATGAAGTGCGTCACGTCTGTTCAGTTCTCTCTCCGTGTGAATGGAGAGATGCGACCTTATTTCAACCCATCCAGAGGGCTTCGGCAGGGGTGCCCAATCTCCCCTTATTTGTTCTTGCTTTGCGCCGAAGGTTTTACCTCACTTCTGAAGCACTACGGGGACTTTGTGGATAGGGGTATCCGAGTGAACTTCAGATCACTATGGGTGAATCACCTACTATTCGCTGATGATAGCCTCATCTTCATCAAGGCGAATGAGGAAAGCGCGGCTAGGCTGAATGATATCCTTGCAATATATGGGGATGCTTCTGGACAGTGTGTCAACAGGAGCAAGAGCTCTATATTCTTCAGCCCAAACACGCCGACGACCCTTAGACAAACTTTGAAGAAACTTCTTGGAGTACAAGTTGAAGCTTTCTCAGAACGCTACCTCGGACTACCCATTGCTGTTGGCAAGATAAATAGTGGAACCTTTGAATATCTAGTTGATCGGGCACGAGGCAGCATGCAAGGTTGGGCAGAGAGGCTATTTGCTTGCGCCAGCAGAGAGACAGTTTTAAAATCCATTGTTCAGGCTATCCCGACGTTTAGCATGAGTTGTTTTTTGTTAACAAAAAAGGTGTGCAAAAGTCTCACCTCGAGCATGGCAAAAATTTGGTGGGGCAGCTCAATCGATAGGAACTCCCTACATTGGATCGCTTGGGATAAACTTGGTACACCAAAGTGCAAACGCGGAATGGGATTCCGCGACTTTCAGCTGTTTAACTTGGCGCTGTTGGGGAAGCACGGATGGCGTTTTATGATGAACCCTAACTCCCTGTGCGCCAAGGTTATGAAAGGAAGATATTTTCCTGACTTGGACTTCCTTCATGCAATAGTCCCTAAATCCTCCTCAGCTACCTGGAAAGCGATTATAGCAGGCCGGGAAGCTTTACAAACGGGGTTGTCGAAGCAAGTCGGATCCGGTACTTCCATCTCTGTATGGGAAGACAAGTGGATTCCCTCCACTGTCTCAATGACTGCACTACTACGTCCAGCAAATATGGTGATTCAGACCGTTAACGAGCTGATTGATACAACTAACTGGACATGGCGTCAGGAGTTGGTGCGAGGGACTTTCATTGCACCCGATGCCGCTGCCATTCTTAACATACCATTGCGACAGGGAGGCGGCGAAGATATTCTTTCTTGGGCACATGAGAAATCAGGCATTTACTCTGTTAAATCGGCGTATCGAGCTCTAGTGAATCAAAAAGAGCGTTTGGCTCTAGATGAGGGGCAGATTACTGGCACTTCAGTGGATCAAAAACAGATGTGGAATGCACTATTGAAACTCAAAGTAGTCCCAAAAGTCAGAGTGTTCTAGTGGCGGGTGTTGAGGGGTATCATTCCTGATGAGTGCACCCTAAGATATCGCCACATAAGAGAAACAAGCACATGTAAGATCTGCCTGGCTATGGACGAGGATTTGGAACATGCGCTGCTGCATTGTACGCATGCGCGCCGGTTCTGGGAGGAGGCCAGACTTGTTTTTGAAGTTCATCTGCCACGTCTCCATCCTCACACATGGACAACGGATATCCTTTGTGAACCCCGGTTCTATGATAAAGATCGGGCAATTTTCATCACTGTGATGTGGGCAATATGGATGTCTCGCAATCGACTGACGCATGATAGAGAAGGGTGGGATCCAGCTTCTTCAGTAAGGAAAATAAGAGAGGATCTCGCCATATTGGATATACCCGTGCAGCTTGCTTCACCACTGCCGGGTTATGGATGGCAACCCCCTGATGACCCATACATAAAGATCAATACAGATGCCGCTGTTCATCTCGACGACGGGAATGCAGGGCTGGGGGGTGTTGCACGCTCCTCATCGGGATTCAAGGGTGCATGGTGTAAGCCGTTCTCAGGTGTCACGGACCCCCTCATTGCGGGGGCTGTGGCGCTTAAGGAAGGAGTGAGATTCGCAACATTACGAGGCTGCACGCATGTGATCATGGAGACCGACTGTCTAGAGGCAGTTAACCTCTGAAACTCTCGCTACATCGACCGGTCGGTGATAGCACCTATCTTCTCTGAAATTGGAGAGCTAGCTCTTAGTTTTATTTCTTTCAATATTCAACATGTAATAAGATCAGCAAACAGTCCTGCACATCTGTATGCTAAGCGTGGTACTACGCTTAATGTGACTGAGAGCTGGTTAGATACTATCCCTAGCTTCCTGATCAGCAACCTTCTAGCTGACTGCTCAGCGAGTGCTTTTGTTGAAATAAAACTCTCTGAAGTTCCCCGCAAAAATAATCTCTTCAGGCCCCCTGACTTCAACCGGGTGTGGGGCCCCTCTCCTTATTTCCTCTAACCAAAACATTCCACTTAATTGGTTACGTTAATTACGTAGGAATCATTACGTAGGTGTAGCACCACTGGACCACGACCACTCTATGATTTTTTATGCCCAAAAGGCCAAAAAATGTCACGCTCCTTAGTCATAACGTAAGTTGTAGGCCAACCACGCGTTCGAGTGTCCCACATTTGATAGCCCGGTCGCGTAAGACTTTAACGTGCGCTGTAGTTCAGATTCGCAAGATTTTTCTCCACAAAAGACCAAGGCCAAACAGTAGGTCACAGTCGATAGTCTGATCCCGTAAGATTTTTCCTGTGCACAAGGCCAAACATTAAGTCACGTAGCCAGACGAGCGATATAGCCCTGCCACACATTCGGCCCCCGTCGACAATCGCACGCTCCTCGGAACATGGCCATTAGCCAATGCCGATCATATGGTCCTGGTGCTCCTATGGGAGAATATCTGGTGCTGCCCCGGGAGCACGTAAGCTCCTACGGGTCGCGGGCGTGGACTATATGCAAAGACTCCGCTGCTTCTCCATTCGCAGCAGCAGCACCAGCACCAGCACCACCGACGTTCAACACTACCAACAGCACCGCGTTTCCCCGTGCCGCGGCGCCAACAGGCTCGCCTGCCTCTCCTTGGGCACTGGCCGCGACCGCGCCTTCGTCCGCGGCCTCTGACGCGGTGATTCCACACACCGTCCGAGTGTTTCGCGAAGGAACCTGCAAGCACGTGCCCTTGACTTTCTGCGGCAAGTGCGCGTTCGGCCGAAGCGCGACATCCATGTACTACCAAAACTGCTACATCACCTACGCCGATACCAAAGCCACGATCGACTACTTCTACGAGGGGCGCTCGCTTGAGGTGTTGTACGACACCCTCGGCGTGTCCGACCCGGATAGCTGCGCCCGGACTTCTGATGAAGCGCCTGGTGGAGCGGGCGGCCAGCGATCCCGGGGAGGCGGTGTACGCACCCAGCGCTCCCAAAGGGATGATGTACAGTCTTGTCGACTGCATGAGGGACCTTAGAGCAACTCTAGCAGACCCCGCAAAACGCCAGCCCGCAAAACGCGTTTGCAGTTCGCGCAAAACCGCTTTTGCGGGCCGGCACGGGCTGGCACAATATAGACCCCCCAAACGGATCCTAAAAAAGTATATTCAGGAAATATGTTTTTTTACGGGTCGGCTATGCGGGTTCTGCTCGGGCGCCAGCGCAACGACCCGCAAACAGAAAAACTGCAAATCTGAAATTTGTCATAGAGTTTCACAAACAAGTTCAAATTCAAATGACATAAACAGTTTGCGCGCAAATAAAAACGAAATTTATTACGCAAAAGAGGGCATGCAAAGGTTTGCGCCCATGTCCGGCATCATCTTGGGGGTCGATCTTCACTCCGCGCCATGGAGTCCATCTTGAAGTTTATCGGCGCCACCGTAGCCACCTCCGTCGCTTGTTCCAACTCCCGCACTGAAATCATCCACATTGCCACCATATGGAGCAGAGAAAACATCACCGGAACTGGCACACGGACCGGCCGAGGCGACCATTCTCCTCTTCAAGATCTCTCTCCTTGCCATATCATGCAATGTTTTGGTGACGTCGTCCATGTCATTGCGGTTCATTGACATGATCTTGTTCTCTTTGGCGAGCAACAATGACATCGATTTGTTTTCGGAGGCGCGTGCTTTTCTCTCCTCAATGGCAGCTTTGCGCAGCCCCTCTTCCTTGAGCATTTGCCATTTTTCTTGCTTCTCTTTTGCCTTCTTCTCGGCCAACTCTTTCTTGATCTCCAACGACTTCAACAACATCAACTCGTTTGATTGCACCATGGCATCAATTTTCTCCCTCAAGCTCGATGCTTCTTGCTCTCTCTTCATCTTCTCTTTAGTCTTCTTGTCGCCATCGGGCTTGTGCAAATTTCTTGGGCCATCATCATCCTCATCTTCATCCATGTTTGTAAGTGAGCCTCACTTTGGTGGGGATTCTTTGTCGATCAACTTCCACTTCTCGCATTTTTGGAGCAACTCCCAACAATGCTCTAATTTGAAGAATCTGCCTTCCGAAGCTTCCATGTCCTTGTATCTATGTTGAGCAATCTTGTCCTACACAATGTGAACAAAGTGATGCAATCATTTCTCATCATACATTATGATGATGCACAACTTGAACAAAGGCAAAGCAAACTCACATAGTCGGACTCCACGGTGCCACTTGGAGGTGCATTGCGTACTTGCTCCAAGCAAGCTGCCCAACGGCTGCACATAGGCTTGATGTTCTCCCAACGACCTTGAAGCAACCGAAATGTGCGTGGAGTCCTATTGGGGTAGTTTTTCATAATGCGGAAGTATTGATCTTCGATCCTTTGCCAATATCTCTTGGCGGTTTGAGAAGTACACGTGCATGCATCAAGAGACACCGCACTCCATGCTTTGATCAAAGCTTGATCTTCCAAGATCGTGTAGTTCTTCGAGCTTTGGCTTTTTCCAGCTTTTGCTTGTGATTGCTCAAACACTTCCGCTTCGATCTCCTCCAACTCGTCCGCACAACCATGATCGTCCACGCCGCCCTCCGTTTCATTGTAGTCGAATGGTTCGAAAGGGGCTTGATCAATGTCAACCGCGTTCGTGTCCAACAAGTTCACGAACTCGGTTGTTGCATTGTTCGAACCACCGCTATAGCGAACGATAACAAGTCACGAGCTATCGAGAACAATGGCGAAAAATGCAAGAGAATCGCCAAAGACCGAAGAGATATACCTTCCGGCCATTTCGTCGAACACCTCGCTCGCGGGGGGAGCGGCACCGTTGAACGGCATCGCCAGAGCACCTCCTTGCAGGGGGATGGAGTGAGAGGTTGAAGAAGATGGCTTCCTTGAAGCCGGACCCTTCCTCCGCTTTGCGCCCGTGGCCTTGCCGGCCTTCTCCGCCGCCGGCCGGGATCGCACTGCGGCATCGGCGCCCGGAGCGCGGGCCATCGCGGCGGGGGCAGCCGGATTCCCGCCCTGCACAACCACGTTGCCCTGCCGCTTGCGGGCAGGCGCGGTGTGTGCTTGGGCGACGGCGGCGGGGCCAACATGGCCGGCGACAAGATCCGCCCGAGGGGAAGGGGCGTGCGCGACCTCGACGGTGACGGGGGACAGCATGGGGTCATCCATGGCGGCGAGGGACGGCCGGGGAGGAGCAGCCGGAGCTTGCGGAGGGGGGGGGGCAATGGTGGCGGAGGGTGCGGGGAGCGGGAAAGGGCGCGCGGAAATGTCCCTCCCGCCAAATCTCGCGCCGGATAGGGCTGAGCTCGGGTCGGCCTCCCAACCCGTGAAGATAGAGGTTGGGGGAGAAGATTTGCCGCGCCCCGCAAAAATTTTTGCGGGCCGGTGCGGGATGCGGGGTCTGATCGTGCAGATTTTTTGGTCCCGATCCGCAATTTGGCGGTTATTTTACGAGTCGGAACGTTTTACGAGGTCCTAGCGCTGCGACTGGTGCCTGCAGTGGTTGGTACTATTGTTGCGGACGTGCTGCTGGGGATATCAGCATGAATGGGTGGCGGTGGCGCCAAACTTCAACTCCCACCATCAGATTCAAATATATGCCTACTACGACCTGGCGCTCCCTACCACCAATATCTACCCGCAACCTACGTATAATTTGCCGTATGTGCCGGGATGCTTGAATTTTACCCAAAATAAAGGTGTCCTATGGGGCAAGGCAGGCGCCAAGAAGTCTTCGTCAAAATGCTAGATTTCCATAGCACCCCACCTCTGGCTAACAAAAGCTCTTTGAGCGACTCCAACGCGCAGACCCATTTCCTCTGCATGCGTCTGTTCGGGTCGCGGCGGACTAAAAAAAAAGTCGGTCTAACGCGCCGCGCCGACCCATTTCCCCCGCATGCGTCTGTTCGGGTCGCGGCGGACAGAAAAGTCGGTCTAACGCGCCGGCCCAAACGGACGCGCGTCCGCTTTTCGTCCGCCTGCTGACCCATTCACGGCCTATTTTTTAGCCTGATTTGCGTCGACGCGGACATGATACGAACGCGCGCGAGCGCGGCAACTACTACCCCTGACCCACCAGTCGGTGGCAAAGCATCCACCATTCCCTCCACTTCCCAAAAACCATCCCCCCCGCACGCTCCCGGCCGCTCGCCATGGACGACACCCTCGATGCGGCCGCCGGCCTCGCCTCCCTCGCCTCGTCATGGACGACACCCTCGATGCGGCACGGCAAAGGCAAGTCTCGTGCCCCTCGCAAGACCGCCGCGCCGCCTAAGAAGAAGCTGACGCCGGAGGAGCGGGTTGTGCCGTCGGCCAGGAGGAAGGGCCGGAGGCACGCGGCGGATTCAAGGGGCGAAGCAGCCGCCGCCGCCGCCCTCGCCGCCGCCGCACAGTAGGAGGACACCAGTGCCCGCGTCGCGGTGGCAACAAGGGAGACCCTGTACTACCTAGGGTTAAACCCTGGCCAGCACGGGCTCGTCAACGCTGTCGTGGCCGCGGCCAGCACCGGCTCGTCCGCGTTTCCTCGGATGGTGCTGCCGGAGTTGCCGCGCGCGTCGATGACGCACCCAATCCCCGGCTTCCACGTCTACCCGCAAGCCTCCCAATTCTCCGGGGAATGCTCGCTGGTGGTGAGTGTGGTGGCTCCTTCCACGCCCGCGCCCGCGCCCATCGACCTCAACGTCAGGCCGGTGGCCGGTGCCTCGTTATCCGAAGGGACCAGGAAACTCGCGCGGGAGATGCCAGCCGACGTGCTCCCCGGTGCTCGCAACCTATTCGACAGAATGCCGACGGCCGCCGCCGACGAGATGGCCAACCGTTTCATGGAGAGCATCATCTTCGAGGGTGGTGTGGCGGCCACTGGCGGTGCCACCGCGGCTGGCTACGACCCTGAGGAGACCCAAAGCCAGGACGGCCGAGGGTCGTTCACGCCGGCGACCTTAATCAAGCTGGCATGCACGACGCCTTCATGCAAGATCAAGTCGGCCTGGACCTGGACGGCTTCCCGCTGGACCACGAGTTTCTGGAGGACTACGGGCTCGAGGAAGAGGGTGAGTTGGATATTGACGGGGAGCCTTTGTTCAAGGACGAGCTCGCCAACCAAGCCGCCGGGGCGAAGCCGAAGTGCAAGAGCAAGCAGACGAAGGCATACACGGCGGCCGAGGAGAAGCTCCTTTGTGAGTGTTGGAGGGACATTGGGCAAGACCCCAAGCTCGGCGCCAAACAAAAGGCATCAACCTTTTGGACTCGTGTCCACCGTGAGTACCATGAGTGCAAGAAGTTTGCACCGTACCAAATGCAAAGCACGCACGGGTGGGTGTCCATTTCAAAGCGATGGAGGGTGATCCAATAAGAGTGCAACAAGTTTTGTGCCACTCTTGAGAGCATCAAGGGACGCCCCGTGAGCGGCATTGGCATGCAAGACATGGTATGCATGCGGCCCTCTTTGTTTTCATTCCCTTTATGCTTGCATGTCCATTTGCATACCCATTTGCCCATATGCTTGCATGCTATCCATCTGTAGGTGTTCCTAGCTTTGGAGGCTTTCAAGGTCCGACATGACGGCAAGTCCTTTAACCTCTCCCATTGTTTGAGGATCATCAACGGGGAGGAGAAGTTTAAGGCGCAATATGCCGCCCTCATGGCGCATGGGGGGAAGAAAGTCGTGGAGGAGGTTGGGGAGGGTGAGAAGCCACGACCGCAGGGGAAGACCAACTCCAAGAAGGAGGACAAGCGGGATCCGGAGTCCATTGCCTTGATCACAGCCGTGGAGGCATGATGACCAAGAAGGACTCAAGGGAGGAGAAGCGCCGGCAAGACAAGAAAGAGCAAATGAACGCCTTCATGGAGATCCAAAGGAGGAGGCTTGAGATGGAGGCGGAGAAGCAAATGAGGATGCGTGAGATGGAGGCAGATAAGCAAGCCAAGATGCTAGAGATCGAGGCCGCCAATGCCAAGACCAAGGCGAAAGAAGTGGCTCTCGCTACCATGATGAACGGGGGGGGGGGGGGGGAGATCATGAAGGTGGACCTCAACACCATGTCGCTGAGGAAGAGGCCATGGTTCGAGAAGATGCAGGCCGACATCACTACAAGGATCCGGGTCTATTGCAACAAAATCGTTTGTTGCAATACATGTTGTTTCGTGGCGATAAGTACCTATTGCAACGAAACGACATTCGTTGGCAGCCGTTGCGACTGGACACATGGTAATAGGTTATTACCACGAAAAATAAATTGTGGCAATAAAGTGTGCTATTGCAACAACCATGCGGGAAGTTGCCACATGTTTTCCCGTGGCAACACTCACTTGATGCCACAATTTGATTTGTGGATATAGCTTTAATGCAACATGTAACGAATTGTGGAGATTGATATCTCGTAGCGATAGACATTTGTGGCAACAACCTATGCCAACGACGACCATTTCGTGGCGCAATACTCTTCCGTGGCAATAGTCAATTGTGGCAACAAACTATGGCAACAATCCTTGTTTTCGTGGCATTAGGCATGTTGCCACGACCCACTATACTTGTGGCAATAAACTATGGCAACAATCCTTGTTTTCGTAGCATTAGGCATGTTGCCACGACCCACTGCGCTTGTGGCATTAACTTATGGCAACAAATATTCGAATCGTCGTAATAGGAAATTGCAACGTACTTGTTTTTATGGTGATAAATAGGTATCGCAACAGGTAAAAACTTTGTAGCGAGAAATTATTGCGACAATTTATACTTTCCGTGGCGATACTCTATTTCAACAAACTTACTTTGGTGGCGCCAAACTGTTATCGCATCATGAAATTTTTTGTGGCACCAAGCTATTACAACAATATAAAGTGCTCCGTTGCAACATCCTAGTGCAACAAAACAAATAGGCGTAGCGAATGAGATATAACGCAACACTATATCTTTAGTGGTGCTAGCATGTGGCAACGAAAGTGGGTTGTGGTAATAGTCTATTGCAACCGTAAAAAAAATACAGGCTTTCGATTACAATATTCAAAACCATACGTATAATATGCAGATTCATAAAATTCATAATTCTCATAGCAAATATCCATCAAATAAAACTCAAATGTAATTTAGCCATCCTAATTAACTTCGAAGACTAAACTGCCCGTGATCTAGAGTCCAATCCAGCTAGTTCTTTGGATCCTGCAATCAAGAAATAAAAAAAAGTTCTAGTTAATTAGTCGAACATAACATACGTCATACAATTATTCCAGCCCCATTGTTAAAAACTATCGCCAGTTTAGCTGGACTAATATTGTGTCAGCAAGCATGTAACTAAGGGATCAGAACAACAATACAAGTGTAAATGTCTTTGGCTGAGATTAATCAAATGAGGCATTTCATAATAACAAACTATGAGGAAACCGCGCCATGCATTGAGTAAGGATACTTATGTATTTATTTCACATCATGATATGCTTTAATACTTTCCTGTTCAACTAACAATCATTTCTCCTTGAAGTGAACATCTTGAGGAGCTCACAAGGAACAATTCTCCTAATCCTAAAAAGCAGCACAAGGAAGAGTTTGTTGGTTGGTTTGAGAGACGGGTAATTTTCTTTCGCATTTTCACTAATGTTCCTTGTAATAACGTACCAACGCTGTACAATACACTCACACATATTCTGTTCCATGAAACAGATCACAGAACTGCACAATGATGGGAAGGTCAGCAATCTTATTTATGCACTAGCTAAAGGACCTGATCACCTAGCTCGGGTATACAATCGTACAGTTCTGAATGGATATTTCTTTCGGAATTCCTATATAGAGCAGGACTTGAGTACCCAGAATAGTGGCATCATAGTCAAGGGCGATGCAAACACAGGCAATATTGATTATTACGGGGTGATCAAGAAAATCATATTTCTTGACTTTCCTCCTGATAAGGAGGTTGTTCTATTCCAGTGTGACTGGTTTGATGTGCCTCCTGCCAACAGAACTGAGAGTAAGGGGTATAAGAAGGACAAATATGGAATTATTGACCTTGACACTACTCTAAACCAATTCCAGGGAGACCCTTACATTCTAGGCCTCCAAGCTCAACAGGTTTTCTATGTGAGAGATGTGAAGAACCCTGATTGGGCATCTGTTATTAAAATGAATCCACGCAATTTGTTTGCTCCTTCTGTTTTAAATAGTGTAGGCCTTGATGAAGCTGTTGAAGCCGATGAAGGTGTTGAGGCAGATGTACTGGATGTTGTCGATGCAGAAATTACAGTGCCAAAAATTACAGTACCTGAAGAGATCACTAGTTGGTGCAGAAATGATGACGAAGGATCCAGCATTGATGTTTCAGTCATAGAAAATATAAAACCTATTGAGTTTGAAGATGTCCAATTCGAATCTGATGATGATACGGATGATGATGAGGCCTACGTAAATGATGGCCATGTTGCTCCTTTGGGACAAGAAGAATTGGATGATGACCAGGGGTTCTTTGTATAGTTTTTAATCTCTTGGTAAGGTGCTTTTCACATGTTTAAGCCATGAGTATAAGTTCCTGAACTGTTATGATGGTTACCTGCGAGAAATATCTCTCCTGAAGTTTAATCTGATATGAAACAGGTTGAAACAAGGCATGCCTGCATAGTGTCATATGTTGTGGCAAATGGGAACAAGAGCTAGTGCCCAACACTAACAATTTGGTGATGAAGAGAAGAGAAGAGTAGTTGATGTTCTTTTAGTGTTGTTGCTATTTTCCTTTTGACAGTGATGCTATGTACACACTGTTGCTATGAACTTATGGTCTTTTAGTGTTGTTGCCATTTTCACTACTTTGCCTTGAACTTATGGTCTTTTGTGTGAACAATCTATACAAGTATAGCTGCTGAAACTTATGTGCTACCATTTTGAAACATTTGTTATATATCTCGCTGAGATGGTTTGTTATATCCTACTAAAATCTTGTGTCATATGTCCTTGTATATATCTTGATGTAGTGTTGTTGATCTGGTGATGAATTCTTGCTGAAAATTAGTCTGGGATACAACTGTTATGCTGCTCAATTGGTGGCTGAAGAGCTGTTCAAATGAAGCCTGGGAGTGTTTAAAAATAGCTAGTATGCAGCCTTGCACAATTTCTGTACTTAACACATAATTTTATATTGAATCTCCTTTTTTAGTAACAGCACACATAAATACATCACATCAAGCAAGATACAGAAAAATTAGGAAGAGAATGTGTGGTGCTCAGTTCTCACGACTCACCTTTGTGAGAAGGGCACTGAGCTTGCCGTCTTTCGAGTGCCGAGCACGACCTTGCTACCGGAGGAGATCAGTAGGGTGAGTGGAGGAGACCCTGGCGGTGCAAGAAACCCTAAAGTGAAGGGCGTCCACAAGTGTGCAACTCTTTGCACGCGCGTAAGCGAGCATTCCTCCAAGTTGTGGTACCACCGATGTCCACTTTGCAAGATATGTGACTAAAATGCAACTTAGGTGCAAGTTGTGGTACCTAATGTTTTAATACCTCTGTAAACTAGTACGCCCCTTTAATCAGATCCTGCAAAAAAGTATAATAAATAAAGGAAAAAATTGGGAGCACGGTAGAGAATATCGTTGCAATATGCTGCTCCTTTTTGGCAACACTAGAGGATTGTTGCATTATGCTGTACGTATTACCATGGATGCTCAATTTGTCGCAATATGTAATAGTTATTGCAACGCAACGAAAGGTGAGGCAAAAAGTCACCCTATTACAACCAATACATGCTTTGTTGCAATATTATCTGTGACTAGCACCACATGTCAGAGGTGTTGCAATAGTATCTATGTACTTTGTTGCAATACCTAGCCGTTATTGCAACAAGATGACCAATTCACGCAACGGGACAGGACTGTCGCAATATCACTACCATATTACAACAACGATGCAGCTTGTGGCAATACATGGCTTCTATTGCAACAAAACGAGTACTTAGCGCGATGAAACGAAATTGTGGCAATATGTAGATCCTATTACCACGAACTGGAATTTTGTGGTAATATAGCATTTTATTGCAACAAAATATAGTTGTAGTAATAATTTTTGTTGCAATAGACCAGAATCCTTGTAGTGCATGCTCAAGTACGACGTCAAGTGATCTATGGCGGCATGGGCCATCCTTTTTTGTATGCCGGCAAGTGCGCTGGCATGACCACGGCCGAGAAGGCATGGTCGAACTCCCAACCTTTTTTGTGTGCCGGCCGCTGGCAAGCGCTAGCAGAACTGTGTGATGGTCCTTTTGGAGGCCGGCATTGTATGTCGGCCGCAAGCATGGTGACGACATGAACTTTGGGCGGCGGCATGGCTGCTGACATGATCTATGACCGCATGTCTTTTAAATTTATAAGCGGACATGAAATGGATCTCTTGCGTTGGACGCACGGCCGACCAAAAAAAAGAAATTGAACGGACACCGAACGGACGGTCGACCCAAATGGACAAAAAGCGGACAAAAACGCCATCCTAAAGGCGCGTTGGAGTTGCTCTCATGCCATCATTGAGCTACGAAAGGAGGCCTTTAGCTCATAATGGTGCCATGACAGCGAAAGTAGTGCACTAATATTCAGCTAGGGTGTAGGTACTATATATGTTGTATTAACTGTGTTGAACATGTTGTAATATGTAGTAGTAAATTATAACCCAATATACTATTAATTATGAGATTTTTTTTTATCCAGGCAATTGCTACCCGCAGCGTTCAAGTAAGATCAAACGCAACGACAGCGAGGGATTTTTCTCTACAATACGCCAAGGGCCATAGAGTAAAGTCATGCTCGTTAGTTCAGTCTCTGTACGATTTTTCTTTCCGAAAGGCCAAAGGAAGGCTCCTTGGTTAGAACGCGCGCTGTAGCCCAATCACGCGTTGAAGTATCCCACATTGACTACTTCGGACTCGTAAAATTTTGTATACTTAGCTTACTCTGCTATTCATAAATTGGAGGAGACCCCGTGCGTTGCTCTGAAAATTTGTTGATGAAAATTTTGACTGATAAGATGGGAACCAGAATTTAAAATACATATCCTATTATATTTGATTATGTATAGTTGTAATATTTTTGTTGAATATAAACAAAATAGTTGAATGAAAAACATTTTCTCATACATGGTTGAAGAGTGTAGTGGGTCTTTTCCTATGCATGATTTGCATGTTGAGATGGATCTTGTCCCATTCATAACTCTACGGTGAGGTGCCATGCTTTCGTGTTGAGATAAATAAGTCGGTGGGGTGACTCTCTTAGGCTCCTCTATCCGGTAAAGAGTGTATATTTGGATTTAAAATTTGTCTAAAAAAATGTACTTCTACCTTTCCAATGCATTTTAAAATAGAAATAAATATTTCTCTCTCATCACACGGTAATGAAGACCAATAACATTCTACACATGGTCTTCTTAATTTCTACATGCACTTAGCTTATTGGGGTTGGGTGATTAAAAAGGGAGAGATGATGACTTACACCTTTCTAATTCATTTTTACTCCACTTCATAATTTATCATAATATATAAACTTTTCACCGGATGGAGGGAGTATTTTTGAGTTGTCATTTTTAAGATGATTCAAAACTTTGTCTCTTGTATCCCTTTTTTATAGAAACTTTGTCTCTCGTATCCTTTTTTTAGAAACTTTGTCCCCACGTTGGCTACCCATCGAACAGCCTACAAGTATCCCGACTGACCACACCCGCCATTCGCGCGGCACTCAGAACACAGCCATTAGCCATTGCCATGCCGACCATGCCGTCCCCGGCGTTGGCCCTCGTGCTCCTCCTATTCGCGGCAAGCATAGCAGCTTCCCAGGCGGAGACTAAGTGCCTAGACTCCGCTGTTTCTCCTTCCGCAGCACCAGCACCACCGACAACGACAACAGCGCGTTCCTCGCCAACGTACTCACGCTCCTGGAGGCCCTCCCGCAGGCCGCAGCGCCCACGGGCTTCGCCTCCCTCTCCTTGGGCGCCGGCCACGACCGCGCCTTCGTCCGTGGCCTGTGCCGCGGTGATTCCACACCGTCCGAGTGCCTCGTGAACCTGCGAGCAGGCGTCCTCGACTACGGCACGTGCACGTCCAGCCGGAGCGTGGTATTCTGGTACGACAAGTGCTTCATCACCTACGCCGACACCAACGCCACCAACAACTACAACTACGAGTTGCGCTCGCTTGATATGCGCGTCACCCTCGGAAGCTCCGCCCGGAGTAGCCATGAGCCGGAGTTCTTCTCGCTGAAAAATCGCTTGGTGGCAAGGGCGGCCAGCGCCGGAGGCACTGGGCAGGCCAAGTTCGCCACCGGGGAGGCCGAGTACGCACCCAATGGGACGATGTACGGTCTCGCGGAGTGCATGAGGGACCTTAGCGGCGAGGAGTGCAATCGGTGTCTGCAATTATTGTCGACAGATTTGCCGTCGTGCTGCAACCGATATCAGGGAGGGACGGCGCAAAACTTCAACTGCCGCCTTCGGGTTCAAGCATATGCCTACTATGACCTGGCGCCCGACGCTCCGCCTCCGGCTGCTGCACCGCCGGCGCCGATCTCCTCGGTCGGTGAGTAAATTAATCAACCTCCGTATTTTATGCCGTATGGGGGAGGGAAGAAAGAGCATGCAACATCCACGTGCTTGTTACGTATGCTTTACCGTGCCTGGCCAGTTGGCAATTTGTGATTGGAAATACTACCTCGGTCCGGGTTTATTAGCTTCCTTCGTATTTTGTGCTCAACTTTAACCATAGATTTGACTAAAAAATTATAAGTTGTATATTACAAAACTTATATTGTTGGATTCATATTTGAAAGATATTTCTAATGATGTTACTTTTAGGGTATATAACTAATTTTTGACCATTAAATCAAAGGTCAAAATTTGAAGAAAACTACAAGAAGGACTAATAATCAGGACAGAGGTAGTAGAGGGAAGGGAAAGCCCACCCCGGGGGGGTTTACGGGCGAGAGAATTAGAGGGAAGGTTACGAAACACGCACCTAGATGTAGCATTGCTAGGGAGGAAAAAAAATTAGCAGTTGAAAGAAAATATCTGATGCGGGGGTGTTTGACCGAAAATGAAGGAACGTATGGGCCAGGGCAGGCCCCATCTTCTCATTCCAATCCCTTTTTTCTTTTCTCATAAATGGCAGATCTTTTGTGATAACTAGATGACACCTCGCGCGTTGCTGCGGGACTTTGTTGTCTTGGAGATGATAACGATTGGAATTACTTTTATGATAATTTTTTTTACATTCAATGAATTTTGTTTTATAACATGCATATCAGCACGATGATTTGAACAATTGAAAAGAAAGATATTGGAACACCCAAGAGCTGGAATAGCTCCTATCTTCCTGAATGCCTTGACCTTCATGGTTTTTTCTGAACATAGCCAAATGCAATATAAAGTGAGTAACGCCAAAATCTAAATGGCTCATATAGTAACACTTGGTACAAAAGAATAATCCAGAATAGGGACCCATCCAATTGTTGTAATTTATCAGGTGTGCAAACTACAAAAAATCCAGAGAATCTTAGGGGTCTTAATCACATTATATACACCATGGTTTTTTTGTTTCATTTGAGGAGTACCAAAATCTATCACTGTTACCAGTGAACAATCGTACTGTACGATTATTACAGCCACATCTCTTGTGAATCCACATATCCTGACATATGTATAGTCCAATCAATCAAACTGTAAGGTCCACAAGACTAAACAAATCAAATATTATCATGTATTCAAACTGACGTACCTAGCTGAGGAAGAGGCAGCTGGGCCAAATAGAATAGGCAATACAGTGGAAATAGTCTATTGAAAAGAGGAGCTCACCTGTGTGCCCATGCTTGGCGTTCACGCGGAAGACGTTGGGGTAGAGGCGGCAGTGTAGGGTGGTGAGTAGGAAAAGAGACGGACGACCCCACACGCGCCGGGCTCTACTGCGACGGTACAACGCTGGATTTGGAAGCCTTGGCGTCGGATGCCTCATCGCCTAGACGTCAACCATGATGCGATGCACTGTGTCGCTTGGCGACGACACGTAAGGCGTCCCAATCGAGACATTAGTTGATGGTGATGAGCACGTGAGAAGAGGGTGGACGACTCGAGTGTGCTGGCCCCGCTGCGACGTACAACAACACAGACTCCCGGCGTCCATCAATTCAACACGGTAGCAAGCAACGTGCTGGAATCGGATGCCTCAGCGTTGCACAGGATGGGACGGCGTCACCGATCGAGTTGGACGGAGGCAAGTGACGCTGAGTATCCGCGACGGACTGTGTGAGCGTCCTGAGATCGCCTGCTGAGAGATCGGCCGGATATACACTGGCGATCAGGCGAGTGAGCAGCTGCGCTGTGGTCTTGTCGACCGATAGTGCTACTCATTGGTGGGGGTTGGTTCGGCAGCTGAAACTTGCTTTATTGTACAGTATTGGAGAATACGACTCATTGAGAAAGGGGCAGAAGACGAATGTGACCAGGAAATTCAACCGGCAAGGGTGACGTGAGACAATTATGGAGGGAGAGGTAATCGTCAGTTCCTCCGCCAAACTAAATACCGGACTGGATTATGGAGAAGACAGAGAGGCCGGAGGGAGGGGTAGTCGTCAGTGCTTCCACCCAACTAAATAGCCGGTTGGAGAGGCAATTAATAGTTTAAT
Source organism: Aegilops tauschii subsp. strangulata (assembly GCF_002575655.3). NCBI lineage: Eukaryota > Viridiplantae > Streptophyta > Magnoliopsida > Poales > Poaceae > Aegilops > Aegilops tauschii. Next base: position 575,642,471 of record NC_053039.3, on the reverse strand, counting down.
ACCCGGTGGAATGCTGCATGTCTCATGACTGGGTGGGTGAAGAACTGTTGACGTGGCGGAACTGTTGACGTGGCTGCTGATATGTATAGCCTGCATGTAAAGAGAAATGGTATAGTGGGGAGGTGGCACATCGCTGATGTGGACGATGTGCATGGTGAGAAAATAGGGAGAAGTGGGGAGCAACTTCTTAAGAATGGTAGATGCATTTTCGAGGAAAGGTACCATATAGCCTTCTATTTTTATATAGCATAAAATTGGAAACTTCATGTTAGACAACTCCAGGAAAGCGAAATCACTGATCGAGGAGTGTTCTTTTCAAAGATCACTCCCACCTCCCTAGCTAGGTTGCGACAAGTGACGCAATGTGAGTTTTTTTTTCATACAACGTTTTTATCTCTTAAACTGTGCATCCAAATCTCGAACCATTTTCACTATTAGATTCTTTGCGTCGAGATCTTTAAAACTAGATCCCATGTTGATAGGTTTTGACAAAAAAATCACAAAAAAAATCCGAATCGGAACAACGTTTTTTTGGACGCCGATAACTGTCACACATGTGACAATGGACACCCGCCCACACGACCCTGTGTGGTCAAACTATAGTTGCCATGTATGGTCAAACATAATTGCCGTGTGTAATTAACTAGTTGCCACATATACACAATTGTAGTTGCCATCTATCACCGTGCGAGCGTCGTGTGGGCGAAGAGCAGTTCACCCACACGGCGACGCGAGCAGCCGTGCGCTAATGGACTAGATGGTGTCCGTGTGGGCGAGGAGCAGTTCACCCACACAGCAACACGGGCAGCCGTGCGCTAATGGACTGGATGCTGTCCGCAGAGGCGGAGTCAGGATTTCTCAAAGCCTAGGGCTAAAACTAAGTGGCTATAAAAAAACTCCAAATACCACGCATAGCAATGCATGTTATAAGTACACCACAAATTCACCAGAATGAAAAATATGAAAATTCATATTATGATGAGAGAAAATTTGATAAAATATGAATTCATTGGAAAGTTGGTACCAATTAATGAAGACTTTGTTCATTTGAGGTCATTGTTTGTTCACCAGCAATAATAGAAGGACATGGACTTGTAAATATAAATCAAGTAGTAGTATTTAAAACCAAGACATTGGACAGACTAAATCAATTGTTCATGTGAATGTTTGCGAAATAAGGACATGGGAACAAATTTGACTAAAGTAATAGAATTTTAACATCGCTGATTCACTTATTTAGGCTGATACAAAAGAACTAGGAAAAAAATATATGATACAACAAACTAGAGATTACCTATCATGTCCAGCCGGTTGTGTAAATGGAGCTGAACATTGGTTTCTTTTCATTATATATGAAATGAAATCGAGGGCATGGCTCCTCAATTCGAAAAAAAAAGTAAATGGAGCTGAGCAGAATAGACTGGTTGGAGGGGGCTGCGGCTAGATGATCCGAGATTCCGAACGCCGTCGGCCGGACGCAGCCGCGCAGGTCCAGATGTACGGTTCGTCGAGTCGAGAAGTCGAAGACTCGGGAACAGCGATGGAGAGCAGCGATCAGGCGAGATTTTTAGGGGTAGCGATCAGGCGAGATGGGCGATTCATTAATCATTATGGAGCGATCGTTCCTCGTGGGCTGCGGACGGGGCTTGCACTGATGTGCACGTCTGGGGCTGGGCCTTTATAAGTGTACAAACATGCAGTTCCTGCTGGACAATGTAGTTGCGAGTTGGGCCATGCCTGCGAGGAGCGGTTCACCCACACGACGCTGGGTGCTTACGTGACTCTCCACTCACATGGCAACTGCTTCAAAATTCGTGTAAATGGATCGAATGGCATCGAGTGCGTGTGGGCGTGTTGATAAGTGCCACACGTGTGGGCGTTATCATTTGAGTTTTTTACCTTTCTGAAATAGGCACGACTGTGCCTCTCACGGAAGCAAATTCATGCCTCCACGAGAAGTAAACCCGTGCCTCACGCGAAAAAAACACATTTTATTTTCTGTTTTCGAGAGGCACGCCCATGCTTCCCGCGAAAGCATATGCATGCCTCTCACAGAAGCAAAATTGTGCCTCTCCTGGAAGAAAAAAAGAGAAAACATTCTTATAACTTTCTTCCGCCTTTTCCTTTAACCAAAGGAGCTCTTAGATAGATGAATGTTGCAACTAAGATTATTACATTGCATTGAGGACGAAGTCAAATTATTGCAGTTCACTGTCTACAAAAACTATAGATGTTCTTGACTACAACCACTTCTGGCTCAGTGAACACAATCTCATTGGTACCAAAACTAGAACCAAATTTTGCTTAATGCAACATGCAAGAACAAGCTTAACTTGTGTAGGGTATGGTTGAAATGATTTATTGGATAGTATCCTAATCTATTCTGCCATGTCCATAGTACCAATAGTTTTTCTGAGTTAAAAATATCTTCCCTAGAGTGCCCCTAAGGCTCCAAGTGTCCAAAATACCTTTCCTACATAGCGATCATGATAAGCATATCCAACATCTACTAAGTACAACAATAAGATAATATAAGAATAACTAAGGGCTGTAAGGTAATATAACAATCACAATAAGGTAACATTACCTAGAGGAACAGTTATAACATCACCTCTCTTCGTTGAGTCGCTAAAGAACGATCGAGAGCATCATGTGCTGGCCCTTCTCAATCACCTAGGACATAGGTGAATTTTAGATTACAATCTATGCGGCACAAAAACATTTTGGCTATTGTAGGGCTTTCTACCCCCGAAGGATGCAAAAACTACTCCCGGACTCTAGCGGTACATCATGTGCGTCATCAGTTGCATCCACACAATCCTACGTCAATATGAAAAAACTTGTTTAATTGAGCTTCTAATGTTTGGAACATAACTAAGACATTTTGAAGTGGTTACCTTCAAATATGTATGCCATTTTGTGCTTCTTATATTCAAAGGTGTCTCATCAATGTGTGACATGATCATTCACCTCTAAGCTCACCAATTGCGTGCAACACTTGCTTGAAATATCGACTGTTGCATCTACAAACCTTCCAGAGGTGTCGTGAATCACTCTAAACCTTGTTTCATGCAATGGGGCAGACCTTGTTGAGGTGCTCGACACGGGTGATGGGGCAGTGAGGATTGGACGGCGGAGCTAGGGGGGAGGGGCCAGCCATCCAGCCCAGTTTTGTTGTACCTATTGATGTAATAGTGCGTGCATCATTTTTAAGAAGTTTGGTGCACTTCGGCCACCCTCAATCCAACGTAGCTGAAACCCAAAAGCACAATTTTACAGCCGGTTCACATGGTCATGAAGATGAAAACAGCCCACAAGAAAAAACACATTGAGCATACATAAACATTTCTTCCTTGATTGTTGTCACTTGGCCCCCTCTATGCCAAAATTCTGGCTTCGCCCCTGTTGGACTTGAACTAAAAGTGCTACGGTAACTCTAAAATCCCTGACAGTGTACATTTTAGACCATCTGACCCTCTCTTGCCACACATCTTGCACGCAGCAGGCCTAGCCATACAGAAAAAAACTTTTGGAATTGGCTTTTTTTTTAGAAAAGGAGGATGACCCCCGGCCTCTGCATCTGGGCGATGCATACGGCCACTTTATTAATTATTCTCACAAGACCTTACAAAGTAATACAACAGTAAGACTAAAGCCGCCGTCTAATCATCTCTATCCCGCTGATGAAGGGGCGTAGATAGCCTGGGCCTAATACCAAACAGACATCGCAGCCAAACCTAACATCTAAGACCTGAGAACCCATCCAGGACGCCTGCCAGGCATGGGTCTCGCCGGTCCGGCGTGCACTCAGATGCCGCCTCCGCCAACTGCCACCGCTCCATCTTCAGAACTGTCCTGATGCATCAACCTTGCTCGGTCTAGCTAACGTCGACGCCACCACGGCGCCATACGAGACCTCCTCCCTGCGCGCAAACAGCTGAACACGTCGCGGTCGCCACTGATACACCTCAGCGCCATGCTGCCAAGTATCACCAGCCGACACAACTTGAAGTCCTTGGAAGATCTGTCGTGCGTAGCACCTGCCGACCAGGCATGACAAGGCATAGCACCTGTCGGTCAGGCATGACTTGACATCACCACCGAAGCTCCATGCAAGATGAAGCCGCTCCACCTCCTGCCTCTAACCTCCAGCGCTGCTCCGCAAACGATGCTCCCAAGAGAGAAACGACACCGCAGTGCCGCCATCGTCCGATCTGGAACACCAGATCCTAGGGTTTCCCCCGGAGCAGCACGAGTGGGTCGACAATAGTTACACGACGATGCCTTCATCAAGGTAACGGCGAGAACGCCGCCATCGCCTGCCATTGGCTCGGTTTTCACCGGCAACCATGTCTCCCCTACTCGCAGCCGGGACAAGATGATGGATCTCGAGATCCGATCACCAAGCCTCTGGCCGGCCATCTCGGGAAGAAGATGACCACCACGTCCAGCAGTGTCACCACGCCTGGCACGCGTCGCCGCCGGCACCCCCATGGTGCCTAGAGGCCGACAAGCCCCGACGATTCCCCTCCAGCCGCCATGGCCCAGACCCCGGCACCCCCAGATCCAGATCGGATCGGGGTCCAGGGCCCCAAGCCGTAACCGCCGCGGAGGCAGCACCACTGGACGATGCCAACCCTCCAGCCCGCCGCCGAGTCATCGCCGGAGCTTCACCGCGCCACGCCGCCAAGCCACCGCCGGGATACCTCGAGCCGCCACTAGAGAAGCCGCAGCCGCCGCGCGTTGGAGAGGGCTCAAGCCGCAGTAGCCCCGCCGCCAGGCAGGGACGCCGCCACCCCGCACGCCCTCCGCCGCGCCGCTAGGCCCCGCCCAGCCCAGCGCCGTCCCGCGCCGGACGCCAACCGCGAGGAGGGGCAAGATCCCCGCCGCCACCAACGCCGGCCGGTCTTTGCCCGGCGGCGCTGTGCGGTGGCGGCGGGGGGAGAAGTCGACGAGGGTGGGCGAGAGGCGGCGGCTAGGGTTTCCCCCGAGGACGCTCGCGGGAGCGGCTCGGGGGTCCTGTTTCTCACAGGTCAATCGCGTATCTGACTATCTATCTATCTCACAGGTTTTGGAATTGGCATTGAATGTATATATGTCTACGGTTGGACACTTGGACTTGAGTATGCAAATGGTTAGATGTTTGGGTCAAACACGTGTAACCCGGACATAATAAGTATATGCATCATGGGGATAGTCAAAATAGACAAAACAAATCTGGTAGGCTAGATGCATGATCATGATGGCAACAGTCCTGGCGCCCGTGGCATGGTGACTGGAATGGCCCTGGCGTGATAGTTGAAATGTGTCTAATGATCTCGGCGGGCTTTGTCGTCGATTGTATTATGTCAATTGATCACTCGATCTCGTTTAAGCAAATATCATCTCCATGTATACTTTTGTAATGGTCTAGTCACGAAAATTCTAAAAACAGCCAATTCAGGTTTCTTTGGCTGGCCTAGGTGAGGGATGCTTTGAGTACCGTGTGAACCTAACTGCAGAGGTTACACATGCACCTAACATTCAAAACTATATATCTGGCGCCCCAAGTTTAACGTAGTACTAGCTTCCAGTTACGCCCAATTGATTTATGCGGAACAACATTGTGATCCGCAGGGCCACATGTGGATTCCCCTGCTGCCATTTCTGTCTCTCATGTCGGTGGCCGTTGCACTGCAGTTCGAAGATGTTAATGATTGAATAATTGTGTTTTGCAATGACCAATGTCGATGATGATAAATTGCTTCAAAACATGCAGGAAAGGGGAGATTACAACATGCCATCCTGTTTGTCGCCATTTCTGTTGGGACACTATTCGTCCTAGTCGCCGTGCTTGCTTGCGTTCGTCGACAGAGGAGAAGGAACAAGGCGAAGAAGGAACAACAAGGTATCTCATATTTCCTTATAAAAGCAAGAGGGTCCAAGGGGATCAAGAGAAGGCGAGGGATAGTTGAATTGCGTTTCTTGTTGCAGATAATGCAAGGGAGGGCATGAAATATATTAGTCTGCAAGTGTTAAGAGCTGCAACATCCAATTTTTCTATAGACAATAAACTGGGAGAGGGAGGATTCGGAGAAGTTTTTAAGGTATGTATTGTAAGTTGTTATGAACATTACATGATAATACAAAACCATACTAGCAAGACCAGAGAGAAAATTTGGTGAATTATTTAATTAAATCCAAGAACATAGTTGCATGTACATAGGGCGAATTGCAGAATGGAATGAAAATAGCCGTGAAAAGGCTGTCAAAGAACTCAGCTCAAGGGTTTGATGAGCTGAAAAATGAGCTAGTGTTAGCTAACAGACTTGAGCACAAGAATTTGGTGCCCCTTCTCGGTGTTTGCTTGCAAGAGAAACTGGTGGTGTACGAATATATGCCTAATGGAAGCCTACACACGAGCCTTTTCAGTAATTCTCCCGACTCCACTTGTTAAAATTTACTACACTTTTACACCACTAGTCTGCATATTCTGTTGTTTTTAGTTCCAGTGGTGCATGTGTGTACTGTGTAGCAGATTCTGAGAAGGCACACCAACTGGACTGGACGAAAAGAAACACGATCATCTCTGGGATTGCTCGAGGTCTATTGTATCTCCACGAGGAGTCTCGTCTAAAAGTCATACACCGTGACCTGAAGCCAAGCAACGTCTTATTAGACCTGGATATGAACCCCAAGATCTCAGACTTTGGTCTGTCTAGGGCTTTCGGTGAAGATCAGTCGATGGATATAACAAAACGCCCTGTCGGTACACTGTATGTACATGTCGATTGCGCACAGTTCTAGTCAAATTAACTGAAGACAACCTTTTTAGCTAGAGTCTTCATTTGGAATTAATTCATGCAGTGGATACATGTCTCCCGAGTACGCGTACTGTGGCCAAGTCTCTACCAAGTCAGACATGTACAGCTTCGGGGTCATAGTTATCGAGATTGTGACTGGTCGAAGGAACAATAGGTCACTGGAAGATTATGATACCGCCTCCAGATATCTTCTCAGCTATGTAAGGCATGGACGCATGTGATATATATACATAGAACATACCTAACTCATTTGTCGAGACAAGTGCCCAACAAGCTGCAATTTATCATCTACGTGCAGGTATGGGAAAAGTGGAATGCAGGATCGATGGAAGAGGTGGTGGATTCCTGCCTGGGCGGTCGTTACCCCGAGAGCGAGGCGCTAAACTGTGTGCACATCGGACTGCTATGCGTCCAGGAGGATCCCAGCGCCAGGCCAGATGCGTCCGAGGTAGTGCTCATGCTCGACAGCCACTCCACGTCCATGAATATGCGCACTCCCTCCAGGCCTGCGTTCTGCTTCACACAACCTGGCGTCGTCAGGCATGCTACGGCCAACGGCCAACTGTCTACCCCCGTTTCAGACAATGAAGTGACGATTTCGGATCTCCAGCCTAGGTAGGACGATTTCAGACAAGTTTGTATTAGTAATGCAAATACCTACCAAGGTTTTGAATTTTTCGGATGCAAAACAAATCTCGTGGGGCACCGGATTCCCGGTTACCGCGGTAACTGAAAAATACCGGGTGGTTACTTGACGATTTTCTTTCCATTTGAACAAGACTCATTCACAATTAAGTCAAAGCTCATTCAAATTATAAAATTCAGGATGTTTTGCACGGTAGGGTGATTTCTCATGAGATATCAAGATTCACAGTTATCGGGCGCTAACCGAATTTACCGTCTGGTAACGAAAACCTTGATACCTACTATGTCAGAGGATGATATGGCACTCACAGACCTTGACATGCTAAATTGTGAACTTGCATACACGTGTGATGTGTTTGAGAAAAGTTTAGCTCTCCCGTACTTTTGCGAGGCCAGCATTGGCAGAATCTAAACAACCCTCAAAAGGAAAGGGAAGAGAGCGTATGCCAAAGACCAAGGTCTTGAACCAGTTCCATAGAGGCAAGGTTTTCCTTATCCCTATCATATCGTCGATAGGGAGTATACGTGGATCTACGCTTTTTTCGAGTTGTATGTCGATCTACGCTAATAAACATGCCAAGTGGTGTGCAATACATGGACGGGTCATGTATACAGCGTCGGAGATGAGGGGGCCCAGCAGGGGCCTCCCCCCATGTCACAAGTCACAAAAAACATTGAATCCCTTACAATTGGTTTTCCTTGCTATAAATACGACGAGCTTCAGCTTTGTGCATGCTTTCTATGAATGGTATTGGTTGGATTTCAAAATATGTGAGCAAATTTGATTACCGTCAAGCAACAATGTATGCCGTCAATCATGCAAGTCCTCAGCCATAGAGGTTTGTCTTACTGCACCACGCTTCGGGTATTTGCAATAAATTACTATGTGCTTGCATTACATCTTCCGATATACTATATTTGTGTCTATGAGAATGCAAATTGCTGCAGATTTTGTACGTGTGCATAACAAGTGCCACGGGTGATAGAGCTTATTTACGCGTCACTATTTTTGTTTAGTAGCACTCTGTTTTCCTGTAATGCTGTGTTGCATTTTTTTTCGATAAAGGGCTTTTCATTGAATTGAAATATCGAGTTGATACAGACGCATCAAAGATCACCCGGCCTCTGCATAACTAGATGCACACAGCCAAAAGTTTGAAGAAGTCTAGATTAAAAAAATATGGCTAAACAGCCACAAGTAAACAATAAAGCAAGCCTATAGCGGGGCCAATCCAATTCGAAGATCACACCGCCATCCATGGGGGTAGAAAATCTCCCTGGCCGAACGCTCCAGCCGTGTAGACGCCATCATAAAAAGGTCTCTGTCCTCCGGCCGCTGCAGGATAGACCACATACGGAGCCATCGCGAGCATATATGAATAACCTGCATAGGAGAAGAAACACATTTACGGTTAAATACAATATCATTCCTAGTGAGCCAAAGTGCCCAACATAAGGCAGCCGCCCCCACAAGAATGTGTTTAGAAAATTGTTTATCTATTCCCCTCAACCAGTTGCCGAACATATTACGTGCACTACGAGGAGGGTATAGATTCGAGGCTATTTGGACAATGGCCCATACCGATCGAGCAAACTTGCATTCAAAAAATAAGTGCTTAATCGACTCATCATGGTGGCAGAAAACACATTTTTTGCAACCTAGCCAGTTTCGTCGTGCCAAATTGTCCCTAGTTAAGATAACTCCTTTAGTGAAAAACCATAGGAAATTTTTCACTTTTAGGGGAATCTTAAGCTTCCACAATTTCCTATTATCTATTGGTACCTTGTTATGAACCAGTGAATCATACATGGATTTAACCGAAAACTTACCACTCTGATGCAATTTCCATTTAAAGATATCCGGTTCCACTGACAGCTGGATGGCTCCCAGTCGGGTTAGCAGATCATCCCATGCTGCCAATCGAGGACCAATGAGGGTTCGACGAAAAGAAATATCAGGGTTTTCATGTCCCAGCACTTGTTTAATCGTGACAAACTTATGTCTAACTATCCGATATAAACTTGGGTATTCCACATTTAAGGGGTTGTTCCCCAACCAGGTGTCTTCCCAGAAACGTGTCTGGGAGCCGTCCCTGACCGAAAACGTTCCAAACTGGAAAAAGAATTCTTTAGCTTTCATCACCCCACTCCAAAAATGTGAATCACCGGGTCTCCAGTAGACTTGGGATATTGCTTTGGAACCCACGTATTTATTACGAATGATTTCCTGCCAAACACCTTTCTCAGTGAGTAATTTATATACCCATTTGCTGAGCAGTGATATATATTTTATCTCAAGATCCTGGATTCCAAGCCCCCCTTGGCTTTTAGGGCGGCACAATACGTTCCACCTCGCCAAACGATACTTCTTGGTTTCATTATCGCTCTGCCAAAAAAATCTTGATCTATAATAGTCAAGACGCTGGAGCACTCCTTCTGGGAGATGAAAAAAAAAAACATATAAAGAACCATATTGGTAAGGACCGAATTGATCAAGATTAGTCGACCTCCATAGGACAAGAGTTTGGCCTTCCAACTGGCCAGACGTTTCTCCAGTCTCTCTTCAACATGCTTCCATTCAGCTATTGTCAGTCGCCTATAGTGAATAGGGATACCCAGATAGCGAATTGGAAATTGTCCGAGTTGACAACCAAAGATTTCAGCATAATCTTGTGAAACTTCTGCGGCCTCGCCGAAACAGAAGAGTTCACTCTTATGAAAATTAATCTTTAGTCCAGAAAGATCCTCAAAGGCACATAACAACAATTTAAGGTTTCTGGCCTTTTCTAAGTCATGGTCCAGGGACAAAATGGTGTCATCCGCATATTGTAAAATTGATAGGCCTCCTTCTACTAAATGAGGAATGACCCCGGTGACTTGACCTGCTAACTTGGCCCTCTCAATAAGAGTAGCTAACATATCAGCCACAATATTAAACGGAATGGGTGGTGCGGGGTCCCCTTGACGGAGCCCCTTCCTTGTCTGGAAATAGTTGCCTACATCGTCGTTTACCTTAATAGCTACGCTACCTCTGGACACAAAGCTCTCAACCCATCTGACACCAAGTATCTGAAAACCCTTTCATATGTAATGTTTGTAACAAAAAGGGCCACTTTACTTTATCATAAGATTTCTCGAAGTCGATTTTAAAAATGACTCCATTCAATTTTTTATGATGAAGCTCGTGGACTGTTTCATGAAGGACAACAACACCATCCAAAATGTTTCGCCCTTGCATGAATGTTGTTTGGGTTGGTTTGACTACATGATCAGCCACCCCATTCAGACGGTTAGTCGCCACCTTGGTGAAGATTTTGAAACTTACATTGAGTAAGCAAATCGGTCTATATTGTTGAATCCGACTAGCATCTTTCGTCTTGGGTAGAAGAATAATTTCCCCAAAATTTAGGCGGGAAATGTCAAGTTTATGAGCATGTAGTTCATTGAACAACTGAACCAAGTCTGATTTTAACATGTCCCAGAAATTTTGGTAGAACTCCGCCGGAAAACCATCCGGACCCGGAGATTTGTTATGTTCCATCTGAAAAACCGTCGTTCGAATTTCCTCCTCAGAGAATGGAGAGGTTAGGAATTCATTTTCCGTAGCGGATACTTGCTGAATGTCGTGACAAATGGACTCATCCATCTCGATAGAAGTGTTCACAGATGGCCCGAATAAATCTTTATAATACTTAGTAATGAAGTTCTTTAATGAGGCCTCCCCCTCAATTCGACCCTCCTCCTGATCTAGAGCGAAGATTCGTTTCTTCCTATGTTTTCCATTGGCTAACATTTGGAAGTATTTCGTATTATCATCCCCAAGAACCAGTGAGTCAGTCTTACACCTTTGGTACCATTTTATTTCCTCCTCGCGTAAAAGGCGGGCTAGCTGCTCATTGAGATGACTTTTTTGCTCAATCTCCATGGCAGAAAGGAGCCTGACCTCCGTGATCTTATCTAAGGAGTCAATTAAGGTAGAGATTCGCAACTTCTCCTTCTTATAAATCCCTGCGGTGTGCTTGGCCCAACCACGAAGGAATTGGCGCAGCGCACGGATGCGATTGTTCCATCGTTGAATTGGTGTGTCACCACGAGGTTGGCGTTGCCACACTTTTTTTACCAACTCATGAAAACCCTCTCTAGTGAGCCATCGCAATTCGAATTTGAACTGATGGCGGCTATTACTGGGAGCAGGTTGACCGAAATCAGTTAGCAACGGAGCATGATCAGATAAAGCCTCAATTCTCTGCAGTGCTCTCACCGAAGCTAGGGGGTACTTAAATTCCCAGTCGGTGGTAACGAGCACCCGGTCTAATTTTTCGAAAGTTGGGATAGATCTGTTATTGGCCCATGTATATTGGCGCCCAGATAAGGTAAGTTCCCGCAAATCAAGACTATCAATAACAGCATTAAAAAGGAATGGCCATCTAGTGTCGAACCTATCGTTGTTTTTCTCCTACTGATATCGGAGAATATTGAAAATCCCCCCTAGTATCATTGGGTGTGGGTTTTCTCGGCAGGTATTAACAAGTTCCTTGAGGAAGGCCGGTTTAAACTCATCTTGAGCGGCGCCATAAACAGCAACCAAACTCCAAATGAAGTTATCAGATTTATTTCGAAGGTTGAATTTAATATGATACCCCCCCTTCGAAGTCGAAAGAAGTTCCAAGTAAGTGGAGTGTATGCCTAACAGAATACCCCCAGACCTCCCAGAAGGCGGTAACATGTGCCACTCGTAATCTTTACCACATGAAAAATGGTCGAGATCACGAGTTGGAAAGTCACGCTTGCCACAAAATTGAGAGCATAATCCCTAACACAATCGGAAATATGTTTATGTTTAGCCAAGTCACCAAGACCTCTGCTATTCCAAAACAGTCCTTTCATGATGAACCTTTCTTGTGTTTGTAAACTTTTGCCTTCTTTTTTGGCCGACCCTTTTTACTACCTGAATTAGACTTGTTCTTGCGTACCGACGCAACGAGCTCACAAAGCATAGTGTCGCGCATGGTGTCATCCAAGTCTACCTCAGTTGCATCTTTGACCAAATGAGAGAGGAGTCTGCCTTCATGATTGGCATCCGACTCCTCATCGTCCTCATCTGATACTAAGGGATCCAAAATATGCGATTTAGGATCAACCGTAAGCCGGTCGAACTCCATATGCTTAAGAGCCTTAACGGAAAAGTCTACTGCTGTTTTATTCCTTCCTAATGAAATACCAAGACTAGTAATATTTGAAGAAACTTTGGCATTATCAAAAGAAAGAAAAGATTTACTAGTAGACGTACCATCAAAGTCGAGGTTCCGCGATGCCGTTCTACGCATGGCCTTCCGCATGGAGTCCTCGTCAGAAGCTGAAGCCCCGTCAGCGTTAACTGAATGGCGGCCACTGCGTCTGAGAGATGTAGTCGTAGACACAGTGGCAGCTAGCGTCTCGGAGGCCCTGCAAGGTGGTGAAGATGGCTCCGGCGTAGCCGAAGCAGACTGAGTAGGCGGCAGCCTACCCTCCTCCTCGGTCGCCGAAGAGGCCTCCACGCTGCCCGGCAAAGGAGGCGCGGACGACAGCGCTCGAAGCTTCGCCATCGCAAGGTCGTGATCCGCCCTCACCGCCGGGGAAAAAATCACTCCCCGACGGCTAGACAGCCGCGACGAAGCCGAGGTCGGAGTCACCACCTCATCCGTAGCATCCACCCTCGGAGTCCCTGTCTCCAGAGACGCCGACGACTCGTCGCCCCGAAGTCGAACGCCGGGAGCAGCTGGTGATGATACCGACAGAGTAGGCAGCGCAGGTATGCGAGACGGCGAGGAAGCACACCCTGGCGCCAAGTGGTCCACATCCGACCGATCACCTGGCGGTGTCGTACTCTGCATAGGCTGCAGCACAAGATTAGGTGACGATCTTCAGAGAGGATTTGGTGACGTGACGGCAATTAATTTTCCCGCCGCCACCGGACGTGAGGGTGCACCAGAAGGAACGATCGTGGCTGAAGTTATCTGCATCGGAACAACACCTCCCATGGTTGTAGTGGCCGCCGTGTGAGTGGTAGAAGAGGATCCTTTCGGCCTCTTGCTCATGTCATTAGGCCTTGACATATCCTCTCTGTCATGTCCCTTGTCACCCTCAGAATCGTCGTCTTGCTCCCAAACTCGTGGCACAAAATCAGCATCCACTCGGAAGTCATCATCCTCCAAAGTATACCGGAACTCATATCCCTTTCTCTGAACAACCACGTCCGACGAGAGGGAGTTGCGAGTACTCATCTTAAAAGCGTCCAGATTAAGCACGCCCACCCGTATCCGAACAATTCCCCGGCGGCGCAAACAAAGGAGATCGACATCCAAGGTGGCGCCAATAACAGAACCAACAGCCCAAAGGCCTAAGAAATGCCGAAGTGCGTGAGGTGCTCCATGAACATGCACCCAAATCGGAATCAGCTCAAAACGATATGGGATATCCTCGGACTGCCATGCCTTGAACTCCAGTGTTACGTTATGTGATTTGATGAAGACCGTAAACCCGGTTACTCTCAGAAGCACCTCTTCACTAGGAAACGACATGAGAAAAGCATTCTGGCCGTGAGGAATAGCCTCCCACGTCCACTGTTGCTGATACTGCGCAATCTTGGCTACCTCTAACTCCACAATGCTGGAAGTGATAGAACCTCCCGAGATCGTGACAAGAGCTGTTGTAGAACTCTGTGGCGCTAAATCTGCTCTGCACACATTATCTGGCATCTGAAAGAAGGCCATATTCTCAGTACCATATCCACAAAGCATTGCCGCCGGCTTCGGCAACTTCAGAGCCGGGCACCGCCGCAGTGTCATCGGGTGGTTTGATTTGTTACAAATGAAACAGTATTGCTGGGTCTCACAATCCTCAGCCAGGTGTCCCGCCGACTGACACTTGGTGCACCACATCTTTTTGGTTGCAGTACCCACGCCTGAAACTGTAGCGGGTTGCATCTGAACATGCTGCTGAACCGGTGCCATATGAGATTGAACTGTAGTCGCAACAGCCACCGGGACGAGAGATGGCACTCCCTGCGCACCATGAGCAGCCGTAGCAGTTGAGGCGACGTTGGTGGGACGACCACCCTTGCCCCCCTTCGGCTTCTGCGGGCGCATGTTTCCCGCCTGCCCGCCGGCCGCGGAGATCGCCGGACTTGCATTAAAAGCAATGTGCTGAACGCCAACAGGGGGTCCCAAGCTCTGCTGCGGGAGAGGACCAGCCGGCTGATACATGTACGCCGGTGACTGGTTCTGCATGTAGCCGACCGGAGCATGAAATACCGGCTGTTGTTGATAGTACTGATGCGGATGGTTAGCCTGATAAAACTGCTGCTGAGGTTGCACAGGCACAGGACAAGCAGATTGCGATGGAGGAGGCACCATATTGGCCAAGTTGGTGTTGTGAGCTGGCTGCTGCGACGGAATAACCGGAGCAAACACACCGGGCGCGAAGCCCGGCGCGCCGCCCGAAGACGAGCCGTCCGCCGACAGCGGAGCGACGGAGGTTGGCCGGACAGAGCCGGAGCCAGGCGGCGCGGACGCCTCACGGGACATCGCAGAGGAACGCATGATGGCCGCGAAAGAAAGAGGAAGATTAGGGTTTCTCCGATGACAAGACCTGTTCCACATATGAAACAACCAACGGTTGAGATTAACCATGCGTAATGGACGTCTAGGATCAGACAAACCTGGGCTTGGTTGTGGGCCCATCGACAGAGCCGGATCAGGCGATCTGGGATGCACAACGGACGGAGTGATCGGTGACCTTGCCGGCGTTGACACCGCCGCCGTCGCAAGGCCGGCAGGCATGACAGCGTCGCCCAAAGTACCGGGGGGGGGGGGGGAATCCTTGGAGGCGGAATGGGTCCGATCCATGGCCTGACCAGAACCCTAGATGAAACCCCCGCCCCAGCAGGTCCTCGTCGAGTCGGCGCCGCCACCTTGGTAGAGATCGCCGGCATTAACGGAGCCATCTCCCCATCCTTTTGAGCAGGACCTACCGGAGTAGAAACCCGCCGCAAAGAGGGTCTCTCCCACACTCTAGAGGCGGGTGTAGGATACCCGATGTCAGCCCAAAATTCCGCTGCGAGCTCTTCGTCCGATTTGCGTCGGCGCGATGCCGTAGCATTCTTACCCGACGAACAGTCCTCTTCCTCATCCGAGTGAAGACACGAAAAGCGCGATCCAGATCCCGTCGCCGTAGATGCCGACCACCCCGGCGCCAAGGTTAGACGCCGACGAGAGGAGAGCCGCATCCGCTTTAAGCCCCCAGTGACGGCCCTATATATGTTGCATGGCTAATGTTTTTGATATCTAAAATACCTCCATTGTCTTGGGCTCTTGGCTCAATGGAAACTTGTATGCAACCAATGTATTATTTTGGTTTAACTTTGCTGACATATTATTTCACTGAATCACATAGTGTTTGATTAAGGTTTGTATAGGAATCCACCGTTAAAATATCAATGAATTTTCACTTACCGCACAAATTGGGCTAAAATTTATTCCCGTACTTTGTCTTTTTTTTTTACTTTTATTGGAAAACAAATTTTGCATGTTTGATTGGTCATGACCTGTTCTACTCTTAACTTATTGACCGAACAACTCAAGGTTTCTCAGCTTTTAGTCGGCATAGGATTATGGAACTCATTAATTAACTATTTAGCTGTTTTTTTTGAAACACCAAGGCATATTTTATAGAGTTTTGGATGAAAAATGGTCGTACATGAACTCTCTATAATTACATATGTAGGAGAAATACAAGGACGGTAATTAGTTAGTTATCATGGAACAAAATGAAGTTCGTCTTTCATGTACTACACGTGAGACTTTTCATAAGTTAATTTACACTCTCCATTGACAAATTTAAGACGTTTTGGACATAGCACAGCTATAACATTTTAGTTTGAGCTCTGATTTTCATACCATATGTTAATAAGTCACAGTAACGTTATGATAATGTGGAACTATTTTATCTGAATATTCTATGGTAGTATTACAACTTAACCAAATGGAACATATTCCTATATACAGTAATGTATTCAAAGTTGGAGAAGTCTGTTCGCTTGCTTCTATAGGACCACGCCATCCATTTACAATCACATGTTGCACAAAATACTATTATTCCATGTTCAAAGTCACAAAAAATGCATTACCGTAGAACCAATCTTTGAGGCGAACAATATCAGTCGTTGGATCAACTTAATACTACACCTTGAATTTGGTAGTATGATGTACCATAAAAAAAATCTTTTCTAAACAGGGGTTCTTATCACCACGTGAATGATACATGACCAACATGCATGTGTGACCAAGACTATCATCGATCTGGTGCCTGGACTATCGATGGACGAGCTTAGGTACTGCTGTGGCTCCCCACTCCCTCTGTGACAGAAATAGAAAACGTACCGTCGTGTTGTACATGCATTCAAATTACTGTGGTAGCTCATGGGGGATTTCAATGAAGCTATGTGGCAGTGCGAACATTTGTCTGCCACCCCACGCCCGGCTAGCCAAATTGCAGCATTCCGTGAAGTTGTACAAGATTGTGAGCTCCATGACCTTGGGTTTGCCAGAGCTCCTTTCACTTATGATAATAGAAGGAGGGGAAGAGCAAACGTGAAAGTGAGGTTCGACCGTGCTCTAGCTGACGATCGGTGGAGGGACAATTTCTCAGATGCTAGTGTGGTCCATTTGGTTTCTCCATGTTCGGACCACCTACCGCTACTTGTCCACCTGCAGAAAGAGGAAGTACTACCTCCGAGGCAGCGACCGAGGCAGTATGAAGTTTTTTGGGAACATGCAGGTGAGCTGCCTGAATTGATCCAGCAAGCATGGGATGCCACAAAAACTACAGGTAATTTAGCAGCAGTCACGGCAGGACTGAACCAGGTGATGGATAAATTGCAAGGATGGAGTAGACGCAAATTTGGTAATGTCCTGAGAGACCTTGAATGCACACGTAAAAAACTGGATCACCTAGTGCAGACCAATGGAGATCCACGAGAGATAAGAAGGTTGTCAGATAGTATGAATGAACTGCTATATAAAGAAGAACTCCTATGGCTGCAGCGTTCTCGTATTAGCTGGCTCAAAGAGGGCGATCGAAAACGAAGTTTTTCTACAGTAGATCCGTTTGCCGAGCCAGGAAGAACAAGATTAAAAAACTGAAAGATGATGATGGTGTATGGCAGACTACACCCTCAGTCATGGAGTTAATGGCCACTTCCTTCTTTAAGGAATTGTTCACCAGAGATCCTTCTTTGAATGCTGATGAGACAATTGGCTTGATAGATAGAAAAGTAACAGATGAAATGAATGACTCACTTTGTAGGGATTTTACTAAACAAGAAATAGGCGACGCGCTGTTTCAAATAGGTCCCCTGAAGGCCCCTGGACCGGATGGATTCCCAGCGAGGTTTTATCAAAGAAACTGGGCGGTTTTAAAGGACATGATTGTTGCGGCCCACTAGTAGAAAAGAGGGCTTTGGTTCAGGCCGGGTCAGCCCATTAGTCCCGGTTCAGTCCAGAACCGGGACCAATGGGGGCACTGGTCCCGGTTCGTGAGGCCAGGGCCCTGCCGGGCCTCGTGGGGGCATTGGTCCCGGTTCGTCTGGCCCCTTTGGTCCCGGTTGGTGGGACGAACCGGGACCAATGGGCCTCGCTCCTGGCCCACCACCATTGGTCCTGGTTGGTGGCTTGAACCGGGACCACAGGCTGCCTTTTAGTCCCGGTTCATGCCACGAACCGGGACCAATGAGGTGCCTATATATACCCCTCGCCCGCGAGCAGAGCACTCCAGTGCTTTGTTTTTCTCTGGCCGGCGAGGGGAGGGCTTTGTGGTGCTCTAGCTCACCTCCTATGCACATGAGGTGTTCAATGAAATGCCCGAGCCACACTAGTTAAGCTTTCTCCTCTCGAAGCTCGACCTCAAAGCTCCATTTTCCTCGAGATTTGTCTAGGTTTAGCGGCCCGTCACGTCCCATTCCCGTCTTCACCGCCGTCGATCGCCCGCGCCGATCTCGTCGCCGGCACCACCGTGGTGAGCCTCTTGTTCTTATCTTCTTTCTGAAAGAAAAAAGTTCTTACTTTAGATAGATACTTGTCTAATTTTCTTACTATTTTATTGCTTGTTATTATATAGTGCGATGATTTTGGTATCCGCCCCCGTCGGCCCTCGTCCTGTCTATGATTCGGATGTGGTATATATTATCTTTATAACTATTGGTTCATTTATTGTTTATGAAAATTATGCTGACCAACGTGACATAGATTTTATTTATCTAGGAGGTATGTGAACAGGAAATTCCAACCGACCCAATTGTCGAGAGGTTAAATTTAGTTGAAGAAGAAAACAATTTCTTGAAGGAAAAAATAAAAAAAATTGAGGAGGAGAAGATGATATTGGAGTTGCATGTTGCGGATGTCGTCGATGATCACAAGATCAAGATGGATGCAATGCGCTTGAAGATTAGAAAGATTAGAATATATGTCATTCATACCGAGGCTTGGTATCAATATGCCTTTGGATCAATTGTTACCTTGGTTGCGATTATGATCGCATTTGTTTTCGCATTGAAATGTTTTACATAAATTCAATGTATGGTTTAATTAATTAGATGCTCTGGAGAGCTATATGTTGTTAGACGAGAACTATGTATGTACTTTGGTTTTAATGTGATGATGAATTTCTATTAATTTGGTCACTTAATTATCTATTCATGATGTTCTGTAATGGTTTTTGACACACTTAATTATATATAATGCACGCAGATGAACGGGCAATGGATGTACGGTGACAGACACACCTCCGAGTACATTAAGGGCGTGCATGATTTTCTCGAAGTGGCTGAGGCAAACAAGCAGAATGGTTTTATGTGTTGTCCATGCCCTAAATGTGGGAATACGAAGTCTTACTCTGACCGGAAAATCCTTCACACCCACCTGCTTTACAAGGGTTTCAGGCCACACTAATGTTTGGACGAGGCACGGAGAAATAGGGGTTATGATGGAAGACGACGAAGAAGAAGAGGACGATGACAACTATGTGCCCCCTGAATACGGTGATGCTGCAATGGGGGAAGCTGCTGAAGATCAAGAGGAACCAGACGATGTGCCCAATGATGCTGCAACGGGGGAAGCTGCTGAAGATCAAGAGGAACCAGTGCCCGATGATGATGATCTCCGCCGGGTCATTGTCGATGCAAGGACGCAATGCAAAAGTCAAAAGGAGGAAGTTCGATCGCATGTTAGAGGATCACAAAAAAGGGTTGTACCCCAATTGCGAAGATGGCAACACAAAGCTCGGTACCGTACTGGAATTGCTGCAGTGGAAGGCAGAGAATGCTGTGCCTGACAAAGGATTTGAGAAGCTATTGAAAATATTGAAGAAGAAGTTTCCAAAGGATAACGAATTGCCCGACAGTACATATGCAGCAAAGAAGGTCGTATGCCCTCTAGGATTGGAGGTGCAGAAGATACATGCATGCCCTAATGACTGCATCCGCTACCGCGGTGCGTACAAGGATCTGAACGCATGCCCGGTATGTGGTGCATTGCGGTATAAGATCAGACGAGATGACCCTAGTGATGTTGACGGCGAGCCCCCCAGGAAGAGGGTTCCTGCGAAGGTGATGTGGTATGCTCCTATAATACCACGGTTGAAACGTCTGTTCAGAAACGAAGAGCATGCCAAGTTGATGCGATGGCACAGTGAGGACCGTAAGAAAGACGGGAAGTTGAGAGCACCCGCTGACGGGTCGCAGTGGAGAAAAATCGAGAGAAAGTACTGGGCTGAGTTTGCAGCTGACCCAAGGAACATATGGTTTGGTTTAAGCGCGGATGGCATTAATCCTTTCGGGGAGCAGAGCAGCAATCACAGCACCTGGCCCGTGACTTTATGTATGTATAACCTTCCTCCTTGGATGTGCATGAAGCGGAAGTTCATTATGATGCCAGTTCTCATCCAAGGCCCTAAGCAACCCGGCAACGACATTGATGTGTACCTAAGGCCATTAGTTGAAGAACTTTTACAGCTGTGGAATGGAAACGGTGTACGTACGTGGGATGAGCACAAACAGGAGGAATTTAACTTGCACGTGTTGCTGTTTATAACCATCAACGATTGGCCCGCTCTCAGTAACCTTTCAGGACAGACAAACAAGGGATACCACGCATGCACGCACTGTTTAGATGACACTGAAAGTATATACCTCGACAAATGCAGGAAGAATGTGTACCTGGGTCATCGTCGATTTTTTCCGACCAACCATCAATGTCGAAAGAAAGGCAAGCATTTCAAAGGCGAGGCAGATCACCGGAAGAAGCCCGCCATGCGTACCGGTGATCACGTACTTGCTATGGTCAATGATTTACACGTAATCTTTGGAAAGGGTCCCGGCGGACTAGCTGTTCCGAATGACGCTAAGGGACACGCACCCATGTGGAAGAAGAAATCTATATTTTGGGACCTACCCTACTGAAAGACCTAGAGGTCCGCTCTTCAATCGACGTGATGCACGTGACGAAGAACCTTTGCGTGAACCTGCTAGGCTTCTTGGGCGTGTATGGGAAGACAAAAGATACACCTGAGGCACGGGAGGACCTGCAACGTTTGCACAAAAAAGACGGCATGCCTCCGAAGCAGTATGAAGGTCCTGCCAGCTACGCTCTTACGAAAGAAGGGAAGGAAATCTTCTTTGAATGCCTGCTCAGTATGAAGGTCCCGACTGGCTTCTCGTCGAATATAAAGGGAATAATAAATATGCCAGAGAAAAAGTTCCAGAACCTAATGTCTCATGACTGCCACGTGATTATGACGCAACTGCTTCCAGTTGCATTGAGGGGGCTTCTACCGGAAAACGTCCGATTAGCCATTGTGAAGCTATGTGCATTCCTCAATGCAATCTCTCAGAAGGTGACCGATCCAGAAATCATACCAAGGCTAAGGAGTGATGTGGCACAATGTCTTGTCAGTTTCGAGCTGGTGTTCCCACCATCCTTCTTCAATATCATGACGCACGTCCTAATTCATCTAGTCGACGAGATTGTCATTCTGGAGCCCGTATTTCTACACAATATGTTCCCCTTTGAGAGGTTCATGGGAGTCCTAAAGAAATATGTCCGTAACCGCACTAGGCCAGAAGGAAGCATCTCCATGGGCCATCAAACAGAGGATGTCATTGGGTTTTGTGTTGACTTCATTCCTGGCCTTAAGAAGATAGGTCTCCCTAAATCGCGGTATGAGGGGAGACTGACTGGAAAAGGCACGCTAGGAGCGGACTCAATAATATGCAGGGACGGGCATTCTTGGTCTCAAGCACACTACACAGTTCTACAGAACTCTACCTTGGTGACCCCGTATGTCGATGAACACAAGAACAGTCTGTGCTCCAAACACCCGGAGCAGTGTGACGACTGGATTACATGTGAACACATCAGGACTTTCAGCAGTTGGTTGGAAACACATCTCAGAGGTGACACCACTGTTTGTGATGAGTTGTACTCGTTGTCCAGGGGACCATCTTCGACTGTATTGACTTACAAAGGATACGAGATAAATGGGAATACATTTTACACGATCGCCCAAGATGAAAAGAGCACCAACCAAAACAGCGGTGTCCGCTTTGATGCAACAACCGAGAGGGGAAAGGACACATATTATGGTTACATAATGGACATATGGGAACTTGACTACGGACATGATTTTAAGGTCCCTTTGTTTAAGTGCAAATGGGTCAATCTGTCAGGAGGCGGGGTACAGGTAGACCCACAGTACGAAATGACAACAGTGGATCTGAACAATCTTGGGTACACTGACGAACCGTTCGTCCTAGACAATGATGTGGCACAGGTTATCTATGTGAAGGACATGTCTACCAGACCGAGAAAAAAAAAGATAAGGAAGCGAATACATCATACGATGAGCCAAAGCGCCACATAGTTCTTTCAGGAAAAAGGGACATTGTGGGAGTGGAGGGCAAGACAGACATGTCTGAAGATTATGAAAAGTTTCATGAAATTCCTCCCTTCAAAGTCAAGGCTGACCCAAGCATCCTGATAAACGATGAAGATTATCCATGGTTACAGCGCAATAAGCAAATGACACAAGCGAAGAAAAAGTGAAGACTTTCTCCCACAACTATTATGATGATACCATGCCAACTTTGTAACAGACGAGTATGATACCATTGTCCGTTTTGTACACGAAGTGCATCCAGTTTTTGCCGTAACCTTCTCAACTTTCTTGCACATGCTATGTGGATGAAATGATGATACCATGCCAACTTTCAACCTTTTCAGAGTTCATTTGAAATGCTTTTCAATTTCAGGGTCTTATAGCTCAAAATAATCAATAAATGCATGAAAAATAACAAATGAAGTCAGAAAGGGTTGAAAATTGATGATGTCGCTTTGAATGGTGCATTTTGAACAAACAAAAAGTCAGGAGTTCAAATAAGTTTTAAAAAATGAAATCCCTTTGTAATAGACGAGTTTCCGTATGAAATCCTGATACTTCGAAAGAGATTGTCCGTTTTGTACACGAAGTGCATCCAGTTTTTGCCGTAACCCTCTCAACTTTCTTGCACATGCTATGTGATGAAATGATGATACCATGCCAACTTTCAACCTTTTCAGAGTTCATTTGAAATGCTTTTCAATTTTAGGGTCTTATAGCTCAAAATAATCAGTAAATGCATGAAAAATGGTGCATGAAAAATAACAAATAAAATAAATAAGTAATTAGAAACAAAATAATATAAACTTTAATCAAATATATAAGTAGAAACAAAATAAAATAAACTTTAATAACATAAATAAAATTTATGAAACTAAAATTATCAAAGTATTTTCTGTTCAAAACATTATAAGCAACCTCTAGTATTATTGAAACTAAAATTATATAAAATTGATGCAACTAAAATTATCGAAGTATTTTCTGTTCAAAATCATTGAAAGCAAAAATAATTTTCATAAAGAACTTTTTTTGTTAGAAACTTTAA
Source organism: Aegilops tauschii subsp. strangulata (assembly GCF_002575655.3). Taxonomy (NCBI): domain Eukaryota; kingdom Viridiplantae; phylum Streptophyta; class Magnoliopsida; order Poales; family Poaceae; genus Aegilops; species Aegilops tauschii. Next base: position 575,619,011 of record NC_053039.3, on the reverse strand, counting down.
TAGAAAAAAGAATTATCATAAAGTAGAATAAATAAGTAATTAGAAACAAAATAAAATAAAATAAATAGGTTTTTTGTTGTAAGTAGAAACAAAACAAAATAAATAAAGCAAAAAAGAAAACAAAAAAACAGGCAAAAAATAAAAATTATGCCACCTACTAGGCCACCACGGCCTGAATACGACTAGAAACCAATCCATGGGCCATGATTCAGGCCCGCAGAAGGCGCAGTAGGCCCACAGGCATGTATAGAGAGGTTAGGCCCGTAAGCCTGCTTTAGATAGGAGCCCGACAGCTCAGGCGCACCGCACCTTATAAACAGGTGCGGCTCTCTCTCAGCTAGCGAGGTGGGACTAAACTCCCACCACCACGCCGCTGTGCAAGGCTTTCCGTCCCGGTTGGTGGCACCAACCGGGACTAAAGGGTGCCTTTGGTCGCGGTTGGTGGCAACAACCGGGACCAATGCCCCCGCTTTAGTCCCGGTTGGTGCCACCAACCGGGACCAAAGGCCGCCGCTTCCCGCCCTTTGGGCTGCTGAAAAGAGGCCTTTGGTCCCGGTTGGTGGCACCAACCGGGACTAAAGGTCACCAACCGGGACCAATGCCCCCCCCCTTTAGTCCCGGTTGGTGCCACCAACCGGGACCAAAGGCCGCCGCTTCCCGCCCTTTGGGCTGCTGAAAAGAGGCCTTTGGTCCCGGTTGGTGGCACCAACCGGGACTAAAGGTAGCATTGGTCCCGGTTGGTGCCACCAACCGGTACCAATGCTCTTTGTATATAAGCTGGACTTGTGAAATTTCACAACTTCACCGTTAGTTCGTGCCAGACGCCCCAGCGCTGCTCCTCGTCGCCGTCGCCGTCATCGCCCCTGCCTCCGACACCGTCGCCGCGCCGCCCTGCCTCTGATGCCGTCGCCGCGCCGCCCCTGTCCCCGACCATGCCGTCGCCGCGCCGGCCCCTGCCCCGCGCCCGAGCCCCTTCCCGCGGCCTGCCCCCGTGCGCCGGCGCCCTCGCCTCCCCCGCTGTCGCCATCGCCAGACGCCCCCGCTGTGAGCCGCCGCGCCGGTCCGGCTCTTTTTTTATTTTGTATTAGATTAATTTTTTGTCCATATATATAAATGGTATATTTGTATGTATGTGGCTATATGTAAGTTCAGAGCATGTTTTTTATTAGATTAATTTCTTATTAGATTTATTACATTAATTTTTTTGTTCACAACATGTTTTTGTTCATATATGTATTTTTTTGTTCATATGTGTATTAATGTTTTTGTTGTATATATGTAATTTTTTTCAATGTATATATGTATGTGGTAGCTATATATGCATGATGAGGGGGGTGGGGGTCGATATACCCCCTCCCCGATAATTTCAACATGAGGGGAGGTCGATACCCCCTCCCTGATAACATTTTTTAGAAAAGTTTTATATATCTAGCTAGGAAGAAAGGAAGAAGGAATGAACTAAGAAGAGGATTAAGAAGAAAAATAAGAGGAGAAGAAGAAGGAATAGAGGAGAAGAAGAAAAAATAGAGTATATTTTTTCTTCTTCTCCACTTTTTTTATCTTCTACTTCCTCTTCTTAACTTTTATCGGGAACTCCATTCCAAAATAACTTCGACATGATGGGCGGTCGATATATACACCCCCTCTCGACCGGGATGACTTATACCACGGGAGCACGCCCCCCCTGGCCCTGTCGCTCGACCAAAACTCTCGAGGACACCCAAACCCTAGAAAAAAACGATGTCGGTCTCCTACCCCCTCCCGCCGCGCCCCTACCCTTGAAGCGTTGCCGAGGCCACCCCAAACACGGAATAAGCTAGGTCTACATTTGCACTAATATATCCACCTGCTGTCATGTTTGTGTAATAATTGCCATGTTGTAATATTTGCAGAAACAATGGAGCACGGACGAGACGAGGAAGCAGAAGAGGTGTTGGGGGACATAATCTTAGCCGGAGGTGATATCTTGTCGTATCTTAAAGACAATGATAGTCTGAAAGAACAGGGTGAAGAAGCAGGCTACCGTGATCGAAGAGTGGAGGAGGAAAGACATGATTATGATGGCTCCGGTGACCCAATGCTGGTGCAAGAAGGAGCCCGTGGTGACGGCTCCGGTGACCGAACAGAGTCCGGCGAGGTAAATATATTAGTTAAGCCTGTGCTGACTAGCTAATTGATGCATTCATTGTTTTGGTATGTACACATATTAATTAACTCTCGTCTTTCTTCTTTTTTCTAGCCCTCCAGATCGAGCACAACTTCGGTAAAGAGACGGGGCCCGAAGAGAATGTTGCGCTCGGATGAAAGGTTCGAGATCACAGCAATCGCGCGCGACCGCCAACCGATTGAACCCATCTGGACAAAATTGCCCAGCTCGGCGAACAAGCGAACCAATCGTGCCCCCCATTGAAGGTGTTTAGCGACATCGTCGCTAATGATCCGAGGATGGTGCCCGGTTATAGCAATCTTGGAGATTACCTGCCCGACGATGTACTTTATGATATCTTGGAGGTGGACGAACACAAATATCATTACGGGAAGCCTCTCGTCAAAGATGAAAGATGTCTAACAACGATGATGCGAAGATTACATGATTGGTACATGAAAACCTGCAAAGAGTCTGGGGGAGGAATACTTTGATGCTGAGAGTTAAACTGGAGCATGACCTCGTTGGAATTGAACTGTTGAATGTTCCATTTCAGGAGTTCTTCCAGTTTTTCAATCAAAAGGCCCTCGATAAATCAACGATCACTTGCTACTGTGTGTAAGTAGTACTACTTCTGTCATTAAGTCTCTCTATATAGGTCAGCTCTTTCATTGCATGTATTTATAATTATCCTCACTATATTATGCAGATTGAAGATCGCCGAATTGAAGAAAAGACAAATCGGTGATATTGGGTTCATTAACACAAATCTCATAGATGCAACTGAGGTTAAATATCATGCCGAAAATACCGAGGCCAACTTGCTACGATCGTTGGTAATAAAGGAAACAAAGATATAATACTCTTTCCTTACAACTTCAAGTGAGTGTTACTGTCTTGTGCATATTCGGTTTCCCTTATTAGTCCAGGTTATAGTAATATAATTGATGACTTATGCATGCCGTGCGCAGCTTCCACTATATTCTCCTAGAGATTAAGCTTGAGCAGGGAGTAGTAACCATCTTAGACTCGAGATGAAAAGATCCCCAGGACTATGCGGACATGACTCAAATGCTCGAACAGTAAGTTAAATCGATCATTATCCACCATATCAGCAGCTTTGTTCATTTCCTGATATCAAGTAATTGTTTTCTTTGTCTGGCAGGGTTTGGAGAAAATTCACCAAAAAAGCTCCGGGACTGCCGAAGAAGCTGCAATTTAAACACCCGAAAGTAAGTACTATAGTAGCATGTTCCGCGCATCTCCTAGTGATTCAAGCGCTAGTTTCATCAATACCATTTAGCATGCTTGCTTATCAGTTTGATTGACCTCTATTTCTTGTAAAGTGATTGTGGCAGGAACCCGGGAATAATTACTATGGATACTACGTTTGCGAGTCCATCCGCTACACGACCTGTGAGCGGGGCTACTCTGACCAACAATATGAAGTGCGTAAGCAATAAGATTCACAATTTTATTTTATTACCATCATTTGTGTTGAGTTTCATTTATTCATATATATATGTATTGACCCCCTTCTTCAAATTAGATCTTTCGGATGCGGGATGAATTCCTAGCACCAGATCGTATGCGAGCAATTCAAGAGGAATTGGCGGCATTCTTCCTTGACCACGTGATCGCTGAAAACGGAGAATACTATGTGGACCCTGTGTTCTTACAATTTAATTAGGAGATTATATTGTAAGAGATAATTATTATATATATGTAGCCGGTAGTGTCGGATAGATACACGAGAACTTGTTGTTCGACCAATCTCTCGGAGAAGGAGAGGTGGTCGATATCACTTCTCTCTGTATGCATATGTTCATGACGATCTTCTGTTTCCTTCATTTGATTACTAGCTAGCGTGTCTAGTCCTCTCCATACGTATATAGTACGTAGCATCGACCAAGCACGAAGATAAGAGAGGACACTTCTCTCTATTAATTAGCTAGCTAACACAATATATGAAACACCTAAATTAACCCCCCAAAACCCCCAACCCCCCCCCCCTTCAAAAAAAACCCCAACCCCTGAAATGCTGACGCGTGGATGCCTATTGGTCCCGGTTAGTGCCACCAACCGGGATCAAAGGCCCTCCTGCCTGGGCTTGCCGCACCGGCCACATGGAGGCCCATTTGTCCCGGTTCGTGTAAGAACCGGGACTAAAAGGTTAGGGCATTAGTAACGACCCTTTAGTCCCGGTTCAAAAACCGGGACAAAAGGCCCTTACCAACCGGCACAATAGGCCCTTTTTCTACTAGTGGCCGTCCGGCTGTTCTTTGCCATAGGGCACATGCCATCAGAGACAAACTCAACGGCAATCGTGTTAATTCCGAAAACAGATCAGCTTGAGACAATTAGAGAGTTCTGGCCTATCAGTTTGTGTTCAGTTCAGTACAAGATTGTGGCTAAGTGCTTGGTGAACAGACTCCGTCCAATCCTTGGGGATATCATCTCTTTGAACCAGAGTGCCTTCGTCCCCGGCCGTATGATTACTGATAATGCCTTGGTAGCATTTGAATGTTTTCATGCCATTGAGCACTGTAAAAAGGAGCAAGATTCTTATTGCGCTTATAAGTTGGATTTATCAAAGGCGTACGACAGGGTTGACTGGGAATTTCTTAGAAGAATGATGCAGAGTTTGGATTTCGCTCCCCGATGGGTTGACTGGATTATGTCCTGTGTGACATCGGTGAGCTATCCGGTAAAATTTAATGGAACCCTTCTTGATTCGTTCTGCCCATCCAGAGGTCTTCGCCAAGGTGATCCGCTTTCCCCTTTTTTGTTCTTGTTTGTTGCTGATGGCCTTTCCGCTCTGTTGCATCGTGAAGCATCCCAGGACTCTATCACGCCGATCAAGGCTTGCCATCGTGCCTAGATGATACCTTGTTGTTCTTCAAGGCAGACAGCGAACAAGCAGAACGTATTAAACATGCGCTTGAGATATATGCTAAAGGAACAGGCCAGGTGATCAACCCTAACAAGTGCTCTATCTTGTTCTCTCCGATTTGCCCAACTAGTACCCAAGAGTGCATTAAGGGTACACTGCAAATTACGCAAGCAACCTTTGAAGCTAAATACCTCGGCCTCCCGACACCAGATGGCAGAATGAGTAAGGGTAAATTGAAAAGCCTACAAGGGAGTTTGGCAAAATGCTTAATGGAATGGGAGGACAACTATCTCTCTATGGGTGGAAAAGAAATAAAGATCAAGGCGATCGCTCAGGCCCTCCCGGTTTATATTATGAGCATCTTCAAGGTACCAGCGGGGCTATGTGAGGAACTCATGAGAATGATTCGTCGCTTCTGGTGGGGTGCGAAAAAGGGTAAACGAAAAACACATTGGGTCAGCTGGGACTTTGTGGTGAGAGCTAAAGGAAAAGGTGAAATGGGGTTTAAAGACCTTCGGACGTTCAATCAAGCCCTCTTAGCACGGCAAGCCTGGCGTCTTATTCAGTTTCCAGAAAGTCTCTGTGCACAGGTTCTGCGGGCCAAGTACTATCCGGATGGGTCCATTCTTGACACTGTCTTTATCGGGAACGAATCGTCAACATGGAACGCCATTGAGCATGGCCTGCAATTAGTGAAGCAGGGGTATGTTTGGCGGGTGGGAAATGGTACTGACATACGTATCTGGCGCGACCCGTGGTTGCCGAGAGGGCCTCCCTTTAAGCCAATCACGCCGAAACGACGGTGCCGACTGAAATGGGTGGCTGACCTTCTAAATTTTGATGGGTCTTGGAACATTTCACTCCTCAGACAACACTTCTATCCGGCTGATGTTATAGAGATTTTGAAAATAAAAACCTCTCGCCGAGGGGAGGCTGATTCTATTGCTTGGCAACCAGACAAGCATGGTCGTTTCTCTGTGAAGTCGGCGTACAATTTTGCAAGGGATGATATCTTGGCTCGAAAGGGGACTGTTGCATGTAGTACTCGGCCTGATGGCTCAAGGCCGGGGTGGAAAATGCTATGGAGTTGTGGAGCACCACCCAAAGTCAGTGTGTTTGCTTGGAAAGCTGCTAGGGAAGCACTGGCCACTAGGCTGAACAAGATGAAACGCCATATGGAGGTTGATGGAGTGTGCACCATTTGTGGACAGGAAGATGAATCAGTTCATCATGCACTCGTATGCTGCCCCCACGCTCGGAACTTGTGGAATGTTATGAGGCTAGTTTGGGACCTGCCATCGGAGGAGGTTCTTAGTAGAAGAGAACCAGATTGGTTGTTGCTGCTCTTACACGAATTATCTGAGACCCAACGGATGCTTGTGCTCATGGTGTTATGGCATGCTTGGCATATACACAATGAGTTGACTCATGACAAGCCACTGATTCCAGTAGAGGTGTCCAAGAGGTTCCTTTGTGATTATGCGCAATCACTGTTGACAATCAAGCACTACCCACATGCGGATATTATCAAAGGGAAACTGCCGCCCTGTCTTGCTAGCTATTGAAATTAATTAGCCTACTACTAGTAAGTACGGGGATTTCTAGTTTAGGTTCCATTACAGCTGCGTATCGTAGTACATGCATATCCCCATTGGGACTTGGCTTAACCATATTACTTGTACTTTAGTGCCAGTCGGTCGCAATTGGCTTTGTCCTATGGCAGCTAGCAATTCAATTTGAGTGCTCCTACACAGACAGCATATATAACTGCTGGAGTACGTAGTGTGCATGCATAAAATTTGTACGTCTTCATCATCTTTTTCGCTCCTAAAACTGAGATGGTACTGGAGCTTCTTTCCTTGGGAGAGCGAGTGTATGTGCGCGCTAGCTACTCGCTGTCACATGAATGCAATGCATGAGGTACATGTCCGAATGGACCACTCGATCGGCAGCACTCGGGTCGGATCGAAAGCTGACACGTTACATGTCCGTGTACACGTGATCCTCGCTTCACTGTGTGTGTTAGGCACATGGATGGCTCAGTGATGCAGCAGCTAGCAGCTCTCATACTCGTAGGAAGGAGATGATGACAAACAACGTAAATAAGTATATAAGTCCAGTTTCCTCTCTCGAGTAACACCCAAAGCAGACTGCCAGAGCAAGATGCAACAGCAGCACATACGTGTAGTAGAGGAGGGGCAATGCATCCGGGAGGAAGAGTGAAGAATTGCTGCCAGCTCGCCTGCAAACCAGGAGCACCTCAATTTGTAGTACTTGAGACATTTATGGACATGGTCTGATCACAATTTTGACCAATGGTCGAGCACTAATGTTGTATACTTTACATAGAAGAATATATATACCCGACAAAATTTCAAGTATTAACAATTTATTAATTTGTTAGGTTGTCCAATAGATAGTTCTTACACATTTATCGGGTCTTATTGTCCGTTACCATGTAGGTTCTCTGACATAGCTACCGGATTGTTTAGATATAATCGCCTGATTTTACAAAATCTATTAGCATGTTTTCTGATACAGCTATCATATTGTTGATACAATTACCGGGCACATATTAGGGATGCAATTACTATATTCTTTGATAGAGGTAGGCTATTCAAAAGGCCTTGTAGTTTATAGTCCCTAAGTGTTAGAAGTGAAGTTTACTTAAGAAATCTTCATGCATGTTTAGAGACTAAACACTATACGCCCATTTGCATAAGGATGTGGCTAGGTCTCAGTCGACCGAGACTTAACCAAGCATTAATCAAATACATATCATATAAAAAATAAAGAAAACAAAAGAAATTAAATTTCATGGATCTCAATGTAATATCTCATGACTATAGCATCGACTGAGACATAATCAAGTCTCAGTCGACTGAGATTTCGCAATACTGCTTGCATAAAAGTAGGTAGCATAGCATGCAACCCCATGCAAGGCCAATGCGTATTGGTTGGGGAGTTCACTTAATTTCGAACGCTACCGATATTATTACTCATGCATCCATACATGTGCATTACTACATTTGGAACGTACTGTATGATCGATTACGAATCGACCCAGCTGGCCAGCCAGTGTTCCTACTAGGCATGCATACATCACTGCTGGAGTAGTTTGCTCTAGGACTCACCGAGGGAGAAGATTAACAGCATATATATGCTTTCATTATCTTTTTCCTCTGCTACAGCCTACAGGAGCTAGGGAGGAAAGAGAGAGGGGGTAGTCACATGAATGCATGAGTTACATGTTGGTGATTAAAGCACCAGTGCTGCATGCTACCTAGCAATCTTAATTTTCTTCACCGGAATGGAAGGATTTCTGATTCCTGTCTAGGTGACGACGACAAGAACGAAAAGGCAAAACTGGTCCGAGCAGCTCAGCTACCATATATACTGCATGTGTGTTAACGCTGGGTGTGTCTGTCTTTACTCTCTCCAGTTTCCTCTCTCGAGCAACCAACACCAAGAGCACAGAAGACTGGCACATAGAGATAAGAGACATGCACATGCAGCAGCAGCACGGCTTGCAATATTGTTTCTCACTCTCTCAGAATCCGAGGACAGCGGTACAAGAGCTCATACCATCGATAGTCCGGGCATGTACGTAGGTCACATAAACAAGATTTCCTGGGTGAGCTTGTGGCTTCCTTTTGCAATTTACTGAATATTTCTTTCATTATCGGGAGAGACTTTAGTACCTTGAGACACTATGGAGAAAAAATAATTGAAGGGTTGATCTAAATATAGAGCTCACTAATATCATGATTTACCTCGTGAGTTGTACAATTGAAGAGTTGATTTAAATATAGGGCTCACTAATATCATGCTTGATGCGGAGCCCCATCGGCTCCAACAATCACTTGAAAAGTAGTGTCCTCCGCAACAATCACTAATTGAAGCAACCGACAGCTCCGACTTCGACGACGAGCAACAGAAGGGAAATATGCAGGACTTGCGCCGACTGTGCCCTCCGCAAACGACTGCCGAGTGTCTGACATCGTCACCACCTGGACTCGCTCCAACGCAATTCCGACTTCAAAGCAACCAAGCAACCACGGAAGAGCACCTCGGACACGCCGGGAAGAACCGACTACCGAAGACCACGCCGCGACCCAAGCTCCTCTAGACGCCATCATCGTTGCCAAACAGAAACTAGCGCCCCGCCTCAGCAAACCATGCGGCGAAGATGCCGCCATCGACGGCGAAGATGCCATCATCCACCAGTCTCTCAGTCGTAGCCGGCTCCGAGACGATGCCCCCAAGGAGGAGAAAGACGCTAAGACGCCTCCATCGCTCGATCCAGCGGATCTAAGGTTTCCCTCCGGAGCCAAAGCCATGGGTAGAAGGAGGAGCACCTTCACGACAACGCTTCCAAGAAAGATCCAAGGTTTCGTGACAACGCTTCACCGGAGCCGACGCCTCCGGCGGCGGCGAGAGGAGAGGGAGGTGCAGCGGGGCCTGCTCGAGCGCGCAGGTGCGTCCCGGCGCGGCCGCACGGGAGCGGGACAGGGAGAGGGGGAGGGCCCGACTCGAACTCCTGCGCGGGGAGAGAGCCGGTGAAGACGGCGCCGGGCTTCGGGATGGATTGAGAGAGGACGCTGGGAGGGTTCCGGATATGTGCTTGGCTGGGCCTGAGGTGGCCGGAGGAGGGAGATCAGCCGGCGGCGGCGGCGGTCCCTGATGAATGACAGACTCAAATTTATGACACGAAGCAACGCACAAAAGCTTGCCGGCCTACGTGTCTGAAAATTGAGCCGAGGAATGACAGACTCTCTCGGTCTCCATTTACCAACACATCTGTCGTGTATAAATGAGTACTCACCCCTACTGTACTCATCAACTTGAGTAGATACTAGATAGAGTGAGCGAGCGAGAGCAGAGGCAGTGAGTGAGGGAGACTCGCATGCACTAGCTGAGCTATGGCCATCATCAACTCCCCCACCAAGCCGCTCCTGTGGACCCTCCCGGCCTTCCTCGTCCTGGGTCTCAGGGACGGCGGCGAGCGCGCCACCGCCCGGGAGTGGCTCTTCCTCGGCTCCTCGCTGGCGACGGTGCTCCTGCTCTGCGTCGTCAAGGCAGTGGTCGCCGCCAGCGGAGGAGGGAAGATCATGCACATGATCCGCTGGAAGAGGCTGCTGCTACGCGGGCTGCTGCTGCTAGCCGTCGGCTTCATGGCCTTCTCCTGCTTCCTCGCCCTCGAGGCCGTCGCCGGCAAGCTGCTAGGCGAGGAGGGGTCATCCGTTTCCTCCTTTAGCTTGGTCCGAGCTGGGTGCGCCGTCGTCGCTGCTGCCACGCACTTCCAGTTCGGACGGGCCCTCGTCGCCGGGGTGTAGATAGAGTACTTGTCTGCCAGCCGGCCGCTGGAGATTGCTTAGTACTAAGTAACCAAGTTAGCTGCTTAATGCGCAAGTTAGCTAGATTTCCCCAAACCCCAAAGTTGATGTCCGGCCTTCTGCCGGAAAGAGATCAACATGTACTGCGTGCGTGAGTGGGTGCAAGCAAAGCTAGATCGAATTCCCTGCGATGTAATGGCCGGGTAGGGTGTGTTTGTAATCTCCAATGTTTTTGTTGACCACTGTCCCGTTGGTTGCATGTTTGTTCGATTATGCTCAAACAATTCACACAATATTCAGCAGGTGGAGATATTCCTATACGAAACAACTATACAAAATATATACTTTAATAGTTGCCGGCCGCACTGCGGATATTGCACGGGGGCTTGGCATGGATGGCAGCCCTGGTACGTCGTCGTCCTGTGTTGTGTAGAGGATGCACGGGGCTACGCACGAATGGCAGCCCCGACACGTCGTTGTCGTGAGCAGATAGTGTTCATCGTCGTCCTCAAGGGAGTTGACGGGAATTGCTCAAGCCCACCACATCGTCGAGGGAGTCGACGGTGGAGAGTGCACCAGGGGCTACGCAACCTGGCATGTCGTCGCCGTTCTCGAGGGAGTCATTCCTCGGAGAGGACAGCGGCCGTGTCCTAGTGACGATGAGCACGGCGGCAGTGGGATTTGGATGCACCGTTGGCCTGGGAGAGACAGCACAACACATCCTGAAATCTCTAATTGTTCTAGGGTTTGGGAAGAGGCAGACTATCGTGAGATCTTCTCTTTACATCTACCTCGTAAGAAATTTTTTGACACCCCATCGTGAAATATTTTATTCAGGGACACGTCCATGTGATTACAAGCAGCAGGTCCCAATATGCTATTCCCTTGTTGTTTTTTCATATCTACTATTAGATTAAGTACATATCTTCTCCGTTGGTTTAAACTTAATTACCACTGTCCACTTAATAGAAGCCTAGATGTTCCTGGTTTCTGTGAGATTTTCTAGCCTATTTATCTTTTTCTGGTTAGCTTGTTATATAATAGATTTGAGATTTTTTGTGGCATCTATATAGTGCTTCTCCGGCATTAATTTCAGTTCATATGGTTTCTTCTAATCCGGGGGTTTGCCCTCCTTTTCACAAAATAAGGTTATTGTTTGTCTACCGTAAACATATTTGTTTAGCCCGAAATGTGTCTAGAGATGATTGTTTTTTTTTTGGAATTGGATTAGTGTTTTTCTAGTAAGACTCAGCAAAGACTACGCATTACTGTGTAGCTGTTATAGGCTGAGTGTATTTAGGCGACACATGGCAACAAAAGGTTCATTGCCGAGTGCCCGTGAGTAAACACTCGGCAGGCAAACGGCCAAACCCAAGGCAAAAACATATTTTCATTTAGTGAACCATTATTAATTGGCCATGTTAGCTGGACACAGCGTGTATAGCTGATTAGTCTTGGAAACTAATTCCCGTGATGTTACTTGTTTAAGTTAGCTAGCTGGCCAGCTAGATGTGTGTTTGTAATCTACAAGAATTTGGTTAACTCGCAATGTAAACGGTGCCTACAAGTCCTGCTTACTTAGATTTAACTAGCTTGGTAATTACAAAAGACTTTATTGAACTGTTTGACGATAAGAGGCTTAAACTGGACCCGGTTCAGATCCTTAGGTTAACTAACCTCCGGCATCAACTCAAAAAAAAAAAACTAACCTCCGGCTGATGGATTATCATCTCGTCAGTTATCTTTCTTGTCTTCGTTTAGTCAATCAACAAAGTACATACCATAGGTTGAAATTGCACTTTGTTTGCTCATACTACCATGCATGAGCCATGCTCTGCTCACTTATTCTCTTACATGGTTTCAGTGAACACGTGGTTAAGAATTTTTGGGCCTACTTAACCCATAAATCAGGACATGTACCGCCACGTGATAAAAGATCAACATGCATCATGTATGACCATAACTGTCATCTTGGTAAATGGTAACGCTTCAAATTTTGTTGCATACGTGCAGCAGTACGTAGTATTCATTAGAACGGGGTGCTATCCGCTTGGAGGCCAGGCGAGCAGCACTTATTCACTCCACCGGCCGGACGCCTATGCATTGTTACTCAGAGCTATGTATGTGCTGCTGTTGCGTCGACGTCTGTGTCACTCTTGGCTGTCTGCTACCAATTGGCGTTGCACGAGAGAGGATACCGGAGGAGCACAGCACATGAGAGAGAGAGAGAGAGAGAGAGAGAGAGTATACACAAGCACCATTAATCGAAGAACCTAGCTACTCTCCATTTCTTTGTCATCGCTCACCTACTAGGCACTAGCCAGAAACAAGGATAATCAATACTCTCCACTCCGGTAGTTTCCTTGCTGTTGCTGGCGTGCACAGAGGTGATACATGCACAGGAGGCTTGTGTGCCAAGAATTCTTTAACATGAGAGAGAACTTTTGCTCCGCGTAAACGCCTTGATAGCAATCTTTCAATCCTTGAGCTTAATGTTTTTTCACATCCCCATAAACATGTCAAACCTTTCAACTTTCTTTTCCTCCTTCATCTCATTGCGCTTAGTAGCCGCCACACCTTCTCGCTTCTTCTTCTCGTTCTCCCACACACCCCTTCCCTCGACCTAGCCTCCCGGTCAGTCGGTGCAAGACCTCCAATGGCCGAAGCACCACCTTCAACAATTTTTTGAGCGTCGACGGTTTTGATGGAATGGGCCATGCTGCTCCACTTGCTTTGCACCGCGAGGAGGAGGAGGAGCATCATGCCCGCGCCGCCGCAGCCCAGCCGGTGGTGCAGCCGCAGCAGCAGGCCGACGTGGCCCGGGCCTTGGAGACAGCGTTACCCTGGGCTGGCCCGGCGCCGGAGCTGGTCAACCTCACCGGCCCCGGCTTGGACAACGAAGACGCCAAGGGAAGCGTGTGAGGCGGCGCGGACTTCTTTTTAAGTTTAATTAATGGATATAGTGTTAATGTGGACTTTGGCTAGCTGTTGACCAGTGTTTAATGTGTAATTCTGTGCGTGTATTTTTTCAAAGTCCGCGCTTACGAAATATTGGTCGGGCCAGCGTTGGGTGTAAGCGTCGATCCAAATCAAAAAGCGGACATGAGCGTCCGCTTGGCTGACCTAAACGGATAAAAGGCGGACAAAGTCAGCGTCTATTTGGGTCGGCCCATTGAAGTTGCTTTAACCATTTACCGTGTTACTCTGGAGACCAGTGGCAGAGAAGCCGGGAGAGAGTTAGAAAGCACGCTAGGAAGAGATCTAGTAATTTCTCAATGAAACGTCTGTCTCTCACACATATTTTTAATTCGTCTCCATGCAAATTGACATTTGTTTTACTTTTTGCAGTTTGCGCAAGTAAACAGTCTATAATATCCTTATCTATCAAGCATCAAACAAAGGATTCCCGCAAAAAAAATATCAAACAAAGGTGTCCAAGGTTATTTAAGACATTGCATCATTCACAACCGAAAATAACTTGTTGAAAACTTACATGGTGGACAGCCGGCTTATGCTGCCACCAGCCTGTAATCGGCCATGCGTGAGAAAAAATATGGAGGATTTGAAGATGAAGTGCATGTTAACCACTTTGCTATATATATATATTTTTTGCGAAAATCTTAACCTCTTTGCTGATAGATCCAAATATCCTCCTCTTAACCAGCCTAAAACTTTTCATGCCTGTTAGTATTAGCACAACCTGACCACTACATATGCACCAACCACCAATCACCAAGTCTTTAGAGAGAGAGAGAAAAATTAGGATGCATGCATGCAGTGAAGTGAAGTGTAAATCAAGGATCGAGCAGCCAACAGAGTTACACAACACAAGATGTATTTCTTCCAAACCATGGAATTAAGAGAGCAACCGGCCGGTGGTACAACTTCTGCTTCCTCTTCTTGTTCCTAAACCCAACGAAACGCACTCCCTAATAATAAGAAAACAAGAATAAGTAGATTGATGCCTTTGTCCACGCACGCGCCGGACACATCATTTGGAGATCGAACACCACCACAAGTTCACAACCCTAATCAATTTAGACAATCCCACCGGCCTCTTGTTGGCTCTCTACTCTAGAACGCTCGACGGAGCTTCAGTGCACGGAGACGACCCCGGGCTGCCCAAACGGCGACGAGATGCGCGGCGGCGAGCGCCACGATCATCGCTATCCAGTGGACGACGCAGTCGCAGGAGAACTCCGTGGTCAGGGCGGCGAGGGCGAGGAGCGACGAGGCGAAGGAGAGGTTGAGGCCGACGACGAACAGCACGCGCAGCTCCCACGCGGTGGCTCTCAGGTCGTCGTCCGCCATGCCGGCCCAGAAGAATATCCCGGCGGCCACGGGGGCGATGCGGACGAGGAGGTAGCGCACCCAGACCTCGTGCTCCTGGAGATCCATCCTCTCTGGTCCTGCGCAGCCGGCGAGAAGGCTCGTGCCCGCCGTCCCGACGAGGACCACCGCAACTAGGAGGCCGAGCGCCACAGGCGCCATTGCCTTGGCGACGCCCATGGCTTCTTCTTCTTTCTGCTACTACTATGCTCTCTCACTCACTCTGGCTGGCTGGCTCTGGCTTGGTTGGCGACGAGTGTTGGGAAGAAGAGAAGGGGTGTGTGGGTGTTTATGTAGCCAGAGTTCGGTCTAGGCCACCTCTTCTCGGGTGGGTAGCGTGTTGGTGTGTCCATTGGATTTGATGCATTGTAATCAAGTACTCCTGCATGCACGCTGCCGTGCTGCAAGATGAGTACAAAATAAATCCTGTGATAATATATGCTATAGCTGCAGTACTATGAATGATACAGTATAGTAGTACATCACATGTTGTGCACGAACGTACTCTAGTACTCCCTCCGTCCCAAAATTCTTGTCTTAGATTCGTCTAGATACGGATGTATCTAATACTAAAACGTGACTTGATACATCTGTATTTAGACAAATCTACGACAAGAATTTTGGGACGGAGGGAGTACTACTCAGCAGCAGCATATCTTATGCAGCACAGGTCACGCAAGTGCAAACCTGGTAACCCCTACTAAGCTAGAACCGGAAGTCTGTCGCTATTGGACCCCATTAGTGATATAGATCTCCTCCCTCAACTCAAGCCTAGAGTACTAATCACTGAATTAAAAACATCAGCGTGATGAGAGTGAACCATCTTATTTTTTCTTCTCCATAGTGTCTCAAGATATTAAGGTCTCCCCTGATAATGAAAGAAATATTCAGTGAATTGCAAAAAGAAGCAAGCTCAACCAGGAAATCTTGTTTACGTGGCCTAGGTACGTCCCCGGATTATCGATGGTATGAGCTACTGTACCATTGTGCACTTGTGCTGTACATCTTGTCACATAATGCAAGGCATGTTGCTTCTGCATGTGTATGTGGAGCATGTCTCTCTATGTGCCACTCTGCTTTGCTCATGCTGTTGGCTGCCCGAGAGAGGAAGCTGGAGGAGCACAGCAAGCAAGCAAGAGAGAGAGAGAGAGAGAGAGAGAGAGAGAGAGAGAGAGAGAGAGAGAGTAATAAAGACAATCTCCTTACTATGAATGAGTATGAGAGCTGCTGTTGCAGCATGGCCGAACACGGAGCCACCCATGTGCCAAGTAGCCTTCACATGCCCTCTCTCTCTATATATATCTCTCTACATCCTGTCCTGTAGCGGAGGAGAGAAAAAGATGATGAAACCTTGATCTTCTCCCTCGGCGAGTCCTACAACAGCCTACTCCAGCAGTGATGAATGCACTAATTAACACTACTCGAAATTTTTCTACTGTTATTAGTTTCCTGTAACAATCCGGCAACTCAATTTGTGGGCGTCTAATACACCGGACCGGAGGGAGTAGTACTAGCATTTTCTTGTTTGGAAACCCAATGAGAGAGGTGGGAAGCAGCCACACGTTTAGCCAACGTCCCGCAGGCTCTAACCCAACGGCTTTGTATGCCTGGCGGCACCCAAATGTAATGCACATGTATGTATGCATGCGCAATAATATTCTGCGCCAGTTTTGTGATCACATGTTGTCGGCAGGTGCTACAGTAAGGATCCTGCAGTATTGACTTTCAACACAAATGCTGCAGCATTGTGCACCATATAGATCACATCATATTGGATCACATGTTGTGCAACAACCTATGCTACTGGCCTCTGTGCTAGTACTACTAACTAGCTAGGACCTGGCCTCTGTCCTGCCGTGCATGCATGGTGATCAACCAATGGCCAAGTGAACAGAACGCAGGGCATGGACCACTGGCCAAAAGGATGTGTAGTGTAGGGCTTTTTACTAGCGGTCAAAGAATCCGAATACGTTGGTGCTGCAGTAAAGGCGGTGTCAGAAGATGTACCAAAGACAATATTCTGACTTGATTACAAAGTGGCTAAACTTAACCAATGTCTGTGGGGCTGTGCTTGAGGAAGGATCTATCACCACTCAAGAGCTGAAACACAACTTCTCTGAGATTTGGAAGACCAACTGGCCTTGGCAAGTGAGACAATTAACAGAGAAAAGGTTCCTGGTCAGATTTCCACCTCACAAGAGCTCCCATCTATCAACCTCAAGAAGAAAGGAGTGACTGTCTCCTTTGATAAATGGGATGGTGATGAAGTGGCATATGCTGAGCTACAGGAAGTTTGGGTTACTATGATGGGAATACCAGTCAACAAGCTCTCATGGAAAGTAATTTCTCAGATTGCTTACATATTGGGGATACTTGTTAATGTGGACTGGCATGAGATCTTCAGAAGTTTTTATGAGAAAGTTAAAGTGCAAATTGCTGTAAGAGATGTCTCCAAAATACCAACTGAAAGGCTGATTGAGATTGACAAAGAACTCTTCCTCATTTCTTTCCTGGTTGACACATCACCCCATTTGGAGGCTGCTGCCCATAATGATGGTGGATCAGAGAAATCAGATGAAGACCTGTTGGAAGGAGATCCTGAAAAAGATTTACAAATCCAGGGGCCAAAAGGAATGGAGACTGATAGAGACAAAGACAAGAACAAAAGAGGGTCTGCTAAGGGCCCTGGCCAAAACCTCCAGAACTTTCAAAGAGCCCAATCACAGTCAAAAACCCCTATGGAAGTGATGGATTCACTAGAGAAGAGGGTGCAGAGTGTGATTCAAGGTATGAAAAGTGTTGGGGATGTCAAACACACCATTCAGAAGAATCTGCCTGGAGAAAATATTGGTGTTCAGTTGCTTGAACAATTCAATGAAGAATCTGAGGAGGAAGGATCAACAGAAATACCAACCCAGCAGACAACTCAAGGTGGACAAGCCAAAAATTGGGGCCCTATTGTGGCGCCCAGGATGAGCACTAGGATCAGAAGAGATGGGAGGACAGCAATCCAAAAAGCTGAAGACCTCAAGAAGAGAAAGGATCTGGAAATACCTAAAGGTAACATAAATTGCAACTCCTTTTCTGCTTTTAATGATGAGGAGTTGTTATCAAAAGCAAAGCTGGTCTTAAGTTGGGTGATGATGGTGAAACTATTTCACACAGTATACAAGCCATTAGGCTGATTGAGAATGATAGGCTAGCTTTAAAGAGTCACATCCTGAATGTTTTCTCCCTGTTAACTTAGATATTAGTTTTGAGGGGAATAACAAGGAACACTCACCAAATGTAGGGCCTAGCTGTGTTCACAGTAGTGATGCAGCAGGTGATATACCTACTTGGGCTGAGGCGGTGTCAGGTAAAAAAAAGTAGCTGTAGAAAATTGGAATTTAATCATGGTAGTAGGACTGATTTGGAATGTTAGAGGGCTTAATAAGCCTGATAAACTAAGTGCAGTGGGGAGACTCATTAGAGACACCCATGCTGACTTGATAGGATTTTCTGAGTCTAAGAAAGAGACATTTACTAGCTTTCAACTTAAGTCTTTAGACCCCAATGAGGAGTTCACTTGGAATTGGATGCCAGCTATTGGCACAACAGGTGGCATTCTGGTGGGTATCAGACAAGAGGAATATGAGATCCTGTCTGTGGATACCCTCCAGTACTCTGTTGCCTGCCTAATTAAAAATAAAAAGGATGGTAATGTGTGGAGATTTATTACAGTATATGGGACTGCTTATGATAATCTTAAGTTAGATTTTATTAATGAACTCCACAATACTATGGAGGCCTGGATGGGTCCTACTATTATTGGTGGGGACTTCAATTTGGTGAGAAAGAGTAATGAAAAAAGTACTAGGGCTGTTAATTTACATTGGGTGACTGTTTAATGATTGGGTCAATAAATATGCCCTGATTGAATTAAAGAATTATACTAGGAAGTTCACCTGGGCCAATAACCAGGATAATCTGGTGATGGCTAATATTGATAAGGTGTTTATTTCCACTTGTTGGGAAAGTTTATTCCCGGCTGTTCAACTAAAAGCCCTGCCTAGGGTGGGGAGTGATCATACCCCCCTAGTTGTTGATACTGGGGCTATCAAACCACCAAAAGATAAGCAATTTAGGTTTGAAAAATGGTGGCTCCAGGTAGATGGGTTTGTGGAGATGGTTAAAAACACTTGGAACAAACCTTGTTCTATTTTAGATCCTATGGACAGATGGCAGTTTAAGATTAGACTGCTTAGAAGAGTTTGTAAAGGCTGGAGTGCCAACTATGAGGCCTCTAAAAATAGGAATAAACAACAGCTAGTGGCTGAATATAACCTTTTGGACATTGAATCAGAAACAAAAGCGCTCTCTCCACCTTCTAAAGCTAAGATGGATAAGATTGCCCTAGATCTTCAAAATATTTGGAAGTTAGAGGAGATTAAATCGAGGCAAAGATCCAGAGAGAGAAATATATTGGAGGGGGGGAGGAATACTGCTTACTTCCATGCTTTGGCTAATCAAAGAAGAAGGAAAAAGCAAATCAGTGTGTTGAAAGGCCCTGATGGACCTGTAGAGGATACTAAGAGTATTATAAACATTGTTGTAGAATACTACAAGCAATTGTTTGGTAGGGAGGAGACCCTGGATATTGCTTTAGATGATAACTTCTGGGATCCTTGAAAAGGTGTCTAATGAATACAGTAGGAAATTAGAAGCTAATATTACTGAGGAAGATGTCAGGGCAGCTGTCTTTGGGTCTTATGCTGAAGGAGCCCCTGGGCCTGATGGCTTCCCATTCCTCTTCTATCAAAAGTTTTGGGACACTATTAAAGGTGACCTAATGCTGTTGGTGGATGCTTGGAACAATGATTCTTTGGATCTATATAGATTAAATTTTTCTTTGTTAACTTTGATTCCTAAAGAGCCTGATGCTGATATTATTCAGAAATTTAGGCCTATTGCTTTGACAAATTGTAGTTTTAAAATTTTGGCTAAATGCCTGGCTAACCAGCTAGGTGATATTGGAGATGATGTTATTTCCCAAAATCAAACAGCTTTTATTAAAGGGAGATACATAGTTGAAAGTGTGGTGACAGCTCATGAGATAATTCATGATGCTGTGACCAAAGCAGGGAGGGTTTGTCTTTAAACTTGATTATGAAAAAGCTTATGATAGAGTCAGTAAAGAGTTCCTCCTAAAAATCATGTATCAGAGAGGGTTTAGTCCCAAGTGGATGAAGAAGGTTGAATCTCTGTTATATAAGAGTTCAGTGGGGGTTAGAATAAATGATTGTAATAGTTTGTTTTTTGAAACTTTTAAGGGAGTCAGGCAGGGGGATCCTGCTTCTCCAATGCTCTTTAATTTAGTGGCAGATGTATTCAGTAGAATGCTCAATAAAGCTGCTAAGAATAATATGTTGACAGGGATGATGAGTAACATCTTCCCTCAAGGGATAATTAGCTTGCAATATGCAGATGATACTCTCTTGTTTCTAGAAAATAGTTTAGAGTCTGCAAAGAATTTAGAATGGTTACTTGCTTGCTTTGAACAAATGTCTGGATTAAGGATCAACTTCCATAAGTGTGATCTGGTTCCCATTAATATTAATGAGGAGGGCATCTAATGTGTGGCCCAAGCTTTATCTTGTGGACTGGGATCTTTTCCTTTGAAATATCTGGGATTTCCCCTCTACCACTCCAAATTAAGGAGAGAGGATTTGCAACATGTGGTTGATAAAGTCTTGAAGAAAGCAGCTGGGTGGAGGGGAAGACTACTAGGTTATGAGAAGAAGCTGATTCTAGTTCAATCTTGCTTAGCTAGCATCCCTACCTACCTGATGAGTATGATCAAATTTCCTCAATGGGCTATTAATTTGATCAACTCTCAAATGGCTCACTGTTTTTGGGATAATTATGAGGGTCACCATAGGTACCATCTAGCTAGCTGGGGTTTATTGAATCAGAAAAAACAGTAAGGTGGTATGGGGATTCCAAACC
The DNA here is from genome assembly GCF_002575655.3 of Aegilops tauschii subsp. strangulata. Taxonomy (NCBI): domain Eukaryota; kingdom Viridiplantae; phylum Streptophyta; class Magnoliopsida; order Poales; family Poaceae; genus Aegilops; species Aegilops tauschii. The sequence goes on along the minus strand of NC_053039.3, from coordinate 575,598,319 downwards.
TTGCTGACATGAACCTTTGCTTACTTGCTACTTGGGTGGACAAGTATCAAAGAGGTGAACAAAAAATTTGGAAGAAAATTGTGGATGCCAAGTATAGGACTAGTAATCCTAATATTCTTTCATGCCTTGAGATCAATGCCTACTCCCCCTTCTGGAAAGGAGTCCTTTGGGCTGCTAAAGCAGCAAAGATGGGCTACCAATGGAAAGTGGGGAATGGTAGGAAAACTAAATTTTGGGAAGATCACTGGTTTGGGTCCTGTAGCTTATCCATTCAATTTTAGGAGTTGTATAGTATTGCCAATGAGCATAATAAAATTATTGCTGAGGTGTGGGATGGAACTAATCTTAAGATTTCTTTTAGAAGGTGTGTAGATAATAGGCTACTTCATCTTTGGTTCGATTTGCTGAGTATTGCACAGTCGGTTAGTCTGAATGATGAGGATGATGCTATTATTTGGAAACTTGAGCATAATGGGAGATACTCAGTTAAATCCCTGTATGCCATGGTAAACTTCAAAGGGATTACCCCTGTGCATGTTCCAAAAGTTTGGCAACTGCATGTCCCACCTAACATTCATATTTTTCTTTGGCTACTTGCTCAGGATAAATTGCTAGTTAGGAGCAACCTGTGCAAGAGGCAGCACTTAGATGATCTTAGTTCCCTATTTTGTTGTGAAAAGGAAACTAGTGACCACCTTTTCTTTGATTGTGTTGTTGCTGTCGAAGTGTGGAAAAATATTCATAAGGTTGTGGGGTGTATGCCCCAACCTGGCTTTCATTATGTGGCTGACAAATGGGAGAAACATAAATCCCTGCAAGCTGAAAATATGTTTGTCTCGGCTACTCTCTGGGTTATCTGGAGATGTAGAAATGATATGTGCTTTAACAATGCCCCATGGTTGGGAGTGCAGGTGATCCTGAGGAGAATTGCAGGCTTCTGCAACCAATGGAAGATCCTGTGCAAAGAGGCTGCAAGAGAGCGCGTGGAGAATCTAATATCATCTCTGTGGAAACTGTCCAGGCAGCCGCCTCTGCTGCTTTGGCCAGAGCCAGGGTGAGGAAGAATGAACTGTGGATGGAATACTATCGGAAGAAGAAGGCAGAAGGCTGGTGTGGTATCGAGGGCGGGCTACTCATGGCAGGATGAAAAGGAAAAAAGAAATGGATACCAGATCCAGACCTTCCTGATGTTCGGCATTAGCCTTTTAAATTTTCTGTCAGTAAACATTTGAGTAGTTGGAGATTATGAGAGGTTTTAGAAAAAGTTCAGGAGTTAGTTGGATTTCATGCACGAGGGCGCTAGAAACCCTCCCGCGGGCTGTAATGAGAATTTCTGTGGTTTCATTTTAAGTAATGGAACCGGGGCAAGAGCCCTTTTCCTCAAAAAAAATTCTGAAGAATTTCATTAAATGATACACTATTTTTTAGACTGCCATACAAATGACATAATTCTGTCCAAACACAACCTAAACAAAAGCCCATTTTCTCTGGGCATTTGATTTTTGTATACCCCACGTATTATTACGGACGGGTATTGCACTCAAGATCCCTTCTGCCTTTGCACTTGAGGACTGATGTCCGGCTGGCCCGGGGAAACCTTTATGTGCCTCTATTATCTTTTGGGAGGTTGTCTACCTGAGATAGTTTCTAGGCTCGTGGGTCGGTGCCAGTATTCGCGGTAAGACTGATGATGCAAGCGTTATCCGGAACATTTTGGTGTATTGCGGCTATAGGTGACTTTTCAAGTCGGTCGTCAAATCCCAAGACACAATCCTGGACAGGCGGTGAAACTACCAACCTGGAGTATGGTATGGGCAGAGAGAATTTCCAGTGGAGCGGAGAAATGCATTGAGATTCGAAAAAACACTAATGCCAACGCCGAGAGCACTTTGTTGGAGCAACACTGACACTAAGATGTATAGGTACAATTTTGGGTTACAAAACGTAACCTTTTGTTTTTTAAAGGGCTACCTAGACTCTCCATGGCATGAACATACTCTGTTTTTTCTTCTTCATTAGAAATATAAAAATAATAAAGGTTTTTATCATTTATGTCACTGGCTATGTCCCACTACTAGGCTTTGCCACTAGGAATTTTAACTGCTCAAAGATACCATCGCTTCGCTAGGCGCATGTTCAAAAATGCCACTAGACACCATTACTGGCAGCTCAATGCTCGTTTGCCATGTTATAATGACCAAAATACCTATGGATCAACATGTCAACTCTTCATCTATCTCACTACAATAAAGTATTGGCCCCACTTGATCCCAACAGTGTTCTTATTTACTCTAAAATTATTCGCTTTCTTCCTCCTGACAATTGAGGCCCACATTTATCATTTTGAGATAGAGAGAGTTGACTTGTGGGACTAGCGGTATTTTTGTTATATAACATGGTCAAAGGGTTTGACCAGACAAAAACAATGTTTAATGGAATTTTGAGCAAACATTTAATGGAATCATGATATTTTTTAGATATCTGAAGGCATTTTTGAGCATGAATCTCACGAAACGATGACATTACTGAGCAGTTGTAACTTCTAATGACAAAACTGAGTAGTGGGACACAACTGGTGGCATAAATGATAAGAACCAATAAATAATGATGCCTCCATATTTGTTTTTGACGGATGATGCCTCCATATCTTTGAAATACTATGTTCTGTTCATTACGAATGTCTTTAAAATGTAACATTTCCATTTACTGCATACTTGACTTCCTATTTTTTAAATTGTCACAATACAAAAATATTCTTGCGACTTTCCTATACATTTTATTTTTACACTTATGATTGGTACTCAAATTTCAATGTTGTCAAAATGAAAGCCAAATATTCTGCAAAAATAAATAAATATCACGCCTTTGTACAACTAAAATATGAAAACATTTTTGCAAGATTTCTATACATTGTATTACACTTACAATCGGTGCTCAACATTTTGCAATTTCGCAAAAGAAGAACCAAAATATTCTTCAAAAAAATATCATGCCTTTGTAGAACTAAAATATGAAAACATTTTTCCTAGATTTCTATACATTTTATTTTACAATTAAAGTCGGCGCAATTTTTTTGGAATTGTGCCAAAGGAAAAAACCGACATATTCGTTGAAAAAACAAATATCTGCATATATCAGGGATGTGGGTGTTTATGTAGCCAGACTGCCTCGTCTCCTCTTCTTTGGTATGGATCCCTGTCCCGTCTTGTGTTGTGTGAGAGAGATCTGCCTCAAAATTGATTGATGGATCGAGTAGTACTGCTTCATGCAAGGGTTGCCGTGTCGCAGGATACAAAATATATTCTGCGCCAGTATTGTGCAGGATAGATCACATGTTGTCCTAAGGATGCTGCAGCATTGTGCAACAACATATGGTACTGGCCTCTGTGCATGATAGGTCACAGAATTCCAAACATGGTAAACCCTAGTAACTAGCTAGGACCGGCCAAGTGCATGCATGGCGATCAATCAATGGCCATACTCGGTGGAGCAGCCAAGTGCATAGAATGCAGGGCATGGACCGCTGGCCCAAAGGATGTGAAGTGTATAGCTTTGCCTAGCGGCCAAAGAATTCGAATACGTTGGTGCTGCAGTTTGATGGTGTGAGAAGATGTACCAAGAAATATATTCTGCCTTGATGTGTGAAGAATTTCATTAAACGATACAATAATTTTTAGGCTACAATAAAAAATACCCAATTCTGCAAGGAAACAACCTAAGCATTTTTTTAGGTTTTTGCATACACCACATATTAATACATATATAAATTCACAAACACATACTACACATCTATAAGTGTGTTTAAAATTATTAGCAGAAAATTCGGGTTATAACAAGTAACTTTGTGTTTCTTTTAAGACCTACCTGGAGCTAGAGCTTTTAATTGATTGTCCGGGAGACTCTCTATGGCATGAACATTTCCCTTTTATTTTCATTACTTGATTACAAATATAGAAATGATTAATGATGCCTCCATATCTTAGAAATACTACGTATTGTTCAATTCCATGGTCATTAAAATGTAACATTTCCTTTAATATATAAAACAGTGCTATTTTAACACTATTAAAATTGTTACAATTTAAAAACATGTTTTGTGATATTTCTATACAATTTATTTTTACACATACAATTGGTACTCACTTTTTTAATGCTGCCAAGAGAAGAATCAGATATTCTGCACACAAAAAGGGAAATATCACACCTTGGTAGATCCAAAATATGAAAACATGTTTGCGAGATTTTTATACATTTTATTTTCAAACTTATAATCGGTGCTCAAAATTTTGTAATTCTGCCAAAACAGGAACCAACATATACATCGAAAAAACAAATATCATGACTTTGTAGAACTAAAATATGAAAAACAATTGCAAGGTTTCGGTACTCAATATTTTATAAGTTTGCCAAAAGAAGAACTAACATATTCTTGAAAAAAGGAACATGCCTTTGTAGACTAGAGCCATTAGTTATGAACTACAAATGAATTAAAACGTGTATAGTGAAAAAACATGCGAAAAGAATACTTTCAAGGCTTGTTTGGTTCACATGATTCTGTAAATGTAGGAAAATGATAGGAATGCATGAGCAAACCATATGATTAGAAATCAGAAGAATTTTGTCAACTTGGGTGTTTTGTCTGCAGGAATTTTGTCAACACGGGAATCCAAATAAAGATGGTCAAATCAAAGTCAAAGCATACGGTAATGAATAACTAGAATGTTATGATCTTAGGCCAACTCCACCGCGCGACCCCATCCTGTCCGGCCCCGTCCGTTTGGGGCAAAAGGGACAAACGAGGCGGCCCAGCGCGCAACGGCCCGGACCCATCTTGTCCGGTTTGTGTCCGGGCCGACCCATTTCGAGCGCAAACTTGCGCCGGGTTTGGGTCGTGGCGGACACCAAACAGATGCGCGCCTCGTCCGCGTCGGGGCCGCGTGGCAGGCGGCCACCTACCTCCCACCCGCCCACATCAATGCGCACGAGCGGGCGGCCCCACCTGTCATCCGCACATCGAAAGGTCGTCGTCCTTCTTTAAGTGGGAAGCATGGACCGGTCGTCGTCCACACTGCCCCACGCCACCCCGCGGCCTCCTCGAAACCCGACAGCCCCAGTCCCAAACCCTAGCCAAGAACTCGCTGGCCGGCCGCCCGCAGCCATGGGGCTATGGAACTACGGCCGCAAAGGCAAGCACGACCGCGAGGCTGGCTCCTCGTCGGGACGCCGCCGCGGTTTGGTGAAGAAGGAGGAGCCCGCGTCGCCATCGCCACCACGCCGGGCCCCCACGCCGCCCACGTTCTCCATCGTGCCCACGTCCGCCGGCGAGCGCGACTGGCATTACATCCACGCGTGGGTGTGCCGCCGTTATTAGGAGACGAGCACGCCGCTCCCCTGGAGCGACATCCACCTCCCCAATAACTGGCATCTCTCCGTCGACCGGGTCCCGATCCCGCCGGTCCCGACGAGTGGCCGTGCGCACGACGAGGAGATCAAGCGCCCCACCGCCTCCTCCCCGACGACCTCTTCTACGACGCCAGGTACGCCCCCGACTCCAGGCTCTCGGACACCTGGTTTCGTGACGAGCACGACGCCAGACGCGCGTCGTTCTTCGCCGGCACGTCGACGGGGCCGCGGCGGCCACGTCGGGAGAGCGCAGCGCCTGCTCCCCAGGAGCGCAGGCGTAGGCGGGTGCGCGGCGTCACGCCGTCGCCTTCGCCATCTCCATCGACGCCACCACCTCCTCGCATGACGGAGGAGGAGGCCCGCCTCGTTTTGCGCGTCATGGAGGACTCCATGCGCACGCACGATGAGCGCCAGTGGGAGGGCCTCGAGGAGATGCGGGCCCGCACCGCCGCCGGCGAGGTCGCCATCCCCGAGCTGGAGATGGTGGCGAAGGAGGAGGTGATGGAGGAGCCGCCGGTGGCCGCGTTCCACCCGGCCCTGGTGGGCCAGGGGTGGGGCTGGTCGTGCACGGCCCCGGAGATGGCCGACGCCGTGGGCGTGAACTGGTGCCCCACGCCGCCGCGGTCACCGGAGCGGGAGGCGTCGCCACAAGAGGAGGTGGTGCAGGCACCTCCCGCTGTCCAGCCCGCCCCCGTCTACCACGCACCGCCGGCCCACCTCTGAACGCCGCCGGCCTACGTCGACCTCGTCAGCGACGACGACGACACCGGCGGCCAGTGAAGACGGCGACGGCCACGGCATCGACGGGCGCGGCAGGAGCACGCGGGAGGCGTTTTTTTATTTTGTTTTTAAGTTAATTATGAAACTGGCCGTTTAAGTGGACTGAGAAACTGGGCCGTTTTGTGGCCGTGAACCCTATATATGTTTTATGTTTTTTGATGTGTTTATCTACTTTTTTAGTCATTTCATTCTAGTTTTTATTTTTTTTATTCACGTCCACCCCGGAGATGTTTTGGGGTGCGGCCGCGCGTTGGGCGCACCCACGACCCATCGGACAAACGCGGACATGGACGTACCCATTGCCGCCCCAAAGGGACAAAATCCGGCCAAACCATTTGGAATCGCGCGGTCGAGTTGGCCTCATGTACGCGGAGCATGCGTGGACGTCACAATGTATGGATGAATGTATGCATCTCGTCTCAGCCCCTCCCGTTTGTGGCTGCGATGGAAACTTAAGGGGCCGTTTGGTTTCCAGCCACATATTGCCACACTTTACCACACTTCATTTTAGGCAAGTTTGACCAAGTTAGATGGGTGTTTGGTTCTAGCCACACCTAAGGCACGAATTTTTTTATGAGCAGTGAACCCCACATGTCATAGACACAAAAAGTGTGATAAGATTCTCTTAGGCAAGCCAAAGTGTGGCTAGCAATTTGAGCAACTTCAGTTAGGCAAGTGTAGCAAAACGTAATGTGGCAACATAAGGCAAACATAGTTACAATCCAAACAGCTCCTAAATGACAAGGGGCTTTTGACCTATGGTCCAAGTATGGCGCCCTCTCTCTTTACTCAGGCCGTCAGGCGGTCCAAGCCCAAGCAGAGCTAGTTTTGCAAACACGTGCATGAACCTGTGTAAGAATTTGGTTAACTGCACATTTGTTGAATTATCAACTCCTTTTATTGAAGTATCGTTTATTTTTATTCAAAGCAGAGGTAAAAGATCTGCGTCGTTCATCATTAATTAAGATGAAAATAATCACATGGTTAACTAACCTAAAAACAGGCAAAAAAATTTAAACAGACACAAACCGTTGAGAGACACCTAGAGGATACATCACACACGAAATTTTGGAGGCAGATCGGAGCTGGTGCTTTTTTTTAGAACGAAGACGCAGGCAGCGTCCGGCTTTAAATTAATAAAGCCCACCAACAGGCAGCATCCAACAGGTTCAACGCAATACACCAGAAAAGATAATGGCCGCAGCCAAAGTACGGTACATGCAACCGGCCTGAGCCTGAATAAGATAGAAAAGAAACTACCGCTCCCAAGCAACCAGTCCAAAACAAAGCAGCCAACAGCAACCTAGTGACGGGCATCAATCTGGATCATACGAATCCGCTCCATGGCCTCCGTCATCCGGTCTGCGTCACGCTGTTTCCCCAACGGTGTCCATGTCTGAAGGAACAAGTGACATTTGAAAATAATGTCAGCAGGGTGAGTAGGAAATTTGTGCTCAATAGTCATCTTATTTCGAGTAGTCCATAGGGCCCAGCACAGCGCTCCTACACATCTCCACAGAACACGCCCAAAACCACCCCTATGAGCAAGAAGAATCTCACGAAGGTCCGAAGCCGATAGCGGGTTCCAATTCTGCCCAAACACCTCACGCACGGCACTCCAAGCAAAGCGGGCAAGGTGGCATTTGAAGAAGATGTGATTAGCATCTTCGTGCTCACCACACAACGCACATGAACCACCGGAAGGGCCGTGCCTTTTGGCGATGTTGTTAGATGAGGGGAGGCGGTCACGAAACATTTGCCATAGGAAAACTTTGATCTTCAAGGGAATAGACGCTTCCCATAGCCCCCTAGCTATGTCCAGGGTCGGCCCCTCAGTCAGCTTATTGTATAAATACTGAACTGAAAACTTCCCGGAGCTCGTGAGGGACCAAGAGACCGTGTCAGCCTCGGGTCGGAGAGCCACTCCATCCAAAGCAGTTAGGAGCCCGTCCCAACAGCCCGTTCGTGAATGAGGAGTGGTCTTTTGAAACAAATGGCGGGAGGGCTGGATCTAAGCGCGTCGGCCAGGAGAATGTCAACATTAGTGGCTAATTGGTAAATGGCGAAATGACTGCGCCAAAGTGGTTCCGAGCCGAGCCAATAGTCGAGCCAGAACCTTGTGGAGGGCAGAATGCTGAGCCCTGATCTTGTACTCATCACTGCTGATGGATGTAGCCCGACAATGTTCCATCAGATGCTCCAGCAACCCAGACCTGGGCTTCTGCCTGCTGCAGTAGGGGCACCGGTACTTGTCCGTCCTCCAGTTGTAGTACATAGCAGATCCTTGGGCCCTGATCTTCTGCACCACCTTCTCTTCAAAGGACTCGACGTTCCCCTCGACCACATCATCTCCAGATTGATACTACACACATTAATGACTGACATTAATACATTATGCATTCAAATACTATAAACATCTAACACTAACTCAATGCACTAATAACATTTCAACTAGGCCTTACTTCGTACGGCTCATCCTCATCACTGTCATAAGGGTAGTACCCAGATGAGTCAAACTTCCTCTTGTTGCCAACAAGATCCTCCTTCTGCTATATTGTCAACCAAGCAAGTCATTTACAAGGAATTGAATTGCAGTTCAAATAATGTCATTACAAACAAGTTGATTTTGCATAATGATGGAAAGCTCCTAACTATATTGAAAAGATGCACAGGTTACACATGGTATGTACATTTCAACAACTAATTCATAGACTATATATGAAGCTATATAGATACTAAACAATAGGATTATGAACATACAAGTTCATTCATACGGACATACAAATTCAGATTTTGCTTTTGAACATGCATATGAAGGTATAAATGAATATCATTCCTTTCTTATTAACCAATGAGATATCAGTTTTTGACAGACAATGCAAATAGGACCTTTATATATAACTTCACAAACATGTCAGGTTTTCATTTCATTTGTAAATATTAATAAATAATTAGTTCAGAGCGGTTCTTAATGAGCACTCATATGTCAGAATAAGTGAAATGGTGAAGCCTAACTCCTACATCTAATTAAAATACCCTAACTCCAGCATCTAATTAAAAAACACTAACTCCTAGATCCACTGGAACATTGAATCACAAAATTTACTTACATATACCATTGGATATAAATGAATCCACGACAAATAACACTAACTCATACATCTAACTAAAATATCATAACTCTTACTTCTACTGCATCATTCAGTCACACCATTTAATTACATTTATCTCTGCCTATAAATGAATCCAATACAAAAGAAACCTAACTAAACATCTAATTAAGAAACACTAACTAGTACATCTACTACATCATTCAATCACAGAATCTATATAACTGTCTAAATGAATAATACAAATAAACCTTAACTAATCAACTAATTAAAAAACCATAACTACTACATCTACTGGATGATTCAATCATAGATCATACATATAACTGGCTATAAATGAATCCAATACAAGAAAACTCTAACTAAACATCTAAATAAAAAACCCTAACTACATCTACTGGATGATTCATATGACATTCATGCATGGAGTTATGCAACAACAATTTAATATGAGTTGGTCATCTGGCATAGTTGCATGTCTAGCAAACCTACTTATGGTTCACTTTATAAGTACTGGAATCCTACAGATCAAAAATAAACCTACCTACAATTTGAGTTTATGGATAATGAAGTGAAGCTCCTAACTATTTTGAAATTGTGCACTAGTTAAACGTACTGTGTTCATTTCACCAATTAATTGATAGACATCAAATGAACAAAGTAGGATTTTAACCTCATTTGTACAATATCAACTTTAATAGATACACTGGGTGGCGGCTCAGCCCCTGCCGTGGCCCACTGAGGGAATATGCAAAACAAATCTAACAACATATACAACATAGAACAAAATCTGAGCACATGAGGCAATCCAGATTCTAATATAAAAAACCTAACTCTCATTATGATCTCTCTAGCATTCAACCACGAATCAACTACAAAAAACCCTAAGTCTCAAATGGGGTTCCCCATTCAATCAAAAACCCTAACAAGCAGAAGGGGGTGCCGCATTCAATCACAAATCTACAATAAAAAAACCCTATCTACTAAATCTTCTGCTTAACAACTACAACTAAGAGAGGAGGGGAACGAGAAGGATTACCACATCCACCACCTGCTTGTCGCTCGCGTCCGCACCTGCATCCAGTGCGCCACCAAACGCCGTCACCACCAGGTCCGGCACGACGGAGTCCGAGCCCACCACCCCCTGCTCCACCAGATCCGCCGCCGCAGCGACCGATCCAGCGACTGCGGGTGCAGCATCTCCCGCACCGCCGACGGCGGCCACTTCTTGGACGGCATCTGCCGCGGTGTTCGCGGCCTCGACCGCAACTCCGTGCGCAGTGGCGGCAGCGCCACCACCTTGCGCCATCGAAGCCTAAGAGAACCCACCGGAGAGAGGGAGGCGGTGGGATTGAGCGAGTAGGTGCAGTGGCGGGGCGATGGAGACGAGGAGGAGACGATGCGGCAAGGAGAGAGGGAGTGAGCCGATTTGGGGGGAAATGGTGGGGGCGATGCGGCCGGTGGTGGTTCCCCTCCCTCTTTATAGGATGTGACGTTTTTGGAAGTTTTCGTGCGCCGCGTGGCCGCGTGGCTAGCCCACGACCGCCGCCGCCCACGCCCACGACCGCCGCACGTTACAAGGGAAAACGATACGCCCACGTACAATACATGTATACCCTCAGTGTACAAAAGTAATCGGGCCGGTGCGGGCTTGTACAGGGCTGTACGCGCGCTCTCCGCGGGCATAAAAAGACGATCGTGCCCCTCTTCACGAATCGTTTTTGACAGATCTCAGCCGTCCTTGTGTTTCTCCCCCTCGCGTTCAGCCCGGGGGGAGCACCGGAGCAGAAACGCCACCTAATACTAATAAAGCAAACTAAACGCACTCCCTATGATTAAGAACAATGACAGTAAATTGATTGATGTCTTTGTCCAGGCATGCCAGACACATCATTTGGAGATCGAACACCACCACAACCCTAGCTAATCAATTGAGAGAGGCAATCCCACCGGCTCCTTGTTGGCTACCTACCTAGCTCGACGGAGCCTCAGTGCCCGGAGACGACTACGGACTACCCAGGCGGCAACGAGATGCACGCCGAGGAGCGCCGCCGCGATGCAGTAGTTGACGACGAGGTCGCAGGAGAGCTCCAAGATCAGGGCGGAGAGCGCGAGGAAGGTCGAGGTTAAGGTGAGGTTGACGCCGACGATGAACATGGCGCGCATCTCCCAGTCCCACCCAGCGGCGCTCAGGTCGTCGGCCTCCTTACCGAGCCAGGAGAGTACCCCGGCGGCCGTGGAGGCGCTGAGGACGAGGGTGCGGCGCACCTGGACCGCGAGCTCCTGCAGCTCCATCCTCTCTGGTCTTCCGCAGCCGGGGAGACGGCTCATGTCCGCCATCCCGACGAGGAACATCACACCAAGGAGGCAGAGCACCACAGGCGCCATTTCCTTGACGACGCCCATGGCTACCCTACCCGCGTCTTCTTCTTTCAACTACTACTATGCTCTGCTCTCTCCCTCTAGCACTAGCTCGAGATCTAGATGAATGGCTGGCTGGTTGGAGAGGAGTGTTGGGAACAAGGAGAAGGGGGGTGGGTGTTTATGTAGGCAGAGTCCAGTCCGCGCAGCACTGCCTCTTCTTGGGTGGGAGAGAAAATTGATTGAAATGCATTGAAATGCTGTGCCGTGCCGCAGGATACAAAAGATATGATGTGATTATGCTGCAGTATTGTGCGACAACATAGAGTACTCAGCAGCAGCGTATCTTCTGCAGCATAGATCACAGAATTCCAAACATGGTAACCCTGGTGCCTCTGTGCTGCTGTGCTTGGTGATCAATCAATGGCCAAATTGCCAGAACGCAGGGCATGAACGTATCATGTTGTGCGTGATAGTACTAGATCACATGTTCTGCAACAGTATAGAGTAGTCATCGGCATATCTTAGATGGTCAAATGGTCAAATGGTACTCGGTGGAGTGGTCAAATCGACAGAGCAAAGGTCATGGATCGCTGGATAAAAACAATGTATAATGTAGGGTTCGGACTAGTGGCTTATGAATTCCAATGCGTTGGGTGCTAGAATAAAGTGGTGTGAGAAGATGTACCAGAAAACACATTCAGTTGTTCAAAAATAAAACATTCTGACTTGATATCTATCGAAAGGACACTTCTGATCCTGACCTCAAATGAGCTTGAGATCAACAGTAAATCAGAAAAAAAAATCAAAAAAGTTTGGAACTTTCCTTTTGGAAAACATTGATAAATGTTTTGAGTGCTTGTAAAATTTCATCATGAAATGACAGTTGTTGAAGTCGTGTAAAAAAACAAAATCATCACTCCAAAATGCTTTGCTTTTGGACATAATATTTTGGGAGCATTAATTATTATTTTGCCACGACTTCCACAAATGTCATTTCACGATCAAACCTTGCAAGCATTGATAACATTTGTCAATGTTTGTCACAAAAATGTTTTCTATTTTTTGAATTTATTTTCAATTGGTATCTGATTTTCTGTTCACCCGAGCTCATATGAGCTCGAGCTAAGAAACTCCTTGCCAAGAATCTATCTACATTATATACAAAAAATAAAACACTGTGAACCAGGAGCAAGGAAATAGGGTAGAAAATCCCATGTTAACCAAAACATAATATCCCTCAATCGGATGGATCTCTTAAAATTGAGATTATGTGGATGTTCAATTTACGTAACGTATAGATTATGTGGCAGTTCAATTTTTTAATTGCCCATATTTAAAATGCATTTTTTATTCTAGAAAATTCTAAATTTGATGCATTTTTTGAAGTCATGAATAGTTTTTTGACGCGAATTGTTTTTAAGAAATAAAACCACCTAAAAGAATCAGGATTTTTGAATCATTTTCAAAATAATGCGAACATTTTTTAAGAAATAAAGCAACTTACAAATAAAAATGTAAAATAGGAAAGGCACTAGTAAAAAGCAAACATAAAAAACAAAACGGAAAAACGAAATAGGAACTTGTGCAAGGTTCCTAAAATCGGAAAACCCCATACCTAGAACCTTCCCCATGGTAGCACTATTGGGCAGGAAAGGTGACAACATCGGTTTTCCCGGTTCCCGGCTTTGATGTTCTCCACTTTTGTCCTTCAACATTTCGTGTTCTTGCACTCGACGTTTCTTCTACCCATGTTCCTCCCCCACCGTGCCATTGTTCCGTCGCCTCTCTTCCTCGGGCTCATTCGTCGCATCCAAATGGTGGCGCTTTGATGTTGTACACTGGAGTGAGTAACACATGCACAAAGGATTGCGCGGACATGTAACTCATGCATGCATGTGTGGGTGCCACTCTCTCTCTCTCCTCTCAATGGAGTCGCATCCAAATGGTGCCTCTCTTTGTGCATGTGTTACTCACTCCTGTGCATGTCCACCGTGCCATGAGTTGGACACGGAATCGGCGAAGAGGAGGGGCCGGAGAGCGGTCATCAAGGTCAATGCCGTCGCGGCCAAGTTCGCCGCCGAGCGCGATGCGATGGAGGCCGCACGGCGCAAGGCTGCGGTCGACGAAAAGGAGCACATCGTCAACAAAGCGCACGCCCTCCTCATGCTTGGCATGGGCCGTCCGGCCGGTTTCCCTGCAACGGCCGTCGGCCCGGCGAGCACAGACTCTTCGGTCGCCCGGCCTCCGCACTGCCAGTCGCCGACGTCGCGGACCACGCCCATGTCGCCCGGCTTTCCTCCGCCAAGGCACAACGGCGAGACCCGTTTCTCGGGGTCCTCGCCGGACGTTGGCGTGATCGCGCCGTCCACACCGCACCCCTCGGCCGTCATCGACCTCAACGTCATGCCTGGATCCAGCAGCGGCGGTGCGGACAGGATGGGGCAAACGGATGCGGCCGCGCGCTGGGCACACGGCCATCGCATCCCAGGACACGCCCGGACACGACCCTATTGCCCTAGCCAAACGGACAGAATCCGGACAAGACGGACGTCCGTTTGGGGTCGCGCAGAGGAGTTGGCCTTACTCTGCGTTGTTGCACAACATGTGAGCTATGATCACGCACAACACTGCGGCATTCTGGCCAGCGGTCCATGCACTAGTGCAGAACCGGGCTTTAGCGCCGGTTCGTAAGGGCCTTTAGTGCCGGTTCCACAACCGGCACTAAAGAGTGGGGACTAAAGGTCCCCCCCCCCTCTTTAGTACCGGTTCATCATGAACCGGCGCTAAAGTGCCACCACGTGGCACGAGCCAGGCCCGGGTGCGTGCAGGACATTACTACCGGTTGGTAACACCAACCGGTACTAAATGTTTGGGGGTGTTTTGGTATTATTTTTTATTTTTTCTTTAATTTTGTGTTTTCAATTTAATTTAGTGATTATTTTAGTTGTTAAATCATTAGGTGAAAGTACCGCAGATTAGTTTCGACTGGATGCATGTGGATCCTAGCTAAGTGATCAAGTATATGCCATATCCATATTATACTTGATCACCTATAATTAAGTGATCAAGTATAATATGGATATGGCATATACTTGATCACTTAGCTAGGATCCATCCAGCTGAAACTAATCTGCGGTTTCTTTCATAAATGATATAATAACTCATCATCATCATCATCATCATATTAATATAAAAACTCTTGCATCATATCATCAACAACAGTAAACTAGCTAGCTAAAAATCATCATAGTTGTCATTACCACTGTTTAATCATCATAGTCATTACCGCTATCTAATCAGCACCAACACTAGCTTAAAGAAAAAACATTCACTTGTACCAGAAGCAAAGATATCATCGAGTTCAACATGGTCATCATATTATAAGCGTTCATAACACCACAAAAGCAAATCACCATTTGAGATTAAGTTCAGGACGAAGAACACGGACATGAGAGGACAAAAGTGTAGGAGATATGCCCTAGAGGCAATAATAAATGTTATTGATTATCTCCCTGTTCATAATTATGTTTATGTTCCATGCTATAACTGCTGTGGTTGCCGAGCTCGTATATCCATAAAGGCTCTGGGGAGAACCCATATGCACGTGTGGAATAATAAACGGTAAAATGTATTCCTAGTCGTGCCTCTAAGACTAGCTCAAGTGTTGCATGATGATTATGTTTTCCCAATCATGGGCATGTCTATGCCAAGCAATTTTGAGGGCACAATGTCAGGAAGGACATTTGTGTTGAATCGACCCGAATTGATGTTATGCTATGAGATACATTTGTCACAAGTTAATGGTTTATAACACAGAGATAGTTAATGTTTGCATAATTCCTTAGACCATGAGAGTATCGAGTTTCTTCATGCTTGCTTCATGAACTTTGGGGTTTGTTAAACGTCATCCGTAACTAGATGGCTATTACGGCGGCTTACGGGTTCATGGGAAAGTATGTTAAGTGACTTGATAGCTCGAGATTGGGATTTTCTCCTCCGACGATGGAGAGATATACTTGGGCCCTCTCGGTGTTACGGTGTCCATCATCGTTTGGCCAGACACTTTGTGATTTGATCACGGGGATGCCGAACACGAAACAAGAAAAGAGAACAAAACCGGTAACGAGGTAACTAGCATAGTGGACAAGTTGTTAATCCACGGGAATGCCAACATGTCTCACCTCGGGTATTTGTAACATATCGCGAAGCAACAGGAATAGCACACGGCAACTGGAGGTTCACTCGAATATTTATTCGTGTGGGTATAGGGGTCAATATGGGTGTCCACGGCTCCGATGTTGATCATTGATCGGAAGGGGTTCCGGGTCATGTCTATACTTCACCGAACCTATAGGGTCACACGCTTAAGGGTCATCTATCTGCTGAATACTAGACAAGGAGTCTGAGAGAAAATCACCGAAAAAGTTTCGGACACCGGAAAAGGTTCCGCAGAAAGAGGTCATCGGATGAGTTTCGATGAAACCGAAAAAGTTGTTTCGGGGTATGCCATTAAGTCAAAATGGTTTCGGCACATGCCTGATAATTCTTGGAGGGTGCCAGAATCATTCTGGAAACTTTTTGGAATTTTCAGAAATAAAAACCGAAAATGTTTCGGAGCTGCCGGTATCGCTTTGGCTGTTTTTCGCAGATGAAATTCACTAATCTGAAATTGTTTCAGAACGAATCCAAAATCATTTTAGTGGGTACTGGAATTATTCTAAGACCCACATAAATATTTTCGGATTTGGTGGACGCGAAAAATTGTCTTCATGAATAGTGAAAATGCATTCTTGTTTGCTTTTCGCAGATGAAAATCACTAAACCGAAATTGTTTCGGAACGCCTTGAAAATTATTTTAGTGGGTACTGGAAATGTTCTGAGCCCACATAAATATTTTCAGTTCGAACGGACGCTGAAAAATATCGTCATGAATAGTGAAAGTGCTTTTTGCTTGGCTTCTTGGAGAAGCCACCTTGAGAGCCTTTTTGGTATTTCCCCCCTTGGCTTCTTGGAGAAGCCACCCTTGGGCTTGGCCTATAAATAGGGGTGGAGGGGGCTGCCTAAAGTATCATCCCTTGCTCTCATTCACATGCCATGCATTATCTGGCTTCTTCTCTCCCTCCCACGAAAAGAGTTTCGTAGAGCCGTAAGGCTGTCTGGGTTCCGGCAGGAACTAGTTCTGGACGGCGAAGCCCTGCCGGATAGATGACACAGTATGTGTGCAACTCTGTAGAGAGATCGTAGTTTCGGTCTTAGTTCGTGAGTGCCTCCTCAAGGGTTGTCCGTGTGACCGTCCAAGTTTTGAAGGTCCTCCCGAAGGGCTGTCCGAGTGACCGTTTGAGTTTCGAAGGTCCTCCCAAAGGGCTGTACGCGACACCGTCCGGGGGGGCTGTTTGACCGCCTCCCAGAGGGTTGTCTGAGGAGAAGATGAGGATATACATCCTCGCGGTTGGGAGGTTGTAAATCCTAGCTGCGGGGATCAGCACCGCCGATCGTCACCGACTCTACTTCCCGCTGCGCTACGAGTCGGTAACGAAAAAGATCAAACCATGTATGCAGTCTCCATAGTGGTCCTGGGCTGGTGCGTAGGTCGGAATTTTTTTGTTTTCTGCTGCGTTACCCTTCAAAAAGTACTAAGAGCATGAACTAGCTAAATCACTCCTGTTGCTCTCTCTCTCAGGTAAAATAGCATAGAACATGTATAGCTCTCCTGATTCATCATACTGGAGTATGCAGATGATCCTGTCTCCTAATCGTGGGCTGCGCTTCTCATTGCTGCCCCCTAGTACTTCTCTGGGATCGTTAACAATTTTGTTCCAATCTTTCACTATTAAGCATTCATCGCTTTTAGAAATCCTGAATGCACTCATGTGCAATGTAGGATATCTTGGCCGTAAGCTAACCATTGACACGTGACCTTTAGTCTCGATCCACTGAGGCACAACTGTCATCGGGAGTCCCTGTTGAAGAACATCGTATAGTAATTAATATACTTAGCAATCGAAGTTTAGCAAAAAAATAATGTATGCAAAAGATGCATTGAGAACAAATAGTAAAAATCTTACCATCTTTCGTAAATAGATGCGACCGTAGTTCAATACGATCACTATTGGTCGCACGTTTTGAGTACTAACATTTCTAAGTGCAGGAAGAAAATTTGTCTTAACAGTATGAAGATCCTGAAGCCATGAAACATAATGACTTATCTCCTCGCAGTTTAGTTCAGCTCTGGGACAGTAGTAGGTCCTGTCTACCAAGCGCCGGACATGTTTGCTTGAATGGAAATAAGCTGTCAATAGAAATTAGTTGTCAACTATTTTTGAATAAACAATATCAAAGACATAAATATGGTTGAGAAACTCACACAATGGTAGAACTGGAGGCGTCTGCACATCGACCCAGATGTCTCTATTACCTTCAATATCATCTTCCGGACGAATATCAAAGGTGATAACCATATCAGGCTCAAATGCATAAGCCTTGCATAGTGCTTGCCAAGTTTTGCATTCAAAATAGGTGTACATGTCTGCATTGTATAATTTGACGTTGAAAGTATAACCATGCTCGGTCTTCAGGTAAACTCTCTTTACCTCCATAGTTTCCATAGCACTGACACCTATCTTATCCAAGACAAAACTTCTTGCATAGCAGGGGATGCGTTAGTAGAATAGTGAAAATTTAAAATTATAAGTTGAAGCAAATGAAGCATATATAAGTCATGCTTAATTATGAAAAAAGACTTGTAGTTGTGACTTACTGTATCCACTTCGAAGGTCTCATCTAACTTGATGCTGAAGCGCCTATCATCAACAAGGAAATTTCTGTCGCACAGGCCGCGCTGGTCTTCACAGTATTCGCACTTAATGAAATATTTTTCGTCGTCACACGACATTTCCTATGTTCATATAGGTGAAACATTAAACACTTACTAGTTCTATTAATTCAAATACTTATATTAGTTCAACTAGTTCTATTAATTCAACTAATTCAACTAAGCATTTAATAAAAATAAACTTGTTCTATTAATTTTCTTACTAAAACAAAGTAGCTAGTTCTATATAGTAATATTTTAATTAGATCATCAAATCTCAGATATCTAAATTTTCTTACTAAAAATAAACTAGTTCTATTAATTCAACTAATTCAACTAAGAATTTAGTAAAAATAAACTAGTTCTATTAATTTTCTTACTAAAATATATAAAGTAGTTATATATAGTACTATTTTAGTTAGATCATCAAATCTCATATACCTAAATTTTCTTACTAAAAATAAACTAGTTCTACTAATTCAACTAGTTCAACTAAGCATTTACTAAAAATAAACTAGTTATATTAATTCAACTAGTTCAAATAATCTCATGTACCTAAATTTTCTTAATAAAAATAAACTTTTTCTATTAATTTTCGTACTAAAAATAAACTAGTTATATTAATTCATTAGTTCAAATCTCATATATATACCTAATTAATATCTAGCTAATTAATCTAAAATTGACATTAATATTTAACATCTTTTCCATATAATTTATCTAAGATTAACATTCTAACATTCTTATCTACGTAATTCATCTAACATTAATCTAAACAACAGAAAACAGAAAATAAGTAAAAAAATATGTGTGTGTGTGTATGTGTGTGCGTGTACGAGCGGGGGGCGGCGGCGTACGGGCGGCGGCACGAGACGGCGATGCGACGGGCGGCGGGCCGGGGGCGACGGCGCGATCGAGACGACGACGTAGTACGGGGCGGCAGCGACGGGCGACGGCGGTGACGGCGTACGACGGGCGACGGCGGTGACGGCGACGACGGGCGGCGGGGGCGGCGAGGGCGGCGAGGCCGCCGAGGGTGGCGTGCGATGGGCGACGGCGCGGCGGCGGCGGCGATGTCGCGCGAAGAAGTTGGAGAAGAATTGGGTCGATGAAACTGATTTTTTTCGTAAGTGCAATATATATAGGAGGGGCCTTTAGTACTGGTTGGAGCCACCAACCGGTACTAAAGGCCAATTTTCGCCAGGTCAAGCGGCCGGAAACGGCCCCCTTTAGTACCGGTTCGTGGCTTGAACCGGTACTAAAGGCCCACGCATTAGTACCGGTTGGAGCCACCAACCGGTACTAATGGTTGAGCGCTGCCACCGGCGGTGCACAATGTTTAGTCCCACCTCGCCGAGCGAAGGTCAGCCGCACTGGTTTACAAACCCAACCGCGGCTGCTCCTTCGAACTTCTCTATATAGCAGGCTTCTGGGCCTAACTTTGGCGCGCTGCCCTGTGAGCCTGTTGGCCCTTTTGAGCCTGTATTTGCAAACCCTAGGTCTGGCAGGCCCACTGGACAGCGCCCCAACAATTTTTTATATAGTTTTTTTCTTTTCTGCATTATTTATTTATTTTTATTTATTTTTTAGTAAATCTTTTATATAGTTTTTGTCTTTTCTATTTTATTTATTTTCTTCTATTTATTTCTGAGTAGTTTTATTTGTTGTATTTAGTTTCTTTTTGAATATAACAATTTTTATATAGTTTTTCTCTTTTCTGCATTATTTATTTTCTTCTATTTATTTTTGAGTAATTTTTTATATAGTTTTTGTCTTTTCTGTTTTATTTATTTTTTTCTATTTATTTCCGAGTAGTGTTTTTGCTGTATTTAGTTTCTTTGTGAATATAACAATTTTGTAATAGTTTCTTCGTGAATATAATAATTTTTTATATATTTTTGCTTTCTCGTCCGAAACCCTAATACTCCGAAAGAGATTGTCAGAATGTGTTGGAAATTGAAGACGTCGCTTTGAATGCTGTATACTGAACGCGAAAATAGGCTGGAGTTCAAAAAAGTTTAAAAAACATTGAAGTGCCCGTGTAACAGATGAGTTCTCGTCCGAAACCCTGATACTTCGAAAGAGATTGTCCAGTTTGTACACGAGGTGCGTCCAGTTTTTGCCGTGACCCTCTCTACTCTTTTGCACATGCTATGCGGGTGAAATGATGATACCATGCCAAGTTCCAACATTTTCAGAGTTCATTTTGTAGTGATTTTCAATTTCACCGTCATTTAGCTCTGTAACAAATCGGTAAATGACTGAAAAACAACAAATGATGTTAGAACGTGTTGGAAATTGATGATGTCGCTTTGAATGATACATACTGAACGCAAAAATAGGCTGGAGTTCAAATAAGTTTAAAAAACATTGAAGTTCCCGTGTAACAGATGAGTTCTCGTCCGAAACCCTGATACTCCGAAAGATATTGTCCAGTTTGTACACGAGGTGCGTCCAGTTTTCGCCGTGACCCTCTCTACTATTTTGCACATGCTATGCGGGTGAAATGATGATACCATGCCAAGTTCCAACATTTTCAGAGCTCATTTTGTAGTGATTTTCAATTTCACCGTCATTTAGCTCTCTAAACAAATCGGTAAATGACTGAAAAACAGCAAATGATGTCAGAACGTGTTGGAAATTGATGACGTCGCTTTGAATGCTGCATACTGAATGCAAAAATATGCTGGAGTTCAAAAAAGTTTAAAAAACATTGATTATCGTAAAAATACATTGATTATCAATGATCTTTTTGTGTACAATCTGAATTGTCAATATGAGTCCTCAACGGTTTAGAAACCGGTGAAGACTCATATTGCGACCACAAATTCTACACATAGAGTTCAATGAAGACCAAGTGCTTGTGATAGTTTGAGAAGTAACATATTTAAGGTGGTAAATATCTTGCTAGGGGAGCGAGGTGGCACTAAAAACAGCCTGCCACAACCTCTTTACTACCGGTTCGTGCCACGAACCGGTACTAAAGGTGCTGACCGGACCCCATCCTCTTTAGTACCGCTTCGTGGCATGAACCGGTACTAAAGGTTCGCCCCGAACCGGTACTAAAGATCTCCTCCCGCCTAGTCGTTTGAACCGGCACTAATGGACACATTAGTGCCAGCTCAAATGCAAACCGGCACTAATGTGTCTCACATTTGACCCTTTTTCTACTAGTGATGCCCTGCATTCTGTCCATTTGGCCATTTGGCTATTGTGGATCACCATGCACGACGGCCACATAGGTCATCAAGTTCTAGCTAGCTAGTAGGTGTTACCATGTTTGCAATTCTGATCTGTGCTGCAAAAGAAAGCTGCTGATGACACTATTCATGAGTTTGGTTCAATGTTATGTGGCAAAGTAAAAAATGGACGAAATTTTAGTTTGGCCTCAGTTTCAAAGGAAAAATGCAGGAATTCAGACATCCAATTGGACCTCCTTTTCAGATTCATATGCACGAATAGCGAGTAGTATGATCTTTAGTGGCATAATAACATTCTGATTATAAATTTTCGTGTGGTTGACTTTGATTTTACCATGTTTTTTGGGTTCCCGTGTTGACAAAATTCTTGTGATTTCTCATCATATGTTTTCCTACGGCATCCCTATCTTTTTCCTAAAAGTATCATGGGAATCAAACGAGCCCTAAAAGTGTTGTTTTTGCTTGGATTTTTAAAATTATTATACATGTTTTAATTCATTTCCAATTCTCCAAAGGTGTGATATTTGTTTTCTTACAGAAAATGTAGGTTGTTCTTTAGGCATAATTGCAAAATTTGGAGCACCGATTGTCCGTGTAGAAATAAAATGTATGGAAATCTAACAAAAATATTTTCATATTTTTGTTCTACAAAGGCGTGACATTTGTTTTTTTGGCAGAATATTCACTAGTAGAAAACAGGGCTTTCGTTCGGGCCTGGCCAGCCCAATAGTCCCGGTTGTGCACGAACCGGGACCCATGGGCTGCATTAGTCCCGGTTCGTGAGCCCAGGGGTCCGGCCGGGCCATGTGGGCCACTGGTCCCGGTTCGTCTGGACCTTTTTGTCCCGTTTCCACGCACGAACTGGGACCAATGGGCCTCGCCCCTGGCCCATGACCATTAGTCCCGGTTTGTGCCACAAACCGGGACTAAAGGGTTGGTCCTCGTTGCGGTCAGAGTTTAGTCCCACCTCGCCAATCGAAGGGCGCTCACACCGGTTTATAAGCCCGTCCCTCTCTGCCTTGTTGAGCTCCTCTCAAAATGAAAATAGATGCCCTTATACAGGGAATTTGACCTAAATTCATAGTGAATTTCTCTAAAATTCATAGAAATTTATTATGAATTTAGGTTGAATTTTCTCTATAAGCGCATCTATGCTCATTTTTTTATGTTGGGGTTGGCGATCTTTACAAACTTTTTGTGTGTTGAATATGCACCATTCAAAATCAGTCTCTGCTTTGAATGGTTCATTTTGAACACACAAAAAGTCTGGAGTTCAAATAAGTTCAAGAAAATGAAATCCCTTTGTAACAGATGAGTTTTCGTCCGAAACCCTGATACTTCGAAAGAGATTGTCCAGTTTGTACACGAGGTGCGTCCAGTTTTTGCCGTGACCCTCTCTACTCTTTTGCACATGTTATGCGGGTGAAATGATGATACCATGCCAAGTTCCAACATTTTCAGAGTTCAGTTTGTACACGAGGTGCGTCCACCTTTTGTCGGGACCCTCTCAACTTTTTAGCACATGCTATGTGGGTGAAATGATGATACCATGCCAACTTTCAACCTTTTCAGAGTCCATTTGAAATGCTTTTCAATTTCAAGTTCATTTGAAATGCTTTTCAATTTTAGGGTCTTATGGCTTTGAATGGTGCGTTTTGAACACACAAAAAGTCAGGAGTTCAAATAAGTTTTAAAAAATGAAATCCCTTTGTAACAGACGAGTTTCCGTATGAAATCCCGATACTTTGAAAGAGATTGTCCGTTTTGTACACGAAGTGCATCCAGTTTTTGCCGTAACCCTCTAAACTTTCTTGCACATGCTATGTGGATGAAATGATGATACCATGCCAACTTTCAGCCTTTTCAGAGTTCATTTGAAATGCTTTTCAATTTTAGGGTCTTATAGCTCAAAATAATTAGTAAATGCATGAAAAATAACAAATGAAGTCAGAAAGGATTGAAAAATGATGATGTTGCTTTGAATGGTGCATTTTGAACACACAAAGAGTCAGGAGTTCAAATAAGTTTGAAAAAATGAAATCCCTTTGTAACAGACGAGTTTCCGTATGAAATCCCGGTACTTTGAAAGAGATTGTCCGTTTTGTACACGAAGTGCATCCAGTTTTGCACATGCTATGTGGATGAAATGATGATACCATGCCAACTTTCAACCTTTTCAGAGTTCATTTGAAATGCTTTTCAATTTTAGGGTCTTATAGCTCAAAATAATTAGTAAATGCATGAAAAATAACAAATGAAGTCAGAAAGGATTGAAAAATGATGATGTGGCTTTGAATGGTGCATTTAGAACACACAAAAAGTCAGGAGTTCAAATAAGTTTTAAAAAATGAAATCCCTTTGTAACAGACGAGTTTCCGTATGAAATCCCGATACTTTGAAAGAGATTGTCCGTTTTGTACACGAAGTGCATCCAGTTTTTGCCGTAACCCTCTCAACTTTTTGCACATGCTATGTGGATGAAATGATGATACCATGCCAACTTTCAACCTTTTCAGAGTTCATTTGAAATGCTTGTCAATTTAAGGGTCTTATAGCTCAAAATAATTAGTAAATGCATGAAAAATAACAAATAAAATAAATAAGTAATTAGAAACAAAATAATATAAACTTTATTAAAATATATAAGTAGAAACAAAATAAAATAAACTTTAATAAAATTTATGAAACTAAAATTAACAAAGTATTTTCTGTTCAAAACATTATAGGAAACCTCTAATATTATTGAAACTAAAATCATATAAAATTGATGCAACTAAAATTATCGAAGTATTTTCTGTTCAAAAACATTAAAAGCAAAAAGAATTTTCATAAAGAACTTTTTTTGATAGAAACTTTAATAGCAAAAAGAATTATCATAAAGTAAAATAAATAAGTAATTAGAAACAAAATAAAATAAAATAAATAAGTTTTTTGCTGTAAGTAGAAACAAAACAAAATAAATAAAGCAAAAAAGAAAACAAAAAAACAGGCAAAAAATAAAAAATATGCCACCTACTGGGCCACCACGACCTGAATACGACTAGTAACCCATCCATGGGCCAGGATTTAGGCCCGCAGGAGGCCCAGTAGGCCCACAGGCACATAGTGACAGATTAGGCCCGAAAGCCTGCAGTTGAGAGGAGCTCGACAGGGTGGGCGCAGCAGCGCTTATAAACCACTCTCGAGCCCTCTCAACTACCGAGGTAGGACTAAACTTTTGGCCGCGACGCGGGCAGCAAGAGGCCTTTGGTCCCGGTTGGTGCCACCAACCGGGACTAAAGGGGTGCATTGGTACCGGTTCGTGGCACCAACCGGGACCAATGCCCCCCTTTAGTCCCGGTTGGTGCCACCAACTGGGACCAAAGGCCGCCGCTTCCCGCCCTTTGGGCTGCTGAAAAGAGGCCTTTGGTCCCGGTTGGTGGCACCAACCGGGACTAAAGGTCGCATTCGTCCCGGTTGCTGTCACGAACCGGGACCAATGCTCCGTCTATATATATAGCACTTGTGAAATTTTTCGTTTAGTTCTTCGATCCCGCCCCGACGACGCCGCCAGGCTGCCCCTCTGCGCCTTGCCGTCGCCGTCGTCGCCCCTGCCTTCGACGCCGTCCCGCGCCGCCCAGACGCCGTCCCGCGCCGCCCAGACGCCGTCGCCACCCCGCGCCCCCCTGCCTCCTCGTCGCCCTTCGCCGCGCCCCTCACCTCCGCCCCCTGCCTCCTCGTCGCCCGTCGCCGCGCCCCTCACCGTCGCCGTCGCCGCCCCCTGCCTCCTCGTCGCCCGTGGCCGCACCCCTCACCGTCGCCCCCGTGCCCTGCCTCCTCGTCGATCACCGCCCCCTTTGTGAGCTCATATGAATTTTCCTAATTTAGATGTTCATAGATTTTTTTGTTCATAGATTTTTTTCTGTTAGAATATGCAAATGTTAGAATTTTTTTCTGTTCATAGATTTTTTTGTGATATTATTGTTGAATATGCAAATGTTTGTGTGTTCACATATATGCAAAGAATATTTCAATTTTTTTCTGAGAATTTTTATAATTTTTTCTCTTGTAATTTTGTTCATAGAATTTTTATGATTTTTTTCTGTTGTAATTTTGTTCATAGAATAATAAGAGAAAGTGTTTAATAGAATTAGTTAGAAAAATAATAGAACTAGTTAAACTAGTTTATTTTTAGTAAAAACTACTTTATTTTATATATTTATAGTAAGTGCTTTGTAGTTGAACTAGTTGATTAATTAATAAAACTACTTTATTAAATTTTACTATATATAGAAGTAGTTTATTTTTAGTAAGAACTACTTTATTTTATTTATTTATAGTAAGTGCTTAGTAGTTGAACTAGTTGATTAATTAATAAAACTACTTTATTTTATTTATAGTAAGTGCTTAATTAGTAGTTGAACTAGTTGATTTAACAAAACTAGTTTATTTTACTATAGAAGTAGTTTATTTTTAGCAAGGAAATTAATAGAACTAGTTTGTTTTTTTAGTTAAAGCAATTATTCCCGCATCGACATCGACGATGCCTATCCTGCATCCTCGTCGTCGACTCGGCGGAGGAGGCCAGCTTGATCAGAGGGGCCATGTCCGGGACTGGGCTCCGCCGGGCTAGTTTCGGGAGGTGCTACCTTCCGGTGGGCGTAGGTTGGTGAGGAGCCAGCCCGTCATTGACCCAATCCTTGTTTGGTGGCGGTCGCGTGGGCCAGTGACGGTGCCGAGGCTTCCGGACACCGCGGAGGTGGTACGTCACCGTGTCAGCGAGGAGGACCAGCACGTCCGTCGCTACATGGTTGCGTTGGAGGGCAGGTTCGACAATACCTGGCAGGTTCTTCAGGGATCTCACTGGAGCTATGATCCTGTGATGGTTCCGTCCCTTTGGGTGTCCACCGCCCGCGCCGATATCCGTCGGGCGCTACAGTTCTAGCTGTACTAGCGATGCTATATGTATGATAGTATTCGAGGTGTATTAGTGATAATATTCGACGATGTACGGACGCATGGAGATGATGTAGTTTTGCTTATAATTGAATGCATCCTAATTTGAATACTACTTTATTTTGTGATTTGATTTTGCTTATTGAATGCTCAGAGTGGAAAACTACTCCTACTTTGAATGCGAAAATGGGAGAGCACTATGCAAGGCGTATGCATATGATTAGTTGATAGCTTATAGGGTTTTTGTTTTCGCAGAAATCTAGGAGCCCCCGGCCCCTCCATCATCCCCGCCGTCGTCCCCGTCACCGCCCCCTCCGACATCGAGGTGAGACTAGCCAAATCCTCTTTTAGAAAGATAATTAAACGATATTTCGGGTTGACTGTAAGTCTGTCGAGTCTCCACCATATATGAGAGGACGAAGAATCCCGACTGTTGTCGTGGGGGTAGCTTCTCCTTCGTTCCCGTGTGCTAGACAATTTGGTGTAATGCACTCGAGAACGAAAGGAGGAGCTACCATCACCGACGGTCGCAAATGTCAGAGAGGAATCAGTGAGGGAGAGTTCCACCATATATATATGAGAGGACGAAGAATCCAGACTGTTGTCGTGGGGGTCGCTTCTCCTTTGTTCCCGTGTGCTAGACATTTTGGTGTAATGCACTCGGGGACAAATGGAGGAGCGACCATCACCAACGGTCGAATGTATACACCACGTGAGCTGAGAGTTTTCAAGAAAAGACTCGACAAACCGATAGTCAACCCGTGATGAATAATAATGATCTAACTTAGGTTTTTTAGTACATATATTTAATTGTAGACGTTTAATATTTGAATTATGAACATAGGAAATGTCGTACTCGGACGACGAATGTCTCCGGGGGAGTGCGACTGGTGCCACGACGACCGAGGTCAGTGCGACAGGCCTCACCTAGACGAAGATCGGCGCTTCAGTATTAAGCTGGAGGAGACCTTCGATGTTGAAACGGTACGCAACGACGACAAGTGTTATTTTTTCGTAATTAAGCACGACTTCAACTATTTCAACCGACTTTTCATCTTTTACAATTCGGCTAGCTTATCCCATGCCATGCAAGACGCTACGTCTTGGAGAGGATGGGTTTTGAAGACCATGAACGTATGGAAACAAAAAAATTCACCTAAGGACCCATCATGATATAGATTTTGAAGTAAATCTGTATAATTCTGAGAGCGTAACCCATTTTGGTTGCAAAAATTGGGAAGCATTTTGCAAGATGTATGGTTTTGATGAGGGTATGCTTGTCACCATGGATCTTGGTGATCCTGACATCGAGCAAGACAATATGGACATTTGGGTCCTTGTTGATACGCCTCCAATTCTACCGCTATGTGAGTTTCTCAAACATAGTTATTAGCTAATTTATATTGTTCATTTCAAAATAGTTGACAGCATATTTTTATTGACAGCTTATTTTGATTGTTCAAACAATGTGCGGAATATGGTAGACAGAACCTACTACACCGATGGCTCTGAGTTAACTTATAAGGAGAAAACTCATCTGGTCGGATGTTGTACTGATCTTGAGAATTACAATATCTATTGTAAAACTCCTCCACATTATGGTCAATGCGTGCCACTAGTGCACGTGTTGAACTACGGTAACTACTATGGAGATACCCTGGTAAGATTTCTTACTATTACGACATCTGTGCATCTTTTGCATACTTCTAAAACTAGTACATCATTGCTAACTATGAAGTTATTACTATATTTTTCAACAGATAATCCCAGAGGATTGTGTGCCTCATTTGATGTATCAGAATGGTAGGCTTGATGTTTTGAACATACAACCAGGCAATCCTACGAATCTTAACTGTCCATACCGGATTTCTAAAAGAAGTGGAGACATGCAAATCAAAGAATGGAAAAAATGTATGGACAGTCGCAAGGAGGTTCTTGGAAGCAAAAGGAAGCGAAGCGCAAGAATTGGAGACAGGATGATCTCCATTCTCCATAATGGAGAGTCAGGGTCTATATTGTTTTATGCTATTTTACCTTAAAGAGGGTATTTTGGTCCTACCTAATACTGATGATCATGTGCTAAGAACAATTAAGTAGGGTTGGTTCGATGACTATGAGGACGATGATCGTATGACTTGTTATTAATAACGAGTAGAAGTTGTATGATGATGATTAGTAGGACTTGTTATTATATATGATGATGCATGATGCGCGCATGAAGAGTTATTATATATCAACGGGTGAAATGAACATGGATTGGATTGAAGTGAAGGCAACATGCATGTGGTGCATGTCGAAAGTAGTACAATCCAAACTTGATCAAGTTAGGATTAGTATTACTTTCGACATGCACCACATGTTGCCTTCACTTCAATCTAAGCCATGTTTAGGCATAGCAGTACGTAGCATTGGTAAACCAAGCACGGAGATATAAGAGAGGACAATTCTCTCTAATAGCTACCTAATAACAACCTAAATTAACCCCCAAAACCCCTAAATCAGCCCTTTTAAAAAAAAACCTCAGCTCCAGCCAGATGCTGACGCGTGGATGCCTATTGGTCCCGGTTGGTGTCACCAACCGGGACCAAAGGCCCCCGTGCCTGGGCTGGCCGTAGCGGCCACGTGGAGGACCTTCTGTCCCGGTTCATGTAAGAACCGGAACTAAAGGCCAAGGCATTAGTAACGACCTTTTAGTCCCGGTTCACAAACCGGGACAGAAGGCCCTCACGAACCGGGACAATAGGCCCTTTTTCTACTAGTGATTTGGTTCTTCATTTGGCATCATTAAAAGAAATTGAGTACCGATTGTAAGCGATAAATTAAAATGTTATAGAAATATCCCAAAAAATGTTTTCATATTATAACAAATTGAATAGTGTGAAAAATAGAAAGTTAGTAGGCATTAAAGGAAATGTTACATTTTAGAGAGCATGGTAATGAACAAAACATAGTATTTTCTAACACATGGAGCCATCATTAGTTATTTCTATATTTCTAATGAAGTTAAAAAAATGAAAACAATAGGCTCATGCTATGGAGAGTCTTCCGAAAGAGCGATTCGAAGCTCTGGCTCTGGGTAGCCCATTAGAAAAAAAACAAATAATTTCTGTTAAAACATTGTACATATACATGAATGTGTGGTACAAGACCAAGTGCGTGATCAACAAGTGCTTCTGGTTGTATTGTTTTGGGGCCAGAATTGTGTTTATTTTTTGTTAGCCTACAAATTATTGAATCATTTTAATGAAAATCTGTACACATAATGGCAATGTTGTTTTTGGTACATTACTTAAAGCATTGGAATTCTTTAACGCTTAGTCCGAGCCATACAATACACATCAGCGGTCCATTCCCTGCGTTATGTTCGTTTGGCCATTGACTGGTCACCATGCCCTGCGTACTGGCCATTTGGCCGTTGATTGATCACCATGCACGGCAGCTCAGAGTACCAGAGGCTAGGTCCTGGCTAGTGATTAGGGGTTACCATGTTTGGAATTCTGTGACCCATGCTGCAGAAGATACGCTGCTGCTACGCTGTTGCACAACATGTGGTGACCATATCAATGCACATTACAGCAGCATTAGCACAGCATATATTTTGTATCCTGCTGGACGCCATGGATGATGGAGGCAGGAGTACTCGATTTCACAATGCATCAAACCCTGAAAATTCAAAAAAAAAATGCATCAAACCCAATGGATCCATCAATCAATTTTCTCTCCCACCCAACAAGAGCCGGTGCAGCGGACTCTGCCTACATAAACACCCACCCCCTTCTCTTCTTCCCAACACTCCTCTCCTCTCCTGCGAAGCCAGACACCCAGCCATCTAAAGCTAGAGCTAAAGGTAGTAGTAGTAGAACGAAGAAGACGCGGGTAGCCATGGGCGTCGTCAAGGAAATGACGCCTGTGGCCCTCTGCGTGCTAGGTGTCATGTTCCTCGTCGGGATGGCGGACATGAGCGGTCTCCCCGGCTGCGGAAGACCGACGAGGATGGATCTCCAGGAGCTCGCGGCCCAGGTGCGCACCACCCTCGTGGGCACCGCCTCCTCGGCCGCCGGGATACTCATCTGGGTCGGCAAGGTGGCCGACGACCTGAGCGCCGCTGGGTGGGACTGGGAGATGCGCGCGATGTTCATCGTCGGCGTCAACCTCTCCCTCGCCTCGTCGTTCCTCGCCCTCTCCGCCCTCGTCTTGGAGCTCTCCTGCGACCCCGTCGTCAACTACTGCATCGCCGCGGGGCTCATCGGCGTGCATCTCGTAGCCGCGTGGGCGGTCCGTGGTCGTCTCCGAGCACTGAGGCTTCGTCGAGCAACCTAGGTAGCCAACAACGAGCCGGTGGGACTGGGATTGTCTCTCTCAATTGATTAGGGTTATGGTGGTGTTCCATCTCCAAATGATGTGTCTGGCGCGCCTGGACAAAGACATGAATCAACTTTCTATTCTTGTTCTTAATTAATCTTAGGGAGTGCGTTTAGTTTATTTTAGGAAGAAGAAAAACTGTACCACCGGTGTTGGCTTATCTTAATCGACTATCTCTTGTGTGTTAGTTCTGTTGGCTACTTGATCCTTCCTTCACTTCACTGCACTCGACTTAGATCCATGCATGTTAGCATCTATCTGGTCATTACCGGTGATGCACCATAACACACACTACATGCATGCATGTTACTAGCAAATGAGTCATTGGGGGCTTGGTGCATGTATTTTTGGCAGGGTACTGTTGTACTAGTAGAACTTGCATGAAAGGGATAACACTTGGTTTACAAATCGTAGAGTAAACTTTGAACTGTCTCTTTGGAGAGGCTTACGGTTAACAAATTGTTTCTGTTGTGAATGATGCAATGTCTTAAATAACCAAGAACTCGAGTTTGCTGCTGAACAGATTTACTTGTGCAAGTTGCTAGAAAAGAAAGCATGCATGTTAGTCACATAGTCTCTGCCCTAGCAATAGCAATTAGTCCTAAATTGGGGTAGGGAGGGAGTGCAAGTGACCCTTCTGGTGTTGCATGCATTGATGCATATGCGACATGGATGGTTAGCTACGGCATGTCGGGGTGACAAAGTAGTTCATGTGAACAACCAAAATAGTTCAATGTCGATGGTGTGGTCTCAAAGCATGAACTGTGAGCCTAGATCTTTGTTCGCAGTCTCAATATTTTTCTCATCGATGAGAGCACCAGGTTATATGATCCTCGCATAGCATTTACCACAGCATCGAATATCGCCATTACGGTCTTTAGCCCAAAATTTTTGGTGTTGTTGATATTTTGTTGGTATAAACAGGCCCTGCTTGTCAACCACTCAAGCTTAAGGGCTTATATTATGACACATGTACGTACTAGATTGATTGTCTACTCATATATTATGGTGCATCACGAAATCTTTGTTGTATATTGGTCAATTTTGTTACCCATGGACGCACAACAAAAACGATGAGATGTGTCGATGTCTATGCTTGAAAAGGCACTTAGTTACCGTACGTTTGATTAGCTAATCATTCATGCATGGGGATCCTGACCTGTGGGGCAGAGTTAGCTAAAGGGACTAGTCTTGGGGATCCTCTTGCATGCCCATCCTTTTGCCGGTGTGTTGTACTACTAAACGCGTATGCATAGGCTTGGACCATGGGTCAAAAGCGCACGCCAATGTCCACATCTCTGCCATGGACAGACATACGCTAGCTATAGCTACCATGGGTCAAAAGCCTAATACTACTGCCTCCAGTCCATCTCTGCCATGCAGATACGGTAGCGGACATGTACAGTAGAGACAGAAGATCAACAGGACCATGTCACGTGAGTCTGTAGCACGCCACCGCTAGCATGCATCACGCGTCATGCAAGTATTTCATTCAAACCCGTCCTCTGGTCAAACTACTGTACGCTTGCATGTATTCCTATAGCCTAGCATCCTGTAAAAGCTCCTGCATATATCACCAGCGTGCACGCCAACAACAACAAAAAGGAAACAACGAATACATGATATTGATCCTTGTGGATTTGGTATGAAAGAAGCACTAATTGCTTGCAGAACACTAATTGCACTTAATGATTAGCTAATGAGATTCGTAACCACTGATGTCCTAACACCAAGAAACCTATCAAGGCTACATAACACACATACACAAACAAAAGCAGACACATGTTCATCTTGACCTCAGAGATTTGGAACAACCGAAAAAACATATCAAGACCTTAAAACATAAGTTGTCGCTCGACATCAAAAGACTAACCTACAAAATGCGTGTGATAAGCCTCTCCCCTACCAAAGATGCATTAAAGTATTCTTTGGCTCATTTTCTTATTTAACATGTCTTAATTTATTTCCAATTCATAACTAATGCCTCATGTCTATAAAGGCATCGTATTTAATTTTTAGGAACAATATTTTAGTTTTTAATCAGGCAGAAATACAAAATGTTGGGCAACATTATTTTTTTTATGGTGTATTGCTTGTTAGTGTATAAGTAAAATTTATAGAAATGTCGCAAAAATTCTTTCATATAATAACAATTTTAACAGTATTGAAATAGCAAGTTAGAAGGATTTAAAGGAAATGCTTCATCTTACGGACCATGGTAATGAACATAGTATTTTTGAAGATATGAAGGCATCATTGGTTATTCCAAAAATTATTAGAAAGTAATAAATAAAAATCGTATATTTATGCTATGAAGAGTGTTCCGAAAAAGTGATTCGAAGCTCGGGCTCCTGGTAGCCCTTAAAAAAGCAAAAATAATTAAGTTTTATATCTTGAAAATTCTGGAAAACATTGTACATATACATAGATGTGAAGTATGTGTGCATGAAATTCTATATGTATTTATATCTGGTGTATACAAAAACCAGATACATGCATGGATCAGAATGGGCCTTTGTTTATGTTGTTTTGAGGCCAGAATTGTGTCTCTTTTTTTCTGTGGCCTACAAATCATTGTATCATGCAATGAAATTCTTCACACAAAGTAAAGGTAGAGTGTTGTTTTTGGTACTGTACATCACTTTACTGTAGCACCCAACGCATGAGAATCTTTAGCCGGTACTCTGAGCCCCACAATAACACATCCTTTTGCCAGCGGTCCATGCCCTGCGTTCTGTCCATTTGGCCGTTGATTGATCACCATGCACGGCAGCCACAGAGGTGAGGTCCTAGCTAGTTAGTAGGGGTTACCATGTTTGCAATATTGTGATCTATGCAGAACAAGATATGCTGCTGCTGAGTACTCTATGTTGTTGCACGACATGTGGTGATCTATCATGCACAATACTGCGGCGCTAGCACAGCATATATTTTGTATCATGCGGCACGGCAGCGTGCATGATCCATGCAGGAAGTTGATTACAATCTGTGGACCCATCAACCAGCGTGCCTGATCCATGCAGGAGTGCTGTGAGAAGAGCCAGTGTGCTACGCCTACGTGGACAGGAGCCTGGCTACATAAATAGTACCCCCTTCGTCCCAACACTCCTCTCTAGCATAGCCAGCCATCTAGCTAGAGCGAGTGACACAGAGAGAGACAGTAGAGCATAGTCGTAGAGCGAAGAAGACGCAGGTAGGCTAGCTAAAGCTAACCATGGCCATCGTCAAGGCATTGGCGCCTGTGACGCTCCATTGCCTATGGTGCATGTTCCTCGTCGGGATGGCCAACACGAGCCATCTCGTGGACTGCGGCTGCGGGCACCGGGCGATGGAGCTCCGGGAGCGCGTGGTCCTGGCCCGCTACCTCCTCGTCCGCACCGCGCCCCTCGCCGCCGGGATACTCTTCTTGGTCGGCAAGGCGGACGACGCCATGAGCGTCACCGGGAGGAAGCTGCGCGCGCTGTTCCTCCTCGGGGTCGGCCTCTCCGCCGCGTCGTCGATCCTCGCCGTCGTGGCATTGGCCTTCGAGCTCTACTGCGTCGACGCCTGCTGGCCGTGGATGGTGCTCGCGTCGTGCCGGTCGCTGCCCCGCACATCGTCACCGTCTGGTTCGGGGTCACCGGGCACTGAAGCTCCGTCCAGCTAGCTAGCCAACAATTGATTATTAGGGTGGCGGTGGTGTTCTCCAAATGATGTGTCCGGCTCGCCTGGACAAAGACATCAATCAACTTATTGTTCTTAATCTTAGGAAGTGCGTTTAGTTTATTTTAGGAAGAAGAAGAAATCTGTGTACCGTGCCACCGGTGTTGGCTTAATTAATTTCTGTGTTGTGTGTTGTTCGGTTGGCTTCATGTGCATGCATGCTACGGGCTTTGCTAGATCAACGTAAAGTTATGTGAACGTTTCACGTAATGGCTGACGTGGAACAATATTAGTGGATTGGTGCAGGAGCATGAGGCCCACCCCGGTTAAAATCAGGGGCCCCGATAGGTTTAGATAGGAAATTTACGTAGCCCATCGTAGCTTGTTTACGTAGGTGTAGGATTAATTATTGTGCATGCTACTCTCTAATGTGGGTAAATGGTTGGCTAGCTTGCCAACAACTGATTAGGGTTGCGGTGGTGTTATCCAAATGATGTGTCTTTTTTTTCTTTTTCTTGCGGGAGATCCAAATGATGTGTCTGACGCGCTTGGACAAAGACATCAATCAACTGAGTACTATTATCGTTCTTAATCAGTGTCTGTGAGCCTAATTCTTTTTTACAGTCTCAACTTTCTTATCAACGATGAGAGCCGCAGGTTAAATGTCCATCTTATAGCAGTTAGCACATCATTTTCGTGGGCTAATATCCAACAATTTTGGTGTTGCCGATATTTCGTTGGTACACAAAAGCCGCGTGTCAAAGTCTAGGGCTTGTTATGACACACACTACTTTTTTTTTCTGCGAGAAACACATACACTACATAGATTGTTCACGGTTACGGTTATGTCAAACTATGTGCAATGCATCACAAAATCATTGTTGTATTTGTCGCTTTCCGTGGATATAGAAGCATGCATGGGTTTGTTGCCCATGAACGCACAAGAAAAATGATGAGATGTGTCGACGTGCATGCCTTAATTAGCTAATCATGCATGCAAGGGGGTCCTCTCTCTCTCTCTCTCTCTCTCTCTCTCTCTCTCTCTCTGCTGGTGTGCACCCAGCAAGCTCTTCTCCTTACAGTTTTACTAGCGCACATGCATGGACTAGTGCCTACATCATCTCTGCCATGTCACGGGAGTCCGTGGCACGCCACTACGCCAGCTCTAGCTCAGCGGGGAAGAGCTCTCTCTCTCACAGAGAGGCCTTGCCAGTTGTACTAGCGAGTATGCATTGCTTGGACCATGCATGGGTCAAAAGCCCACACTAGTGCCCACATGTCTGCCGTGCAGATACGGTAGCTATACCTTTGTGCAGAGTAGAGATAAGGTAAACAGGACCATGCATGGGACGTGCGTAGTGTAGCACGCCAGCTCTAGTTCAACTCACTGCATGCACAGTATGTATATCACTTAGCAAAGCTCCTGTATGGTCGAGAGAGAGAGAGAAAGAGTGAACACTCACTAGGCACACACAAACTAAGAGCATCCACAGCCACGCCTACAAAATCCGGCACCCTATACATCTCTGATCACACCTCAAATTCTCATATGTACAGCCGCATACCTCATACCTGGAAGCCTAAATCCATACTACGCATATAACATGGAAGTAATCTGCTTAGATCGTCAACGAAACAGACAAACAATCAAAAAACAGACATGGAAGTCGGCAGCAAACGGACACCAAAATGCACATAACCCACTTTACGTCGACCAAAAGATCACCACAGTTCATCGTCGGACATACTCTAAACTAAAACAACTAAAAAACAGAAAATATAGAATGGAGGGCAGAGCTTCTTCACCACTTCCTCGCCGGTCCTTTGCCCTTCTGGTCACTGCCGCAACTGTAGAAATCCGCTGCTGGGGGGGGGGGGGGGGGGGGGGGGGAGGGGTCGGAGCCACCGGTGAGGTCGGAGGAGGAGGAACATCAGATGTAGCCCAGCGACCTCCGGACGACGCGGTCATGCTTCCTCTTGAGATTCACTGCCGCCGTCACCTTCGCACGGACTGCTCCAGGCCTTGCCGGAGCACCTTCTCGTTTTTCCTCAAGAGCCGGCGGGCATCCATCTCTGCCGTTGTAAGTGAGCGGCGGTAGACCCACGCGAGGAGCCGCTCCTCCTCGCCGGACACCACCGGCAACCCGCGGCGGCAGTGGGGACGACTGTGTGACCGCCTCCGACGTCGCCGCCCTAGCCCGCTGCCTCTCACGTCGGATGGCGAACGCCTCTAATTCGGGCAGCGTGTTCGCGGCACCGGCGAAGCAGGCACTAATACCCACTGCCGCCCTTGAGGAGCAGCGTCCGGAGGGGGGGAGGTCGACGTGCCAGCGGTGTGGAGCAGGCTAACACGCGGAGCATTGAGCGCGGTGGGCAGGGCCAGCTCCGGTGTCGTTGCTACGACGACAGGCGACTGGGGACGGAGCAGATCCGTAGCTACCGCCCGCTTCACCCGCAACCATTGCAATGCGATGGGGAGGGCCAACTCCTTGCCATCGCCGTCCGCCTCGCGGAGGAAGGCATCCGACTCGTTGCCGGATCTGTCTGAGTGGCCGCCGATGCTGGTCATGGTGGACGGTGATCAGAAGGGGAACGAGTTGGAGAAAGGAGTGAGAAGAGATGCAGAGCAGAGCGAAGAGAAGTGAGATAGGGTTAGCTCCAGGTGAGGATTTTGTGGGGACGGAGTGGATCGTGGTGGGCCAGGCTGACGTGGTGGACGCGCTGGACCACCCCATATCCGCCCTATATTTGGGCTAGATATGAGTGGTCCCGGACAGACCGGATGTTTAAGACCAGTTTAAGGTGACCGGCTGGGTCGGTTTTCTTTTGACCATTCAGTGACTGATCCGTCCGCCCGGGAGTGTGAGACCGGTTTGAGGCGCCCACCTGTATATGCTCTAACCCACCCTCGTTGCACACTCATGTGTCTCTCTTCCCTCCTCCTCCCATGCAATTAAACCTACTCGCATTTTCACGCATGCGGTTCAATATCAATAGGAAGACTCATAATCCCTTTGAGTTCGAGTAAGCAACAAGATGTTTTGGCATGTATTGCCTCTCTCCATGAGTCAAAGCCATAATTTGCTAGTGTCAATCCTACATGAAAATTTTGAGGTTGATTCAAAACCGTCATCAACAGGATGAACTTCCATCGTATTGACAGTCACTATACCGGACAAAATGAGTTTGAATGGCACTGATGATTACACCGGCGTTTCAAGTGTCCATCAAAAGGATGAAAACTTAGTCTTGCTGCCACCACCATGGCTTTCGCCATTACAACGGCTATCACGTGATAGGGAACATCATTGCTCGGCAAGTCTAAGGTTTGCCACCCTACGATTCATGACGCAGGTGCGGGGCTCATGCACAAGATCATCCCTTTCCGGCCGTCTCATTGCCCTGCGATCCGCAAAGTAGTTGGATCTCACATGAGGGCATGGTAAGTTTCGATTTTTAATCTTTGAAAATTATAATTTCCATCTGAAACATATGTATTTCTCGCTCATTCTTATTAGGTTTTATGGTTGAAACTTTAAGCGATTATTTTGTCGGTCGCAGGTACTAAATTTGCAATTTTGTTGGTCGCTCGTCCTAAGTTTAAAATTTTGAAACTTCAGTTTTAAAAAAATCATCAAAACATATTAAAAATGGATCTTATATGAAAGTCCTCATCATGAGAAATACGAGTATGAAAACATAACATAATTTGAACTTTTCGTTCAAAAAATATGAAAGATTGAAAATCAAAAGCCAAAAGAAAAAAAGGACGCACGAGGGGCTACATGCCACAAGTCCTCTCCACCCTGCCGAAAATTCTCTCCCGTGTACAGAATTTCCGGCATATGTGCAGCCCAAAAGGCAATGTTCTGAGGCTCTTACTCGAGCACTTGCCCCCAAACATTCTGGAAGGCATTGGTAGAAAACCTGTCGCATGGGAGAGTTCTGACTACGGACAAGCTGCTCCGGCGAGGATGGCAAGGGAGCACGATCTGCTCGATGTGAGCTTCACATGAGGAGTTGGCGGAGCATCTTCTTCTGAACTATTCTTTTGCTCCCCAGGTTTGGAGGATAGCGACTTGGTCTGGTTTCGCGATCATATCGCCTATGGAGGGTTTGGTCTACTCCCGGTGGCTGGATTGGGCCCCACAAATCCCTAAGGCCAACCGGAGAAAGTTTGATGGAACGGTTGCTTACACTTTTTTGGCAAATTTGGAAAGATAGGAATGCGAGGGGTTTTGATAACAATTACCACCTCTATAAAGAAATATAAAAGCGTTTAGATCACTACTTTAATATTTTAAATGCTCTTTTTTTTTTACGGAGGAAGTATTTAGCTGTCCAGGGCGCACGTTCTTCTAGAATTCATGAGTCGATCAGAAGGAGAGAGCTGGCATTTGCTAGAGTTTTTCAGGATGACGGAGGCTAAGGCCATCACATCGATTTGTGACCGGGCTTCGGCCAAAAAATTGGTTTTCTTTTCTCCTCTAATAGATACAGGCATACAGCAGCGCTCAGTTTTGAAAAAGAAAAAAAAAACAACTATTCCACGCAATCGACTCAACTAGAGATGTATAAACGAAAAGTCTATATCAGGTCGCACAAGATCACATAAGAAGATAGCTATAGCTAACAACCGATCATGATCATTGCGATCGGTAGACCAACTACTCCTTACCGAGGGCAACAGCTCTGC
Source organism: Aegilops tauschii subsp. strangulata (assembly GCF_002575655.3). Taxonomy (NCBI): domain Eukaryota; kingdom Viridiplantae; phylum Streptophyta; class Magnoliopsida; order Poales; family Poaceae; genus Aegilops; species Aegilops tauschii. The sequence continues at coordinate 575,559,016 of NC_053039.3, read as the reverse complement.
ACACCCTGAACAAATAGCTGGTCAGGTAATGGAGGAAGATAGACAAACTACTCATGAAGAGGAGGAAGAGTCTGTGAGGGAATCGAAGAAAAAGAAACCCACACCTGAAAATTCGGCAGAGGCTGTGTTGCAGCCCTACTGATCACAATGAATTGCTTGAGCTTGGGAACCCCGAGGCAGTTCGTGAGCTTCGCAGCATTGTGAAGCAAGAAGTTCCTGCCCTGTTGTTTGTAATGGAGACTAAAATCAGGACGAAAAGAGTTGAAGATCTGCATCACCAACTAGGTTCTGTGGGATGCTTTGCGGTGGACAGTGAAGGACTAAGTGGTGGCATAGGCCTTTTCTGGTCCAAGGAATATGATGTTCAATTGAAAAACTATAGTTCCGGCCATATTGATACAATGGTGCAGATGAAGGATCAAAACTCCCTCGAGTGGCGATCCACGGGCTTCTATGGAGCACCTAGAGCTGAGAATAGACACCACAGTTGGCGCTTCATGAGAACCTTGTATGCACAGCCGCATGCTGCATGGCTATGCATGGGTGACTTTAACGAGACTCTCTATGGCGATGAGCACTTTAGTCGCTCGGCTCGGCCGGAATGGCAAATGCGAGCCTTCAGAGAGGTTGTTGATGATGTTGCTTTCCAAGATCTAGGGTGGACTGGATTGCCCTATACTTGGGATAATAGACAGGATGGAGATGCTAACGTAAAGGCCAGGCTTGATCGCGCTTTTGCAAACGAGGCGTTTCGTCAGCATTATGAATTCATCCGAGTACGTCATATCAGTGCGGTGGAGTCGGATCACTGTTTCATCGTTGCTGAAATCAGAGACAAACCACATGATCATGGCGGGCGGCGATCGAAACAGTTTCGATACGAGAACGTTTAGCAAACTCATATGGACTATGAGAATTTAGTCACGGAAACATGGCTACAGCAGAATCGTTCCCCTGGTCTGCAAGGGATAGTTGAATCGTTGGGTGCGCTGCAGCGAACACTTGAGCCGTGGGGAACACGAGAGTTTGGATGTCTCACAAGGTCAGTTCGGCAACTACACAAAAAGTTAGATAAGCTGCGGAGGCAGTCCATTGGGCGAGGGCCATCAGACGAAGAAAAGAGGACCGCGGCTAAGCTCCGGGAAGCTCTCAAACTAGAAGAAATATGGCTCCGGCAGCGGTCACGAGTCAGTTGGCTCCGAGAGGGAGATCACAACACCGGCTATTTCCAAGCTCAAGCCAAACAACGTCAGCGTCTGAACAAAATCAGTGGACTAAGAAGAGGTTACGGCTCGGTTTGTGCTGACGCGGAGGAGGACACAGCGGAGATACAATCATTCTAGGAACATGTCCCTGTAAAGGTGACACCAGAGATGAAATTGTTGCTTGATAGACCGTATGAGCCACGAGAGGTACAGGATGCTCTATTCCAGATGGCTCCTTCTAAAGCCCCTGGGGTGGATGGATATACAACGGGTTTTTTCCAAAGGCATTGGTAACTTCTGAAAGATGATGTTATAGCCGCGGTGCTTGGGTTTCTGAATGGAGGTGATCTACCGATGGGCCTTAACGATACTTCAATTACTCTTATCCCGAAGGTGAGACACCCTCAGATGATCTCTCAGTACCGTCCCATTGCATTGTGCCCCGTTTTATACAAAATAGTTGTCAAAGCTATTGCGAACCGTATGCGGGGCTGCATGGACGAAATTATAAGCGAGGAACAAGGCGGGCGCTTAATAACCGACAACGTTCTGGTTGCTTTCGAAAGTGTCCACACTTTGCGAAGAAGGAAGAGGGAGAAGAATACAGCATGTGCGGTTAAGCTCGACATGATGAAAGCATACAACCACGTGGAATGGCACTATGTGGAGGCTATTCTTCTCAGGCTTGGCTTTAGCAACACATTAGTTTGACTTGTTATGAAATGTGTTACTTCTGTTCGCTTCTCGGTTCAAGTCAACGGGGAGCTGCTACCCTACTTCACCCCATCTAGAGGACTTCGGCAAGGATACCCAGTTTCACCATTTTTATTTCTCCTGTGTGCAGAAGGTCTTTCATCTCTTCTGAGATATTATGGTGCCTCCATCGACAGGGGTGTAAGAGTGAGCTTTCGGTCGCCTTGGGTAAGTCATCTACTCTTTGCAGATGATTGCCTAGTTTTCATCAGTACAAATGCAGCCAGTGCAGAGCGACTCAACCATATTTTGCGGATTTATGGGGAAGCATCGGGCCAGTGTGTGAACCGGGATAAAAGTGCGATATACTTCAGCCCGAATACTTCACATACTTCCAGGCAAGTCTTGAAAGGAATCCTTGGAGTGAATGCTGAAACTTTCAGTGAGAGATACCTTGGTCTCCCAACAGCCGTTGGAAGGATTACAAGCGGCACATTCGAGCATATTTGGGACCGATCAAAGGGCAAGATGCAGGGATGGTCTGAAAGGCTCTTTGCATGCGCGGGAAGAGAAACATTATTGAAATCCATAGTTCAGGTGATACCCACGTTCAGCATGAGTTGTTTCTTATTGACAAAGAAAGTGTGCAAGAGTTTGACTTCCAGTATGGCCAAATATTGGTGGAGCAGTTCTATAGATCGAAGGTCTCTTCACTGGATATCATGGAAAGGACTCACAGTACCAAAATGCAAAGGTGGCATGGGCTTTTGTGACTACCATCTTTTTAACTTAGCATTACTGGGAAGGCATGGCTGGAGGTTTATGACAAACCCGAACTCCCTGTGTGCTAGAGTTTTGAAGGGGAGATATTTCCCAGACACTGATTTCATGCAAGCCAATATACCCCATTCTGCCTCGGCAATACGGCGAGCCATAGTGGCTGGGCGCGAGGCTCTTAGTACAGGCTTGGTCCAGCGGGTGGGTGATGGCACCACCATCAACGCTTGGACAGACAAGTGGATACACACCACGGCTCCCAGAACCCCGATGCTAAGACCTCCCAATACTAATGTGGAATGGGTTAGCGATCTCATCGATACTGCCAACTGGACTTGGAAGAGGGAGTTGGTAAGGGAAACCTTCATTACACCAAATGCCGAAGCTATACTAAATATTCCATTGCGGCGAGGTGGTGGTGCAGATTTTCTAGCATGGGCATATGAGAAATCAGGCAATTATAGTGTGAAAACAGTGTACCAAGCTCTCGTGAACCGCAACAAGCATTTAGCTCTAGGTGAGGGGCAGGCTACAGGAGCTTCAGTGGATCAATCACATCTTAGGAAAGTGTTATGGTCTCTCAAAGTTGTCCCAAAAGTGCATGTATTCTGGTGGTGAGTCCTCCGGGGCATCCTACCTGACGAGAAGACGCTGCAGTATAGACATATCAGAGATGTCAGTTTATGCAAAGTATGTCAAGCAAAATAGGAAGATCTTGAGCATGCGCTGATACACTGCTAACATGCTCGACAATTCTGGGAAGAAGCGAGATTGGTCTTAGATATCAAACTGCCAAGGCTTCATCCATCCTCTTGGGCTAGCAACATTTTATGTAGTTCAATGTTCAATGGAAAGGAACGTGCAACAATAATCACCATCATGTGGTCTATCTGGAGCTCTCGCAATAGATGGACTCACGACGGCGAAAAGTATGACCCGGTGATCTCAATTGGACTCACCAGAGAGGCCCTGGCCTTGCTCGATGTTCCCAAACAGCAGCCATCCTTAGTGCCAGGTCATGGTTGGAGACCACCTGAATTGGGCCAAGTGAAGATCAACACAGATGCCGCTGTTCGGCACTCGGCTGAGATGAGTGGTGCAGGGGGTGTCGCTCGCTCTCAAAGCGCGCTCCTAGGCGCATGGTGTAAACCCTTGCATGGGGTCACCGACCCGATGATTGCCGAGGCACTAGCTCTGTGGGATGGCGTTATCTTTGCAAATCTACGGGGCTATGCTCGGGTGATGACGGAAACCGACTACCTAGAGATCGTTAATCTCTGGAACACTCGCCTCAACAGTCGCTCTGTTGTGGCATTAGTCTTCTATGAAATCGAAGAGCTTTCTGCTAGGTTTGGTTCTTTTGTAATAAATCATGTAAGCAGATCAGCTAATTAACGTCTAGCACACCTCTGTGCGCAGCGGGCATGTAACGTGTCTGTAACCGAGAGCTGGATCTCTGAAACTCCAAGTTTTCTGGTTAGCAGTGATACGTCTCCTTCGTATCTACTTTTCCAATCATTTTGCCCTTGTTTTGGACTCTAACTTGCATGATTTGGATGGAACTAACCCGGACCTCTGTTGGAAAAGGCAGTGCCTAGGAGGCGCTTAGGCACGCCTAGGCGCTAGGCAATGGCCAAACGCCTCGCCTATGCCATAAGCAGAAGTCTAGGCAGAGCAAGTAAGAAATTGTCTACCCAAGCCAGAAATCATGCATATTGTACTGATATGCCAAAAAAGCCATATTTCAATCATAGTAGCTGGTAGTTAACATACTTATATGCCTTGAATTAATAAAATACACATATAATAAACACATATACACCTCGATAGTAAAAATTATATAACTGCTTAGGCTGCGCCTAGGGCACCTAAGCACCGCCTAGGCACTAGGCGAAGGCCAACCGCCTCGCTTACGCCTACCGCTTTTTCCAACCTTGACCCGAACTGACGCTGTTTTCACCAGAATTGCCATGGTGTTATTTTTGTGCAGAAAGAAAAGTTCTCGGAATTACCTGAAACTTCACGGAGATTATTTTTGGAAAATATAAAAAATACTGGCGAAAGAATCAAGGCCAGGGGGCCCACCCCCTCTCCACGAGGGTGGGGGCGCGCCTGCCCCCCCTGGGCGCGCCCCCTGCCTCGTGGGCTCCCTGGAGCTCCACCGACCTCAACTCCAACTCTATATATTCGTGTTCGGGGAGAAAAAAACAGAGAGAAAGATTCATCGCGTTTTACGATACGGAGCCGCCGCCAAGCCCTAAACTCTCTTGGGAGGGTTGATCTGGAGTCCGATCGGGGCTCCGGAGAGGGGAATCCGTCGCCATCGTCATCATCAGCCATCCTCCATCACCAATTCCATGATGCTCACCGCCGTGCGTGAGTAATTCCATCGTAGGCTTGCTGGACGGTGATGGGTTGGATGAGATTTATCATGTAATCGAGTTAGTTTTGTTAGGGTTTGATCCCTAGTAACCACTATGTTCTGAGATTGATGTTGCTATGACTTTGCTATGCTTAATGTTTGTCACTAGGGCCCGAGTGCCATGATATCAGATCTGAACCTATTATGTTTTCATGAATATATTTGAGTTCTTGATCCTATCATGCAAGTCTATAGTCACCTACTATGTGTTATGATCCGGCAACCCCGAAGTGACAATAATCGGAACCACTCCCGGTGACGACCGTAGTTTGAGGAGTTCATGTATTCACTATGTGTTAATGATTTGGTCCGGTACTCTATTAAAAGGAGGCCTTAATATCCCTTAGTTTCCGTTAGGACCCCGCTGCCACGGGAGGGTAGGACAAAAGATGTCATGCAAGTTCTTTTCCACAAGCATGTATGACTATATTCGGAATACATGCCTACATTACATTGATGAATTGGAGCTAATTCTGTGTCACCCTATGTTATGACTGTTACATGATGAACCGCATCCGGCATAATTCTCCATCACCGATCCAATGCCTACGAGCTTTTCACATATTGTTCTTCGCTTATTTACTTTTCTGTTGCTATTGTTACAATTACTACAAAACCCAAAAATATTACTTTTGCGACTGTTACCGTTACTATCATACTACTTTGCTACTAAATACTTTGCTGCAGATACTAAGTTATCTAGGTGTGGTTGAATTGACAACTCAACTGCTAATACTTGAGAATATTCTTTGGCTCCCCTTGTGTCGAATCAATAAATTTGGGTTGAATACTCTACCCTTGAAAACTGTTGTGATCCCCCTATACTTGTGGGTTATCAAGACTATTTTCTGGCGTCGTTGCCGGGGAGCATAGCTCTATTCTTTGAGTCACTTGGGATTTATATCTGCTGGTCACTATGAAGAACTTGAAAGACGCGAAAACAAAAATTTATCCCTCAACTACGAGGGGAGGTAAGGAACTGCCATCTAGCTCTGCACTTGATTCACCTTCTGTTTTGAGTAAGCTTGCGACACCTAAACCTGCTTCTGCTATTAATTCTGATATGTCGCATGTTATTGATGATGCCACTTCTGCTATGCATGATACTTATGATGAAACTACTTCTATACTTGATACTACTGTGCGACTTGGTGAATTTCTTGATGAACAACTTGCTAGGGCTAGAGAGAATGAAATTATTGAAACTGATAATATTGATGAAAGTGATGATGAAGATTCTCCCCCTAGATATGAATTGCCTATTGTGCCTGAGGGCTATGTTATGGATGAAGAAACTGCTAGAGACTTTCTTGCTTGCAATGATAGAAGTGATCTTAAGAAATTACTAGCTAAGCTGAAACAAAAAACTCTGAATGCTAGAATGAAATATGATCCTGCTTATGCTACTTCACCTATCTTTGTTACTGATAAGGATTATGAATTCTCTGTTGATCCTGATATAATTACTTTGGTTGAATCTGATCCTTTCTATGGCTATGAATCTGAAACTGTTGTGGCACATCTTACTAAATTAAATGATATAGTCGCCCTGTTCACTAATGATGAGAAAACACGCTACTATTATATCCTTAAAATATTTCTGTTCTCATTAAAGGGTGATGCTAAGATATGGTTTAATTCTCTTGATCCTGGTTGTGTGCGTAGTCCCCAGGATATGATTTATTACTTCTCTGCTCAATATTTCCCTTTTCATAAGAAACAAGCTGCTTTAAGGGAAATATATAATTTTGTGCAAATTGAAGAAGAGAGTCTCCCACAAGCTTGGGGGAGGCTTCTCCAATTACTTAATGCTTTGCCTGATCATCTTCTCAAGAAAAATGAAATACTTGATATCTTTTATAATGGACTAACCGATGCTTCCAGAGACCACCTGGATAGTTGTGCTGGTTGTGTTTTCAGGGAAAGAACTGTTGATCAAGCTGAAATTCTATTGAATAATACGTTGGCCAATGAAAATAGTTGGACACTTCCCGATCCAACTCCTAAGCCAACTCCGAAGAAGAGGGGTGTTCTATTTCTCAGTCCTGAAGATATGCAAGAGGCAAAGAAATCTATGAAGGAAAAAGGTATTAAAGCTGAAGATGTTAAGAATTTACCTCCTATTGAAGAAATACATGGTCTTAATTTACCACCTGTTGAAGAAATATATGGTCTTAATCCATTACCTATTGAAGAAACACATGGTCTTGATAACCCGACACAGGTAGTAAAGGTAAATTCTCTCTATAGATATGATAAAGCTGAAATCCCTCCTACTAAGTTTGCTAGCCAATGTTTGGATGAGTTTGATAATTTTATGGTTAAGCAAGAAGATTTTAATGCTTATTTTGGTAGACAATTAAAACAAAATGCTTATATGATTGAACACTTGAGTGATTATATGTCTAGAGTTAAAGGTGAACTTAAACTCATTAGTAAACATGCTTCTATGGTTACCACTCAAGTAGAACAAGTACTTAAAGCTCAGAATGATTTTCTCAATGAATTGAATAGTAAGAATAATGACTATGCTGTTAAAGTGGCTACTAGAACTGGTAAAATGACTCAGGAACCTTTGTATCCTGAAGGCCATCCTAAGAGAATTGAGCAAGATTCTCAGAGAAATAATTTAGATACACCTAGTCCTTCTAAAAAGAAGAAAAAGAAAAATGATAGGACTTTGCATGCTTCTAGTGAACCTGTTGTAGACACACCTGGGAATCCCAATGATATTTCTATTTCTGATGCTGAGACACAATCTGGTAATGAACATGAACCTAGTGATAATGTTAATGATGATGTTCATGTTAATGCTCAACCTAGTAATGATAATGATGTAGAAACTGAACCTGCTGTTGATCTTGATAACCCACAATCAAAGAATCAATGTTATGATAAAAGATACTTTGTTGCTAGGAAGCATGGTAAAGAAAGAGAACCATGGGTTCAGAAACCCATGCCCTTTCCTCCCAAACCATCCAAGAAAAAGGATGATGAGGATTTTGAGCGCTTTGCTGAAATGATTAGACCTATCTTCTTACGTATGTGTTTGACTGATATGCTCAAAATGAATCCTTATGCTAAGTATATGAAAGAAATTGTTACTAATAAAAGAAAGCTACCGGAAGCTGAAATTTCCACCATGCTTGCTAATTATACTTTTAAGGGTGGAATACCTAAGAAGTTAGGAGATCCAGGAGTACCCACTATACCATGCTCCATTAAAAGAAACTATGTTAGAACTGCCTTATGTGATCTTGGAGCCAGTGTTAGTGTTATGCCTCTCTCTTTATATCGTAGACTTGATTTGAATAAGTTGACACCTACTGAAATATCTTTGCAAATGGCTGATAAATCAACTGCTATACCTGTCGGTATTTATGAGGATGTGCCTGTTGTGGTTGCAAACGTTACTATTTTAACAGACTTTGTTATTCTTGATATTCCCGAGGACGATAGTATGTCTATTATTCTTGGAAGACCCTTTTTGAATACTGCAGGGGCTGTTATTGATTGCAACAAAGGCAATGTCACTTTTCATGTTAATGGTAATGAGCATACGGTACACTTTCCGAGGAAACAACCTCAAGTTCATAGTATCAACTCTATTGGAAAAATTCCATCGATTATTTTTGGAGGTTTTGAATTTCCTCTTCCTACTGTCAAAAAGAGATATGATATTCTTATTATTGGGGACGTGCATTTCCCCGTTGAGGTAACATAGTGTTATTCGAAATTTCTCCGGTTTCATGTTATTCGAAATGAGTTTGTTAACAAGACTTGATCAACCTTGTTAGTGGATTCCTTTTGATGAGCATGAGATGGATGAAGTTAGAAAACACAACCTTCTGTATCCTCCTTTTACTTTCTGTTATTTAGAATAAATAAAGTAAAAATAGTATTTTTGTCAGTTTTCTGATTTATCCGTGCAATAAAAAATACCCCGAAAATAAAAGTTCTCCAAATGCCCTGAAATTTAAATATGATTTTTTTCTGGAATATTTGAGAATATCTGGCACTAAGAACACAGCATCGGGAGCAAGCACCTGGCCACAAGGGTCCAGGGCGCGCCCACCCCCTTGGGCGCGCCCCCCTGCCTCGTGGGCCCATGGTGGCTCCCCTCCACTTATTCCAGCAACCACACACTCTTTCTTCCTCCCGAAAAATCACCAACCAGCTCAAGCACGAGTTCTAGCTCATTTTGCTGCGATTTTTGATCTCCTTGCTCAAAGCACCTCTCACAAAACTGCTTTGGGGGATTGTTCCTTGGTATGTGACTCCTCCAATGGTCCAATTAGTTTTTGTTCAAGTGCTTTATTCATTGCAAATTTGTTCTGCCTAGGTGACCATGTTCTTGAGCTTGCATGTCAAACTTTTATGGTCCCAAATAGTTCTAATGCATGATATAGGCTCTAGGCACTTGTGGGAGTAGTTGCTATCAATTTTGTTGAGTTTGGTTCACTTTTATTTGAAGTTACTAAAAATTTCAGAAATTTTCAGAAAATGATGAAGAGATTTTTGAGGGGCTCTTCGAGCCGAAGCTTGAAGGATAAGCAAAGTGAAGAAGCAGAGAGGCCCAAATATAATTTGCCTCGCACCGCGGAGGTTCGGCCGTGTGAATGGCCTTGCGATGATTTCTTGAGAGCGGCAGGGATTTATGATGATTTTTAGGAGTTGGCTGAGAATGCAGGTCTCGCCGACTTCCTCCGCGACCAACGCGAACAGTATCTCTTACTCACCAATACCTTTGTGAAAAATTTTCATTTCCATTCTAGGAGGTCACCACCTACGGTGGATTTTTATTTATATGATGAGTATAAGGAGATGACCCTTCGCAAATTCTGTGAGGTTTGTAAGTTACCTTTTCCGGGTTTCATAGAGGAACCACATCGTAACGATGTGGAGGGGTTTATTGATACAATTGCTGTCGGGGAAACGAGGAAGGTTTTCGACGCACGAATCACTAGCATACACTTTCCTGTTCTACGTTACTTTGCTATATTTGCTAGTAGGTGCTTAATTGGTCACGGAAACTGTGGAAACCTGAGTGTCCCTGATATTATTATTTTGTGTCATGCCTTGTTTCGTGATGACACATTTAGTATGGGCGCTATTGTTGCAAAGCGGTTAAATCTTAACCATACTAAGGGCCCCATCTTGGGAGGCATATTCGCCTCGCGCCTCGCTGCATACTATAACATACCTATTAGGCACTATGAGAAAGAAGAAAAATTGCTGCCTACTGTTTTTCTAGACTATAAGAGTATGGTAGCGCATGATTTTATTGTTAAGAATAGGGAAAGGGCGCTTAAATACAAACTGTTATTTGATAAAAATCACCCTGAGACTATTACCTTGCCTGCTCCTTCCTTGTTTGATTTATCTGCAGGCCAGTATCTCGTTCCGCTGGAGGACATTCACGCCTACCGGAACCCTACATCAGCTACAGAGCCGGAGCCGGAACCACAATTTGATCCTCCACGACAGTCTAATTACCAGTGGGATCCGGAGGTGATTGCCAACCAGTGGCAATTCGAGAGTTCTTCATAGTACGACCCCAATTATAACTATGGATATCCGCCAGGCCAGCCGTGGCAATAGACCAACTTAGGCCAAAAGCCTAAGCTTGGGGGAGTACGTATTTCTCACCTACATTACATTTACATTTACACAATCATTGCTATATGTCGGCGCTCATACTTTTTCACTGTAATATCCATGCTAGTTTATTTTCCTTTTTATGCTTTCTTCTTGTGTGTTTGAAAAACATTAAAAAAACAAAAAAATTAGTAGTAGCTTTTAGTTAGTTTACTTTCTTGCTCTAGTAGTAGTAATTAAAAGAAAACCCAAAAAGATTTTATGTTCTTCTTTTGCTTGTTGGGAGATTTCCCGTGTAAATAGTTTTATTTCTTTTCTTTCCTTTGGGGGTCGATAGGAGAAGACCATGATGAAAATGTTGAAGTGGCTCTCATATGCATTATTGTTGATTTAACCAAGAGCTCATATTGCCTTGTCTTCTCCTGTTTATTGAATGCTCACAGATTCCAGCTTAGTCCAATGTACGTGCACTATTATTATTATTCACATCGTTCGGTCGTACAAGTGAAAGGCAATTATGACGATATATGATGGACTGATTGAGATGAGAGAAGCTGGTATGAACTCGACCTCTCTTGTTTTTGTAAATATGATTAGTTCATCGTTCCAGATTCAGCCTATTATGAATAAACATGTTTGCAATGACAATTAGAGATTATAGTTGCTTATGCCATGCTTAATTAGCTAGGAGTTTATAATGGTTTACCTTGCGTGCCAACATGCTATTAAAATGGTTGTGATGTGGTATGATAGGGTGGTATCCTCCTTTGAATGATTCGAGTGACTTGACTTGGCACATGTTCACGCATGTAGTTGAAACAAAATCAACATAGCCTTCATGATATTTATGTTCATGGTGGATTATATCCTACTCATGCTTGCACTCAATGTTTATTAATTTTAATACATGTTCATGACTGTTGTCGCTCTCTAGTTGGTCGCTTCCCAGTCTTTTGCTAGCCTTCACTTGTACTAAGGGGGAATACTGCTTGTGCATCCAATCCCTTAAACCCCAAAGTTAATCCATATGAGTCCACTATACCTTCCTATATATGCGGTATCTACCTGCCGTTCCAAGTAAATTTGTATGTGCCAAACTCTAAACCTTCAAATGAAATTCTATTTTGCATGCTCAAATAGCTCATGTATCAACTAGGGCTGTCTGTATCTTCCATGCTAGGCGGGTTATTCTCAAGAGGAGTGGACTCCGCTCCTCACTCACGAGAAAATGGCTGGTCACCGGGATGCCCAGTCCCATGCTTTATGCAAATCAAATCGAAATAATTGCAAACAAAACTCCCCCGGGACTCTTGTTAGTTGGAGGCACTCGTTGTTTCGAGCAAGCCATGGATTGATGCTTCTTGGTGGAGGGGGAGTATAAACTTTACCATTCTGTTTGGGAACCGCCTATAATGTGTGTAGCATGGAAGATATCGCCATCTCTTGGTTGTTATGTTGACAATGAAAGTATGCCGCTCAAAATATTATTTATCTCTAATTTAAAGTCGAGCTCTGGCACCTCTACAAATCCCTGCTTCCCTCTGCGAAGGGCCTATCTATTTACTTTTATGTTGAGTCATCACCCTCTTATTAAAAAGCACCAGCTGGAGAGCACTGCTGTCATTTGCATCCATTACTATTAGTTTATATTGGGTATGACTGTGACTGGATCTCTTTTACCATGAATTACAATGTTTAGTCAGTCCTTGATCTTCAAAGGTGCTCTGCATTTATGTTTTGCGGTCTCAGAAAGGGCTAGCGAGGTACCATCTTGTTATATCATATCATGATTGTTTTGAGAAAGTGTTGTCATCTGAGATTTATTATTATTGCTCGATAGTTGATTATGCCATTGACATGAGTAAACATGAGACCTAAGTGTTATTGTGAATATGGTTAGTTATAATCTTTGCTGAAAACTTGAATGCTGGCTTTACATATTTACAACAACAAGAGCAAACAGAGTTTGTAAAAGTTTTTCTTTATCACTTTCAGTTTATCAACTGAATTGCTTGAGGACAAGCAAAGGTTTAAGCTTGGGGGAGTTGATACGTCTCCGTCGTATCTACTTTTCCAAACACTTTTGCCCTTGTTTTGGACTCTAACTTGCATGATTTGTATGGAACTAACCTGGACTGACGTTGTTTTCAGCAGAATTGCCATGGTGTTATTTTTGTGTAGAAACAAAAGTTCTCGGAATGACCTGAAACTTCACAGAGATTATTTTTGGAAAATATAAAAAATTCTGGCGAAAGAATCAAGGCCAGGGGGCCCACACCCTCTCCACAAGGGTGGGGGCGCGCCTGCACCCCCTGGGCGCGCCCTGCCTCGTGGGCCCCCTGGAGCTCCACCGACCTCAACTCCAACTCTATATATTCGTGTTTGGGGAGGAAAAAAACAGAGAGAAAGATTCATCGCGTTTTACGATACGGAGCCGCCGCCAAGCCCTAAACTCTCTCGGGAGGGCTGATCTTTAGTCCGATCAGGGCTCCGGAGAGGGGAATCCGTCGCCATCGTCATCATCAACCATCCTCCATCACCAATTTCATGATGCTCACCGCCGTGCGTGAGTAATTCCATCGTAGGCTTGCTGGACGGTGATGTGTTGGATGAGATTTATCATGTAATCGAGTTAGTTTTGTTAGGGTTTGATCCCTAGTATCCACTATGTTCTGAGATTGATGTTGCTATGACTTTGCTATGCTTAATGCTTGTCACTAGGGCCCGAGTGCCATGATTTCAGATCTGAACCTATTATGTTTTCATGAATATATGTGAGTTCTTGATCCTATCATGCAAGTCTATAGTCATCTACTATGTGTTATGATCCGGCAACCCCGAAGTGACAATAATCGGGACCACTCCCGGTGATGACCGTAGTTTGAGGAGTTCATGTATTCACTATGTGTTAATGCTTTGGTCCGGTATTCTATTAAAAGGAGGCCTTAATATCCCTTAATTTCCGTTAGGACCCCGCTGCCACGGAAGGGTAGGAAAAAAGATGTCATGCAAGTTCTTGTCCATAAGCACGTATGACTATATTCGGAATACATGCCTACATTACATTGATGAATTGGAGCTAGTTCTGTGTCACCCTATGTTATGATTGTTACATGATGAACCGCATCCGGCATAATTCTCCATCACTGATCCAATGCCTATGAGCTTTTCACATATTGTTCTTCGCTTATTTACTTTTCCGTTGCTATTGTTACAATTACTACAAAACCCAAAAATATTACTTTTGCTACTGTTACTGTTACTATCATACTACTTTGCTACTAAATACTTTGCTGCAGATACTAAGTTATCCAGGTGTGGTTGAATTGACAACTCAACTGCTAATACTTGAGAATATTCTTTGGCTCCCCTTGTGTCGAATCAATAAATTTGGGTTGAATACTCTACCCTCAAAAACTGTTGCGATCCCCTATACTTGTGGGTTATCAAGCAGCCTCATGGTTGTCTGTCTAGCAAACACTTTTGTTTGAATAAAGCTCCAAGTTCACTGAAAAAAATGCTCACGCTTCCTCCTGTAGACTGTATCCGTTTTCTCTCCCTTCCTTTTTTGCAACTCTGTTTTTTAACACTCCCAATATATTAATCAATTTAAAATATTCATAGAGCAGTTCATCACAACATATGCACGCAGGGCGGAACACTATTGAGAAGAACACCGTCGGACCTATTGTCAAAACTAAACTTTGCAATCTCACGAGCCATCAGCCTTGCGATTGATCTTCAAGATCTCAATATTTTTAATAAACCTAATGATAGGAAACCACTAGAGGGACCTGCCAAAAGTTTTATTTGCAAGATAGGAAACCACAAAAGAGCAATCAGATTCTACAATAATTCTACTTCATCGACACCAAAGCACGATCCCACGAGGAGATGATGACTTTTTGTTTTTTGAGAAGGGGATGGTGACTTGGTCAGTATTATTTCTAGCAATAACCCTCACACTATCAATATTAATACTCTCCAGAAAATTGACATCAACATTTATCTTAATGAATTAAGAGGTAAGAGCCTGCCAAACCCCTTCATTTTTACGTTCTTTGAATTAAAGTAGTGCTTGAGGTTAATAATAAATGATTGTTGGTAACTTAACTAGCTCCTGAGAATAATTTGTGATATAGCTTGCTCCTATATGTGTCATTGACAACGTTCTAATGTCACAACTTTTTTTATCATGCACTCTTACAAGGTCATTTCTTCTTGTTTGTTTTTGTGAGCAGAGCAACCTCCTTCTGGATGACAAAAGAATTAGGTCCAGATAATTCGTTCTTTGAGCAAAGCAACTTTGTTGGGGATGCCAAAAGAAGTTTCAGTTTTCTTACTAATGCGGCAATTGGTTATGATAGAACAATGTCAGTTTTCCTTATGTTGGTTTTGTACTAAACATAATCATTTATGAAAGACCTTGAAAGAACTCTATACAGTATGTTAATCAGGAAAATCATGTAGCTTTTTGGGCGTTCTCTCCTAGTATTACGACCTTAATCCTCGTTGGGTTTGAAAGAAACTGTGTTAAACATGGTTATGAGCTTATTGGATCTTAAACAAACTACATTACATGTGTAGTAATTTTAGTAGCTAGACATGCATACTCTGCTATGTTAGATTTAGGAGAAAGAGTTGTTTTATTCATTCATCTGGATTTTTTTGTCTATAATGCTGATCTATTTTTTCATCTTTTGATCTTCTTTGCTTCAGTTGTGCTCTTGTTACATTAACTCAGCATGACGGAATGTTTTGTGCTAACATGATTCATGGTTGCAGGCTGCCGCGACAGAAAACTGGGAGCCCCCTAGGAACAAAATAAAAAAGGTCCCAACCTCATGTTGATGCTTATCTTAAAAAATTGGCATGAATTTTGTTTCTTACATATATTTGTCAATGGTTACCTTTTTTAAACAAGCTATAGCTTCTACAATGGGATAAGGCCTCACATGAGTGACTGAAAAATCGTCCCTTTTTAAAATTTACCTGATAGTGTTGGGATTTAAATATTTCCTTTTCGGTAACACATTCATGATTCATGTGACATTCTAAAGTAATGCGAATTTGTAATGAATGAATTACACTTTTGTGCAGTACGGAATGATCCTGCCTTTGCCCTTAATACACCTGATGGGCAATGTCATCATCAACATGAGTTTGGTCTCCTTGACGCACACGATCGAGGCCATGGAGTCCATCTTCCCTATTTCTACTATCTGTCTTGTTCCTCGGGCAGGTATTTGGTTTCAGACTTTATCAAGTGGTCTGTCCTGACAAATGAAATGTGTGGAAATAGATAATTATTAGGTTATTCTATTCTGGCGGACATCTTCTTTACTGGTAGTAGGTTCTCTCATGCCGGTTTTTGGTGGAGTTATACTGGCATCTATGACTGAAGCTTATTTGACTCGTTAGTTGTAACCTTCCCATTTCTGAAATTTCAGTGTCAAATGATTGGGAAATGTGTCACACTATCCAGTAGTTCAGTCAAGCTTATTCACTACCGGTCCGGAAAAAAACAAACCAATAGTTCACATTAGTGGCAATTGAAGAGATGTTTTAATTTTTTGAAGAGATTGTGGTTAGGTTACAAGCGTATACATTACTGGCAATGCGAATAATAATAATAATAATAATAACAATAACAATAATAATAATAACAACAATAATAATAATAATAAATACCTTTTCCAGTTATTTTAGCTAAAATAATGCAGACAATTTTATTTATTTTATTTGCAATCCAAAACGTTGGTTGTACTTTAGTCTATGGAAATTTATTTATTTATTGTGGTCTTATTCTAAGCCATCTTCGATCATGTATACTGGCTGCGTATGTACTTTGGGAAACATGATTGGATTTTGGGGTGCCATGGCTTCGAATCTTATAGATCAGTCGTGATCTTGCTGACAAAGAGGAGATAGAAGACAAGGCAGCGGATATGGTCTCTGCAAGGTAGACAAGGAGTTTGCAACATGCTGCAATATTGAGTTGTTGTTTCTTGTCTTATGCTCACGTCAAATTTTGACTTAGTATTAATGTCAGGTTTAGTCTTTGTATAGTACCTAGCGGAAACATGTCACAAATTCAAAATATACATACCTTATTGCTGGCTGTACTGAACTCATGACATCCATTTCATTTATCTAAAGTGGAGCCAAATATTACCTCTTCAAACACAATTAGTTCTTAGATATAGGATATTGTTATCACATTCTACTGGTTAATAGAAAATGCAGTGCTTCTCCGACCATTGTTTACATGCATAATTTCTCTGTCATAGAATTCTGAACTATCACTTTTTAGGTACTTGAGAATTAACAGCCTAGGAAATTTTGGCTCTCTCCGTCATGCATGAGGTATGTGCGAGGTTGAGGTTAGGTTATTGATGCTACTGTTTCACTAGTGTATTACAATATCTTTGATGACCTACTAATCTTTTGTTTGAATTCATGCTTGTATAGTATCCTAAAGATTTATATTAAACTACAAAAATATGTATGCTCTGTAGCAACGGATGGGCAATTAACTTACGATGGATTCAGGGAAAGACATCATCCAGTTAACGTCTAGCGGGGGCAAGGAGCCATGAACGTGGTTGCACAAGACACCAATTTACCCGGAGGTCACCCTCGGCACCGAAAATCGACCTGGGAGGGCCAGATCGATGACACGGATCGCCCGAGGTAGAAATCGTATTGTATGAAGCCCATGGCACCAAAAATCGCCATGGGATGGCCATATTGATATCGTCGCTGAATCGATCCGGCTACTCACCGTGATATATATGTGCTCACCGCAGCTCATAACAGATAACCGAGGAGGGGATGGGCGACATAGCAATTGATGGGAGGGGAGGGGATGGTGAGCGTGGATGGAAGGTGGCAGCGACATGCCACGATGGGGAGATATGGTTGCAGCAACGCCGTGGCAGAGAGTACGAGTGAGAGGGGTGGTTGCGGTGAGAGAATCGGTTGCGAGGGGGACACGAGGTCCATTATGCTAGAGTCAACACGAGGTCAGAAGTTTTGCGACAAGGAAACTATCCAAACGTTGGCAAGATTATTTGATAGCTGGCCTAGGATAGACAACGACATCTGATCGTGCAACATGATAAGTAAAGTATTTTGTCTATTGTTATCATGGTTTATTGTTGTTTCTAAAAGCTCCACTTGTAGATTTATCTTCCCTATGCATCCATCGGTCGATACATTTTATACATCATCAACAAAGAGGCACGTCGTCTATGTATTATGGACCCTATTCAAACATCACAATCGTTAGAGGATAAAAATTTGAGGCATGCACTGAAATTAAAATGTTTTGCAAGGGATTTCAAAGAAGCACTCGAAATAAAGCTGCCTGGTTGAAATTCCGATATATCTAAATGGTAACATTTATTTCCGTTTGGTATTTCAACGAGTATAGACGGGTAATGAATTCATAATAAAAATATTTATTTTTGTTATCACTATATTCTTTATATTATTAATTTAAAAAATTATAGGAATGTGTCTGGCTATTTTGTTTTTCATTTTATGCTCTGGTGGAACGGTAAAGAATTGGTCAAGCCGGTTTGCGGGGGTGAGTATTGCCCGTTACATGTTTTAGACCTTCGGCGTGAAATTTTTATACTAACTACATATAATGTTTGTGCAAGATATGAGTTGAGGAAACAGTTTTTATTATACTTACTAAAACATCGTGAGAATGAAGCTAAAGGCAACTTTCCTGATATGGTGCAAGAGTTTTTTAAGCGCATCATCTGGATATTGATATTTTGTAATAGATGTTAAGGTCGAACATCGCTCAGTTTGTTACATGCACATGTCGTTAATCTTTCTTCTTGTTATCAATTTACATTGCAAAATTGGACTTCAGTTATTCAATAATTGTGTTTGTGTTATATTGTTTGTACGTGTGAAATTTAATATGTAAATCTTGCAAACTATTTCAAAAGCCTGTGGCAACGCATGGGCACTCTACTAGTATGAGAAGAGGATATGAGAAGAGGAAATCACTGAGAACAAAAAGGTTGTCCAGGTTAGTTGTCATTTGGTCATCAGACGTGCTCTTTTCTTTTGGAACCCCAAAAATTACTTTGTCATATCTGTCGTATTTGTATGAACAAATTCATCGGTCCAAAACTATCTTTATATCTGTTCTATGACTTGGCTTTTTTATGCATATTGTTTCTTCGTGTTGAGATGTAGATACATATGTGTATTTCTTGTATAACAAGCCCTCCTCCTTCCATGTATAGTTGAGGACGTGGCTATCCTTTGTACTTATATATACGTGCATATTGCACCCGATCAATATATCGTGAGTTGCATAACCTTCTACATGGTATCAGCTTTCCTCCGATCCTCTACCCTAGCCGCGTCGCCGTCGCTTCCCAACCGCCGCCACTAGTTCCCTCGCACGCCCGCGCCGCCGACTACTCGCCGCCGCCGTGCCACCTTCCCCACTGCTTCCGCTCCCGCCCCCGCGATCACCTCGCGCCTCTCCCACCCCTAGCCACTACAAACCCTAACCCGCCCCGGCCGCCCCTAACCCTAGCTCCTGCCATGTCGGGATCCAACCTCTCCGACCGGTCCGCCGCCTCTACTCCTCCGGCCGTGAAGCCGCCGAATCCCTCCGACTCTTCCGCCGGCTCCACCGCCGCCACTCTTCCCGATCCTGCCTACATCCGTGATGTTCCCATCGAACGTCGCGTTCCGGTCATCCTCTCCCACAACGAGGCGAATTTTTATGCTTGGAAGACATACTTCAATCTCCTCTTTCGTGAGTATAACCTGCAGGACCACATCGACGGCACAGCCAACCTCTTCGTCCTGAACCGTGACGCCGACTGGCTAGCGATCGACGCCACCATCATCAGGTGGCTCTTCCTCACCGTGTCCAAGGACATCTTCCACACCGTCGTTCGCGACAAGGATGATGCATGCACGGTGTGGAACAAGATCGTCGGCCTCCTCACCGACAACAAGCTCCAACGGATCGTCTTCCTGCAGCAAGAGTTCTTCGAGTGCCATCAAAACGACTCCTCCGTCGACGCCTTCTGCATGCGTCTCAAGACCCTCTCCGACGAGTTCAATGACATCGGCTTCAAGGTGGGCGACGAGTTGCTCCTCTCCACCCTCACCGCCGGCCTCAATGAGGATCTCGGCAACGCCGCCTCCAACCTCACCCTCATGGCGAACCCTACCTACGAGCGAGCGGTGGCTTATCTTCGTCTCGAGGAACGCCGGTTGAAGCATCTTCGCTCCCGTGCCGTTCATACCGCCTTCGCCGCTGGCTACTCGCGCGGTGGCCCCGCGCCCTCAGGCGCGCCTCCCGGCTCCCCAGCGCCGTACCAGGCGCCCCGGCCACCGGCGCCTTCCGCGCCGCAAGGCGCCTACGGCGCCCCCTACCAGCAGCGGCCACCGGCTCCTCCTGCGGCTCTTCCTCAACAACCGCCGCAGCAGCAGCCCCAGCAGCAGTAGCGCCAGAGGCGCCGCGGCCGCGGCAAAGGCCAGACGCAGCAGCAACAGCCGCGCCCTGGGCCTGTCCAGCAGCAGCCGACGCCGCCTTGGGGGGTGGCCACAACCCCTGGACAGGGTTTGTGCACGCCTACACCATGCCCATGCCCCGCCCACCAGCTCCGAGCCTCCTTGGGCCCGGTCCCTCCAGCCATCAGGCATTCTTCGCCGGTCCGCAACCCGGTCCGGTCGCTCCACCGGCCTACTACTCTCCTGCTCCGGTTGGCTATGGCAGGCCAACCACCAACACAGGCGTGACCGGCTCCTCCGGCTATCCCGCGCCGGTCTCTTATGATCCGGCCCTACTTGCTGCTCTTCATCAGCAGCCTCCGGTCGGGGCTTATTCCGGCGGTGGCAATTGGTTTATGGACACTGGTGCATCTTCGCACATGGCCGCTTACCCGGGTAACCTCTCTTCTGCGTCTCCTATTCACACTTCTTCTCGTATCATTGTTGGTAATGGTGCTGGTCTCCCTATCACTCATATTGGTTCTACCAGTTTTCCTTCGAACTCTAGACCACTTTATCTCAATAATATTCTTGTGTCTCCTGAACTCATTCAGAATTTAGTCTGTGTTCGTAAACTTTCTCGAGATAACTCTGTAATTGTGGAATTTGACGAAGTTGGTTTTTCTGTTAAGGACGCCCTCACCCGGATGGTTCTTCACCGCTGTGACAGTCCCGGCGATACATACTCCGTCCAGCCTCCATCATCTTCACATGCTGGACCAGTTGCACTCTTCGCCGGCGTTGATCTTTGGCACGCCCGTCTCGGTCATCCTAGCTCCACCGCTCTTCGTCACATTATTAGGGATTTTTCTTTTACATGTAATAAAACGGATGCGCACTCTTGTCACGCATGCCGTCTGGGCAAACATGTTCGCCTTCCCTTTAGTGCTTCATCCACGGTTGCGTCGTTACCCTTTGAGTTAATCCATAGTGATGTCTGGACCTCTCCTGTTGCTAGTAATACTGGATTCTCATAT
Organism: Aegilops tauschii subsp. strangulata; assembly: GCF_002575655.3. Lineage (NCBI taxonomy): Eukaryota > Viridiplantae > Streptophyta > Magnoliopsida > Poales > Poaceae > Aegilops > Aegilops tauschii. Next base: position 575,537,804 of record NC_053039.3, on the reverse strand, counting down.
TATCTTGTTATTTTGGATGACTACTCTCACTTTGTGTGGACCTTTCCATTACGTAAGAAGTCCGAAGTTGCTGCCACTCTTACGGCCTTCTACTCTTACGTGTCTACGCAATTTGGTCGTCCCATTCTAGCTTTGCAAACTGACAACGGAAAAGAATTCGACAACACCACCATCCGCAATCTTCTCTCCACACATGGCACTGTTTTTCGTCTTACCTGTCCATATACTTCACAGCAGAATGGTCGGGCGGAATGCATTCTTCGCACTCTTAACGATTGCGTCTGTACCCTCCTCTTCCACGCATACATGCCATCTCGCTTCTGGCCCGACGCTCTCGCTACTGCCACCCTACTCATTAACCTTCGTCCCTGTCGCACCCGGTGGAACTTTACACCTCACCACCTCCTCTTCGGGTCTCCTCCTTCATACGACGGTCTTCGTATTTTCGGTTGTCTTTGTTATCCTAGTATTGCCGCCACCTCTCTTCATAAACTTGCCCCTCGTTCCCTTCCGTGTGTCTTCCTCGGTTACCCGGCTAACACCAAGGGCTATAGATGCTATGATCTGGTTTCCCACCGTGTCATCACATCCCGACATGTTTATTTCGACGAGTTGTGTTTTCCTTTTAAACAGGAACAGCAGGCGGCTTCTTCATCGGCGCCCGGCCCCTCTTTGGCCGACCCTGTCCGCCCTGGCTTTGCCCCACGGCGTAGGGCGCCCCCTGGGCGCACGGCACTCCGGCCCGGCCTCCACGTCGGCCTCCACGCCGGCCTCCCCGGCTGCTTCATCGCCGGGCCCCGCGCCGGCCTCTGCGCCGGCCTCTCCAGCTGCTTCATCGCCGGGCGCCGCGCCGGCTTCTGAGCCGGCCTCTCCGGCCTCTTCTTCGCGGGCTTCAGCGCCAGCCTCGCCGGTCTTGCCGGCTGGTGTGCCAGCTCGCCCGCCGGGATCGCCCGCTTCTCCCCCGACTTCTTCGCAGCCGGGTGTGTCGCCGGCTTCTTCACCGCCGGGTTTGGCACAGGCCCCGGTGTCTGCTGTTGTGCCACCACCCGCTGGCCCTGTCACTCGGTCGCGCCTGGGTGTCCATCGGCCGAGCACTCGCTACCCTCCGGATGAGTACACCTGCGTGGCTTCGACGTCTTCCTCGTCACCGTCACCCCTGCCGACCTCCGCCCGTTCCGCGCTTCGTGATCCCATGTGGTTCGCCGCGATGAAGGAGGAATTTGACGCATTGCAACGCAATCACACTTGGCAGCTCGTTCCCCGTCCCCCTCGGGCCAACATCATCACCGGGAAGTGGGTGTTCAAGCACAAGTTTCATCCGGATGGTACTCTTGACCGACACAAGGCCCGTTGGGTCGTTCGGGGTTTTCGTCAACGAGCAGGCGTTGACTTCACAGATACTTTCGCCCCGGTTGTCAAACCCGGGACGATTCGGACTGTCCTTCAGCTAGCGGTCTCTCGCTCCTGGCCCGTGCACCAGATGGATGTTTCGAATGCTTTTCTTCATGGGCATCTTGAGGAACAGGTGTTCTGTCAGCAGCCGACTGGGTTCATGGATGAGTCTTCTCCGGATCATGTGTGCTTGCTTTCTCGATCTCTGTACGGGCTCAAGCAAGATCCTCGCGCGTGGTACCAGCGCATCACAGCATTTCTTACTCAGCTTGGCTTCCGCTCCACTCGCTCCGATGCTTCACTATTTGTCTACCACCAGGGTGATGCTACTGCTTTTCTGCTGCTTTATGTCGACGACATCATCTTGACAGCATGCTCGACTGCCCTTCTTCGACAGCTCACAGATCGTCTTCGTGCTGAGTTTGCCATTAAGGACTTAGGTCCTCTGCACTATTTCCTCGGGATCGAGGTTATTCGTCGAGCAGATGGCTTCTTTCCTCATCAGCGGAAGTATGCTCATGAGCTTCTGGACCGTGCCGGGATGCTTAATTGCAAACCGGCTGCCACACCTGTCGATACGAAGGCCAAGCTCTCTGCTACAGATGGTTCTCCTGCTTCAGATGCTCCATTCTACAGGTCGATTGTTGGTGCTCTTCAGTACCTCACTCTTACTCGTCCGAAGCTCCAGTACGCTGTTTAGCAGGTGTGCCTTCATATGCGTGCTCCCCGTGATGCCCACTGGACCGCAGTCAAGCGCATTCTGCGCTATATCCGTGGCACCATGGATCTTGGGCTGTCACTTCAGGCTTCATCATCTATGGATCTGACGGCTTATTCTGACGCCGATTGGGCCGGCTGCCCTGACACGCGCCGCTCGACCTCTGGTTATTGCGTCTATCTTGGACCATCACTTATCTCCTGGTCGTCCAAGCGGCAGCCCGTTGTCTCCCGCTCCAGTGCTGAAGCGGAGTACCGCGCCGTTGCCAACGTCGTCGCCGAGTGTTCCTGGCTTCGTCAGCTTCTGCATGAGCTCTTGTCTCCGGTTGACAAGGCCACGATTGTCTACTGTGACAATGTTTCTGCGGTCTACCTCTCTGCCAACCCGGTTCATCATCGACGCGCCAAGCACATTGAGATTGATATCCATTTTGTTCGCGAACAGGTAGCTCTTGGTCATGTACGCGTGCTGCATGTCCCTACGTCTCAACAATTTGCTGACATCATGACAAAGGGCTTGTCTACCGCGTCTTTCGAGGAGTTCCGATCCAGTCTTTGCGTCGACCATGGTGCCGCTTCGACTGCGGGGGGGTGTTGAGATGTAGATACATATGTGTATTTCTTGTACAACAAGCCCTCCTCCTTCCATGTATAGTTGAGGACGTGGCTATCCTTTGTACTTATATATACGTGCATATTGCACCCGATCAATATATCGTGAGTTGCATAACCTTCTACACTTCGTATATATAGTTGGCCCCCCTTGTGTTTTGGTCACGCTCCGGCACTGCATATCAGAGTATCTAATTAAAGGAACTAAGTTCCGGAAGGAAGAATAGATCTTAGTGTGGATGGATCTCCCCTCAAACATATACCTCGATTCATGTTCTAAGTTCAGAAATCAATGATGGACCCCTTGATGTAGAAGCGAATGGCAGCAGCTGGTTGTCGCGATGTATGGAACGACGGAACCGGAGAGCACCGAGCTTCTAGCAGAAACTGCTCGATGAAAGCCGGCAAAACTGCACACCTAAGTTTTGATTCGAGGTAGTTTGGCCTACACTGAGGCGGAGGAAGTTGAGCCAATTTTTGGCAGCCTTTTCGCCAGCCCCAGCCCTACCTCTCCTCCTGTCCATTGGTGCCTACTCCACGGCCGTTCACCTCTGCACCGGTGGAAGAGGTGGTTGAGCTCTCATGGTCAGAATTGGACCCGAGGATCCAGAGGCATGTTAATGCATGCTTGCTAGCATACATGCATGCATGCATTTTCCGTACGTGTGTGTGGGACATGATGGTTGTAGTTTTCTGTACGTGCATTTATCAAGCTGAGCTGCTGAAGCAGACTAAAAAAATTTGACATCAAGCTTGCCGATCTCACCTAGCAAAGTTCTCCGCCCTCTCCGACTGTGCACCTCGACGCCCTCATCAGGTGGCTGTACTAAGTAATCCATCCTCTTCTCAGTCGCTAATTGTTGTTCTTGCCCCAATTGCTGATGGCAATGGTGGGTAATTTTCACAGATTTATGCTGAAAAAAATTTATTGCAAAAAAATGTTGTCGTTTCTTATTATGTTGAACTTTTTTTGCGTAATGGCAATGGTGGGTAATTTTCACTGATTTATGTTGGAAAAAAAATTGTCTCCATCCAACGGTTATGATTCCGTTTTCTCGAAATAAGCGGACAGATCTTTCTAATTATTGTGGAATTTTCTAAAATATTCTCTTTTATCTAGTGATCCCATCAAATACTTTTTATATATAATAGATACTAATCTTGTATTTGAAAAATGTTAAGAAAGGATTTGAAAAATGTTGACCGTGTATTCTAAAAATGTTAAACTCGTATTTCAGCAAAGTTAATCGTGTATTTGAATAGTGGTCTCCACACATATGATAAATTTAGAGTGAAAACGAAAACAAAGAAAAGAAAAACAAAAATGCAAACCAAAAAAAGGAGAGAAAAGAAAACAAACAAAAATGACTAAACAAATGCAAAAAGAATGAAAAACAGTAAGAATCAATAAAGAGACTAATAATAACAAAAAAGACATTGAAAAGCAAGAAAGAAACAAAAAACCAAAGAAAAAAGAAGGAAGTGAGTAGGAAATGAAAAACCGATAAAAACAATGAATAAACACAAAGAAAAAGCAAAAGAAAACACAAAAAAACTAGAGAAGAACCAAACTAAAAAGAAAAGAAAAAAGGAATAGTTCTGGATAAAACCGAATAAAAATGAAGCAAAAAAGAAAAGAGAAAACCCAGTAAAACTGGGAAACCAGGAAAAACTAGTGGAAATCTGGCTCGTTTTGTCTCAAGTAGGTCACATCCTTGTACTATGTCAGGAACACAATGCTAGCTCGCTGCCTAGCACTACAACGATTATTGAGGACAACAAGGATCGAATCCCCTACGATCTCCCTTTTTATTTGCTTATTACCATTTTAGTGTTCTTGAGTGGGCCGACCTAGTTGCCTGCGCGAGTCGCTATTTCCTTCAGCGAGAGCAGATTCCATCTCGCTTAAGGCGAGATATAGCTCCTGCGGAGGTGCGTGGCCCCCAATTTCTATTTTGCACCTTTAGTGTTGGTTATAGACTATTGTGCAAACCGACGCACAAGCCCCCTCCGAATTTGCACGTCTCTGTGCAAACTGGTGCACAACCCCCCTCCGACTTTGCTTATCCCACTTTTTCTAATCTTTTTCTGCAACCTTCAAAATCGACATATGTCAGATTGGAAATGTGATCCTCATTGTTCAACACCGAATACAGTAACCACCTAGGAGACCTCACCTGCTATGTCTAAGTCATTTTTTCTTCTTTTGTTGTGCCTCAAATGTAATGCTAAACAAAAACTCTAGTTTTCCTTCTCTTTTGATTTTTTGGTCTATTTTTTCCTTGGTTTTCCTTTGGTTTCTTTATGAAAATTTATTTTTCCTGCTTCCGCTACCCTTTTTCTTTCAAATGCACGAAATTTTTAATAATCTGATTCTCTTTCAAATTCATGAACCGTTTAACTTCACAAACTTATTTTCAAATTTTACCAACTTTGTTTTCATTTTTTGCTAACTTTTAGTGAACTTTTTACGAATTTCATAAACTTATTCAAATTAATAAATTTGTCAATATTTTTGCAAAATTATAATAATAAAATCTGTAAACCTTTTTTCATGACCGATAAATTTTTTGAATCCTTGATTTTGTTTTTCAAAATCGATGAACTTGTTTCAAGTCCGTGATTTTTTCCAAATTTGGGACCTTTAAAAGAAGGATGATATTTAAAAAAATGATGAACTTTGTTTAAAATTTGAAAACTTTTTTCCAAACAATTATGAACTTTTTGTAATTGCTAATTGTTTCCTCAAATCCATGAAAAATCAGGATTTTTTCTTAAATTCAGGATTTTTTTTCCAATTCGTGATTTTTGATGCAAATTTATGTTTTTTAGAAACCTGTTTTTTTTTCACGAATTTGTAAAATTATTTGTTTTTCCTTACAAATAGGTATGTGTTTTTTTTCAGAACCAGCAGCTATTGGTGTTTTCCTAGATAGTGAGGAGTGGCTGAGGTTATTTTTTCATGGGGGTAACCAGCGAATGAGGTGGCTCGCGAGCGGGCGAGCGTAGCCGAGCGATTTTTTTGAGTGATTATCCTCATGGGCCAGCATAAGTGTGGCATGAGCGCCAGTTTCCAAAACATCATATGACGCCAGGACACATCATATGGCCAGACCTAGTAGGAGACTAAGATGCAAGCAGGAAGCGTTAGTAGTTACTTTAAGCACTTATAGAAGTAGTATGCACGCTATATTATCGCCATAGATTTTTGTTTTTGCCCTGAAGTCTATGAGAATAATTCTTTGGCCCAACTTTTTACCTGAGTACAATGGTTGATCATATTTGATTCCAATTAAGATTCGGTTCTTTTTGACCTTTTCTCTATATTACTAAATTATTTGGCGCATATAGGATGTGTGCCTACCCCCGAGAGCACAAAATTCGCGTCCCTTGTGTGTGTTGCTTCATCATTGTGTTTTCTTCTTCTGCCCCTGGCCATGGCAACGACAGTACAGACATCACTGCCGACTCAAGAAATGAAACCCCAAACCGTTTGTGATGATGTCACACATAAACTAAAAAAAGAAAACATCACACACACACACACACACATGGCAAGCCGCAAGCCAGCACAGCACACTTCATGCACACGTACCACGAGATTAAAATAGATACAGACCGACCTAGATCCATCTATAATCTATACAATAACGTCAGTCACACGTTCAATTGCGACGTGCGCCCGTGGTATATCGGCTGGACGGCTTATGCCGGCGTGCGAGGCCAGCGCCCAGAGCATGGTGATGAACTCGCCACCCTTAACTAGCAGTTTCTCGTGCCCCATTATACAACCATCGTCATTGGATGGCGCGACGTAGACGACGAGCTCCACCCAAAGATTTGCCAGCAGCTTCCACACCGCTTCCCCAGAATCCTTGGCATCACGAGCTTTCTTCTCCAGCTTCTTTGCTAACTCCGCGCCTCTTTTCACGACATTTCTTGGCATGCTGCTCGGCTGCTCTGGGGCGCCCATGATCTTGTTGTACCGGGTGTTGACGCACGGCGAGAAGTAGCAGCGCCAGAACCCGAGTACACCACTCAGCTCGAGCATCATGTCCTTGAACACGAGCTCCGTGCTCTCCTGGTATTCGGGGAGCAGCTCCGGGTGGATGGCCACAAGGTAAGCGCAGTACTTGGACAGGCTCTGAGCCTGAGCATGATCATCAGAGGTTGTGGAATGCATCACCTCGAAGAGGCTGGTGGCGATGTGCCAAGTAAGGATAACCTCGGCGACACTGTCACTCTCGCAGAAAGGCAAGAGATCCGTGTGGTCTGCAAGCGCGAACCCGCCTCTGCTCAGTGTAAGTGAGGTAGGGTTGCCATGAAGGTCGTGCAACTCGTTGGCGAGATATTCCATGATGGAAAGCTTCACCTGGTCCGGCACAGGCATGGCTGGTAATGGTATGATGGGCAGCGTCACGGGGAGCGAGAACGAAAACGGCATTGCTAGCCAGCAAAACCTCACCACACAGAGCTGGTTGAAGCTAATGTGTGGGCGATGCATGATGCTTCGCATCCCCGTGATGCCGTGGATGGCCCAGTGGAAGACGCGGCCAAGGCGCCCGTCGGGTTTCACAGCGTACTTGCATAGCAGTGACACCATGAACCAGTCGGAGAGCACAAGGACGAGGAACTCCCACACTTCCTCGTAGACAACCATGAGGAATAGGAGCGAGGTGATGGAGAAGTCCAAGAAGGAGAAGAAAACTAAGCGGGAAGTAAAGATTTTAGGCAGGCACCCGGTCATCATAGTGGTTACGCTGAAGAAAGTAAAGTAGTTGTCGTCCTTGATGCTGTCCCGGGCGTAGCCGATGTCGCCGTTGGTGCAGAGGACGATGAGGACGAGGCAGAGGACGAGGACGAGCATCGGGAGCAGCAAGTAGTTGGCGAGCAGGAAGAAGGGACTTGCCAGGACGACGGGGACGACCGGGTGGTAATACTCGCATAGGAAGCTGAGCTCGTCGTTGGTCAGCCGGAACAGGGCCTCCGCCGTGTCCGTGCTTGCCCCTGCTGTCTCTTTCTCTATGTCGGTGCGCATACCTTTGAAGATGAGTTCCCGGTAGCTGCGGGTCTCCGCCGCGGTCATTGCCGGCAGGCGCTCGAACCTCCGGCGCAGCAGCTTGAAGAGTGCAAAGGAGAGGCAGAGCTGCCTCAGACGTTTATCTCCGTCCAGGGAAGAGATCTCGGCAAGCCCCCAGATCTTGCCGACGGTGACGGCGGCGGCGTCGCTGGTTAGGCGGTAGCCATCCGGGCTGGCCTGAACCACCAGATTCTCTTCTTCCATCACCGCGTACTTGCACCTCCTGAGTAGCTCGTCTCCATCCAGGCTATGGTGACGGTGCTCCATTTGATCTTCTTCGAGCACTTGAGCCATGTAGGAGGTGATGAGCCTAGCGTTCTTGCCTACACCGTAGGCAAGGGAGCGTTTCCCGACCTCGGTGAAGACGATCCTCTGTACCAGCCTAGTGGCACAGAGAAGCCAGAGGATGCCCAGCATGGACCGCTTGCCAGCATCATGCAGGTGGAAGAAGACGAAGCTCCCCAGCAAGAGGACACGCCCCACACGGTCCATGGTGCCGGAGTAACCCTGCATGTGGATCTCCTCGGCCTTCTTGCGGAGGAGCTCCACAAGGAGCATCCAGATGAGGATGAGCCGGGCTCGCAGGGGCAGCTCGTCCGTGAACTTGGAGCGGGCGCCACCGGTGGCGTTCCTGGCCTCGGAGAAGAGGTAGGACATGACGGGGAGGAAGAGGGAGAGCGCGGAGGTGATGAAGAGGCGGACGCTGGGGTCGAGGATGGCGCTGACGTCGGAGAGCCTGCTGAAGAGGTTGAGGTTGAAGAAGAGCGCTGCGAGGACGAACATGATGATGGAGGTGAGCAAGGTGCTGGTGTGGTTGAACTGGGCGACATAGGAGTTGGTTAGGTTGTAAAAAATGGTCGTGTTAAAATCTGTGTAGTCGTGTGCGACGCAACTGTGCAAGATGTCACTATTGGTATTAAAGTGCAAGAAGCCCATGTCGACTTGTGCTCTAGCTAGCTCACCTCATCTCAGCTCAGCGCGCGCGTACATATATATATATATATATATATGTAAGCAGATCAAGCACTCCCAACACAGTGCACATGAGAATGCATGCGAAGGTTCTCTTGAGTGCTTGCCATGATGACCTCACATGCATATGTAGTACTAGTTCTTTACCACTTTTTTCTTTTACCGGAGAAAAGGAATTTAACTCAAGGGAGCAGTACAGAAAACTAAAAAGACACTCTCTCTTTCTGTGTACAGCCTTCAAACCAATATATATAGTTCTAGACACAAAAGAATTCTTCATATTTTTTAGGCAAGAACCTTCTGTTTTTCATCTAACTAAAAAAGTGGCCCGCGCATTTCATCTGTAGTTGAATTTATTATTGTGGACATAATAAAAGTGAAGTCTGAAATAGTTGGATGTCATGCTAAAAAAAAGTTCGCAACAAACTACTCCCTCCGTCTCATAATATAAAAATGTTTTTCAAGCTATGTTAGCTTGAGGAACGATCTTATATTCTGGGATGTAGGGAGTAAATGTAATTTGGTTATTAGCACCATCACTCACAATTATTGGGAATACATCATAAAAGCTAAAACACTAAATACGGGATCCTTATGGTATTCCAGACATGTATATACAGGAAAAATAATTTAGGAATGCATTGAGTAGAATCACGCTCTACCATATATTTTAGTCCAGAAATATCGAGGCAATATCCATAACAATAGCATGGAATAAGCAGGGCCCCTTCCAGTTTATATCTCTGGAACATTCATTGCGTAAATATAAACTTGTGACGTACATTGAGTTTTCAAGGATGCCTCCATGGAAATAAGTACACACACTATATTTTATATTATTGGAATATTATACCAAAGTGCTTATATTTTACACACATGTGATCTTTTAAAGTGGGAGAAAATAAGACATTATAAATCAAGTGCTTTGGTATAAAAAACAAAAGAAAAAAACGGAAGTCATAAAGTAGCACAATCATAGAAAGTAGATATAGAAGGTTGTTAGTCCTAGACTCCTTGTGTAAAGAAAAGAAAATGTAAGAGTAAAATCTTATAAGTAATTTTTTTTTGCTTTGTTATCCACGACAAAAGGCATCTCTAATTTAGGAAACCACCATCATGTGAATTAATTCAAATAAGCTAACTCGGACTGATACACATCCATTTTACTTGATCATACGACAGTATTTATTTATGAAGAATCTTCTGATTTCTTACGAATTATAATAACACATCCAAATCCATCATTGTACAGATAGAAGGACAACATAAGAAAAGTCCTACATGTGGGGCAAGAGTATCTGTTTGAGGATAATGCCACTTTAAGCCATATAAGTTAAGATTGGGAAAGATATCTGTTTGAGGATAATGTTTGACTCTGGGGATTAGTCGGTGGAAGAAGCCGCCCATAGTTGTAGATTTTCCAGTTAGCAAACATAAGAGAGGACTATGATTGAAGGAAACATTTTCCTCTTTAGTAAGCTAGAAAATATGTAAAGCAGATAACCTCCCAAAGTACTCCATGTTGGATCCTGCCTGGTGCTTGTTCTTGTTGTTCTTTACGTGGAGCTTGCGGTTGATTAGACCGGACCTAGTTAGGTCCTCCCCTACTGGGATTCCTTGTTGGCCCATCCACCAAAGCACTACCGTTGAAGCCCCCACAACCCCCAGTTTTTGCTTCCCAGGAGGAACCTGAGGCTGGTGGAGGAAGGGATCTAGGAGGAGACGACGGGAATGACAGGTTCAAAGACCTCCTCTGGTTACTATCCCACTAACCAGCATTATCACTCTCCTGCGTCAACAACTGGCACATGTCTTGCTTGTGCCGCTAGTCCTCCTCATCAATCCTGCTATGCTCCCTGGTTCTCTTCTTATACCTATTGCGCTCCGGCTCCATCACGATGTCCTTGAACGAGAAGGGAGGCGAGAGTTCGAAGTGGCATGGAAGGGGTGGATAAGGAGACGGAGAAGGGAGGCGGCATGCTCGCGATCCACACCTATGAATCTTAGGTCTTTCTCTTGACGAGAACTGACAGTTATTCTGCCTTTTTCATTTACAGTGGGAAAGAGAAGGACGTTAACAGGGAGCGAACGTCCCCGCTCCACATCTTACATGCAGCATGGCATTCGTTGGAGGATAAAAATTCAATGACAGGAGCGTCATAAATGCTCTTTCAAAATTTTAAAATGCTTCAACTCCGAAACGGCGTACCCTTACTCCATCACGGAGTCCTTGAAGGGGAAGGCAGGCGAGAGTTCGAAGTGGCATGGAAGGGGTAGAGAAGGAGATGGAGAAGGGAGGCGGCGTGCCCGTAATGCCCACCTATGAATCTTTTTTTCTTGACGAGAACTGAAAATGGTGTATATACTTAGAAACTACATCCGTGTAGAAATCTAATGATATACTTTTCATGACATATAACACATATTTAATTTCTCAAATCGATGACCTAGAACTATGCGAGTGACTTATACACCGAGACGGAGGTAGTAGTTGTTTTCCCTTTTTCATTTACAGTGGGAAAGAGTAGGACGTTAATAGGGAGTGAGCGTTCCCTAGCTAGTGAACCCCGCTCGATGTCTTACATGCAGCATGGCATGTGTGGGAGGATAAAACGGCAATGACAGCGGCATCATAAATGCTCTTTCAAAAATTTAAAATGTTTTAACTCTGAAACAGTCTATCCGATTAATGATCCGTCTTTACCATCGGTTTGTGCCTCGGTGAGAGATTCGATACTAGATCATGTATGTGTAGATTTTGACAGAGAAGAATCATCTTAAAAGTTTCCACCTAGTTAATAGAATTGTCATGGTATTGGTATTTAATTTGCCACCTGGCAACTGTGATACAAACACGATATTGACAGAGAAGAATCATCTTAAAAGTTTCCACCTAGTTAATAGAATTGTCATGGTATTGGTATTTAATTTGCCACCTGGCAACTATGATACAAACATGATGACAACTTTTTTTTGACTGGAACAAACACCGTGACAACTTTGACACAGACACAGTGGCAACTTTCTTTATTGTGGGGCGGAGCAAATTCATCTTGAAAAGTTACCATCTACTGTAGGTAGGTAATGAAGTTCTGTGTTGATATCAAAGTTGCCACATGGTAAGTTCAACTCTATAGTCAAAATAAAAATGAAATTCGACCCACATAAGAAACCAAAAACAAATCCTGACTCTTGAGACCAATCAGACCGTGATACACTTTTATTACTAAAATCGGAAAAGATTGAAGGAAGGGGTCGATGAATTGAGAAATGAGACACTTACGACAGTGATTTTTTTTACTAGAGCAGCACACTACATTCAGCACAGATTGAAGCTCAAGCGAACACATAGATCATACCAACTGCTAATTGTAAACTTGCATTTGCACAACAGATCTGCAGATCTAACCCTGAAATGTGTCCTGATGCATGTCAGGCAGAGCAATTGACGTTGCCCTCCGGAAAAATGTTTTTGACGTCGGAGAAGTCGACGGGCGGGCAGGAGATTGTAATGTCGTAGAGCCTGGTGTAGGCCACCCCAACCTTGAAATGGACCAGTGCTGTGACAATGATTGTCAACGTAGGATGGTCTCTGTAGTGCAGCTTCTTCAAGTAGAGATCTAATAAGTCCTGCTCCACGAACGCTGCGACGGCCATGGATATGGGGCTGTTGGGCCGCTGGCTCAGCGGCATGGACTCATTCACCGTCGCCGGCACCGATTTCCTCTTCACGCGCTTACGGGCGAGCTGCAGGTTCACGATGACGTCCTTATACTCCACCCCTGCACGGCGGCTGGGGTTGCCGACGGTGAGGTTGAAGTTGAAGGACACCCCGGCCATTCCGTCCACGGTGCTGTTTGCACCGTTGGCGTCGGTGATGGAGAAGTGAATGTGCGCGGGGCTGAGGCTGACGGAGGTGACTATGATGACAGTGCTGGCGGCGAGGATTGTGGCCATGCCTGTAAGGATGAGCATGTTCGCCATGGAAAGCATGCTGCCGAGCGCGGTGCAGTTGGCACTATAGCTAACAGCTGCAGAAGCTGCTTCTTTAGGCCTCATGCAGATCGAGTTATATAATATTCCTCACGCAGGCCAGCTACTATTTCTCACTCGATTTTAAATTTCATTTTGTCAAGTCCGTTTCGTTTGCGTTGTTCCCTTTGCTGCAGATTCCTAGGACTACAGTTCCACTACAGGGAGCATCCATCATGGCACACAGGCCAGAGATCATCAACCAGAAAAGACCATCACCTTCTTGTGGGTTCTGCATCAGATATGTAAGTGTCATCCTTCTTCCATGTATCACCCCAGGAAAGTGAACCACATGCCAGCTCTTACGCGCTTTCCCTTTAACACCTCCTTAATCACTGCAAGACCTACTCATCTTTTTTAGCGCGATTAATCGTTAGTACGTCTATTAGCATTAGCATCACAGGAAGCATCCATCATGGCACGCAGGCCAGAGATCATCAGATATGTAAGTGTGTGCTCCTTCTTCCATGTATCACCCCACCTTTCAAAAAAAAAGTATCACCCCACGAAAGAGAACCAGACCAGCTCTTACATGCTTTCCCTTTAACACCTCTTTAATCACATAGCCTAAAGTAAAGCTCTTTAATCACTGGGAGACCTACTCATCTTTTTTAGCGCCATTAATCATTAGTATGTCTATTAGCATTGGCATACAGTGGAGATAACATTTTTCTTACTTTGCTCAATGAAGACCCGATCAATTCTTTACCATGTGTTAAAAAAAACAAATATATCTTTACCACGTGTTGGAAAAAGAAACAAATATGTGGAAATCAGGAGTGGATTGGGGAAAAGAATTGTGTTGTTAGTGGGACGATGCAGGTGCTGATGTGGGAGGCCTGGTGTAGCACCCTAGACCAAAATTTATAAATTTGAAAAAAAAAACGGCTAGAACAAAATCCATTAGTTTTCTCTAAGCTATGTATAATTTCATCAAATATTTATGAACTGTAAGAAGTTTAAAGTGTCCATCAACTTCAATGCACTATAGAAAATTCAATAAGTTTTCATGAAATAAAGGAGAATTCAGATACTCTTTAAGTTTTTCTGAACTTTGAAATATGACAAAAGGAAGTTTTATAAAGTTAGAAAAAATCTGAATTTTTCATCATTTTTATATAAACTATGAAAGATTTCAGAAAGCTACGGAAACTTAGTGAGATTAGCCATGTGTGTCCGCTCCAAAATATATGTGAATATCAGCAAATACATGCAATATACTCTACTAAATACTACTACCAGTGCGGATCTCAAAGTCATTGTGCTCTCCTCGGAACAGAGATGCCTGGTCCAAGGAGTCCCAATACGCTTGGAAGAGAGCCGGTGGTAAAATTGTAGGGTATATTTCATCCGGTCATTGCGTGTATCGACCTGCATGCATCATTACGTCATGAGTAGTCCATCGTCATGTCCATGACCATGAAGTTAAACTAAAGAATTATGTCATCCGGTCCTTTTCTTTAGAAAAAGAAAAGTTAATCATGCGTTCCATGGGTATATCTTTGAAGTTGGTCAAAATATATGTAGTGTCTTTTTCTTTTCCTTTGGGACAGAAATCATAGATGCTTGTGAGTTTGCTACTCACTTTTTCTTTTGAAACAGACAAGTGCTCAAAGTATTGAACCAGACTGTTATGTAGCAGATAAAGCGGTGGTACATGCACTAGAAACAATAAAGAATCAATAAACAAAAATAATATTGTTCTTTTAAGAAAAGATTATCATGCTGCATGTGTATGTATCAGTAAAGGAAAAGACAAGGACTATCAAAAGTTGCACGCGAGGGGTTAGTGAAATCTGTGCTACAAGTAACACCACCTTCCCGACTATGCACTGTTTTCAACTCACAAAGAAGATGCGCCAGAACCTGACTTCGATTGCGTCGAAATTATGTTGGGGGTAGCTAAAGGTGAAAGAAAAATACACTGGATAGCATGGGATAAAATGTGTACAACTACGTGAGATGGGGGCCTCGGATTCAGAGATTATCTAGCCTTTAACCAAGCTCTGTTGGCTAAACAGGCGTGGACGATTTTACAGGTACCCTCATCGTTGTGGGCAAGGGTGCTCAAGGCAAGATATTTCAAAAACGAAAGCATCATGACCGCTACATGTTCGGCGGGAGCATCATATACTTTCAGGAGCATATTGTATGGGTGTGACCTGCTGCGAGAGGGCACAATATGGTGCATATGTGATGGCCAGAAGGTCCACATCCATCATGCTAAATTGATACCCAAGCAAGGGAGTATGAGGCCGTTGGGACAGGAGTATGTGCATGGAATAACACAGGTGTGTGACCTGCTAACGCCATGTGGTAGGGAGTGGGATAGTGGGAATAGAGAGATTACCCAAAGTGATGTAGAGGACATCAAGCAGATAAAGATCGGCGGACCTGGAATGGTTGATTACCTTGCTTGGAACCACACAAAAACATGACAATTTTCTCTAAGGTCAGCTTATCACTTGAGGATGATGATGAACAGGACCGGAAGGTGACAACCCACAAGTATAGGAGATCGTTTGTAGCCGTTTTCAATAAGTAAGAGTGTTGAACCCAACGAGGAGCTAAAGGTAGAATTTATATTCTCTTCAAGTTCTGTCGACCAATGATACAACTTTACGCATACATAATGTTCACTTTACCTAGAACAAGAATAAAACTACTTTGTAGGTGTAATAGGATAAGTTTGCAAGAATAAAACTTGAAGTACTTAGCTAGATAATAAAAGTTATTTTGTTTTAGTAGAGAGCTTTTTATAACAAAAAGAGAAAGATTGTTCATAGGCAATTGAATATGACATGTGTGATACTTATTATATGCAATGAGGGGGAGGCATACACTAACATACTTTCCATACTTGAATCACATGTATTTATGATTGGAACTCTAGCAAGCATCCGCAACTACTAAAAATTATTAAGGTAAAACTCAACTTTAACATTAAGTAACAAGTCCTCTTTATTCTCATACGCAACAACCCCCTTATGCGGGTATAAACTTCTGTCATTCTCGCCACCCACTATAAGCAAATTATGAACGTATGGCAAACCCTATAGAGGTAATCCCACAAGCTTGAGCTACACAGACAGCACCATAGAAAAGCACCATATGAACATACAACTTAGATCAATCACACCAATACCACAATTAACCCATAAGACAAAAAGAATCTACTCAAACATCATAGGATGGTCACACATCATTGGGTAATAATATACAGCTTTAATCATGTTTAAGTAGAGATTACAGTGGGAATAGAGAGATTACACCGCTGCATAGAGGGGGGAGAGTTGATGATAACAGCGGCGAAGTTGTTGGTGTAGAACAGAGAGCCGGTGGTAAAATTCTTGGGTTTATTTCATCCAGTCATTGCGTGTATCGACCTGCATGCATCATTACGTCATGAGTAGACGAGTAGTCCATCATCATGTCCTCGACCATGATGTTAAACTATATAATTATGTCATCCGGCCCTTTTCTTTAGAAAAAGAAAAGGTAATCATGCGTTCCATGGGTATATCTTTGAGGTTGGTCAAAATATATGTAGTGCTTTTTTCTTTTCCTTTGGGACAGAAATCATAGATGCTTGTGAGTTTGCTACTCACTTTTTCGTTTGAAACACACAATTGCTCAAAGTATTGAATCAGACTGGTATATGTAGCAGATAAAGCGGTGGTACATGCACTAGAAACAATAAAGAATCAATAAACAAAAATAATATTGTTCTTTTAAGAAAAGATTATCATGCTGCATGTGATGTATCATTAAAGGAAGATAACAGCCGGTCCTTTTGCGCACCAACCCGTGGTCGGATGGTCAAGAGGACATTGTTATCTACAGCCCACAAAGGTTCAATTCCTAGACATGAAATTGGTGCTCGCATTTTCCAGAATTTATTCTAGGCCTTCCGACGATGTGCGTTCAATGGGAGGAGATGTCTGTGGCGACTTTGTCAATCTGAAGATGATGTGTCGGCTCGGTCTCTCAAAGGTGCTCATAGGATAGGGTGTGTGCGTTCATAGGGGTGAGTGTATGTGTGTATGTATTAGCGTCTGCGTCTGTATTGTGTTAAAAAAAGCCGGTCCTTTTTCTTTTAGAAAGGAAAGATCATCATGCGCTCCATGGGTACGTAAATCACTGAAATTAGCCAAATCTACGCAGGAACTCTTTCTTTGCCTTTGCTATAGTTTATTTTTTCTTTCGCTCACCGAAACACACGTGTACATATTTTTATTACATTACAAATTTAATTGCGTCAAGGATAGAAGAGGCCAGGCAGTTTCTGATGTTTTGCCGTAGCCGACATATTTGACACTATAAGACTACTAAAAATAAACTAAGAAAATTGAACGATTACACTATTGCTCCAGCGCAATTGTGTATAAAAGGAGTATTCTATTTGTCTAGACATGTTAGAAGCATGTGTTCAACCTGTTTTCTCCACCAGTTTCTATTTTCCGACATACCCCTTTGATGGCAAAGTTGTCTGGGCTGACGCTTGTAAAGCAAGTTCGAGGCGAAGAAAGATCACAAATTTGTTTGGACTGAGGCTTGTGATTCTAGTTTCATGGTGCTGGAGACCATATTGACTACAAGCCTTGTCTTGACTCTGCCAGATATTCACAGAAGTTTCGACATATATTGTGATGCTTCCAGATGTGGGATTGGTTGTGTGTTAATGCAAGAGGGAGAAGTTGTGACATATACATGTAAATAGCTATGGCCACATGAACAAAACTACCGCACCCATGACTTGGAATTGGAAGCCGTGATTCTTGATTTGAAGATTTGGAGGCACTACCTTATTGGCAAAGGTGTGAAATATATATGGACCACAAGAGTCTCAAATATATTTTCACCCAACCATACCTCAATCTCAGGCAGAGAAGATGTCTATAGTTAATCAAGGATTATGACCTTGGGGTCATTTACCATCCAGGAAAATCCAACGTGGTCGCCGATGATCCTACTAGGAAGCCAGGAACAATGAATATGGCGACTATAATCACTAACCCCGCACATCAAGAAGATTTTACATGTAAAGAACTCTTGAATAATACTTTTCCCTATAATGTTCCCACTTCCGTCATAAAAGTTTTAGTATTCAAAATTACGGAAGTTTTATTCTCATTAGTTTTGCTATCCTCACTTTCTTGTTTAGCGGTAACAAATTCAGACACGGTAGCAACTTCAAGCAAGCAAACAAGCAAACTAGCAAAGTAAAATATATTTTTATGTTTTTTATATTTTTTATGAGATTAGTAAAAGAAAATAAAGAAAATAAAAAAGTAGAGCAAGTACATGATAATTTGAGTGCAGGTACTTGTAGGTTTTTGATAATGTCTCTCTCGCAACGGCGCCAGAAATTATTTCTGCTACTTATGAGCTGCGTTGGGATTTTCCCCGAAGAGGAAGGGTGAAACAATATAGTAGCTGATAAGTATTTCCCTAAGTGAGAACCAAGGTTATCAAACCAATAGGAGAATCACAAAAAGCCTAGTGAACAACACCTGCACACACAAGAGCAAATGTTTGCATCCAACGCTGGCAAGAGGGTTGTCAATCTCCTTGGAGTCGTTACTTGCAAGGATCAAATCTGGTAGCGGTAGATAGATAAATTGTAAAACAAAATAAAGTAAATAATTTGTAGCAAGGTATTTTTGGTTGTTATAATATGATAAAAGTAGACCCACGGGTCATAGTTTTCACTATAGAGGCTTCTCTCTTGAGACATTGCATACGGTGGGTAAAAAATTTACTGTTGAGCAATTGATAGAAAAGCGCATAGTTATTATGTTATTCATGGCAATGATCATGTATATAAGCATTACATTTGTGAAAAATAGATCGAAACGATTATGCATCTACTACTATTACTGCACCAATCGACTGATATCCAGCATGCATCTATGGTATTAAGTTCATAACAAACAGAGTAATGCATGAAGCAAGATGACATAATGTAGATGGAATAAACTTAATCAATATGAATAAACCCCATCGTTTTACCCTTAATGACAATAATACAAATACGTACCTCACTAGCCCTTCTGTCACGAGGTGAGGACATCGCAAGATTGAACCCGTCACAAAGCACCTCTCTCACTGAAGATAAATCAATCTAGTTGGCCAAACCAAACGGATAGATCGGAGAGAAATACAAATCTATAACCATCATGCATAATAAAGTACAGCAAAGACTCAATTACTTCTAATGAATAATCGGACCATAAACCAAAAATTTATCGGATCCAAACAAACACCCCACAAAAGAAGATTACATTTTAATAGAACTCCATGAGGATCGTGGAGAACTTTGTATTGAAGATCAAAGAGAGAGAAGGAGTCATCTAGCTACTAGCTATGGACCCGTAGGTCTATGGTAAACTACTCACACATCATTGGAGGGCGGTAAGATTGATGTAGTAGCCCACCGTCATAGATTCTCCCTATCGTAGAGGATCGGAAAATGACTCTAGATGGAATTGCAAAAGAACAGAAGTTTGCGGCGACGAAAAAAGTGTTTAGGGTGGCTCCCTGTAAGTTTCAGGATTTATGGAGTTGGAATTAGATCAAACGGAGCTGTGAGGGTCCCACAAGCTTAGGAGGCGCGCCGTGTGAGCTTGTGGCGCTCTCATACCTCTCCTGGTCTCATCCCGAGGTTCCTAGGGTCCCTTCTGGTCCAAAAAAAATCATTGTAAGGTTTTATCGTGTTTGGACTTTGTTTAATATTGATTTTTTGAAAAACAAAAACATGCAGAAAACAACAACTGGCACTGGGCACTGAGTTAATAAGTTAGTTCTAAAAAATTATATAAAATTGCATATAAAGTATCTAAGATTGATAATATAATAACATAAAATAATCAATAATTGTAGATACGTTGGAGACATATCAATACGCAGTCGACTGATTTCCACCGGCAACCATCTACGGGGTGTCTCAACATCTCATCATTTTTTATGCGAGCTTCTTTCGGTGTGCCAATGTAAGTGCTTAGCTTCCTTCTTGTTTGTGTAATAATGTTGCAGGTGAGAAATGAGCACAGAGTACCTTCCAATCTTTCGAGCATTTTTCTTTCCACGCTTGAATTGGGGTTTGTTGCACCTTGGACTCTATTCTTATCGTGCTGGTTTCAATAAATGATGCAACTATTGACGCACATGTGGTATCTTATGTGCAGAAAATTAAGAGGGCACGCGATTTTCTTGGTCTCTTCGACACTACGAGCCAACATGTTCTCCGCGAAAAAAAAAACTCGGTATAGATACTCAGATGTAGCGTCCAGGCTTGCCCCCATGCTTTTGTATTTTGTCTTGATGCCTAGAAGTTTGAGCCTGACATCCTGGTGGGTGTGTTCGGATTGTAGCCTCATACAGTAGAGTTGTCAAGTCTACTTCCAGTTGCACCAACTTGTGCTAGCCTCTCTAAAAACAACTCTTCAATTACTCATCCTTTTCAGTTTTAAAATGAGGCGTCCTCCAACATGGTAGCCAATGACCACTCCTGCGTCAGAGACTCTTCTTCATGCCAGTCCTAATTTTCTTCATGTTTGGGCACCTCTTGGTCATTACCTTCTTCTCGCTCTTCATCGACATGGTTTCCCACTCCTTCATCTGTCGTCCCTTCATCAATGTCAGAAACAATATCCTCCTCTTCCTCGTGCCTTGTCCTGACCCGGCAGGAAACCATATTTGAGCAAGTGCATCTTCACAGCGCCAGTAAACTGGGTTTGATCAAAACTCTGTTTTCGCACTTCTTACAAAGACATAATATCTCTATGTTACCCTTTCGAATCATACCTTCCTCTGCCACCTTGAACTTGAAGAACCAATTTATACTCCCTCCGTTCCAAATTACTCGTCGTGGTTTTAGTTCGAACTAAAACCACGACGAGTAATTTGGAACGGAGGGAGTAGTTTGTCCAGAGAATCGTTTGATCGAACAAATGCCCTACAAGGTATAAGAAAAAGAATTATAACAAACGACGTTATAGAAAATTTTGGCATAACGTTTGGGCCAAATGGGACATACCGAAGCAAACAAAAAACGGTCTTGACCCCTCAGACTAATCGGACGTGATACAGTTTTATTAATACTAGAATTGAAGATTGAAGAAGGGAATCGATGAATTTAGAAATGAGATCCGTACCACAGTGAAAAAATTACTAGAACAGCACACTACATTTAGGGCAGATCGAAGCTCAAGCGAGCACATACATCATACCAACTGTTAACTGTAAACCTGCATTTGCACAACAAATCTGCAGATCCAATCATGAAATATATACTGATGCATGTCAGGCAGAGCAATTGGCGTTGCCCTTGGCAAAATGATAACTGAAGTTGCCGTCCTGGAAGACGTCGAAGAAGACGACGGGCGGGCAGTAGACCGTAATGTCATAGAGCCTGGAGTAGGCCACCCCAACCTTGAAACGGACCAGTGCTGTGACCATGATTGTCAACGTTGGATGGCCTCTGTAGAACTTCTTCAGGTAAAGGTCCAACAAGTCCTTCTCGACGAACGCTGCCACGGCCATGGATATGTGGCTGTGGCGCGGCTGGTACAGCGGCATGGATCCATTCACCGTCGCCGGCACCGAGTTGTTCTTCAAGCGCTTACTGGGGAGCTGCAGGCTCACGATGACTTCCCTATAGTCCACCCCTGCGCGGCGGCTGGGGTTGTCGACGGCGAGGGTGAAGTTGAAGGACAGCCCGTTCTCGCCGTCCATGGTGCTGTCTGTACTGTTAGCCGCCGTGATGGAGAAGTGGATGTGCGCGGGGCTGAGGATGATGCAGGTGACTATGATAACAGTGCTGGCGGCGAGGATTAGGGCCATGCCTGTCAGGATGAGGATCTTGTGTTTCAGCCACCATGGTGCTCTAGGCTCTAGCTGGTTCGCCATGGAAAGCATGCATCTGCGCGCGGAGCAGTTGGCACTATAGCTAACCAATGCTTCTCTTGGCCGGCCGGATGCAGATCGACTTTTAATAGTGCCACATTTCTACCTGTGACGGTATGTAATGACAAGGAATCCACCACTCAAGTGCTTCAAGATTCGTGTAATAGGGGTGGGTCCCATGATGCCAGTACTCTACTATTTTACTGTATTGTGCAAACACTCCTTCATATATCTCTTTACCCAAGTCACGTGGTTCACCACTTTCTGTAAGGCAGTGCAACAGAGTTGCATGTTCTCTCTTTTTTTTTTGCGGGGTAGAGTTGCATGTTCTCTCTCCCAAACAAATCTGCTATTTTATTTCACCTTTCCTCAGTTAAATTATTTATATCTACAGAATCAATATTTCAATTTTAACTTTTTTATATATTTAGACTCCTGGCAATATGAGCAAACGAAACTATTCAAAAAAGAAAAAACAATCCCAATAGAATTTGATATATTTTAACTAGTTTGATTTTTTTTTTCAGTCTGTTTTCTAAAGTGAGTGTAATCTACTTTTTAAAACAAATGAAATCAGCTTTTGAGAGGGAAATAAAATAAAATAGAGTGAAATCAGTTTTTTTATAATGTGAAATCATTTTTTCTGAAATGAGTGGAATCAGTTTTAAAAATGAGTGAACGTAGTTTCCTGATATGATATAAATCAGTTTTATTGGCGTGAGTGAAATATGTTTTTTGGAATGTCTGAAATCTTAAATCGAGTGAAATTACTTGAATTTAACGAAATCAGTGTTTTTTGAAATGAATGAATCGGTGTTTGAAACAAATGAAATACTTTCTAAACTGGGGGGATTTTTTTATTTGAGTGAAATCAGTGTTGTCAAATGAGTTAAATTTGTTTCGATATGTGAAACAATCTTTTTTTCTCAATATATATCTCACTCAGTCCAACAGTGAAATTTTAATGAGTTAATACTATGTCCATTATTTTAAAGGTCTTATCATCAGGATTTCAAATATATAAAAAGTGTCAAAATTGAACGTATATTTATAAGATATCAATCAATAAAATAAGGCAAAAGTTAGCAGGAATCACGAACACAAAGTTGAGTGGCGTACCTTCTGTCATTACATACCGGTAAATGCTAGACTTACCACTTTAAATAGTGCTCACATGGCTATTTGTCAGATGCCTTAAAGATGACATTTTTGTCCATTTTGTTCAGTCCGTTCCGGCCCAGCCGAACTGATGAGCGAGGGATTTATATTTTACCGGCTAGGCCAACCTGCCACGGGCTAGGCCCAGCCGCTCATCATTGCGCTTCATTGTAAAGGACACGCTTTTCCTTTAACAGCTCTTTAATCACTGCACACGACATACTCGTCGTTCTTTAGATCGAAGGATGGGGGAGGCAGCACCACCGACATGAGATGTAATTCACCATGGTCATGTCAATGGTTGACAAATCTTCAATGTTGTTGTTCTGTTGTTTGAACACTGAGTATAACATGAAGGTGTACATGCAAGATATATGCAATCTCTGTTCAAAATAATACCATTACACTAGTAGAAAAATGGACTTTTGTCCCGGTTGGTAAGGCCCTTTAGTCCCGGTTTTCGAACCGGGACTAAAGGATCGTTACTAATGCCTCTCCCCTTTAGTCCCGGTTCTTACACGAACCGGGACTAAAGGGCGCGGCCACGTGGAGCTCCACCTTTAGTCCCGGTTGGTAACACCAACCGGGACTAAAGGAAATTTTATGAATTTTTTTTTTTTGAAAATTTTTTTTGAATTTTTTTTTTATTTTCAAAATTTTGGATTATTTTAACCTCTAGTCTCTAATCACCATCCCTCATCACTGCTCAATTTATCCATTTATCCTTTAATCACCCCTCATCATTCCAAATCATCTAACTTCCCGAACGGTCACCCATCCTCCCACTCCCCCAGCCTGAGCACGCTTAACTTCCGGGTCCTATTCTCCCTCGTTTCCAAGTCTGCACTTGTTGTTTTCCTGACAATAGTAAGATGTCAATCCTATTAACCTTCAGGAATTTTGCTTGAGCATGAAGTGACACATTTCACTGTTTGAGTTTGAAACTATTGTTTTAAAAAACAATAATTATTTAGTAACACTAATATTTCTTAAATAATTAGTTTGACCATTGTTTGACCATAGTTTGACCAGATTTGACCAAAATTCAAAATAACTGAAATAATTATTTAGTAACACTAATATTCTAGAATAATTAGTTTGACCATTGCTTGACCACTGTTTGACCAGATTTGACCACATTTTTTCCAAAAAAAAATTGAAACTATATTTTTTCTGTTACTAGTGGCGCACCTAGCAAATGGTGCGCCACTAGTAAGTTTGAAATTTTTTCGATTTTTTCCACTCTAGATCTTAAAAGCCCCGTAACTTTTTTCTGTTAGATTTTTTCCACTCTAGATCTTATGTAACTTTTCGAGTAGATGATTTTTCATATAAAAAACTTTTTAATCCGAGTTCGTATGCAAAAGTTATGCCCATTTTACAAATTCCAGAGAGATTTTGCAAATAAAGTCGAAATTCGTATTTGTAAATTTTCCCAACAACTAGACCACATATCACATGGGAAACTTATTTTATTTTTATTTTTTGACATTTCCATCATTTTCTTTTGTTTTTTCTAAAACTGAAAAGGCGATCCACGCCCGGGGGGGGGGGGGGGGGGGGGGAGTTTGAAAATGGGACCTTTAGTACCGGTTCGTGCCATGAACCGGTACTAATGCCTCAAAGCCCATTAGTACCGGTTGGTGGCACCAACCGGGACTAAAGGTGACCTTTAGTCCCGGTTGGTGCCACCAACCGGGACTAATGGGCATCGCACCCTTTAGTCCCGGTTCGTGGCACGAACCGGGACTAAAGGGCCCAGGTGAACCGGGACTAATGCCTTAGCCGCACGAACCGGGATAAATGCTCACATTAGTCCCGGTTCGTGACTGAACCGGGACTAATGTGAAAACTGCCCTGTGACCAAAGCCCTGTTTTCTACTAATGTTATCTGCAAATTTACACTATTGTAAATGCTCGTTCTAGCATATTGTGGAACAACGCAAAGTGTATGAAATCTGTGTGCAAGTTCTGTCATGATTTGTTTAGAATACATTTTTGTTTGGTCTATAGATATCTTTGTTTACTGTTAAGAAAATAAGTAAGACATAAAAAGGTCATTTATTTTCACTTGTGCTAATGTTTCTGGCTCCTATTTTTTGGTGTTGTTTAGTTGATTTTATGTTGATTGGCTTTTCTCCTATATGTGCGCCTGCGGCAGAGATTTGATGGTGCAATCGTGTGACACTACTTAAAATTTTTTTAGGAACATGGATTGGAATTCATTTCTGTAATTGAACTACTTAAATCATAATTATTATTGAAAAGTTGCACTACTTTACACTTGTTCTTGCATAGCACAAAAGAGTGCAAGTTTTCTGTAATTGATTTGCAAGTTTTAATCATTCTGATTTTTGCATATAAGAAAAGAGGTTGACAATAGGTCGTTATGATTTGTTAGTTGTATACCATTAATTTCATTTTAGGGTTAATCCACTCACAAAATTCATTCTTCCCTATAAAGAAATTTCTTGTTTTTTTTCTTAGTACATTACTTCTGTCAGCCTAGAATTTTTTTTCTTACTTGGAAAGAAACTTTCTATTCTCTCCTTCTATTTAAGTTCATTTCTTCTTTGAGGTACTACCATTTCTAGAATTCTTTCTTTCTTAGATTGAATTTTAGTACTCTTACTTACTGTTTTTAGCACTTCTTCTAAGGAAAAAACCAAGTCCATTTTTAAACACGTGTTAGAAAAAACAAATTTGTGCAAACCGGGACTGGATCGGGAAAGTAATTAGGCTATTAGTGGGAGGTGCTGATGTAGGACACCTGGTGTTACGTACACCCTAGATCAAGTTTATAAGTAATCAAAAAACCTATGAGAATTTTGGACCAAGTCCATTAGTTTTGTGTAAGCAATGAATAATTTCATCAAATATTTATGAACTGAAAGATTTTTTAAATTTCCATTAAGTTTTGTGCACTACTAAAAATTCACCAAGTTTTCGTGAAATAAAGGAGAATTCAGTTACTCATTAAGTTTTTATGAAGTTTGAAAAATCTAAAATTTTAATTATTTTTTTGTAAACGATGAAAGATTTCGGAAAGCTATGGCAAGTTTACTGAGATCTGTCATATGTGTCCCCTCCAAAATATATGTCCATATCAGCAAGTGTGTGCAATATGCTCTAGTAAATAAAACTAATAGTGTAGTTCTCAAAGTCATTGCACAGTCCACTAAACAGATATGCCCAAGGAGTCCCGGTAGGCCCGGAAGAGAGCGAGTGGTAAACTTGTAGGTTTATCTCATCCGGTCATTGTGTGTATCCACGTGCATCTATCATTACGTCATGTGTAACAGCCGGTCATGACCATGACCATGATGTTAAATGAAAGGAAAAATAACAGCCGGTCTTTTTCTTTAGAAAAAGAAAAGGTAATCATGCGTTCGGGTACATCTTTGAAGTTGGCCAAAATCTACGTAGGGCCCTTTGCTTTCCCTTTGGGATAGAAATCGTAGATGCATGTGAGTCTGCTACACACTTTTTCTTTTGAAACACACAATCCCTCAAACTTTTGAAACAGACAGGTATGTATTTGATTGTATACTCAAACTACATCCACCATTGGATGTGCTTGATGCGATGCATTCTTGCTGGACACCTTGTCAGATAGTAAACAAGTTTTTATGAACATTGGAAAACTACAGAAAGGATTTATTTTGGGTGAAAATAATCAGATATACTATGAAAGTTCACCGAAAGTACAAAGCATCTCAAACATAATAAAATTACATCGAGATTTTCGAGACCGCCGAATGACCACTATTGCTGCCAGAACGAGTCACCGACGTGCCATTGTTGCCGCTCCCCTACCGGAGCTGGCTTGACCTTGTCGATGACAGTCAGAAAGTCTTCATGCACGTGCCCCTAAGGACGGAGCCTGAGTTGTTTCCTTTGAACTCTTGCCTAGATCTGAAGCACCAGACATCAAATCTTGCCACATGATGAGAAACTCTAAGCTCATCGCCCCAAGGAGACAGCGGGAATGTATGCCGGAGCTCCGTCGACTACATACAACAGACAAATCAAGGAGGATTGGAGCCTGGAAGACAAATTCAAAGAAGAAGCGCCGCCATCCGCCCGATTGCCATGCCTGCGAGGACATAAAAAGCCTAAGCTAAACTACTAACTGGATCAAAGGCACCAGGATTCCCCTCCCCATCGATGGCCGCTGGAGCAGTAGGCAGAAGGGAGGTGAATTCACGGGTTTGTCGGTGAAGACGGGAGGGGAGAGTTTACCCTAGCCATCTAGCTAGGGTTAGGAAAGGAAACAAGAGGAAGTCTTTGCCATGTTTTAACTATAGAAAGGTTTTATCATGTCTGAAACTATTTAAAATTTTGATCAAGGTTTTGTAAACTAAAAATATTTTCAGAAAGCTATGAAAAAATTAGTGATATCTAACATGTGTTTCGGCTAGGATCCTTTATATTCGAAAATGGAATGAGCACTAGTGCCGATCTCAAAGTCATTGTGCGGCCATGACAACACTGAAATTAGCCAAGATCTGCGTATTGGCCTCTCTCTTTGCTTTTGGGATGGTTATAACTTTTTTCCTCCGAAACACACAGCCTTTTCTTTTCTTTTCTTTTCTTTTCTTTTCTTTTTGAAAAGAAAAGATAATCCTGTGCTGCACGCATGGGTACCCACCTCACTGAAATCAGCCAAAATCTACGTAGGGCCCTTTCTATGCCTTTGGGGTAGTTGATTTTTTCTTTTCTCTGAGGCACACAACCGGTCCTTTTTGTCTTTTTCAAAAGAACATATACTTATCATTTAAAAAAAAAGAACGTAACTTGATTCACACACCAGCTGCATAGGTACGTACCTCATGGGTTCAGAATTTTGAAACACACTATAGCTATAAACGAACGTAACTTGATTCACACACCAGCTATCAGCGTCATTTTCATATATGGCAGCCCGGGCCGGCGTCTTCTGCAAGGCCTCAAGGTTCCGTTGGCTATGCTTGGTGCGCAGCGTGGTCGCCACAGCGGTCGCCGTGTTCGCCGGCGTCCTCGTTGTCTGGGCGGTGTTCCTGCTGTTCAATCCCCTCAAGCTCCAACTCCGGATCCCTAGCAGCTCCGTGGTGGTAAGAAGAGTCCCCGAATCCGGTGACCGGTACCGTTTCACCTTCTTTCTCCAGGCTACCAACCTCAGAAATCGCACCTCCATCTACTACCACAACGTCACCATCCGGCTCGCCGACAGCCAGGAGTACCTATCCTTGCCACGGGAGAATCGGACCTTCATCGCTACGTTCAACCTGAGGGCTAAGATATTCTTGTCTCAAGGGAAGGAGGCCGAATACTTCTTGACGGAGCCCGTAGGCATGAAGTTGAACCTGTCGTACCTCCAGAAGCTCTTCCCCAACCAAACAGGCCACAACACCATCGACGTGGCCATGGAGGTGGATGGCTTCCTCACCGACTACGGGCCGGGTGTGGCCCACCGCGCCACCTACATCTGCATCCCGCTCAAACTCATGGGCAACTCCCCGCTGTCGTCGCTGTCCGACGAGAGCAACGCCTATTGCGCGCCTACTTACTAATGTTTTTTTTATGATCGATGGATGTACTCGACCCCATTGCTTGTTTTGCCCCATTGAAGTACTACTTTGTGCGGCCTGAATTCTTAACTATCACTCCCTCCATTCCACTAATGCTTATCATGGTTTTAGATCAAATTTGAACTGAAACCATGACAGCAGTTATGTAACGGATGGAGTACTATATACATTTTCTTTGAATTTTACTTCACGAGGGAGCATGTGTGCTCAGATCAAAAGAGCACTTTAGCCTCTCAGGCCGATTGTTTGTTTTACTGCTAGTCGATCTTCTTTGTTCATTGTAGTATATCCACTGTCGCTAGCTAATCCGTGTTTTTTGCACAGGCTGTTAATCTAGAGAAACGCTTAAAATCCAACAGCTGATACACGCGAAACTTCAACCGCGCTCTTGTTCTGATGATTTTTATTTTTATCTCTCTAGCTGCCTTATGCTCTCGCATCGGCCCAGGTTTTAACAGATCAAACGGCCACACGGTGACCAGCTGAAATTTCAGCCAGCTAACCGACACCTATCACTCGCCTATATAAAAGAGAGGTGTGTTCCCTATACAGATAAGAAATCACATACAAGTAATAAGTTATCAAAAGGCCTCGCCGGAAGAGGGTGACGCCGGAAACCACCCGCTGGCCAAGGACCGCGTGGGCTGGCACTTCCCCGCGGCGCCCTCCTTCCCCGACTTCGCGACGGAACCAGAGTCACTCGAGGCCGGGGTGCGAGATGATCTGTTAGTTGGATTTGGATTTGGATCCAAAAGAGTCACTCGAGGCCGGCTGGCTGAGGGGGCGGATCTGGATCCAAGCGGCCCCTCGTGTGTTTGATCTGTTAGTTGACATGATCTTATCTCCTCTCATCTCCCCTCTCTTCTCTCACTGACCCTTCTGGTCTCATTTCTGCAGGTAGAGCGGCCAGAGGAGCAGGCCAACATCCCTCTTTACCTCCCACCCAACACCAACGTGGTGAGCTTCCCCTCTCCACCATGTACCCCTAGATCTGAACATCAACTGCAGTTTGTACGTTTTGGTTATACTCTATTTCAGTTATACAAATCTCGTTTTGGTTAAACTTCTGTCTTAGATGCCATTGCTGAAACTAGAGCAAACAGGACACATAAAACCTACAGCGAAAGGATTACACACTTTTATCAGGTGTTAAGTTCAGCTTCCTTGACCATGGCAGTGCTAAGTAAATTTATAATTGGATTCTGCTGATATGTGGATAGGTAGCCTAACTGGTGATGGTTAGCCTCACCCTGTTGAATCTGATCGGGTAATGTGAGAACCAAAATGAATTTATTTTGCTCTGTTTCTTACAAGCACTTGTCTTAAGTAGATGCCACAAGCTCATCTTCAATGATGGATTTTATTATGTCGTGCCTATTAAGCAGCCAAAGATCAGATATTTGACTCCATCACTAATAGTAAGATGCACACAAAAAATATCTGCACCCAGTCATTCCCATTCACTGAAGCTTGGTTCTTTGTTATATGAATCAGTTAGATTTCTACAAAAGCGGTTCTTGTTGCTAGGTGCATCATCGTCAAGGATGTGTTTTCCCCACTTGGGAGCAACATCTAGAATATATTTTCCTATGAACGCGCGAGATTGCCTATGTGCTGTTAGATTTGATCTTCAGAATATTTGCAAGTGATGTCTTTCTGCACTGTATTCAGTTCAATAGAATAGCACTGCACCCCTAATTCAAGAATGCAATTTTAGAGTTATACTAAGAACAGTACATGTGCAAGGCGAATTGAAATTGAAATTTCGCATGTACACCTGCAAAAAGGAGATGACCTGCATGAGTGCAAAGGCTAAGGTGAGGTATGTGCAATCTTGATGTACCACCATGTAAGAAAACTGGAGTGTCTGCATAATTTTTCCTATGGAACTATCATGGAAACCAGATGCTTATTCTTGAAATGGTTGCTCATATCAAAGAAGAGGCCTCCTTTGGCGCCGTTTTGGGGTTCTTACCCGAGTTCTGTTCTAATTACTAGATGATGTTGTGTTGATGCTGTTCTTCCCAGATGATGGCAATATGACATTGACAAGTGTAGTGGTTCGGTTTGGAGAAAGAGAATAAAGTATCCCTATACATCAGTACATGTGGCTACTAATGTAAGAATACAAAAAGTCGCTTCAGTAGCTTTCACAGGTTCATCAAGGAGTTGGTTGTTCAAGCTGAATCCCTCCACACCCAAATGATAAAGCTTGTTTTTTTAATGACCAGGCTAATTTAGGAAACGTTGCTAATCCAGGCTAAGAAATGAGTTCTCAGATGAGGTGTCATATGCCAGCAGTAGTTGTTTTATGAGTCTACCCAAGTGTCAGAGTAACTATCTTGCTTTTAATTGTGATGCCGATTATTTACATTTCAGAGCTCATTTCTTATATATGACTTCTTGTGTGTATCATGATAGATTGTATACAACTGATCTTAGCTCATTTTATTATTCAGAGACTTCCAACTAATTATCATATGCTAATCATTCTCTTTCCTTTTTCTTTCCTTTCCATTTGCCAATTAGATAGGTTCATTAGAAATCCAACTGTCAATGAGAATGCCATGAACCTCATTTTTGGTTCAATAAATCATTCAACTTCTTTTATTTAATTTGCATGTGGAAACAGCATATGTTAATTTTCCATTTATGTTTTAACATACACATGTGCACACATTTGTACTGATTAATTGTTCGTGAAACAATCTGCCGACATACTCACATGATACTTTTAGTTCTGTTGTCTTATTATTTCCCTTTTTCTCTGCTCTCTATTTTTTCATCTTGCTTCACTTTCGATCAATCGTCGCAGCAATTGCTTCTTACCGATTATTATATTTTTTTCTCAAATGCACAGCGCAACGAAGATGACCTTCCAAAGTACATCATATGTGGTATGTACATTCCTGTGCCCGACGCGCTGGACTGGAGGCCGAGCGGCGCCATCACCATGGTCAAGCACCAGGGCAAGCGTGGTAAGCACCATGCTTGTGAATCTGTTGTTCTACACTTGACATTGCAGCGCTCATCTATATTCCCCGTTAGAATTTTATTGTTTGTGTAGTTATTTGGTTTTATTGCTAAAGCTTAGATATTGAGATGTGGTGCATAAGCACTTCAAAAGCATAGTGATCCATTAAAGAGAATCCATGTTACGGAGCAGAAGCTGACAGGTACAAGCTAACTACCCTTGCATAACTCGTTAGGTAACAATGGTGGTAGATAAATTGGTTAGCACTTGGCAATTAGCAACTTGTTTGCCTATCATACTTGGCAAAGATCATCGTGCCCACTTAGAGAAGTGGTTGAAAAATGCCTCTATTTAGTTTTTTGCAGGCCCAGTTTCCAGTTTTACTGCCTACATTTCTCCAGACTATACTGGCTGTAATCACTTCTCCTCCTAATAGTACATCCACAAAGTTTTTAATCCTTGATACTAAAACTTTGATATTGAGATGTTGTCACACAACTACATATAAGCATAGTCGTACTTAGATATGTATGGCCAAGGCATGTTTTACGGCAAATAATTCCAATAAATAGAATCCATGCAAGCGAGCAGAAGCTGATACAAACAAGCTAATCTCCCCATTACATAACTTGTTAGGAATTAGAGGCATTTAGCAACATGTTTGCTTGCAGTACTAAAAAAATCAAGCCCAGTTAGAGAATATGTTGAAAAAATGTCTCTGTTTAGTTTTTCGCAGGCCCAGTTTGCAGTTTTACTGACTACATTCCTTCAAGCTATGCTGGTTTTTAGTCCTTAAGCTCTTCCCAATAGTAGATCCATGAACTTTGTTATCCTTAAAATGTGAAATATATCAAGTGCCTGCTCCAGTACTGACTGCTTGGAAAATTAGATAAATAAATTAGAGCTAGAGAGTTATGCTCTAATTCCTTGTGTGATTTGTAGGTGATATTGCTTTTTAAGGCGTTCCACAGAAGAGAATTCTTCTAACCATTTTGTTAGCTTTTGCGATTTGGCCATGGAAATAGACATGTGCTGCTTTATTATGTAGACCAGTTATGTATTACGCCTTAAATAAGAATCCTATAAAAAATTGTTATGCTCGCCGCAATCTAGAATTCTAGGTTTGGGATTATTTTAGGTTGCCGATGGCTATACTGGAAATGTGCAGTTTAGAGATGCTACATAAGAACTGTGTGAGCACTCATGTTTTACAAATTAGGATCACAACAGTGACACTAAAGAAGTGAAGATGCAAGTATCTGTTTCCGCGAAGTCACTCCTTTGTACTTGTATTGTTTCATTTTACTCAAGTGCCTTGATACAAGATACTTAAGTATTTTTCGGTTTTACCTCGTTCCTTATTACTAACCCACAACCGTACTTCCGGTTAATGTGGTCTGGACTGTCATTCAGGTGCTTGTTGGAGCTTCCCAGCTACATGTGCCATGGAAGGAATAAACAAGATCACAACGGGCTCTCTTCTCAGCCTTCCTGAGTAGAAACTAATCAGCTGTGACAGATCCCACAATGCTGGTTGTGGCCGGTAGGCTCATGAACTATGCTTATAAGTTTGTGATTAATAACGGTGGGAGTGACACGAAGGATGACTACCCGTTTGGCGAATCAGATGGAACATGCAACAAAAACAAAGTAAGATGGAGGTGTAGTTGTGTAGAATAGAAACAAAAACTACGTTGCA
Source organism: Aegilops tauschii subsp. strangulata (assembly GCF_002575655.3). Taxonomy (NCBI): domain Eukaryota; kingdom Viridiplantae; phylum Streptophyta; class Magnoliopsida; order Poales; family Poaceae; genus Aegilops; species Aegilops tauschii. The sequence goes on along the minus strand of NC_053039.3, from coordinate 575,504,691 downwards.
TGTTTTAGGCACATGATCTGTCATATTCACACTAGTAGAAAAGGGTCAAATGTCAAGCACATTAGTGCCGGTTTGATTTTGAGCCGGCACTAATGTGTGCATTAGTGCCGGTTCCAACGGCTAGCCGGCCGCTCTCATTAGTACCGGTGCGTGGCGAACCTTTAGCACCGGTTCGTGCCACGAACCGGTACTAAAGTGAGTGGTTGCAGAATGTTGTCAGTCCGGGGCCCCTCCAGCACCTTTAGTACCGGTTCGTGGCACGAACCCGTGCTAAAGGTCGTCCTACATAAACCCTTCGTCCACCCGAGCTCGCTCTGTTCTTCCCCTTTCCCCTCTCCTCTCTGTTCTTCCCCTCTTCCTCTCGAGCTCATCACACATTTTGCCCAAAATTTGTCAAGATTTGAAGGCTCCCATCCATTCAAATGATCACAAAGGTTAGCAACTTTGTCCTTTCATATCTCATTGCTAGATTAGATCTTGCAATGCTTTGTATAGTGATTAATTTATGAGTTTAGTAATTTGAGGAAATATATGTGCTAGTATTTGATTTATATGCAATTTGAGGTCAAAATAACACTTAGTTTGCATATGTAGGTGTGGTTTACTTAGTGCCTTCTAAATCTCCGTCGTAACCACAGTCGATCGCCCGCACCGTTCCGTCGCCGGCACCACCTTGTGGTGAGCCTCTTGTTCATGAATTTTTTACATTACCAAATTGATGTTTGTGTGATTTGGATATATAGTTACTCGTATAATTATCTTACCCGTACGTTGTTTGTTATACATAGTGCCATGGTTTTGATATCCGTCCCCGTCGGCCCTCATCCTTGTTATGATTCGGATGTGGTATATTCTCTTTTAAAACTAGTTGTTGCATTTCGTGTTTATGACAAATTATGCCCATCAAGTTGACATAGATATTTTTGTCTAGGAGGTTTGTGAACCAGAAATTCTAACCGACCCTATTGTCGAGAGGTTAAATTTAGTTGAAAGAGAAAAATGAGTATTTGAAAGAAAAATTGAAAAGAATTAAGGGGGAGAAGATGGAATTGTAGTTGCATGTTGCCGATGTCGTCGATGATCACAAGATCAAGATGGAGAAAATGCGCTTGAAGATTAGAAAGATTAGAAAATATGCCATTGATAGTGAGGCTTGGTATCATTATGTTGTTAGATCAATTGTTACCTTAGTTGCGATCTTGATCGCATTTGTTGTTGCATTTAAATGCTTTAGTTAGAGAGTTATTTGTTTGTTGCATTTAAGTCTTGTATGAACTTGTATTAATTTGGTCTTTTCGGTGTTGTGTAATGAAGATGAGCCGACAATGGATGTACGATGACCGATGCTCTCCCGAGTTCATTAATGGCGTGCAAACTTTTCTGCTTGCGGCTGAGGCAAACAAGCGGGCGGATGGTTTTATGCCTTGTCCATGTTTAGTCTGTAAGAATGATCACAATTACTCTACGTCAAGAACCATTCACGTCCACCTGTTTAAGTCCGGTTTCATGCCCCACTATAATGTTTGGACCAAGCACGGAGAAAGAGGGGTTATGATGGAAGACAATGAAGAAGAAGAGGACGACGACAGCTATCCTGGCCATGGGTTCCCTGAATACGATGATACAACAATGGGCGAAGAAGCTGAGCCGGCAATGCGGGAAGAAGCTGAAGAAGAGGCATCAGATGAGCCCGCTGATGATCTAGGTCGGGCCATTGCCGATGCAAAGAGAAACTGCGCAAGTGATTTGGAGAAGAAGAAGTTGCAGCGCATGTTAGAGGATCACAAGAAATTGTTGTACCCGAATTGCGAAGCTGACAAGAAAAAGTTGGGCACCACACTGGAATTGCTGCAATGGAAGGCAGAGAATGGTGTATCTGACAAGGGATTTGAAAAGTTGCTGGTAATGATAAAGAATATGCTTCCAAAGGACAACGAATTGCCCGAGAGTACGTACGAAGCAAAGAAGGTTGTCTGCCCTCTAGGGTTAGAGGTGCAGAAGATACATGCATGCCCTAATGACTGCATCCTCTACCGCGGTGAGTACGAGGATTTGAACGCTTGCCCGGTATGCGGTGCATTGCGGTATAAGATCAAGCGCGATGACCCTGGTGATGTCGAGGGCGAGCGCCCCAGGAAGAAGATTCCTGCCAAGGTGATGTGGTATGCTCCTATAATACCATGGTTGAAACGTTTGTTCCAAAACAAAGAGCATGCCAAGGCGATGCGATGGCACAGAGAAGACCGTAAGAAAGACGGAAAGTTGAGAGTACCCGCTGACAGGTCGCAGTGGAGAAAAATCGAGAGAAAGTACGGGAAGGAGTTTGCAGATGACGCAAGGAACGTATGGTTTGGTCTAAGCGCAGATGGCATTAATCCTTTTGGGGAGCAGAGCAGCAACCATAGCACCTGGCCTGTGACTCTATGTTTGTATAACCTTCCTCCTTGGTTGTGCATGAAGCGGAAGTTTATTATGATGCCAGTGCTCATCCAAGGCCCTAAGCAACCCGGCAACGACATTGATGTGTACCTAAGGCCATTAGTTGAAGAACTCTTACAGCTGTGGAATGGAACAGGTGTACGTGCGTGGGATGAGCACATGGGGGAAGAATTTGACCTAAAGGCCTTGCTATTCATGACCATCAATGATTGGCCTGCTCTCAGTAACCTTTCAAGACAGACAAACAAGGGATACCGCGCATGCACGCACTGTTTGGATGATACCGACAGTATATATTTGGACAATTGTAGGAAGAATGTGTACCTGGGACATCGTCGATTTCTTCCGAGCAGGCATCCCGTAAGAAAGAAAGGCAAGCATTTCAAAGGTGAGGCGGATCACCGGACGAAGCCTCGCCACCGTACTGGTGCTGATGTACATGATATGGTCACGGATTTGAAGGTAGTCTTTGGAAAGGGTCCTGGCGGACAACCTGTTCTGAATGACGCTGACGGACGCGCACCCATGTGGAAGAAGAAATCTATATTTTGGGACCTGCCCTATTGGAAAGACGTAGAGGTCCGCTCTGCAATCGACGTGATGCACGTGACGAAGAATCTTTGCGTGACCCTGCTTGGCTTCTTGGGCGTGTATGGGAAGACAAAAGATACACCTGAGGCACGGGAGGACCAGCAACGTATGCATGGAAAAGACGGCATACATCAGGGTCATGCCAGCTATGCTCTTACCAAAGAAGAGAAGGAAATCTTCTTTGAATGCCTGCTCAGTATTAAGGTACCGGCTGGCTTCTCGTCGAATATAAAGGGAATAATAAACATGGCAGAGAAAAAGTTCCAGAACCTAAAGTCTCATGACTGCCACGTGATTATGACGCAACTGCTTCCGGTTGCATTGAGGTGGCTTCTACCGGATAATGTGCGATTAGCCATTGTGAAGCTATGTGCATTCCTCAATGCAATCTCTCAGAAGGTAATCGATCCAGAAATCATACCAAGGTTAGAGAATGATTTGGTGCAATGTCTTGTCAGTTTCAAGTTGGTGTTCCCACCATCCTTCTTCAACATCATGACGCACGTCCTAGTTCACCTATGCGAAGAGATTAACGTTTTGGGTCCTGTATTTCTACACAATATGTTCCCCTTTGAGAGATTCATGGGAGTCTTAAAGAAATATGTTCATAACCGTGCTAGGCCAGAAGGAAGCATCTCCAAGGGCCATGAAAATGAGGAGGTCATTGAGTTTTGTATTGACTTTATTCCTGACCTTAAGCCGATTGGTGTTCCTGAATCGCGGCATAAGGGCAGACTGGATGGAAAAGGCACTCTAGGAGGGAATCAAAAAATATGTATGGACGGACATTCTCTCACTGAAGCACACTACACAGTTCTACAGAATTCCACCTTGGTGGCTCCGTATATGGACGAACACAAGAATTTTCTACGCTCCAAACACCCGGAGCGGTCTGATGACTGGATTACACGTGAACAAACCAGGAGTTTCGCCGGCTGGTTGCAGACACGTACCATGCATGACGCCTCTATTGAAGATGACTTGTACTCGCTGTCCCAGTTACCATCTTCGAATATAATGACTTTCAAAGGGTACGAGATAAATGGTAATACATTTTACACGATCGCCCAAGATAAGAAGAGCACCAACCAAAACAGTGGTGTCCGCTTTGATGCAACAACCAAGACGGGAAAGGAAACATATTATGGTTACATAGAGGAGATATGGGAACTTGATTATGGACGTGGTTTGAAGGTCCCTTTGTTTCGGTGCAAATGGGTCAATATGACACGAGGCGGGGTAACGGAAGACCCGCAGTATGGAATGACAACAGTGGATCTCAACAATCTTGCGTATGCAGACGAACCATTCGTCCTAGCTAATGATGTGGCACAGGTTTTCTATGTGAAGGATATGTCTACCAAGCCGAGAAAAAGAAAAGATAAGGAAGCGAATGCATCATACAATGAGCCAAAGCGCCACATAGTTCTTTCTGGGAAGAGAAACATCGTGGGAGTGGATGACAAGACAGACATCTTAGAAGATTATGAAAAGTTTGATGAAATTGCTCCATTCACAGTGAATATTGACCCGAGCATCCAGTTAAATGATGAAGATTTTCCATGGCTACGGTGCAAAGGGACACACGCGAAGAAAAAGTTTCACACCCAAAGATCTGGGATGTGATCGGCTTCACTATCATCACTTTCTTCTGTGTTTCACACCCAGGAGGGAATCTCTGTAATAGTTAGGGTAGTTATGTGTTTTGGCATTTGAAACGCGAAGAAATTTTATGTGCAAACAAATTCTTTCATGCATTTACTGATTTTTTCAGCTAAATGACCCTGAAATTGAAAAGCATTTCAAATGAACTCAGAAAAGGTGGAAAGTTGGCATGGTATCATAATTTCACCCACATAGCATGTGCAAAAAAGTAAAGAGGGTTACCGCAAAAACTGGATGCTCTTCGTGTATAAAATGGACAATCTCTTCCGAAGTATCAGGGTTTCGGACGAAAACTCATCCGTTACAAAGGCATTTCATTTTTTAAATAACCTAAGCATTACCAAATTGAATATAATGATAAAACACACTAAAATTAAACATAAGAAAGAAGAATCACTGAAAAATCTATTTTCAAAGTTAAGTTATTCACAAACTAGTGATTCACACAAATTTCAAATAATTCAAAATGTAAACTATTCAAATTTGTAAACTACCGGCACTAATAGAAAGTTTGTAATTTTTTGTACTTAAAGCAAAAATATTCACAAAGAAACTCTAAATACAACAAAAAACAACTCGAAAATAAATAAAGCAAAAAAAGAAAATAAAAAAGCTCGCCTACTGCGCCACAGCGGCCTGCATACGACTAGAAACCCAACCTGTTGTTGGGCCAGGATGCAGGCCCGCAAAGGCCCAGTAGGCCCACAAGGCAGCACAGAACATTTAGGCCCAGTAGGCCTGCTTTGGAGAGGAGCTCGAGAGAGCTACCGCACTGGGGCTTATAAACCAGTGCGGACGCCCCTCGGCTAGCGAGGTGGGACTAAACATGACGCACCGCACCTGCGCCAGCGCACCCCCTTAGTACCGGGTGGTGGCTCAAACCGGTACTAAAGGGGGGGTCTTTAGTACCGGTTGGAGCCACCACCCGGTACTAAAGGGTGTGCGCTTCCCGCCGCTTGGCCTGGCCTGTAGGAGATATGCCCTAGAGGCATAATAAATGATATTGTTTATCTCCGAGTTCATAATTATGTTTATGTTCCATGCTATAACTGCTATGGTTCTCGAGTCTGCAATAACCACGAGGCTCGGAGGAAGACTCATATGCACGTGTGGAATAATAAACGGTAAAATGTATTCCTAGTCTGGCCTCTAAGACTAGCTCAAGTGTTGCATGATGGTTATGTTTTCCTGATCATGGGCATGTCTATGTCAGCAACCTTGAGGGCATAATGTTAAGAGAACATTTGTGTTGAATCGACCCGGCATGATGTTATGCTATGAGATTCATTCGTCACAAGTTTATTGGTACATAACACAGAGATGGTTAACGTTTGCATGATTCCTTAGACCATGAGAGTATCGAGTTTCTTCATGCTTGCTTCATGAACTTTGGGGTTTGTTAAACGTCATCCGTAAATGGGTGGCTATTACGGCGGCTTACGGGTTCATGGAAAAGTGTGTCAAGTAACTTGATAGCTCAAGATTGGGATTTGCTCCTCCGACGATGGAGAGATATCTCTGGGCCCTCTCGGTGTTACGGTATCCATCATCGTCTGGCCAGACACTTTGTGATTTGATCACGGGGATGCCGGAACACGATAACGAGAAAAGAGAACAATACCGGTAACGAGGTAACTAGCATAGTGGACAAGTTGTTGATCCACGGGAATGCCAACATGTCTCACCTCAGGTATTCATAACATATCGCGAAGCAACAGGAATAGCACACGGCAACTGGAGGTTCACTCGAATATTTATTCGTGTGGGTATAGGGGTCAATATGGGTGTCCACGGCTCCGATGTTGATCATTGATCGGAAGGGGTTCCGGGTCATATCTATACTTCACCGAACCTATAGGGTCACACGCTTAAGGGTCATCTATCTGCTGAATACTAGACAGGGAGTCTGAGAGAAAATCACCGAAAAAGTTTCGGACACCGAAAAGTTTCGGACAGCGGAATCGTACCGCAGAGAGAGGTCATCAGATAAGTTTCGATGATACCGAAAAGTTGTTTCGGGATACACCATTAAGTAAAATTGGTTTCGGCACATGCCTGATAATTCTTGGAGGATGCCAGAATCATTCTGGAAGCTTTTTGGAATTTTCTGAGATAAAAACCGGAAATGTTCCGGAGCTGCCGGAGCCACTTCAGATGCGTTTCGCAGATGAAAATCACTAAAACCGGAATTGTTTCGGAACGCGTTGAAAATCATTTTAGTGGGTACTGGAAATGTTCTTAGCCCACATAAATATTTTCAGTTCGATCAGACGCTGAAAAATGTCGTCGTGAATAGTGAAAATCAGCTTTATGGTTACTTTATGGAAAGCCACCTTTTGGGGCTTTGCTCCAAAAGATCTTGGGGATGACATGGATGGATAGGAGCCATTTTTTGGGCCCCTCATGGGGGTGTGGCCGGCCACATGGGGTATCCCCCCTTGGGGACCCTCTTGTTCCTTGGTTTCACTCCTAGGTCCTTGTGGAAGGACTTCATTCATGTGCATTTTGGGTTTTTTGTGAAACTACCCTACCCCCTTGGGATTTCCTATAAATAGAGGTGGAGGGGCAGCCCTCCACACTCATCCCTTGCTCTCATACACATGCCATGCATTATCTGGCTTCTTCTCTCCCTCCCACGAAAAGAGTTTCGTAGAGCCGTAAGGCTGTCTGGGTTCCGGCAGGAACTAGTTCTGGACGGCGAAGCCCTGCCGGATAGATGACACCGTATGTGTGCAACTCTGTAGAGAGATCATAGTTTCGGTCTTAGTTCGTGAGTGCCTCCCGAAGGGCTGTCCGTGTGACCGTCCGAGTTTCGAAGGTCCTCCCGAAGGGCTGTCCGAGTGACCGTTTGAGTTTCGAAGGTCCTCCCGAAGGGCTGTCCGCGACACCGTCCGGGGGGCTGTTCGACCGCCTCCCGGAGGGCTGTCTGAGGAGCAGATGAGGGTATACATCCTCGCGGTTGGGAGGTTGTAAATCCTAGCTGCGGGGATCTGCACCGCCGATCGTCATCGACTCTACTTCCCGCTGCGCTACGAGTCGGTAACGAAAAAGATCAAACCATGTATGCAGTCTCCATAGTGGTCCTGGGCTGGTGCGTAGGTCGGAAATTTTTTTGTTTTCTGCTGCGTTCCCCTACAGTGGCATCAAGAGCCGTGCTATGCGTAGATGCAGGTTTCGATCTAGAATATATGGAGATGTATGGGTATTGCATAATATAATTAGGTAGTAGATGAGATCTATTGCTGAAAATTATTTATGCGGGTGACAGATGAAATCTGTTACCCGAGGTTCTTGTTGCTTCCCTAGAGTTTGCGTTTGCTCAATCTCGAGACAGCATGGTGGAATTTGACAAAGTTCTGGCAATCCGTGATCCTGATTGATCATTGAAGTGCTATCAGTTCTTTGGGTTCTGCCGTAGTCAAAAGAAAGATGAAATTCGCAGATGAAAGGGCATTGCAGATATGATCTGCATGGGGGTCATGCGTATGACGAAGTTTAGTATGGGGCTCGAGATTTAATTGTCCCGTGTTTCATACACCCCGAGATGTTAATCTAGCAACTTGAATAATCATACTTGATGATAAAACGTTGGTAGCTGCGGTTTAAGTCAAAACCTTAGAAGCCACGTAAAATAAAATTTTGCATAAACCTATTAGAGGCGTCTAACTTGGTTTTGCAGGATGTGCATGTGATGTGGTATAGCAGTGCTCATACTAATTCGATTATGTATGAGATGACTATATGATGTAATTTGATTAACATGACCTGCGTGTCATGATTCGGCATGATGGCTGGAGCCATATGATTGCATTTTAATGACCTGCGTGTCAACCTTGTTGTAATGCATTATTTTGTTAGCTATAGAGATAGCAATATTATCTGGTGCATCGACAAGGTGGTGGCAATCTTCGTGAAGGTGACCACCGACGTGAATGCCGAAGACGAAGAAATGAAATACTTCTCCGTCAGAAAGGGCTATACCATATCATGCTATTATGAATTGCCTGAGATGTTTATCCCTTATGATGCACCCTTCTTGATTGCGCGGTAGTCGCTTTTATTAGGGTGATCTCTCACTTAAAATATCAAGTAGTTAGTGTTCTCCCAAGTGTAGCACCGTCACGGCACCTATCTTTTCGGGGTGCGCCATGGATGCATGGGTACGAACGATTAGAGAAGTGTGAGGCGGGTGAGGTCAAACCTCGCAGCAAGATCACTTGGTTGTCTTGACGTTCATGGCAGGATCGTCCTGAGCTCGGAACACACGCATCGAAAGATGAGCAAGAGTCACATAGAGATGTGATCGGCAAGTTGGCCTACCGATTAAAATTCCCGTTATGAGATGATGATTCTATGGCGATGAATTGAAGTCTGGATCTTGTATCACTCAAAATTAATTGTGAGAGATATTGATTTGAGTGGGAGCGCACTGTTGAATTAACATGTTTAATTCTCAGTGCAATTAATTATGAACACTGTCTAAGTGTTTCTTGCAAAATAGTTGTAGAATAATGGCTCGCGTTTCCACCTTCCCTATTAAAATTGAATAACTGTTAAATATCTGGTTAAAACTTTACGATTGGTAACGTAATATGAGGATTGTCCTCAAAAGTGCCGAGAAGGACTTTGTCCTATCGCATGCTTTCCGTATCCTCCCGCTAAAGCTATGGATCATGTGACTCTCGTCCTTCGATCCAAAAGCTATAATTCCGTTTCAGTCAAGTGCAATATGTTTGCTTCCATGAAACCCAAACTTCGAAAGTTGGGATAGTTATATGATATTCATGGAACTGAAAATTATTTTCAGATACAAACAAAGCAATGTTTGTTTGCAAGTATTAGTAAAAGTGTTTACTATGCATTTGACTGTTGGGAAAGGGATCCAGAAGAACGCCTGTCATATAATGAAAGGTGAATAAAACAACAACTTAAAGAGAAAGGAAGTGTCCAAAGGGTGTTAGTATGACTTACACGCCTAGGAAGTCCGGGGCTAACGCCACTCTTAAGTTGGGTGCTTCTTTTGCGAGTAGGAGAAATACTAAAAGTTAAACTGTTAGAAGTAAAAAGGCAGAAAGAAAGATGACTGGAATATCCAGCTCATGTATGAATGTCATACAAGTTTTTGTTGTATAGTAGGCTGGTCAAAGATATAGTTCTTGGGAATTCTGGTTAAACATGTTAATCACTAATTCTTGGGTATTGTGAGTTAATCACAAAGATACCCGCTCGATTGCATTCAATTGCGAATCACTGTAAGAGCTACTGTGGCCTAAAAAGACTAGCCAGAAATGAGGTTAAGGTATACACAGGGAACATAGTAAATGTTACTATACCTTCCATCGGTGTATTGCCGTCTGTATTTATTTTCATAATTCATTTAGAGTTTTACAAACTCTAGCCCATTGCATAAGGTATCTTGCAAGAAGGTTGTTCATAAGAGAACCTTTTATGTTCGATGTTATGAATAACACAAGGGCCATACTTTCATTATGAATGAGATGTATGTTATGAATATTGATAATAATACAATACCTCTGGGTTTACTTTCATAATTCATTTTAGAGTTTCATACACTCTAGCCCATTGCACAATGTTTGTTGCAAAAGAGTTGTTCATAAAAACAACAATTGTTGTTAAGTATTATGAATAACATGAAGGGCCATGCTTCCATCCAAGATGGGACGTATGTTATGAATATTGAGGGTAATATGATACATCCATAACACTGACGCTAAATGTCGCAAGACTAAAAGAATACCACACAAGTGTGGCACTACATTTGGTCACATTGGAGAAACCCGCATGGAAAATTCCATTATGATGGATTTTGAAGTCTTTTTGATTTTGAATCATCTGACACTTGCAACTTTCCTCCGAAAAGTGAAGTGACTAAAATACCGTTCACAGGCAATAAGGAACGAACAACAAACTTATTAGTGATCATACATTTGATGTGTGTAGTCCGATAAGTGTTGTTAGTGGTGGATTTATTTATCTTCAGAAATGACTCAAGTAGATATATGGATATTTACTTGATGAGACGTAAGTCTGGATCTTTTGAAATCATTCGAAAGGTTTTCAAAAATGAAGTAGAAGTTATTGTAACAAGAAAATTATGTTTCTGCAATTTGATTGCACAAAGGAATATTTGAGTTACATGTTTAGCGAATGTCTGATGAGTTGTGAAAGGGGTTTCATAACTTGCACCTCCCGGAACACCACTACAAGTGAAAAGTCCGTGGAGATGTAATCTAACCATTTATGACATGGTAAAGTCAAAGATGACATAAATAAATTTGCCATTATCCTTTTTAAAGTGATGCTTTAGAGACTGCGGCTTTTACACTGAAAAGAGCTACATCGGGTCTGTTGAAATGAAGCCATGGTATGGTACGCCCAACCATGTTATATCTTTTCTTAACATTTGGAATATGGGGCTTGTGTAAAAGGTTACAAACCTATTCCAAATCAGACAAGTGCTACTTTGTAGGTTATACCAAAATGTTGGGTATTCCTCCCTCACTATACCGAGGCAAATAGTTTTGCCGCGAAACGGTGTGCTTTTAAAGAGAATGGTTCTTTCAAAAAGGTGAGTGGGAGAATAGTGCAACTCGACGAGATAAACAGTATCTAAGTCATCAGATCAAAGGAAAGAGACCTTGGAAGTAATTCCAGAGTTTCCTACTGCGACTGATACGGAAATCTCTACAATAAAATGTATGAACTTCGGTCGAACTTGCAGCTGAACCACGTAGGCAAGGCTCGTGCAAACCTCTCAGGTGCGCAAACGAGATATTGTTGTTAGACAACATTATACCTACGATACACAAGGAAGCGTTGATGGGCCCTGACTCCGGAATTGGCTAAATGCCAATACAACCCAAGTTAGTTTCCATATAAGTGATTCAAGATTAAAACCTTGATACACCTTTCGGAAGACTTAGAGTCTAACGAATATTTATGGAACTTAAAACTGATATGGATAAAAATGTTTTATCCATAAAGCTCGACTTGTTGAAATAACAAGTTCAAGAGTTGACTACGATGAGGTTGTTTTCATCATAGCGATGCTTAAAGTCGGTTCGGGTTGAACTAGCAATTAATACATATTTCAATCATGAGATATGAAACATGGATGATAAAAGGATTTCCATCTGATGGAAATGAAAGCTAGGACTTGTATATGATACAGTCCAAAGTAATTTGTCGATCCAGAGGATGCTAGTAGGTATGCAAACTTCAGAGTTCCAGCAATGGACAGAAGAGAGCAAAATGGAGTTGGAATCTTCGTGTTTTGATGAAATGGTCAAAGGGGTTTTGACTTCATCAATGGGTAACGAAGATGCTTGTAATTCAAGAAAGTAAGTGGGAGCGTAATAATATTTCTAAAAACCTTATGTGCTTGGCACATTGGTAATTGGAAATAAATTTCTTGACACGAATTAGGACTTCATTTGAAAATAGTTTTTCGATGAAGTGCTTAGGCTAAATAGCCTCAATATTAGGCATCATGATCTATGGAGATAGATTTACCTAATGGGGCTAAGCAATGAATACATATTGACAAGATGCTAAAACCTTTTAGCATTTAAAACGCCAAGGAGTGATTCTTGCCAAAGTCACATGGATGGAGTTTTTGCAAGACTCGGTGTCGCAAAACACTGATGAGTAAAATACATGATGCAGATTCCACACACTTTTGTGTTTGGATTAATCATGTATTCCATGGTATGTAAAACAACCAGATATGTCCGATACTCCCAAGGTGTTGCGAGTATGGATACTAAAGTGATCAAAGTACTGATCGTGGGACAACAGTGAAAGATGTCATTGAGTACTAGAGTAAGTACTGATGATATGTTTTCTTGCAAGCGGAGATCATGAAGAGTTCGTTGTAAAATGTTACATCGATAGTCTTCATCTTTTCACCATGCGATTTTCGATTTAAGTTAAGGGTTTTGTGTAACACACAATGTGGTGGCACAGTTAGTTGGAATTTGTTCAAACTAGTTACTGTGGCGAATTCTATAACAAGGGCTAAGTATGTTGACGCTTTAGAAGCGACAAAGAAGATGTTGAATCATATAGTTCATTCATCAACTTAGTATAGTTCCAAGATGGCTTTTGACAATGGGACACTACTGCAGGTAGTTGCTCCATAACTTAGTCTGAGGAATCCAGGTTCGACCTGTGATTCACATACATACAAAGCCAAGTCCACACAAAATATGAATTTTGTGAAAACGTGAAAACGCGAGGACATGCAAAGATACACACGGAACTGAAGTCGTCAGATCCGTTGGACATCAGGCTATACCACAAGCGAAGCATATTTACACCGGTGTGCCACAGGTGTAAAGTGCATTAGCATTAACTAGATTATTGATTCTAGTGCAAGTGGGAGTCTGTAGGAGATATGCCCTAGAGGCATAATAAATGATATTGTTTATCTCCGAGTTCATAATTATGTTTATGTTCCATGCTATAACTGCTATGGTTCTCGAGTCTGCAATAACCACGAGGCTCGGAGGAAGACTCATATGCACGTGTGGAATAATAAACGGTAAAATGTATTCCTAGTCTGGCCTCTAAGACTAGCTCAAGTGTTGCATGATGGTTATGTTTTCCTGATCATGGGCATGTCTATGTCAGCAACCTTGAGGGCATAATGTTAAGAGAACATTTGTGTTGAATCGACCCGGCATGATGTTATGCTATGAGATTCATTCGTCACAAGTTTATTGGTACATAACACAGAGATGGTTAACGTTTGCATGATTCCTTAGACCATGAGAGTATCGAGTTTCTTCATGCTTGCTTCATGAACTTTGGGGTTTGTTAAACGTCATCCGTAAATGGGTGGCTATTACGGCGGCTTACGGGTTCATGGAAAAGTGTGTCAAGTAACTTGATAGCTCAAGATTGGGATTTGCTCCTCCGACGATGGAGAGATGTCTCTGGGCCCTCTCGGTGTTACGGTATCCATCATCGTCTGGCCAGACACTTTGTGATTTGATCACGGGGATGCCGGAACACGATAACGAGAAAAGAGAACAATACCGGTAACGAGGTAACTAGCATAGTGGACAAGTTGTTGATCCACGGGAATGCCAACATGTCTCACCTCGGGTATTTGTAACATATCGCGAAGCAACAGGAATAGCACACGGCAACTGGAGGTTCACTCGAATATTTATTCGTGTGGGTATAGGGGTCAATATGGGTGTCCACGGCTCCGATGTTGATCATTGATCGGAAGGGGTTCCGGGTCATGTCTATACTTCACCGAGCCTATAGGGTCACACGCTTAAGGGTCATCTATCTGCTGAATACTAGACAGGGAGTCTGAGAGAAAATCACCGAAAAAGTTTCGGACACCGAAAAGTTTCGGACAGCGGAATCGTACCGCAGAGAGAGGTCATCAGATAAGTTTCGATGATACCGAAAAGTTGTTTCGGGATACACCATTAAGTAAAATTGGTTTCGGCACATGCCTGATAATTCTTGGAGGATGCCAGAATCATTCTGGAAGCTTTTTGGAATTTTCTGAGATAAAAACCGGAAATGTTCCGGAGCTGCCGGAGCCACTTCAGATGCGTTTCGCAGATGAAAATCACTAAAACCGGAATTGTTTCGGAACGCGTTGAAAATCATTTTAGTGGGTACTGGAAATGTTCTTAGCCCACATAAATATTTTCAGTTCGATCAGACGCTGAAAAATGTCGTCGTGAATAGTGAAAATCAGCTTTATGGTTACTTTATGGAAAGCCACCTTTTGGGGCTTTGCTCCAAAAGATCTTGGGGATGACATGGATGGATAGGAGCCATTTTTTGGGCCCCTCATGGGGGTGTGGCCGGCCACATGGGGTATCCCCCCTTGGGGACCCTCTTGTTCCTTGGTTTCACTCCTAGGTCCTTGTGGAAGGACTTCATTCATGTGCATTTTGGGTTTTTTGTGAAACTACCCTACCCCCTTGGGATTTCCTATAAATAGAGGTGGAGGGGCAGCCCTCCACACTCATCCCTTGCTCTCATACACATGCCATGCATTATCTGGCTTCTTCTCTCCCTCCCACGAAAAGAGTTTCGTAGAGCCGTAAGGCTGTCTGGGTTCCGGCAGGAACTAGTTCTGGACGGCGAAGCCCTGCCGGATAGATGACACCGTATGTGTGCAACTCTGTAGAGAGATCATAGTTTCGGTCTTAGTTCGTGAGTGCCTCCCGAAGGGCTGTCCGTGTGACCGTCCGAGTTTCGAAGGTCCTCCCGAAGGGCTGTCCGAGTGACCGTTTGAGTTTCGAAGGTCCTCCCGAAGGGCTGTCCGCGACACCGTCCGGGGGGCTGTTCGACCGCCTCCCGGAGGGCTGTCTGAGGAGCAGATGAGGGTATACATCCTCGCGGTTGGGAGGTTGTAAATCCTAGCTGCGGGGATCTGCATCGCCGATCGTCATCGACTCTACTTCCCGCTGCGCTACGAGTCGGTAACGAAAAAGATCAAACCATGTATGCAGTCTCCATAGTGGTCCTGGGCTGGTGCGTAGGTCGGAAATTTTTTTGTTTTCTGCTGCGTTCCCCTACATGGCCAAAACAGACCTTTAGTACCGGTTGGTGGCTTCAACCGGTACTAAAAGTTGTTCTATATAAGAAAACACTTCAAAAAAATAAGTTTCTCATCTCTCCCTCTGCTTCTTTCTTCTCTGCCCCATCGCCGCCGCCCCTCGTCGCCGCCCCTCGTCGCCGCCCCCGTCGCCGTCCGTCGCCGTCCCCGTCCCCGTCGCCGCACCCCGCCCCGTCCTCCCATCGTCCCCGCCCGGCCCGTCCCCGTCCCCGCCGTCGCTGCCCCGTCCCCATCCCCGTCGTCACCGCCCGTCTCCGTCCCCGTCGCCGCCCCCCGTCGCCACACCTCGCCGGTCAGCTCCTGCCCCGGCCGCCATGTCCACACACACACACACACATTGTTATAGAAATGTTAGCAATTTTTCTGTTTTTTAGTTATAGAAATATTAGAAATGTTAGTTATATAGAAATGTTATAAATTTTTCTGTTTTTTAGTTATAGAAATATTTATAGAAATGTTAGCAATTTTTCTGTTTTTTAGTTATAGAAATATTAGAAATGTTAGTTATATATATAGAAATGTTAGAAATTTTAGAGTTAGTTTTAGCTAGATGAATTAGATTAATGTCAAATTGTTAGAATTTGCATATAGAATTTTAGTTATCACAATCCAATCATTTAAAAAATGTTACTTTTTGCGGGCATATAGTATTTGTTCTCGACAATGCCCGGCCCGCATCCTCGCCGTCGACCTGTTCGCCACGACGTCCGGCTGACCCATGTCCGGGACTGGGCTCCACCGGGCTGGCACTGGGAGGTGCTACCTGGAGGGGCGCGCCGCTTGGTGAGGAACCTGGCCTCGGGTCCCGTCGTCGACCCTGATCTCCTTTGGTGGCGTTCGTGTGGGCCACATCCGGTGCAGAGGGAGCCGGCCCCGCCGGAGGTGGTGCGTCGTCATGTCAGGGAGGAGGACGAGCACGTCCATCGCTACATGGCTGCTATGGACGTCAGGTTCTCCAAAACCTGGCAGGTTCTTTGGGCAGATGACCGGAGATATGATCCTGTGATGGTTCCTTGTCTTTGGGTATCCACCGCCCCGAGCCCCAGGAACCGCGAGTGGCCTAGATTCTTCTGTAGTATTCGATCTTTATTAGCTACCTAGCCAGTGATGTATTCGAGATTATTATTCGAGACGATGTATTCGAGATTATATATTATTCGAGACAATGCATAATATGTACTATATGATTCAGTTTTTCCTTATTGATTGCATCCATGCATTGTAATTTGAATACTAAATTGTTTTATATTTCTTCTGTATTAGTTAAATAAAAGCTATGGCGGACAATACTGGCAGAGAGGGAGAAGAGGCCCTGTTCGAGATCATACGCAGCCCTAACAGGCCAGATGATCTGAATGAAGCAAATGACGGCTCCCAATATCTGAACAATACCGGGGAGGGTAATGATAAGATATTCGATCTCAACGACCGAGCTGATGAAGTCATGAACTATGATTATGATTATGATGACGCAGACAATAATTATGATGACGAATACAATGTTGATCTTGAAATAACAGACTACCGGCGAGGTATATTTATATAAGCAGGCATCTAGTGATCATCACATTTTTTTTATTTGAAGATATATTAACGAATCGATCTTTCTTCTTTCAGCCCTCCGGATCGAGCAAATCTACTTCTATAGACAGCAGGACAAAGCGCGGCCCGGGCAAAAAGTTGAAGGAGGGTGTAAAGTACAACATCGATTCCATCAAAGCTAGTGGCGAACCCCTCACGCCTAAGAACATTGCGAACAAGTTCGTTCGTCAGTGCGGATTTCTTGTGAAGGACCAACTCCTGATCTCCATTCAAGAATGGAAAGAGCCAAAAACTAAACGCCCAGATGTTACTTGGGTCGACGACAGAGCAAAACAAAAGTTTTGGGAATCTCTGATGGAACATTTCACCCTACCAGATTATTTCACTGATGCAGATGTGCAGAAAGTCAAGGACGCTGCTCTTAAGAAGATGGCAATTGCATTCAACACCCACAAGAAAACTGTATGGGCCAACTACCTCGCTGCAGAAAGGAAGACTCCAAAATTTAAGGAAACACTGGAGAAGCAAAGAGGACACTGGCCCGCTTTCATGAAATTCAAGGAATCAGAATTATCTAAGGAACGGTCGAGAAAAAACAAGGCCAATGCCGCAAAAAAGACGCAGTTCCATAGGCTGGGTCTAGGTGGCTACGCGGTGGCAATGCCTAAGTGGGATAAGTCTGAGCAAGAGATGGAGGATGCAGGGGTCACTCTGGTTACAAGGAGCTGGCCCCCCAGGTGCAGAACTTGGTTCTATGCGCATGGGGAGGCGTTGGACCCGAAGACAGGCCTGGTTTCGAAGAAGGCAAGTCTAAAAGGAGCCGAACAAAAGTTACTTGACGCAATAGAAGATGCTCGAAAGGGGGTGTTCACGCCCAACAGAGAGAGCGACGAGCTTACGCGCGCCCTGGGAAATCCTGAACACCCGGGAAGAACACGAGGCAAGGGCGTTATTCCCTGGTATGATGGCTTTTCGGAATGGAACGACGACTACAGGACCCATGCAAGAAAGAAGATGGAGGAGGAGAAGAAGAGGAAGCTGGAGGAGGAACAGAGGAAGCAGGACGCGGAACGCCTTCAAGGCCTAGAAGCAAGGCACGCGGACTTGGCACTCAAATTCCAGCAGCAGCAGATCGACTCACTTAGCCAGGAAAGGGGGTCTCAGCAGCGGCAGCGGCAAGCGGATGATGATCCAGCATTGGATAGCACCGTCCCATCCATGTCGAGAAGCAGCGTTGGTTCCGCCCAGGGCGACGCACCGCTGGATACATACCCTGTGGATGACATCATAGAGAACACTAACTGTGATCTACACTTCAAAATGAAGAACATATCCATGAAGGTGGCGGACGCCGTTGCTTTTACAATTACCCCCGAAGCAACCTTCCATTGCGCCCCGATTCCAGCGGGCTATGCTCGTGTCTTGGTTGATGAGGTGGTGGACCCATATTCGGGGCTACAGCTTGACATTCCTGGAGGTGACGACGAGCACACACTAGGAGAGGCCATACATTGTATCATCCTATGGAGAAAGGATTGCATCATCTTTCGAAGTCCACCGACACCGCGTCTGCCGACTCCTCGAAGTCCGCCACCGTGTCAGCAGACTCCCGCTCCTCCAAGTCCACGAACGCGTGAGCAGACTCCTGCTTCAAGTCTGGCACAGCGTCAGGCCACTCCTCCTGTTTCAAGTCCGACACCGTGTCAGGCCACACCTCTTGCTTCAAGTCCGGCACAGCGTCAGGCCACACCTCCTGCTTCAAGTCCGACACCGTGTCAGGCCACACCTCCTGCTTCAAGTCCGGCACAGTGTCAGGCCACTCCTCCTGCTCCAACTCAGCCACGTCAGCCGTCTCCGCCGCCTCAGCAATCGCAGAAGAGACACGCCGCAGCTATGGTGCGTAGCGGTACGAGTCGAGGTAGTACAGGAAGTACAGGCGGAGACAAGCGGTATAAATATGGTCCAAGCAGCCTCGCTCCTCTTCCTCAGAGGCCTTACGACATGACCGAGGAGCAAAACGATGCCATAGTGCGGGCCGAAGTGGACGCCCATTTTGGACCGAAACCGGCACCGCCGCCGAGGGAGAGAAAGTACCTGAGGAAAAGATTGACCACTTCATTCGTATGGCTAGACCACCAGCTCCCAAGCCTGTTGACTCAGATTATGAGCGCCAAATCAGGAAGGCACATCGAGCACGACTACATAAAGAAGCGAGCTCGAGCCAACAAGCAGCTGTAAAAAAATACGGGAAAACCGTTCCCCAGCTGGGAGAACAGGCGGCGCAATCGATCCCCCCGCCTGTTGTGCCAACAACACATGAGAGTACGTGCGCCCAATATTATTGTGGGCAAACCATTTACGTTCCCGAGCTGGGCGATGTGGTAATAACCGAGGAGCATATAATGCAGGCTGAAATGGTCAAGATCATTGTTGGACAACTCCTCGATATCGAGCCCATGTCTCCGCTTAGAGAGGAGGAAATAAAACGGAAATATGTCCGGGGCCAACCTTTGGTCGAGCCCGAGGAGGTCAAGAACCTCCCAACGAGAATGTATGAATTGCATGATTGGTACATGAAAATTAACAAGAGTTCCAATCGAGAGTCCCTCATGGTGCAAGTCGAGGAAGATCATTACTTCAATAAGAAAGCTCTGTCCGTTGAGTATTCAGAACTATTTCAGTTATTCAATCAAGATGCACTCGACAAATCTATCGTCAGTTGCTATTGTCTGTAAGTAATTTCTTTCTATAATTTAAGTCTCAAGCTAGCTCTAGTGCTCATTGATTGATCATTAATTACATGTAATTATATATCCTCGCTATATATTCTTTTCTGTGGTATTATGCAGGATGAAGATGTATGAAATGAAAAAAGCTGGACGCTATGGCATTGGGTTCATTGACCCAAATACCGTTAATGAATACACATGAAAATTGGAATGGTGTAGACAAGATGTAGAGAAAAACATGCTAGAGTTCTTGAAGCGCCTCAATAGCAATGAAGATATACTACTTCCTTACAACTTCGAGTGAGTCACACTGTCTTGTACTACAAATTCTGTTTTTGCTTACTAGCTAGATGTTAGTAAGTGTATAGGGTTTAGGGTTATAGTTGATTAGTGTTATGCACATGCCCGCTTAATTTATACATGCAAACGTAGGCACATGCAGGTTTCATTGGATCTTGTTAGACATTAAAGTTGACGAAGGAAAAGTTGAAGTAAAAGAAAGTGACTACAGCATCGTGAAGGGGATAGTCAACAGGTAATTTCAATCATTATTAACTATATCTCGGCCTATTTAGTTCGTCATTTCCTGATATGAACTATTTTTAATAACCCCTTTATTAATTTTCTTTGCCGGCGGGCAGGCCTTGGGCAAAGTACATCAAGGTGACTCCAGGAAAATGGCGACAAAAGCTATTTTGATATCGACCCAAGATAAGTAATTAAGTAGTACTAGCTAGCTAGCTACCATCTCTTTAATTCTTGTTTCAATACCATTAATTAATTATCATGCTTGATTAATTATTATCTGATTAAATTCTATTCTCGTAAAGGCCCTGAAGCAGGCGCCGGGGACTGAAGTGTGTGCATACTACGTTTGCGAGAACATTCGCATGATGGCGTCTGAAAGGAGCAGATCTGATAGACAGCAATGGGTACGTTTGCCAGAACACTATTCATAAATCTTACATGATTGTCGATATCTAGTCACACAACTAATACATGTGCATATTGATCTCCTTCTTAACAGTTCAAAGACGTGCGGGACCAGCTCCTACCAACAGAGCACATACGAGCACTTCAAGAGGAAATAGCAGGATTTTTGCTCGACCAGGTCATAGATCTCAAAGGAGAATACTATTACCCGCTACCGCCCCATGAACCACTTGTCATCGTGCTCCGAAGGCACCAAGGCAACATGTAGGAGAAATTGTATATATATACATGTGTATGTGTGAATAATTAATGGTGGTTGTGAGACATTCGATTATATATATATGATCGGCTTTAGTCTCCACTCTTTAGTGCCGGTTGCAGAACCGGCACTAAAGGCCCTTATGAACCGGCGCTAAAGCCCGGTTTTGCACTAGTGTCATGCAATTTGTCTCCTTGTTTCACAGCTGAAAAAGCATGTGGTAACAATTGCTGGCTACTGAAGCGACATCTTGCCGGTGTACATCAGGGACGCCTGCACCTACGATGACGCCTTCAAGGTGCTGTGGAAGTGAGTCCAGGGCATGGGGATCCTGGTGGTCAAGTGCGCCAAGGAGACCGGCGCGTTTTACTCGCTCATGACCCAAGCAGTGATTTTCCATTGTCTCAAGATGTATCATTGACCGTCGCCAGCCTCTGGTTTTAGACGTGAACTTGCATGTACCCGTACTTCATATTGCTATATTTTGAGTCTGACGAAATAACATCACGTAGTACAATCAAGAAAATGGAAGGGGCGCATCCTACCTAGCACCGCCCGAGCTTCCTCTCAGGCGGCGTGCGCCCCAACCACTAGTTTGCATCAAGTGCTCCTATATATGAATGTTCAGCCCACACAATGCTTGGTTGAAGAATATATACAAGACTAATAGATGGAGAATCATGCTTGGTTAAAGAACCAACTCTCCTATAAAATCCAGCTAAATGGAGAATCCATACACATTTAACATTCAACTAGGATTTGGTGCATTCGCAGATAACCAAAACAAGTCATGGTTTCATGGATATAATAACCTGGTACCATGTCACACAAGACAACATCGATCACAAAAGATAGCTGCCAAAGTAACACTAGACAAGATCGCCATCTCATCTTCGGTTGTCCGTCGTAACGCAATGCAAGATAATGTTATCGCCTCTCCTACTCGTCCTTCATGGATCTTTGGCTGGTTCTCAGTCGATCGGGCAAGATACCGTCGTTGCCTCGGCCGCAAGCTTTTCCTTTTCCTCGAGGTCTTGTTTCAGCACCTGGAGGCCAAGTAGAGCGAGACAAACCCGGCGAGCTCTGCCACGTTGTGAAACCTTCTGTTGAAGCGCCGGATGCGCCACCTCCAGTCCACGGCCTTGGGGTGACTCGCATGGAGAGGTGTTGGAGCATGCGCATGTTGCGCCAGCTGCTGGTCGAGAAGTCCCGCTCCGCTCCGCCTCGCACAGCACGTCGTACAGCTCGTCCGTCTTCTGCTGGACCTTACGCAGCACCTCCTCGCAACGAGCTTGCTCCGAGGCCGAGGCCGAGGTGTGCGTGAGCCGCCTTGGCGCCGCCGCTGCCGGTGAGGTGGCCGTTCGCTGGAGCAGGGAGCCTCCGAGCCTCCTCGCTGTGTTTCGAACCGCGGCCATGGATCGTCGCTGGCCTGGGCTTCTTGGTCGCTGGGTTAGGGTGTGTTTGTTTGCAAGGGCTCCGGCTGGAAGGAGCTGGAAACTGCACATCTATATATATAAACAGATCCCAGAGAGCAGTGTCACTCACTAGTCACTACTAGTAGTAGATGAAAATAGCATTAGCAGTTCATGTCTTTACCCAATCGAGCAGCCAAATTTGCAGTTTTATATAAGCAGGGCAGAATACACAAGAGCAGTTGGCTAGTACCAAATCAAACAGTCAAATTTTTAGTTTATACAAAGAGAGCACGCAGTAGTAGTTTGTGTTGGAAATATGAGCAATTTACCAAATGATTTTATTAACAGAAATACTAGATAAAGCATGACTAATATAGCCGCGATAAAGCAAGTCATGCAATCTGACGGAGAGAAAGTAAATAGCATCTGCATATATGAACTTGAACTAAACACATTTAGAACAGACACTAGATGAAGCTGCATATATGAAGTAGAACCTATCATATGTAGGGCAGAAACTAGAGCAAAGAACTGTGTCATGACATCTAACAGAAAGAGCAAGAACACGTACGGGACAGCAGCAGCAGAAGCACTGGACTTGGGGTCGACATCCTCTCCAGCCATGTCGTTGCTGAGGTAGTCGACGTCGGGAAAGAAGTCGTCGTCGGGGAAGTAGTCGTCGGAGTCCGTGATGAAGAAGCCAGTAGTCGCGCAGAGCGCTCCCCAAAAACCTTATCACCCTTCTCCCGTACAGGACTCAAAAGGTGCGGTTCCGGAGGCCCACTGTCCCGACCTGCAGTGCACGCTGCAAGCCGGGATGGAGAAGAACGTAGCAGCAGCGCAGTTCTCTGAGAGGAGCGACCTCTCTTATATAGGCACAGGAGAAGGACGCGAACAGGCTGCGGCGGGAGGTGAAGCAACGGAGGGAGACGAAATGAACAGGCAGCGGCCGAAGAGGTGCGCTGTTGGCGAGGCGGGCGGCGGAGGAGGAGCGCGCGTGGATGTCCCTCTTGTTCTCATGCTCATACAAGTGGGGAAAGAACCTCCCTTATAAAGAGGTCCAACTCCCTCTAAACTAGCAATGTGGGACTAAACTTTAGTAGTGTCCCTTGCCTTGCACGAATGGGCTAAGTGGGCCTCTAGGATTTATTAGGAATATCTGAAATTGTTATTGGGTTAGGCCCATAAATAGATAAAATTCCAGCAATCCCCCACCAGATCCCAGAGGCACACAAAAATTGCCTTTGGTTCCAAAACACTGTTTTATATATCGGTACTGCAGTGGAGACTGTTAAGTTGAACTTCCACCAAGAACTCTATGCTACACTAGTAAGCAACTTGAACAGTGGACTGGGCCTTGAACTGCAAGTTTTCTGCGAATCTAGCTTCACATAAAGCCTTGACCGATACGTGGCTACCGTGGGTCTTCCCCGCGGGTGGAGCTTATGCGTCATACTCCGTGACCTTTCATGAGTTTACTAGAGAGAACCCTACTCTTATAGATTGCGACGTTTGATAATCAGACTCATATAGGTGTGTTCTTCAAAAGATGTTCTGCAGGATAACATCTCTGCTTAAATGAGCCACTTAGAACACATTAAGATATACATCAACCTGCCATGCAGTTTAGGAGAGTATTGCATCTTCATGGAGTGGTATTGTTAATAGTAAGGATACTCTCCTCTCAGTTGATCAACAGCTTGTCTTCCACATCTAATTCACGGGATCTCCGATCACAAAGAATAGGTTACCACTGTGAACAACTCATATTGTGGGTCTCATACCCATCTCCCTCGATGCATTATCTATCACATTACGTGATAGACCCTTAGTAAAAGGATCTGCCAGATTTTTAGACGTTTGGATATAATCCAATGCAATAACTCGGGAGTTTCTCATTTTCCTGACGGACTTTAACCTTCTCTGAACATGTCTTGATGACTTCATGTTATCCTTTGAGCTGCTCACTTTCGTGATCACAGTTTGATTGTCGCAGTTCATAAGGATACCCGGTACAGGTTTCTCAACAACCGGCAAGTCATTCAAGAGCCGGCGAAGCCAATCTGCTTCGACCGTAGCTGTATCTAGTGATGTGAGTTCTGCTTCCATTGTTGACCTCGTTAAGATGGTCTGCTTGCAAGACTTCCAAGAAACAGCGCCACCTCCATGAGTGAATACATAACCGCTCGTGGCCTTTATCTCATCAGCATCTGAGATCCAGTTTGAGTCACTATACCCTTCAAGCACCTTTGGGTTCCCAGTGTAGTGAATTCCATAATTCGCGGTGCCTTTCAAATAATGCAAAACTCTCTCTAGAGCTTTCCAATGCACATCTCCTGGTTTTGAGACAAACCGACTCAGTTTGCTAACAGCAAAAGAGATGTCAGGTCTTGTAGCACTGGCTAAGTACATAAGCGAGCCAATAATCTGAGAATATTTCAATTAATCTCTAGCAATTCTTCGATTTTTTCGAAGTAACACACTCGCATCATATGGTGTTGGAGAGGGCTTGCAGTCACTATAGCCAAAGCGACTCAAGATCTTTTCCACATAGTGAGATTGAAGCAATGTAATCCCACCATCATCGTCTCTCAACAACTTGATGTTCAAAATGACATCAGCCACTCCTAAATCCTTCATCTCAAAACAACGAGATAGGAAATCCTTGACCTCCTTAATAACATTCAGATTTGTTCCGAAAATCAGTATGTCATCAACATACAAGCAAAGAATAACTCCTTCGCCCCCACCATGGCGATAGTACACACATTTATCAGCTTCGTTTACAACGAAGCCTGCAGCGGTTAAAGTTCTTTCAAACTTCTCATGCCACTGTTTGGGTGCTTGCTTGAGTCCATACAAAGACTTCAGCAACTTGCACACTTTTCCTTCCTGACCATCTAGTACAAACCCATCTGGTCGTTCCATATAAATTTCCTCGTCCAACTCTCCATTTAGGAAAGCAGTCTTAACATCCATTTGATGAACGAGAAGACCATGCGAGGCAGCTAGTGAAAGTAGAAATCGAATAGTGGTCAGTCAAGCCACAGGTGAGTAAGTATCAAAGAAGTCTTCACCTTCCTTTTGGGTATAACCCTTAGCCACGAGCCGAGCCTTGTACTTTTCAATAGTACCATCAGGCCTAAGCTTCTTCTTGAATACCCATTTGCATCCTATAGGTTTGCACCCATAAGGACGATCAGTTATCTCCCAAGTTTCATTCGCCAAGATGGAATCCATCTCGCTACGGACCGCTTCCTTCCAGTAGTCAGCATCTTCAGATGCATAGGCCTCTGAAATAGAACTGGGAGTGTCATCTATGAGATACACAAGAAAATCATCACCAAAAGACTTTTCAATCCTCTGTCTCTTGCTCCTAGTAGGAACTTCATTGTTCTCCTCCACAGAATTTTCAAAGTGTTCCATCGAAATGGCAGGTTCGGTAATTGTAACTAGTTCCTGATTCGATGAACTAGGTATCTCCTGATTAGACGAGGTAGACATATCCTTCATGGGAAAGATATCTTCAAAGAAAGTCGCATCATTCGACTTCATGATCGTACCGACATGCATGTCAGGTACCTCCGATTTTACAACCAAGAATCTATAGCCAATGCTATGAAAAGCATATCCCAGGAAAACACAATCCACAGTCTTTAGTCCAAGCTTCCGCTTCTTTGGAATTGGAACATTGACTTTCGCCAAACAACCCCATGTTCGCAGATAAGAGAGTTTTAACCTTTTCTTCGCCCATTCCTCGAATGGAGTTATCTCTTTGTTCTTTGTGGGGACTCGGTTTAGGACATGACATGATGTCAATATCGCCTCCCCCCACCATGCCTTAGAGAGACCCGATGTGTCTAACATGGCGTTAACCAAATCAGTTAGAGTACGGTTCTTTCTTTCGGCCACCCCATTTGACTGAGGTGAGTAGGGAGGCGTCCTCTCATGGATTATACCATGTTCCGCACAAAAAGCATCAAATTCATTGGAAAAATACTCTGCACCACGGTCGGACCTAAGCCTCTTGATTTTTCGATCAAGTTGGTTTTCCACTTCAGCTTTATAGATCTTGAAAAAGTTCAAAGCCTCATCCTTAGATTTCAGAAGATACACACGGCAGTATCTAGTGGAGTCATCAATTAACGTCATGAAATATTTCTTTCCACCTTTTGTCAAAACACCATTCATTTCACATAGATCTGAATGCATGAGCTCTAGTGGTGCAAGATTTCTCGTTTCCGCAGTCGTGTGAGACTTACGAGGTTGCTTAGCTTGCACACACACTTGACACTTAGGTCCCTTGACAGTGGTGAAACTAGGGATTAAGTTCAACTTCGCTAGTCGCGACATGCAACCAAAGTTAACATGACAAAGACGTGAATGCCACACATTTGATTCACTATTGTTGCAAATATGATTAACAACTTTATTGCAAACGTCTGATAAGGATAAACGAAATAGGCCTCCTAACTCATAACCTTTACCAACAAAGGTTCCATACTTGGATATTACAAATTTATTCGACTCAAAGACAAGCTTGTAGCCATCTCTACACAGAAGAGATCCGCTAACAAGATTTTTATTGACGGAGGGGACATAATGCACGTTCTTCAGCCGCACGATCTTCCCCGAAGTAAACTTCAGATCGACCGTGCCAACACCACGAACAGAAGCAGTTGAACTGTTGCCCATCAGCACGGTTGAAGTCCCTGCGGTCTGATAAGATGAAAACATGGAAATATCACCGCATACATGCACATTATCACCCGTGTCAATCAACCAATCAGGAAAATGACATACTGAAAGAATAGTGGGAAATATACCATACCCAGCATCCTTTATGTCAGTGTCTCCAATGACAACATTAGCGGTCTTGCCGCCTTTCCCAGGATGACGCTTGTCATAGCGATTAGGGCAACTAGGAGCCCAATGATCAGGATCCCCACACACATGACAAGCACCTTTCTTCTTGTCATTCTTCTTCTTGAAGTTCGTGTGTTGCACAGCCTTGTTCTTCCCATCAAACTTTGCTTTACCATCAAACTTGCCCTTGTTCTTGAACTTGTGGGGCTGGAAGTTCTTCTTCTGTACCAGATTGGCACTAGATCCTCCCTCAATACCTCGAGCATGTGTGTCCTTTGCTCTCGCCTTTTCTTCCACATCAAGAGTGCCAATGAGATCCGGAATGGAAAACTCCTGCCTCTTATGCTTCAGTAAGGTAGCAAAGTTCCTCCATGAAGGAGGAAGCTTATTGATGATACCTCCGGCAACAAACTTGTCCGGTAGCATACAACTGAAGTGCTCAAGTTCTCTAGCAAATGACTGTATCTCATGAGCTTGCTCAACCACGGAGCGCGCTTCAGTCATCCTGTAATCATAGAATTGTTACATGATGTACAGCTCAGTGCAAGCATCCGAGACCCCAAACTTGGCCTCGAGTGCATCCCACATATCTTTTCCATTAACAATTGACGCATAAGCATCAACTATGTTCTCACCAAGAACACTCAAGAGAGCAGCCTTAAACAGAGTATCCATTTTCTGAAAAGCTTGTGCCTGTTGAGCATCAAGCTCTCCTTCAGGTTTGCCAAGAGTGACGTCCTAGCAACTCATGGTTTGAAACCATAAGACTGCTCTCACGCGCCACCTCTTATAGTGGATACCCTCAAACATAGGAGGTCTCATGGAAGCAGCAAAACCACTTGGTGTAAATTGCCTATAATAAGGTTTTTGGATTGTTGGAAATATGAGCAATTTACCAAATGATTTTATTAACAGAAATACTAGATAAAGCATGACTAATATAGCCGCGATAAAGCAAGTCATGCAATCAGACAGAGAGAAAGTAAATAGCATCTGCATATATGAACTTGAACTAAACACATCTAGAACAGACACTAGATGAAGTTGCTTATATGAAGTAGAACCTATCATATGTAGGGCAGAAACTAGAGCAAAGAACTATGTCATGACATCTAACAGAAAGAGCAAGAACACGTACGGGACAGCAGCAGCAGAAGCACTAGACTTGGGGTCGACATCCTCTCCAGCCATGTCGTTGCTGAGGTAGTCGACGTCGGGGAAGTAGTCGTCGGAGTCCGTGATGAAGAAGCCAGTAGTCGCGCAGAGCGCTCCCCAAAAACCTTATCACCCTTCTCCCGTACAGGACTCAGAAGGACGCGAACAGGCTGCGGCCGGAGGTCAAAAATTTAGACATTGGCTCATTCCCGCAACCCGCGTCGTGACGAGGCGAGGCGAGGCGTGGCGTGGCGTGGCGTGGCGAGGCGAGCGGCGGAGGAGGAGCGCGCGTGGATGTCCCTCTTGTTCTCATGCTCATACAAGTGGGGAAAGAACCTCCCTTATAAAGAGGTCCAACTCCCTCTAAACTAGCAATGCGGGACTAAACTTTAGTAGTGTCCCTTGCCTTGCACGAATGGGCTAAGTGGGCCTCTAGGATTTATTAGGAATTTCTGAAATTATTATTGGGCTAGGCCCATAAATAGATAAAATTCCAGCAGTTTGCTAGTACCAAATCGAGCAGCCAAACAGGTGACGGATCACACACGCACGGCCATAGCACGCACAGGCACAGCACACACATGGAGAGGAGCATAGGGAGGGAGAGAGGCGCATGAGGGAGGGGAGGGGAGGGTACCTTACCTTGGCGTGGAGGCGTTGGATGGATGCGATCTGGTGACGGGGAGAGGGCGGTGGCAAGTGGAGGCGGCGTGCCTGCGCTCCGTCTCCGATTCGCCGGCCGGTCGCTGGTGTTGGGGCAGGTGGCGGAGGGGAAGGGAACGACCAACCCTACCGAGTGGGTGGGTGGGGAATGTTTTTCGTCTGGGACTAGTTTTTTTTTTAGTGGTGTCTGGGACTAGTTTGTAGAGAGAGAAGCGGGATGGCTGCTCGGCCCCGAAAGCAATGCGGCCCAGCACAGCCTAGCACGGCCCGTAGGACGCCCGCACTCTTTCTTCTTCCTGATGAACAAGAAACGAACGGGCGCCCCTAAAAAAAAGTAACAAAAGGGCGAAATCACTTTAAAAAACTGATTGATGAGTACTTTTTCCAAAGATCACTTTTTCCTTTCTGTGTTGCGATAAGTGGTGTGATGCATGTGCGCCACTTGCCATAACCTGCAAGTTTTCCTTTTTTTTCATAGATTCATTTATTTAAAAAACAAAATAAAAACGACAGATTCCTCCTAGTTGATGGGGAATCCTATTTAGCGCGCGGGGTACTACCAACACAGTATAATTAATATAATTAAGCCGACCTAACTAATATGTTTGGTAGCAATCAGGTAATGAATGAAGGAGAAACAAAAAGCATACGAGCACGTCATATTTTTTTGTGAATATAACACTTCTATTACTTAAACAGGTTCATTGCAGTCTTGGCACAACGGGTCAGTCTCATCAGGTGGCGCATCTTAACCACAAAACAATTTTAGGAGAACAAGTGTGTGACTTCCTTTATTAAGCTCGCGCCGAATGGTAGCATGATGCAATTAGTGTCAAAACAATGTTCATAAATTATTAAAAAATATTTATAAATTAAAAAACATGCATGAATTAAAAAATGCTCACAAACATGAAAATTGTTTCCAATGTTTAAAAAATTGAATTCAAAAGTGTTGGAAAATAGCGAATTGCAAAATGTTCATGCAAATACAAGGAATGACCATGAATATGTTCAGGAATTCATGAACTTGAAAATCCGTGAACTAGAAAATATATACGTTCAGGAACTCATAAATGTGCGAGAAAAATCAAACCGACGAACAGTTCCAAATTCATGAAGATTTTTTGAATTCTTGAACTATTTTTTGAAAATTCATGAAGCTTTTTCAGGTTAATATTGTTTTAATGTCGTAGTATTGTTTCATATTCACGAACACGTTTTCATTTCTCTAACATTTTTTACAATTTTTTTCTAAATTCACAAACATTTTGTAAAGTCCATGAATATTTTATCTAATTCATGATACTTTTTTTAATTCTCCAATATTTCATCATATTCGTTAACACTTTTTTGAATACAAGAATTTTTTTAAATCCCCAAACATTTCTCTTTTTTGAATAATTTTAAAAATTGCAAACATTTTATTAATTTGCTTTTTTTCATATTCATGAACTCGTAAATGTCAAAAAATCCGTGAACTAGAAATATATTTTCAAATTAGAAAAAATGTTCACGAGTTAGAAAAATTATCCCAAACTCGAAAAAGTTCATGAACTTGAAAATGATTGCGAATTTACAAAAATGTAAGCAAACTCATAATATGTTCAGGAATTTGAAAAAATATTCACGAGTTTGAATAATGGTCCTAAATTGTAGAAAATAATGATCAAAAGCAGATATTCAATGAGAGATCCCTCATCGAGTGAGCACTCAACAATTTTCAATGAGATAAATATTTGAAAAAATAAGAACCCCAGTATTTTTCATTGATATAGATATTCTTTTTATTTATTCTGACAGAAGGAGAAGCGCATTGGCTGGGTGATGTTAAATACTTGCTCGGGTTTCATAAATGAATATCTCTATTTGTGCACCTGGTAATATTTTATTATTGCAACTGGAATTACTCTATTGAAGTATCTTAGAAATGTAATTCCTTTTTTTGCCATCATGGAATACTACTAGTCTACTACAGCTAAAACTCGTAGTAAAGAATGTAATTTCAGTCATTCCAAAATCTGTATTTCGCTAATTTGAAGAAAAGCATTTCGCTGACTTGGAGAACTATTCTCACTCAATACAAAATATATCTCAAAAACTACTTTTACTGTTTCACTCATTTGAATGAATATAATTCCACTTATTCCAAAATCAGTATTTCACTAGTTTGAAAAAACACATTTCACTGATTTGGAAAATTGATTCACTCGTTACAAAAAAAAATTCAAAACCTAATATGACTTCATATTTATGAAATATCTCGAAACTTTATTTCACTTATCACAAAAATTAGTTTCAAACATTGAAATAGACAGTTTCACAAAACAATTGATATATTTCACTTTTTTCAAGTATCTTATTTCTGACATTTCAGATAACGCATTACACTCACTCAATTAAAATACTATATTCCACTTGTTTCAAAAAACTGATTACACTACTTACAAAAGATAGATTTCACTCATTTCACTAGTTTTAGAAAAACACATTACAGTCACTCAATTTAAAAAACAATTTCACTTGTTTCAAAGATAGATTTCACTTATTTTTCAAACTGATTGAAAATAATCAGCTTCACATTTTTTAACTAAAAAGTTTCACATATTTTGCACTGAAATATGTTTCATATGCATGAAAAACAATTTTTTTCCCATTTCAAAAAAATTGTTTTCACTTAATTGAAAGAACCTAGTTCACTTATTTCAGAAAACCGATTTCACTCATTTGAAACGTTGAAATTTAATCATGTTTAAATGTATTCAAGATTGATCTTGTTCTAAAGGTCTTGGCGCCAGGAGTTCAAATATATAAAATGTTTCTAAAGTGATATCATAGTTTTAAAGATATGAATGAATGAAATTGCCAAAGAGAAAAATAAAAGGCAAGATTTAATCTCGCATGCGGATGCACCTTTACGTGAACGAAAATAGAAAATGGATCAGGCATGCCCTTTATCATTGACATGGGTCTGCCATCTGATGTGACGCAATGTTGAATACGCCATGTTCTTTGGCAATACAGTAATATACATGAGATGTGGGCCAGCAAAGCGCACGAATCGCAAAGTGGACGAACGAGGTACATACCGCAATGGATAAAAAGAGCTTTGCCGGGTTAGGGTTCCTTGATCGGTCATGTCTCCATGCATTTGTAGAGAGAGATGCGGGTTGGGCCACTTTTTTTTCATTCCGGGACGAGGAGGAGGCTCGGGCTGCTCGGTCCATCCAGCCCAGAACGGCCCGGCTCGGCCGACGCGCCCACGCCACGCTCTCTTCTTCCTGAGCACGGAAGGAAAGCCGATCCAGTTCCAGTTCTTCCACACACCCAACCCCACCCCTCTCCACTCTCCGGCGAGAAGATGGCGGCGGTGCAGGTCGCGTCCGGGCTCTCCGTGCCGCTCCTATCGGCGCTGCTCGGCGGGGCCGTCGCGCTTGTCTTCCTCGCCGGGTACCTGCGCCGCAAGCGCGCCGACATCGCGCACCTGCCCCCCTCCGCCGCCGCCGCCGCCCCGGACCTGCCCAAGCAGGTCCGCCCCGCCGGCCAGAACAAGAAGGGCGGAGGGCACGCCCGCGTCCACCACCACCACGCCTCCGCCGCCGACAAGGTCCCCCATCTCATCGCATCTACACCCCCCCCATCTCGCTCGCACGCATACTGCACACTGGGATGGGATGATTGGGATCCATGATTCAACACACATAGTACTAGCTAGTACCGATCTTGCTCTCACAGAGACAGGGATCAGTCAGTGGTGTCCTCGATTCGATTCGACTCTGATCAGACAGCGCAAGCAACTGTGTTTCAATTCGATTCGGGGTGTATCGTAGTAGAGCATATAATCTTCCTAGTTCATTCATTGGTACTACCAACTGTGTTGAAATGTAGACAGGCATAGTTTCATAGACATATTGGAATGTGCAGTGGATGTGGTCTCAGCTGTATTGTATTGTGTGTTTTCTTTCAGGAGGCGGGGAAGAAGCACCACCACCTCGACGTCAACACCCTGAGGGGCCACACCGACTGTGTCACCGCGCTCGACTTCTCCAGCGACGCCTGCAACCTAGCCACCGGTGAGCCTACCCCCAGCCTCCCATTTGATCAGAATCAATCTTGCTTCGCGCGCAAAACCTTTAATTTTCCCTTGTATGAGGCCATTTATTTGTCGGCCGAAACGGTGCGTGCCTCATTTATTTGTCTGGCCGATACGGCACACCTTAGTGATAAATTAAAGGGTCTCCACCTTGGCACCCCTCATCCGGTTTGCAAAACGTTGCACTTGTTTGACCAATCACGGCTGCTTCCCTGAATTTGTTTGATATTTATATATTTGCTGCTTCTCGTGGCGCGGATGGAGCTGTGAAGATAGTTATTTGTTTTGTGCCATAAGTTTCTTATTTTTTTCTCGCACGGACCAGTTATTTGTCGGGCTCATACGGCTTGCTTAGTGATAATTAAAGGGTCCTGCCTTGGAATGATTCATCCAGTTTGGAAAAACGTTGCACTTATCGACCAATCATGTCCGCTTCCTCGAATTTCAATATTTATATGTTTGCTGCATCTTCTTGTGGCAGTATGCGCGGATGGGGTTGTGAGAGTGTTCAGGATCGATGATGCCTCAAGCAAGAGCTTTAAGTAAGTCATTTCATTCTATGCGAGTTAGTCCTTGTTACAACATATTCTAACACCAAGAGAGTTTTGCAGGATTCTGAAGATAAACTTGCCTGCTGGGGCACATCCCACTGCCATTGCTTACTCAGAAGGGTCATCATCCGTTGTTGTGGCAGCACAGGCGCTGTTAGGCTCGTCGCTCTACATGTATGCGGATGTTGGTGCTCCTCCAACTGGTGGAAACAAACAGCAGGGCAAGCTTTCTCCTCCTGAGATCAAGTGGGACCACAAGAAGATTCACGGCAAGGAATCGGTGCTGAACCTTGCGGCAGCTCGTGCAACTCATGGGACTGGTGATGGGAGCACAATAGTGATTTCTTGCTCTGAAGGTATGGGCTGTGTACTTTCTTAGGATTGTTTCCATTTCAAGTAGTTACTCTCGAATCAGGATTGCTTACTGCAGTAGCCTTTAAATCAAGATGCAATGACCTGCGAACATGCATAATTACTGTGTTAATTTAGATCTTAATTTTTGTTTCACCATTCATTATTCACCATGAATTGTAATGCCGTATATGGAGCTAGAGCTTTTTTCACGTATGCTGGAAGCAGTACTGTACAGTGTAGAATGTTTACTAAACTAGTAGCTTTAATGATATTTTCTAGACTAGTAAGCTTTAATGAGTAATGCTGCACCATGTTTCACTTATATATATGGGAGTACAAATATACTAGACATGTTTTTTTGCGAAAAACAAAAATGCTAGACTTACGGGAGGAGGGTAAACAAAAGTCCATAGGCCTCCCCCCATAAGTCTGCCATTGCTCTTGGGAGTAATATACACTCTTCACAATTAAGTGCTGATTAACGGGTGCATGGTGACCTGACTGGTCTCTAATTAGCCTGGATCTCTCAGGTGCATGGATATAGTGGGATTGAGGGTAGCAAGGTTGCAAGGAGTTTTTTTTATCTTGGGGCAGGTATGATGTTTTGAGTGGTAGAATAAACACCAGTTTATAAAACTGGATCAGTCAGGGAACTGGTCAACCATCTGCCTCACCGTTCAGTTGTCCGGATCAACCTGTCCAACCGCTCTACAGAATTAATTGGGCATCAATTTTTGGTCATTTTGTAAATATGTTCTTTGAAAAGACCTAATATGTTATTACTCGCTTGCAATACCATTATAATGAATTGATAGTCCAACTGGTGTTGTGCTTTCTGCGTGCACATAGTGTTATGGGTTGAGGTTCTCTGTTTAGCACTCGACGGTGTCTCTCTTCCCAATCTGTTAGCCGGCAAATTAAAGTCGCACTTACTCTTTTTGCTATCGGGTAGCGTGGGAAACGTGGAGGCCCACCATGCTTCGATTGAGGAATTGGGCAGTTATGGCATGCGACTGTTTAGGGGTAGTAATTTAAAAAAAATCACCTCTGCTTTCCTTTCTTGATCCATGAGCCTGAAGTTCTGCGTCTATTATTTGCGAAGCAACATTCAAATTTTTGATGCAACACATGTGCACTGGGAATATGCAGACATATAACAAATTTATTAGATATAATCATGTGACATTATGTACTTAATTCCAGGTTACAAGTTCTATTTTGTATTAACATTTGTTTTTGAAAACTGTTTGCAGCAACTGATATCAAAATATGGCATGGAAAGAGTGGCAAAGAGTTGGGAACAGTTGACACTAATCAGTTGAAAAACAACATGGCTGACATATCCCCAAATGGCCGCTTCATTGCTGCTGCAGCTTTCACTGCTGATGTCAAGGTTGGTAGAGTGTTCTTTGTAATAAAACTCACTATTTTGCCCATTAACTGTCTCCCAGTTACGATAGTATTCACATTTTCTTTAGGTGTGGGAGATTGTTTATTCGAAGGATAGTTCAGTGAAGGAGGTTCACAGGGTCATGCAGCTCAAGGGTCACAAGGTCAAATTCCTCCCTGCTTACATTTTATTACGCAAGTTTCAAACTATTCCTGTGAGCAGAGACTGACAGGTTTTGAATTCAGAGTGCTGTCACTAGTTTGTGTTTCACTCCGGATTCTGAGAAGATTATTACTGCGTCGAAAGATGGTACCATCCGGGTATGGAATATCAATGGTATGTTCTATATTTACCAACAGTTGTGCTTGTTGATTTTTAATATGTTAACCCTGTTTACCGGAAGTTGCCATAAAGTCATGTCAGCTTCTTTTGTATATATATCCTTTTTGGGATTGCTCGGTCTGCATCAAGAGGATAATGCATGAAAACCTTTTTTTTGCCTTTCTTCACCAAGGTTGATAAGCCCTTCATTACAGAAAATGTTAATCGATCAGTTAAGCAATCAGTTTAGGCTATTGATATGTAGTGGACATGGCCAAAGTTGTCACATTTGCATGATTATATAATCTCTTTTGAGGTCATGGCACTTGTCAACTGTAACCCTGTTGTTTGTCAGATATTGCAATGTACAAGTCTTTCTTAAGGGTTAATGGTTTCTGTTACTTCTGCAGTAAGGTATCACCTTGATGAGGATCCCAAAACCTTGAGAGTTTTGCCAGTCCCTCTGCATGATTCAAAAGGCTCTACTTGCCTGTATGAACACATGGGCATCTCCCCAGATGGTAAAGTTCTGGCTGTAACAAGTGGATCGACGTTGCAATGGCTATGTGCAGAAACTGGTGTGGTTTTGGATACAGCCGAGAAGGCCCATGAAGGTGTGTAATTTTTCATATTTTCCAGGGCGAATCCTCTTTAGGTTCTCCTGCTCTAAAAGAAAAATGTATGGGCTGACGTGTTTTCTGTATATACTCAGGTGCTATTTCTGGCATTGCGTGGGCTCCACGGACAATTCCAAATGGTAACGTTTTATCTCCATTTCTTTTGTGATCTGCATCTCTGTTGTTTGCTAGATCTTGCACTAGAGCTCTTAGGAACCTGCTTAGGTTAGTAGTGCAAATGCAATGGAATTTGTGGACTGGATCTAGTTAGTTTGTCAGCCCTTGGCGCACCACAATACTGATATATGATGGCTGATGGACTTCATGTGTCGTGCTCACTCATCCTCGTCACCATCTTGTAAATTATTTGATCTAGTTTCATGCTGGAAATATTATGTGTTTAAGGTGTTAAATCACATTGTTTGTTGATTTTTCTCAGGTGGTGCTCCTACGTTCATTCTGGCGAGTTGCGGGGACGACAAAAAGGTGAAACTGTGGTTAGCTCCGGAGGTCAGCTCGACATGAGCGTCTTGATGGCGTCCTCTGCTAGATAGCTTCCCCGAGGAAACAAAAAGAAACAAGGGAAGATTAAAACCTCAGTGTTCGCAGTTCGGTTCCTTTGAGCTTGAGAGTTGCCCAGAGTCCTGGCTGACGAGAGTTTTACAGAAAAAGAGAGATAACGTGTTGTGTAAACGTGCATTGTACTATAGTTTCTCTGTGAATCTGTTGTTTTCTGAAGGTAACTAAAAGTGTTTTTGCGGTGGTTCTTTGAACTATAAACATAGTAGTCCGTGCGACTATAATATATATATGCTATGATCTGCAGACCCATAGTTTCTATCTATGCATGCCCCATAGTGATGTTTTCAAAATGTTCGTTGCATAGATTGGTTTTGAAGCATTGCTAAATTATCAAGGAAACGAATGTTTTTGGAATGTCAAATAAAGCCTACACACCAACCTTTGGAAAATAACTGGACTACCAGCAGATTCTATGCAGCATGCACCTTAATTGACTTGAAATGGAACATCAAGAGGATACAAACACAGTGAGTACACACTTAACCTTTGCATAGCTATGATGCACATAGCCAACATTAACTGCATAGTTAGGATGCAATGCACATAGCCAACATCAACGCACGCGCACAAAAACACGTCGACAAATAGCAAAGTCATAAAACCAAATCTATGCCAAAAAAAAAAAGCAATCAGATCCGACGTCCCAAATGAACCGTCTGACCCAAATTGCGTTTTCAGTGGACTTACTTGTAGCCACGTCCTTTACAGATCCAACTGTCAGCAGCCCTATTCAATCTCCATCCCTTCTTCTTCCCCAGCCGAATGTACCACCGATTGAACCGTCGACCACCACCGCCCAAAATAGATGTCTCAAGCTTAGTACAACTTTGTATTAAAGTTAGTGTAAAGTTGAGACATTTATTTTGGGACGGAGGGAGTACTAATTATTGATGATATGGTTAGGAAAGCGGAGATTGATGCACAAATGGATGTAGAGTATATGGCGATATGCTTGTAAGACTTTTTGTTGTTGTTGAGAAAACGCTCGAAAGACTATTGAGCCCGCTTCGGCAACACCCCCTCCGTCCTGGGCCTGGCCCATTTTTTTTAACCTACAAAAAATAGGAGCATGAAGTAGGATTCAAACTCTCTACCTCTTGGTTTACTTTCACCTGTTATAACCAACTAGGATAGCTCCCTTGCTGTGCCTAGTTACTTGTTTTTCTCTTCTTGTTGTGCATCTTCTCAGTCTGGTTTTCTTATTTGTTTTGCTTTGCTTGGCCTTTTTTTCTTCGGTTTTACTCGTTTTTATTTTTCTTTATTCTTCTTCTTTTTTCTTTTCCTTTTCATTTGCTTAAATTGTTGAA
Source organism: Aegilops tauschii subsp. strangulata (assembly GCF_002575655.3). Classification (NCBI taxonomy): domain Eukaryota; kingdom Viridiplantae; phylum Streptophyta; class Magnoliopsida; order Poales; family Poaceae; genus Aegilops; species Aegilops tauschii. The sequence continues at coordinate 575,466,607 of NC_053039.3, read as the reverse complement.
CTTTTTTCAAATCCATGAACATCTTTTCAAATGAATGAAAGTTTTTCAATTTCACAAAAATAATTAAATCGATGAAAATTTTCAATTTTGTGAACTGTTTTTTGAATTTTGTGAAATTATTTGTTAAATTCATGAACTTTTTTTCATATATTTGTGTACTTTTTTTATGTCATATTCATGAACTTTTTATCAAATCAATGAACTAGTTTTATCAAATTCGTGAACATGTTTTCAAATCAACGAACTTTTTCAATTTTGTGAACTTCTGCCAAATTCATGATTTTTTTGTCCAATTCATGAACTTTTTTAAAATCGATGAACTTTTTTCTGTTCCGCAAACTAATTTGTCAAATTCGTGTACTTCTTTTGAACTTGTAAGCTTTTCCTTTAATCCATGAACCTTTTTCAAATTTAAACACCAACAACTGGTTTTTTCATGTAACAAAACAGCGGCAGTAGAGAAACCGAGAAAATATTGTGAGGAAACCAAAAAGCGGTCAACGCAAAGTGAAGGAGTGAGGTACTTGGACCACGGCCCACTAAGGCGAACTTGAGCGCCAACTTATCTTTCGGGTGCATAAGGCTCCAACGTGGGAAAAAGTTTGCGAATTTGAAGAAAGTATGCAAAATTGAAAAAAATCATCAAATTGGAAAAAATATTCACAAATTTGAAGAAAGTTTACATAATGGAAGAAAGTCCATCGATTTGAAAAAAAAGATTCATGAATTTGAAAAATTAGTTCACAAAATTGAAAAAAGTTCATCTATTTGAAAAAAGTCACAAATTTGATATATTTTTTATATTAAATAGTTATTTCACATGAGGCCGCCCAACTGCGCCTGCCTTTTGTCATGCCTGAAAATATGGAAAAATAAAACAACAATTTTGAGTAACTGTTAAATTATGATTTTAAATACTTTTTTCTTCAAACCTGGCATGGATACCTACCATGTGCATGCCCACCTATTAGCAGAAGTTAAGGTCATTTCATGAATGTCCAAAAAAAGATCATGCTCAAAGTAGGGTGTGCGGGTAGGCCAGAAAGCTCCGTTTGAGAGCACATTGTTTCTCGACACCAATTCTTTTTATTGGCTTGTATGACCAAGTCAAGGCATCATGCCATTTTTTCTGTTTTCTACAAATTTTGATAAATGGCCGGACGTGTCGCAACTTGCATACGGTGTCGGAAATCGTTCAAACCTAGCATGCATACCTCATATGTCTGTGTCAGCAAGAAGTTGGGGTCATTTATCCATAGTCCAAAAAACATCGGTTGAGAGGACTGTGCCATAGTAGGTCAGACGGGTGCATCCGTGAACATAAAGTTTTCCCTAATTTGAATGCTTATGTTATTTGTAATTTCTGTCATTATCAATGAACATGAACATTTTCTTATATCCTAACCATTTCTTGAAATTTGTCAACAATTTGGCGCTGAGTGTTGACGAACTGAAAGGCAACATGTTCAACAGTTAGGCTTGGCGGAGATGCACATCATCAGATGAATGTGTGGCCACATAAGGAAGGACTGGGTCCAGAATGATGATATACGAGACAGAGTTGGAGTAGGACCGATTGAAGAGAAGTTTGTCCAATATAGCCTGAGATGGTTTGGACATATTCAACGCAGGTCTCCGGAAGCTCCGGTACATAGCGGATGACTAAAGTGTGCCGATAATGTCAAGAGAGGCCGGGGTAGACCGAACTTGACATGTGAAGAGTCCATAAAGAGAGAACTGAAAGACTGAAGTGTCACCAAAGAACTAACCATAGACATGGGTGCGTGAAAACTTGTTACATGTGGCAAAACCATTAGTTAGTTGCGAGATCTTATGAGTTTCAGCTCTAACTCACCTCAACTTGTTTTGGAGTAAAGACTTTGTAGTAGTTGTTTTTTTTTAGTTGTCAACAATTTTGGAATTTCAAATTGGGTATGAAAATTTTACAAAGAACACCTTTTTCAAAATTGTAAACAAATTCGAACAATTGATGAAAATTTTGAACAAGAATTGCAAACCTGCATTGTTTTACATTTATCAATCTTTTTTGAAACACAAACATTTCATAAGTTGGTGATTTTCTTTCGAAAATGGGAACAATTTTTAAAATTCCAGAATATGTTATAAACTATAAGCAATATTTGAATAGGTTCAAAAAGAACAATAAAGTTTTTAAAGGAGACAACTTAATTAACAAAAAACAGAAGAAAGAGAAAAATTGAAAAAAACGCTTAGGCCTTGATCCAACTAGGTGACTAGGAGTGGGCATAAAATTCTGACCAACCGAATGCCGAACCGAAACCAAAACCGAAAATGGCGAAGTTTTGGTTTTTATTGTTAGTGCAGTTAAAACCAATTTTTTGTTGTAATAACCAAATTCAAATCAGATTCGGTATTAATAAACAGTATAACCAAAAGAAAACCAAAGTTCAGGCATCCAGTACGAGGCTCCCTCACATGTGTCGCGCAACACCAAAAGAAATCCAAAGAATATGTGTTCGGCCACGTAGGATACGAACGGCCCAATGCATGCTTGTTCCCCACGTGAGAGCTAAGCCATCTAAGTTATTGCCAGGCTTCGTTGTCCACCTAATTGCTAAGCCATCTAAGTTTTCTGTGGCTAGCGAAGCGGCAAATCTTTTATTTGTTTAGTGCCGCATCCCCTAGGTATGCTCAAAGGGTAAAGGTGCTCGTGGATATAAGAGGATGACTCACAGGGGAAGCGCTGGACCGCTGGTAGCTACTCCCTCCGTTCCAAATTACTTGTCTCAAAAGTGGATAAAAATGGATGTATTTATAACTAAAATACGTCTAGATACATCCATTTTTGTGACAAGTAATTCCAAACGAAGGGAATATGTCGTAGCTTGTAGGTACAGGCCACAAAAAGGTTTCCGGTATAAATTGAAATCCAAGCCGAATCAGTCGGTTAACCAAAATATCGCTTTGTTGTATTGGGTTGACATTTCGGTGTTTAGGTTTGCTTACCTAATTTTCTTTTAAATGGTATAAAAACCGAATTTTTGGTTTCTACCACCTTGATAGGCAGGGCATCACTCCTGTTGGGCTGGCCCAAGTGTTTGCGGATTTGAAAAAAAGTTCATCAATGTTGAAAAAAAATGTTCATGGATTTGAAAACTTTCATAGATTTTCAAAAAATGTTCACCAAAAAGTTAGATATAGTAAAATTGATTCACAAATTTGATAAAACATTCATGAATTGCATTTTTAAAATTTTAAAAAGTTCACGCATTTGGAAAAATAGGTAAAAACCAAAAAATAAAATTTAAAAAATAGAACAAAATCCGATTTTAAAAAACATGAAAAAACCGTCCTAAAAATTCACAAAGTTACATTTGACACATAAGAAGCCAAAAAGAAAGCAAGTGTTCAAGTTGCGTTCAAAAGATTGTTCAATATGTTAGTTCTTAAGTTTGCACAGTCCCCATATCTCTTTAAAATCCTTGAAAATGTTGTTTGATAAAATGTTCTTAACATTTGAACTAACATATCTCGTTCTTTTTTTTGGAATGTTCATGCTTTTAACAAGAAGAAAAACTGAAAATATCAAGATGTGTTCAATTTGTTCATTTTTTGGATTTTCAAATATTATTTGATTTTCAAATATTTATTCAGAATTTTCGACAAATGTTCAAAAAGATTGAAAAGGTGTCCAGATTCTGTGTTGGTGTTAGTTCTCAACTTTGCATGCTCCTCATTTGTCACATATACTAGTCAGCTCAATTGGTGAGCCACTCACTCTTATGTACAAGAGATCCACGGTACGATTCCTAGTGACCATGCTCCCTACAAACGTCACCAATTGGCCGGCCTACCCTTTTTATTATTATTATAAAGGAGTATGGAGAGATTTCCCCGTTAATATGTTTAGGAGGGTTGCACCGAAGCATAAGTGAATAATATTTTATGTCTTTTAAGTCTTCAATCAAAATATACATCTGGGATATGGCCTCGTGTCACCTTCTAGGTTCGTAGCATGTACGTGATACCATCGAATCGTCTCCATAGGCATACTCTCGGTGTCTGGACAGAGAGTTTCCTCCTAAATGAAGTGTAATCAACCAAAAAGTTAATATAAACACATACATTTGTCCATCCTTGATTGAACCAACGTTCCTTGATAAAGAAACCACAGGGAGATGGAATGTTTTGACAATGTCGAATAAAGCCTACACACCAACCTTTGAGCCGTACGTTCCCCACAATGCACTTTATTAGTAGTATATATATATAATATGAGCAATAATAAGCACATATACTCATGGATCGCACCGTATCAGTTCTTCTTCTTTATGTGCTTGGCGTTTCTGTGATAATTAACCAGAACATCGGCAGATTCTATGCACCAACAGACCTAATTATTTGCCAAGCATGAGGTACTGTAAGTAGGAAAATTAAGGTACACATCAATCAGCTCTCTGAAGACTGAAATGGACACTTGTTCAGACACCCAATCCGATCCTAACTTTACGCCCATATTACCACCTGGGCAGGAACATTTGGAATCCATATTGGTTCCTTGTGCAGCTAACCATGGTGTGATATGTCCACTACTTATCTACTGCCTCCTACATTGATTAAGCAATTAACTAATTAATTACGGCAATGCCCTGCAAATGATGAAGAATGCTGCTAAATTACCATCAGCAGCACGGCCATGGAGAGAGGCCATCATGCACCTGGCCATGTTCCAATTTCAATTGTGCGCACACGATCGAGCATCTTCGCCTTTAGGGGTCCACCGTCGTCATTGGATCGGAGAATTTCAGAGCACAATTCTAGACTTTACTTCCCTTTGTTTCTTCTTTTGAAAAAGAGAATAACTAGGAGAGAAATGAGATCCATATCAATGCCATGACATGCTTTCCTCTTGAGAAAGAAAATCTGCTGCTTTTTCTTTTCTTTAGGAATTCGGAGGCCCCTCACTCCACTTCCATGGATCGATCGACGCACTCGAGGTAGCTAGTCGAGTGTTTTCGAGTCAAAGCTCTTGCCGACGAATCATGAGTGACTATATCTATCTTGTTTGTAGTCTATTGCTACAAGTTGCACCTTTCCTGTCTATTTAATTTTACCTACAAAGGTAGAACATCAACTTATATATATATATATATATATCTATACACACAACTTGAGCAAGGTAGCTTAGTGGGATGAGCAGAAAGTGGAAGCAATTGATTGTTGGTACATTCTTCTGCGATCTGCACCGCGCTATTCTGAATAAGAAGATGCGTCAAGTTTAAAGCAACAAATGCGTGTCTATATATACAAGCAACCATGAAAATAAACAAGTAAACTAATTTTGTTGCTATCTGTTCAAATGAAATCTTGGCAAAGATTTGCTTTCAAAACCATAACCAATCATGCATCTAAGCACACCCATCTTCATAGCGCTACAGAATAATTTATTTTCTGTTGTTGGAAAAAAGCTCTCTACAAAATCATGCTACTATATACCATATGTTTTTTTTCCTTGTAGATGGTAGGTAGGTCCATGGACTGAGTGTCTATCTGCTTTTGGACTACACTACTACAGGAGATGATGAGATTAGAGCAGCAGCTACTACTAACCACTACTAGTATTATATCTGAATTAAAGCTTCAGGTAACCACCGGCGCTCTGCTCTTTTCAGCTGTGACATGATTAAAGCAGCTGTTCTTCATTTTTCAGCAGTTGCACAAAGTATTTTCTTTTCCTTGAGAAAAAAAGATCACTTTTGTCCTTCAAATGTCTGCCTGAAACTGAATGGGCTTTTTCAAGGAAGATAAGATGAGTGTTTCGCAGCTCACTAACAATGACATGGCATCAAAAAGGGAAATGCTCATGTTGATCCCTTAAGGCACAGGGTGCTTTCAGAGATGCAGCACTCCATGTGACATGATTCTGTGATCAATGTCCAGGAGCTTTCATCCCGCACACCCAGCCCCCTGTGCATGCAAGGTTGATGCAGACATGTGCAAAACGAATGAAATTTAGCGCGACTCAGCGGATCGAAAGATGTGATTAGGACTTGACAGAGCATATAAGTCAGCTTTAGATCTCTCTTTCTGTTGTATAAAAGAAAGAAATATATGTATTTGAGTGGGAACAATTTCAGAAATTCATGAAGAACCTACGATAATAATAATACAGCATGAGGACAAGCAGCTGGGTGTTGGAACACCCAAATGACCAGCTGTGGGGAGCTGGCTGCAGGTACTGTAAATAAACAAAAGGGGTTGAGATCTTCCACTGTATGAACACAGGGATACCTGGTGTAAAATACAGAGAGGTGCATGCATCAGGTATGCATAGTTCTTCCAACTGAACTGCCACATACACACATAGATTAATCAGGCTCTTGCAAGTGTCTCTCTGATTCAGGAGCAGCTAGCTTAGTTAGCTAGGCAAGCATGTGCTGCATGGATGGATGGAATCCTCCATCATGATTGACTCAACCCCCATGTGTCCCCCAATTCTACATCTCAAACCTCACCTCCTGTGGTCACTCACAGCCACCACATGCACCCTGATTATTTAACAATTAGCAGCAGCAACTTTGTTGCTTGCTGCTGATGAGATGGAAAGGGTAGATTGGTAGATTAGATATGTAACAACTTGTTGAGGAGAGGAGCAGCAAATCTACATCCTTGGATTTACTGTTGCCTCCATTGCCTCCCATGCAGTGGACAATGGGCTCACAGATGCATCACCATCATCATCTTGCTCACTTCAACTGGTGTAGTGTAGGGTTGCTGTCTGTGGTGATGGAGGGGCTTCATCAGACATGTTGGTTCACCATCATCTCTCATCTCAACTCATCTTTGTCAAGCACACAAGGGAAAAAACACTACTTAATTATCATAGTGTATATGAGAATTTTGATTGATTTCTATGTACGATTACATGCTAATTAACCACTCACATCAAGATGAAGGTGAACAAGAGATCCCATCCGGCCCCAATTACCACAAAAATCCTTTAACTAGGGGGTGGACAAAATAAGAGGAACGATTAAACACACGGATGCCTGACCAGGGCCGTTGGTTTCTGATCGGACGGCCTAGGCGCACGAGCTTACTGTTCCATTGCCGCTGCCGTCGACGGCGTGGTGGGGGTGGCCTCCTCCTCCTCGGCAGCTGTCGGCGCCACCGTCGAAGTCGCTGGGGCGGCCGCCGCGCTCCACGAATTCGCGGTGCACGGCGAAGAGCGCGCGGCAGCTCATCTCCTTCTCGAACCGCCACACGTAGTTCAGCCCGACGAGCAGCTCCGCCACGGCCGCCTCCACCTTGTCTCGGTCCGCGAACTGCAGCGTCTGCAGCAGGAACGTGTTGCCGCCGCCGCCGCCGCCGTGGCGAGGGGGGAGCCGGGCTATGTCCGTCGTCGATGAGGTCGACGTCGTCTTCCGCTGCTCGAAGCTGCGCTCCGCCTGCCACCGCACCGTGGCGTGCGCCATGGGCGCCAGCCACTCCAGGATGCCGCCCAGCGCGGCGCGCCACTCGCCGGCGAGCCCCGCGTCCGCCTCGGCCACCGCGCCGCGCAGCCGCGCCCGGAGCTGCGCGCGCACGCTCGCCGTCAGCATGCCGTACAGCTCGTCCCGCTCGTCCGGCCCCACCAGCCGCTGCGGCGACCGCGCCATCCGCTCGATCGAGATCACCAGCCCGGCGTACCGCGGCGCCAGTGCCGCCGCGCCCAGCGTCCCCGCCGGCGGCACCAGCGTCGCCGTGCTGTACTCGAAGAAGCCGCGCCGTCTGCTGCCCTTCGCGCTCTGGACGACGGCAGCGACGTCGAACGGCACCGCCTCCATCGACATGGACTTGCGCGACGGCGGCGGCGGGGACTGCGCGTCGGCGGACGGGTGGACGGCCGAGGAGAGCGTGAGGCTCCGGTAGAGAGGCGCGTGCCGCTGATCCTGGCCGCCGGCGCCGAAGACGAGCTTGATGCGCGCGAGGATGGTGAAGGCCGCGCGCGCCAGCGACGAGACGACGGCGTCGAAGGTGCACCCCCACAGAGACGTCTGCTTGAGGTTCTTCACGTCCTGCTTCTTGGAGAAGATGAGCTGCTGCTGCTCCGACGCCACCGAGATCTTGCTCGCCGACATGCTGCGGCGGTGGCACCCTCCTCCGCCGCTTGCAGCAGCGTCGGCCCGCAGGAACTTCCGGAGGCCGTGCTCGGCCTCCGCGAGCTCCTCCATGGCCCTGCGGAGCGCGGCGGTGGTGGCCACCTGCTTCTCCAACTTCCTCGCGCGCGCGTCCATCTCCTTCCACGTGGGCGCGGCCCAGCGGTGCCGGTCGCGGCCGGTGTCGGCGAACTCCAGCAGCGCATCCCTGAACTCCCGCAAGCAGGGGTCGGCGCAGCGCTCCGCCAGCGCGGCGACGGCGTCGGACGCGCCCCGCAGCGCGTCGACGAGCTCGGCGCGCGCGAGGCCGAGCAGGAAGGCGTCGTCGTCGGAGACGACCTTGCGGACGCCGTCGAGGTGGACGACCTCGTGGCGGAGCCGCGCCACCGCCGCGTCACCGACGGCGCGCCACACGTGGAGCAGCCTGGACACGAGGCTGGCCACCTCGAAGGCCAGGATGCCGACGTTGCCCTTCTTGCCACCGGCGCCGGCCGGCGGCGCCCCCGACGAGGACGGCTTCGACGAGATGGCCGACCGGACCTTGGCCAGCCATGACTCGCGCGCCATGGGCATCGGTGGATCGATCTGTCTGTCAATGGCACGCACCAGCAAGGAAGAGAGCAAGAGCTAGCCACTTGCCTTCGTGTGTGTATATATAAGAGGATAGTTGTAGCCCAAGGAATGGAAAGGTGTCAAGGTCAAAATGTTTCAAGAGCTTCCTATCATAGTACAACACTATTGGGGAAGGAAACACAAAAAGGTCTCTACAATTTTGAGTTCTCAAAAAAAAAAGGTCTCTACAATTTTGAAATGACCACAAGATGATCAAAGTGTTGATGAAAAAAATAAAACACATGGTTGAAATTTGGTCACAAGATGATCAAAGTGTTGATGAAAAAATAAAACACATGGTTGAAATTCGGTTTGAATGTTGAGTGTGAATCGCGCATGTTTGAAAAGGTTGATGAAAGCATCATTCCTAAATGTGAACATGAAGCATGAACTGATTGATAGTTTTGGTAATCCCATAAATATCCATTAATATTATTTTCTTAATAATTTGGAATAAAAGAATTTTTAGGAATATTAATATTACAAGGAAAGAAAGAAAGAATGGTTTGTAAACGCGTGGTAGGAACCATGATTTGGAATGTTTGGTGCGTTATAGTAAGATCTAGAGAGCGAAATTGCGACGTGTGAAAGGTGAGTGGTGATGGTGATATAGTGATGGAATTGCATCAATTCGAGGATGAGTTGTAGGATGGTGGGGGCATAGAGTGTCAACCTCTGCTCGTGAGGACAATGACATGCCTTGTGTCGTGTTGATCATACCACCGGATCAAAAAACCAATCTTACAAAGCAAATCTTGGGGCTAATCATTGTTTTCAATAATAATGTATGGTTGTGTGCATCTACCGATCGATGCAGAGGCGTAGGTGATCCTCCTTCAAGAAAGAAAAAAAATACTACGAAATCAGCGAAAAATAACTACACAAATCCAAAGAGTGAAATTTTCGGTATTATTTTGAACGACATCGGATGATTTATCGCATATGTTCTCTATCATGTCAACGAGGAGGGTGGAGGGTTGCAAGAGAGGAGAGGAGGGGGCGTGACGTCGGCTGAATCCTCGTCCCGACACGTATGACCAATTTTGGACAAGGAAAGGGGGTTGGAGAATTAAGTAGGGTTGGGGGTTTGCAAGAGAAGAAAGAGAGGTGTGGTCACACTCACACTAGCTGGTGGATCATATTCTCCTGGTGCATGAGAGAGTGAGGGGTAAACCACAAGCTAGACAAGTGAAGGTGGTGGAGTGGTGCTGCATCCCCATCCATCCATCTGCATCATCTCTTTTGACTTGACCACATTGGCTCATAGCTAATCTAGCTAAGCTACCTAGATCCACCTGCTTGCTTGTTGCACATTGTGTGGAAGGAGCAGATCTCATCACTGCTTAAGTGTAAAGCTAGATAGTGTGTGTGTGTGTGTGTGTGTGTGTGTGTGTGTGTGTGTGTGTGTGTGTGTGTGTGTGTGTGTGTGTGTGAGTCCACTTAGCTGAAACTGTTGGGAGACATGATTTTTCTGCTCAGTCACCATCACACACACTCAGATTAACATTCAACACCTGGCCTGTGGGTGAGGTTGCAATGTCTGGCTAAGAAGAGATCTGAGGTGTGTGATTTGAAGTTTCATGGAGAATTCTCTAGTCCAGATTAGCATATAAATTAGTAATAATTAAGGTACTAGTACTAGTGACTAGTGTTAGGAAAGTTAGCTAGGAGAGGAGGCAATCATGCTAGATGGATAGATGGACTACAGCCTTGAGAGTTGCTGCATCTGCATCTGCACCCACCGTTGCCGTATCATCACATTCGGTCCACGCCATGGAAAGATGCTGCTACCAGCTTTTCAGTTTGTCAACCATGGACGCATGAATCATATTGGTCATACCCCAAAAGAAACGCAAAAAACACGGCTACTTTTAGTCAGACTCTGAAGTCTACCCTGAAAAAAATACCTTTCTGAAGTCTAGTTTTTCACACTCGACCCCAAGACAACTGCAGATGAAACCCCTTCGGTGACATGGCATCCTGGTTGGCACTTGCTCTGGTTCTGCCACCTGGCATCCTGGTTGGCACTTGCGCTATTCGTCACCCTGGGTGAGGAATAGTTATTCTTCACCCCCTCTCTATTTTGACATCAATGCACCGTATTTTTACGTTTCGTAAATTTTGTCTTATTTCATACATAAAAAGAGAAGGTAAGAAAATATGTACTCGCCGTAAAAAATATTTTATGTTATGTAAAATTACAAAAGTAAAAATATAGTGTAAAACATACATAAAATGTGACTTTTCTGGTCTTATAACCTATTTTTTATTTTTTATACCAAATTTTACATATTGAATCAATATGCATGTAACTATTTATATTGTAAACGTAATTTATTTAGGAAGCGATCGTAAGATTACCTCGGGTGAAGAATAACTTATTGAGCACTCTTTTTGTCTCATGCCTGGTCGACAGCTGGTCGATCGAAGCTAGCCACTAAACCCCTAAACATACGGACCGGGGTGTCCGGACAATTTTTGCCATCCAACAACATGCCTCAAACGTTTGCGGGCATCTAAAATCCTACAAGCTGGTGGAAAAGCTAGGGGAGGTTTGCAGGCATCCAGACTTCCCCCACGTAGGTGTCTGACACCCCTAACCCAACCAAAACCGAGGCAGAGCCCACACATTTGGACCATTCCATGTTGTTTCTGCGTGAACGTCCACCGTTTCCCACCCTCTTCGCTCCGATTGCCGTCGCCCTCCACCCAGATCTTGCCCTTTTCCCGTCCACCGCCGCGATGGAGTCACATGACCCCATGGAGATGTTCGTCGTGCCGCCAGCCGGAGATGGAGGACCCAAAGGTGGTAGCCGCCTGCAAGGCCAAATCGGCGGCACAAACCGAGCGCCGCAAACAGAGGAGCAGTGAGGTAGCAGTTGTGGCGGGCGGTCGACCACCACCTCGTCCGGCAAAGAAGGTGGCCAGGGCGGCGGGCGGCACCTGTGCAGTCAGCGTCCTAGCTGGAGCAGCTGCAGGGGGTGTACTACTACGTGGCCATGTAGCTCGGTGTGCAACAGAATTCTCCGGCCTCCTTCACGTCTGCCACTTGACCGAGCCGTCGTCGCCGAAACTTGTCCGATCACGGACGTTGAGCGTGGATCTAATGCCCATCAATGCTCGGCCTCTGTTTGTCGGAATATCTCAACCAGGCACGACGCCAGCAGACGACCATATGAGATGTTGGACGTCATCCACGATGGAAGCAGCTTCGAGAATGGACACGTGGATGACTCCCGGCCAGAGCAGGCACAACCGGATACCCAGCAGACATACACCCAACTTCTTGGTTCAATGAGGACAAGTACTTCGATCCCAATCGCGGGGACGTGATCCGTCTTCGTGCTTTGAAGTCGCTCACCCATTGATGGTACATCATGCAAGAGGCCGTCAACACGAATTGCGGCTTCTACAAACAAATCCAAAATCGATGGCCAAGTGAAGCGCAAATTACCGAGCTTGTAAGTGTTTTGTTGCTCTATGTTTTGGTCATTTGGCCAGATATGCAACTTGTGTTGGATTTGGCCGAAAATATGCTCTATGTGTTGGTCATTTCGCCAGATATGCAGCTTGTGTTGGATTTGGCTGAATATACTCTATGTGTTGGTCTTTTGGCCGAATATGCAACTTGTTGATTATGTCTTTTTACGATAGCCAGCACGTGCATGCGCATTGTACTTCAAGGTGGAGGGCAAGCAATTCCGCTTCACATTTGTTGGGCTAAGTTGAATGTGCAACCCAAGTGGATCCACTTTGTTGCGAATTCCGTCAAGGCCGCCGCCATCACCAATGAAGATGAAGATGGTGATCCAACCGCCTCAACAAAAGGAGGGCTTGAGCAGTCCAAAAAGTTCAAAAGGCATCGGAGGAGAAAGTGGGAGGAGGAGAAGGAGAAACAAGAACGGGCAGCTGCCAAGATAACAGAGATGTTCGAGGACATCAAGAGGAAGAAGGGGGAGGCATGTGCCAAGCGCCATGACGTGAAGGAGGAAAAGGCGAAGAGGTTTGACAAGTTCATGGCGGCGACAAAGAAGATCCTCGAAGATAAGAGGGTTGAGCTCGCGGCCAACTCGGACAATGCCAAGATGGTGACCTTGAAGATGGAAGACGTGAATCCCGATGCAGCGAAGCTCGTGCAAGCCTACCATGCTAGGATGTTCAAGCGTGTCGTGGCCGACTTGGAGGCGGCCACTGCAGAGTAGTCGGCCACAGAGTGAAGAATCTGGCACGGACAGCCGGACTACGAGGCAGAAAAATGACTTTTTTGCACGGATAGCCGGACTGGCAGCATGTTGAACATCCCCTCCTTTTTGGTTGTGATTGTATATGTTTGCGTTGCATACGATCAAATTGCTATTGTCAAATGGTCGAGGCCGGACCTGGGGCGGACATTTGGTGCACGCGGTTGGATGATCGGCTCTGCTATCCTTGTCCGTGGATGCGTTGTGGACGTTTGCTGTGTTCGATTCGGTGATCCGTGTCGTGTTGGAGCTGCCCTGAGTGTCGAACATGTGTTAGGGAAGATGTTAGGGAAGTTGCACAATAAGATAGCAGTACTACTGACTAGTGTTAGGAAAGCAGTAGGATGCAATCATGCGTGCAGACAACCTAGCTAGGTAGGAGATGGATAGATTGAGTACAGGCTTGAGGTGAGCTGCTGCATCTGCATCTGCACCCACCGTTGCCATATCATCACATTCGGTCCACGCCATGTAAAGATGCTTTCTGTTTGTCAACCATGCTTGCATGGATCATACTGGTCTGGTCATACCCCAAAAGAAGCACAAAAAACATGCCTACTTTTAGTCCACCCTAAAAATATATACACTCTTCTGAAGTCTGCTTTTCACCTTGAGCCAAAAGACAACTGCAGATGAAATCACTTGAGTGACATGGCATCCGAGCTGGCACTTGCTCTGTTTTGCCACTTGGATAATGAAACATAAATATATATTGAGCTTCTTTTTGGAGTCCTGCCTGGTCGACACCTGGTCGACGAAAGCTAGCCACCAAGTGCCGGACGAATGCACTAAGTCAATTAAGTAGTGCTCAGGATGAAAGCTGGTCGAGTAGTAGCACACTAGGCAGTCAAAAAAGAAAAGGAGTACACTACACTAGATCTTGTTGGGTTTGACCCCTCAATGGCGCCCATCCATGCATGGTTCCTCCTTTTGACCCCATTCCATTGTTGCATAGTGAGTGCGCCTGGCTGTTCCTCCTGGCTTGGCTGGAAATCAAAAGCAGCAGTCATGGGTCATGATACTGATAGCCACCTCACTCAATCCGGCGCAGTATATGCAAAATCAAAATTCAGATATCCTTGTTTTTGCATCACATATGCACCTCAACAATTCGGTTTTCTTTTGTCAAACCAGCCATCATGATGCCATGCTTGACGGTGCAGTGCAATGCCCAGTTAGTTACTTAAGACACTAGGAGCTTAAGTGGCTGTAATTTGTTATTTCATTTTTTTGTGTGCCACCAATCGAAGCCAACGGTCAGCGGCAGCGCTGACCAGACGGGATTCCGCAGAAGAGGCTTTGAAACAAGGAGAAAAGCAGAGAGAGATGGAGCAATGTGACATCTCCAGCCCCCCACTTTGCGTGGCCAGCACCCAAAGTCGACGCCTTTCGACGGATGTGCGCCTCCAAGTTCAATGGAGGAGATATTCCACCCATGTATGCCTCACAAAGTTGCATATGCTGCCGTATGGTATGGTATGGTATCATGACAATGATGCTAATTTGTTTGGAGTGCAAACGATGCATGCACTCAAACATATGCACTAGTGCTGCTACTGATTAGGATCCGCTCTGCGTGGAAAGCATCCATGTACAAACCTCTTTTGATGTCATGATAAAAGCTGTGTCATGCAAATTTAATTACCAGAATTCCAGTAGACATTCTGTAGGGTGACAAATTAAGAGGAACAGTGATATACTGCTATACCAATTGATCAATTTAGAGCTATGCTGATTCATATTCAGAAGGTGCTTTCTGAAGCCCAGCCCTTCTTTTCCAGTCCCAATCTCAGCTCCTGCCACAGAACAAAAATCGCACATCATACCTTAAATATACAGCAGAACAAATGACAGAAATGATGGGTGTGTGTGCTTGCCTTTACTCTCTTCTTGTTAGCATTAAAGTCGATGAATCCTGACCGAGACGCTGATCGGTACTGAACAATTGATTTGTTGCCAGGAGGGAACCAGAACTCGACGTCATCTACAAACTGCATGGACGGAGGAACATAAAGTCATTAGTGAATAATAACATGGCAATCTACACTTGCGTGAGCTTGTGGGTTACAAGAGTAACAAGGTGCTACCCCGAATATAGGGCTCTCGTATTCAACTCGAACATAGTCGTCTCCTTTCTCTACCACACGAGGACTGAAGTTGTCCGGCTTTGTCTTGGTCACCTGCCAACAGGTATTACAATACATCATGCTGATATGACTTGAGAATTTACGCTCCCGCTGCACACTGTAGAAACAAGATCGAGATGTTACATACAACTTCAATGAGCTCTTTCATGGCCTCATCTTTGCTTATGGGTTTACCCCTGGGGCCATCCTTGGGATTGTAATTCCTAAAAAAAGGTCATGTTCAGTACTCCACACTGCAGATGATGAGTCTTTCAAACATTTTTACAAAATCCGGATAGATTAAAGAGCTATCAAAGGAGCACCTGATGATTAGACGGAATACGCGATACAGCATTTGTAAATGAAAAATTCATTTGCAAAGCAGGCTGTCAGCAGTGCTCAAGTCAGACACTTGTTCACAAAGGGAAAGTGTTGTTCCTCAAAGGTTTGAGTCAACAGATGCATATATAAGTGCAGTACTGCGACGAGTTAAAGTTTAGTTTTAAAAACGAAGAGTTCTTCAATTAATTGTTTTAGAAAATGCAGATAACAGTGACTCTTATTTTGTCATACTATTTAGAACTGCAATTCCTGACTTACTGAACTTATCATATATTGTGGTTCATCAAGAACTACCATACGGAATAAACCGAATCACACATACTCCCTCCGTCCCAAAATAAGTGACTCAACTTTGTACTAGCTTTACTACAAAGTTAGTACAAAGTTGAGTCACTTATTTTGGGACGGAGGGAGTATTACATAATGCATACGCTGGGCAAAGGATTAAAGAAGCAGGCCTATTGTCGAACAAAAATCTTATGCTGTGCTGCTTATGGATTTGAATCACTTAGTGTATAAGCAAATATGCAGGACAAGCGACATCCAGCAGACTGTGAGCATTGCTCAAGGCAGACACTTGTTATACTAAGGGAAAGTGCTGGTTTTCTTGAAGGTTTGAGTCAACAGATGCATTATTGCTTCAGATAACATTTTTTTTTTCATATTTAGGACTCTGCAATTTCTGACTCGCTGAATTTATCATATATACTGTGGTTCATCATCAAGAGCTGCCATACACATACAGAATAAACTGAATCAAACATTCCACAGTGCGTACGACGTACAAATTAAGGATGGATGAAGCAGGCCTACTGTCGAAAGAAAAAGTCTATGCTGCGCTTACGGTTTTGAATCGCTGGGTGTTCAGTTTCAAAACGGAGAACAATTGGAGTTTAACATAAACATAGGGCCCATTGTGTGTCCACACTCCACAGCACACATCCAGCAACTGTAAATGCACATACGCAGGGAGGACAAGCGGCACACAGGTAATGCACCAGGAAGAACATACATGGTGCAAGAACTAAACACAGATGGTTACCATGGGGGAGCGTAGTGATTGGAGTCGCTTATCCTCTCCGACGTGGACACGCAGTTGTTGGTCGCCGGGCACAAGGCGAGGGCGGGGGGCCTCTTCTGCACGCCAAGGTAGCTCGGCTTGGTGCCACTGGAGCAGCCAAGAGAGCAAGAGAAATAAACAAACACACTTGTCAGACCACCGGAACAAGAAATTCAGTTAACTGTTAACTGCATCCCCTTCTTCAGAGAGAGCTCAGGTTCTGAATTTTCCAAGTGAGGTAGGTACCTGAAGTGGAAGATGGCGGCGAGCGTGGCGAGCTCGCTGCTCCTGAGCACCAGGTCCCTGAATTCATCCCGGGTTTACATACAGACGGCAGCCATCCACCATCAGATGTACTGTAGTCTGTAGTCAGAGATGGGGATGGTGAGCGGATGGGGATACATACCTTCGTCCGATTCTTGTGCTGCTCTTGTTGTTAAGGCGTGGAGAGGGTGATGCCTTGCCGCCGGGAGCGGGGGATGGTGGGGGGCAGCAGCAGGTGACCGCCGACGAGTTCATCGTTTGCTCGTCCGGTGGAAGGGACTCGCTCCGGCCACCGTGGAAAGGATGGGGGTGGGACGGGAGGCTGGTCTGAGTGGACGACCCGGCCTGGGCCACGAGTGTGTAACCGAGTTCAGCCTAACCCACAGCCCAGGCTTACTGTTGGGCCGGATCATTCCACCAAGAGAAACGAAGTGCATATGAAAAAAAGTGTTACTAAAAAAAGGAAAAAAAAGTTGGTCCCATCAAAAAAATATGAAAAAAGTTGGTGCTTTTTTTTAACACAGCATAGAAGCAAATTCTCACAAACGGGCACATACACTCAATCTTATGAACGCGCTCACGCAAACCCTACCAGAGCACTTCCGAGATACTAAGCTGACACAATATCTTGAGATTGACGAAGTCGCACGCACGCATCACAGTCGATGGGAATGTCCCCTCCCACTGAACGAACATTGTCGAAAAGGCTGAAATAAATTCAGGAGAATGCAAGCGCCAGTGCCAAATCTAGGACATAAATCCCGATGGATTAGTTCCACCATAAAAAACCTAACCATCTGAGCTACACTTAGTTTGCACTCTATTTATTTATTTTTGAAGGAGTTGATGCTCTCTACTATCGAACGCCAACATTGCTACAAAATTCCAAAAGAAGGCAATCCAATCTTTATGGAGTGCTCCCCCCCCCCCCCCCCCCCCCCCCCCCCCCCCCCCCCCCCCCCCCCCTAATCCGGCACATATTAATGTTGTCGTCGTTGGAGTTCCATGTCGCCGTCGGAACAATAAGGCAACATGAACACAAGCAACCCGATCTCTGCCAGAAGTGTCAATTATCTAGATACCCAACTACCCATGGCCCGGAGAAGAATATGAGGCTAGGTCGATAACATGTAGACATTTGGCCAAGTCGACAGAATAATCAAATCAACACCGTTGCTTCCGAAACACCACGAGCTCAACGAAGGCACATACAACTCCACATGGTTCCATAGAGAGTTTATCTCACAAACCTTAATCCCCTTTTGATAGTATCGGCACAACTATGAACTCAAAAGTGATCTTAGATCACTAAAAGCTATTAAATGATCCTTAGTCTTAGTCAAAATTCGTCTTCCTAACTTGCATCTTTTGGGACCTAATCCTATAACACTTAGAGGAAACATTAGTCCCTTTAATCTAGCTGTCATGGATCATCAAAACACATTATGAGACAATCGATGCACTTTTAATATTCTCCCCATTCGGTACTTGTCGAAAGTTGTGTACGTAGGAGATGATAGGCCAACCAAGGCACCAATGGATGCATATGACTCTAGGCCGGGTGTTGTAGCTTGATGATGAAGTACTTCACCATTGGGTTGCCGGTTTGGATGCAGCTCGGAACCCACCTCAGAATGTTTGGGGGCAATGAAGAATGTCTTCTGATTTAAGTCCAAGCCAATCCTAACAAACAATTTGCTAGATAATGGCAAAGAAAAAACCGGTATGGTTGTGTGCTGGTACTTCATAAAATTTTGAATCGCGAGTTAATTGTATCTAAACTTGATACTATTATACTCTAGAATCATCTTCAAGATTCTATGATAATTTACAAATTATACGCGTACTTATGGAACTACAGAGAAGTACACATATAAATGCATACTTAAACACAATAATATAGATAAATTGATTTTTAAGTAATGTGACATTTTGCTTGGACTTGGAATTATTTGTATTGTAGAAAAGGGTTACCTTAAACATCTCAAACTTGCTTCAGAAAATTATATAAAACCCAACAATTATTATTTTGAGTTTTCACAAGAAATCATGTATATAATGATTATTATAAATATATGATAATATGTACCTTACACACTATCATGATGATGTTGTTCGTACTTGAAAATGGTATTTATGAAAGTATACATAAAATATTTAGTGACGAGATCAACTATGATAAGTGAAAATGATTAGTATAAATTTTGAGTATCAATGTTGGGACAAACCCTAGCCTATCTCGCTCTCACACTCGCTCGAAGGTGTAAAAAGGAGACAAATTTTTTCGGCGACAAACGTCTCGCCACACGAACAGTGTTTTCTTTTTCTTTGGAGCACAAACTCGACTCAGTGGCAAGCCTGCCTTGTGGAGGTGTGCTAGAGCCTGGGCGCGAGGCAGTCCAGGGTGAGTCACTACTGGAATCAAAGAATTTGCCATCAGCATGTTCTTTGCCGTCGGCTAGCCGACGACAAAGAAGGTCTTTCCTGTCTGCTGACCAAAAAACGACGGCAAAGATAGAATTTGCCATCAGCCTGTTCTTTGTTGTCGGCTTGCTGGCGGCAAAGAAACTTTGTCGTCCACTAGCTGACGGCAGAGAGATGGGTGGGGTCCAGTGTAGGCCAGTTATTGTGACGGCCCACCCACCTCTTTGCCGTGAGCTAGCGGAGGGCAAACAAGCCCATACCTAACGGCCCTAACGCCCCCCTCCTCTCCCCCCCGACCGCACCCCGCCCCCGACCCCACGCCGCCTCGGCCCACCGCCCGCCGCCACCAACAACCCGCCGCTAAGCCCCCCGGCCGCACGCCGCTCCCCCCCCGGTCGCGAAGGAAATACGCCCTAGAGGCAATAATAAAGTTGTTGTTTTATATTTCCTTATTCACGATAAATGTTTATTGTTCATGCTAGAATTGTATTGATCGAAAACCCAAATACATGTGTGAATACATAGACAGATACCGTGTCCCTAGTGAGCCTCTACTTGACTAGTTCGTTGATCAAAGATGGTTAAGGTTTCCTAACCATGGACATGAGTTGTCATTTGATAACGGGATCACATCATTAGGAGAATGATGTGATGGACAAGACCCATCCGTTAGCTTAGCATAATGATCGTTCAGTTTTATTTCTATTGCTTTCATGTCAAATACATATTCCTTCAACTATGAGATTATGCAACTCCCGGATACCGGAGGAATACCTTGTGTGCTATCAAACGTCACAACGTAACTGGGTGATTATAAAGATGCTCTACAGGTATCTCCGAAGGTTATTGTTGGGTTGGCATACATTGAGATTAAGATTTGTCACTCCGAGTATCGGAGAGGTATCTCTAGGCCCTCTCGGTAATGCACATCATAAGAAGCCTTGCAAGCAAAGTGACTAATGTGTTAGTTACAATATGATGTATTACGGGACGAGTAAAGAGACTTGCCGGTAACGAGATTGAACTAGGTATGAAGATACCGACGATCGAATCTCGGGTAAGTAACATACCGATGACAAAGGGAATAACATATGTTGTCATAACGGTTCGACCGACAAAGATATTCATAGAATATGTAGGATCCAATATGAGCATCTAGGTTCCGCTATTGGTTATTGAACGGAGAGGTGTCTCGGTCATGTCTACATAGTTCTCGAACCCGTAGGGTCCGCACGCTTAACGTTCGATGACGATTTAGTATTATATGAGTTATGTCATTTGGTGACCGAATGTTGTTTCGAGTCCCGGATGAGATCACGGGCATGACGAGGAGTCTCGAAATGGTCGAGAGGTAAAGATTGATATATAGGATGATATTATTCGGACACCGGGAGTGTTCCGGGTAGTATCGGGTATTTATTGAAGGAAATATGCCCTAGAGACAATAATAAAGTTGTTATTTATATTTCCTTATATCATGATAAATGTTTATTATTCATGCTAGAATTGTATTAACCGGAAACTTAGTACATGTGTGAATACATAGACAAACAGAGTGTCACTAGTATGCCTCTACTTGACTAGTCCGTTAATCAAAGATGGTTAAGTTTCCTAGCCATGGACATGAGTTGTCATTTGATGAACGGGATCACATCATTAGAGAATGATGTGATTTACAAGACCCATCCTAGCTTAGCACTATGATCGTTTAGTTTGTTGCTATTGCTTTCTTCATGACTTATACATGTTCCTATGACTATGAGATTATGCAACTCCCGAATACCAGAGGAACACTTAGTGTGCTATCAAACGTCACAACGTAACTGGGTGATTATAAAGATGCTCTAAAGGTGTCTCCGATGGTGTTTGTTGAGTTGGCATAGATCGAGATTAGGATTTGTCACTCCTATTGTCGGAGAGGTATCTCTGGGCCCTCTCAGTAATGCACATCACTATAAGCCTTGCAAGCAATGTAACTAATGAGTTAGTTGCGGGATGATGCACTACGGAACTAGTAAAGAGACTTGCCGGTAACGAGATTGAACTAGGTATAGTGATACCGACGATCAAATCTCAGGCAGGTAACATACCGATGACAAAAGGAACAACGTATGTTGTTGTGCGGTTTGACCGATAAAGATCTTCATAGAATATGTAGGAACCAATATGAGCATCCAGGTTCCGCTATTGGTTATTGACCGGAGAAGAGTCTCGGTCATGTCTACATAGTTCTCGAACCCGTAGGGTCCGCACGCTTAACGTTCGATGACGATATGTATTATGAGTTTTGTGATTTGATGTACCGAAGGTTGTTCGGAGTCCCG
Source organism: Aegilops tauschii subsp. strangulata (assembly GCF_002575655.3). NCBI lineage: Eukaryota > Viridiplantae > Streptophyta > Magnoliopsida > Poales > Poaceae > Aegilops > Aegilops tauschii. Next base: position 575,445,094 of record NC_053039.3, on the reverse strand, counting down.
GATGTGATCATGGACATGAAGAGGAGTCTCGAAATGGTTGAGACATGAAGACTGATATATTGGAAGGTTATCTTTGGACACCGAAATGGTTCCGGATGAGTTTGGGCATTTTCCGGAGTACCGGGGGGTTACTGGAACCCCCCGGGGAGTTAATGGACCTTAATGGGCCATGGTGGGAGAGAGGAGGAGGCGGCCAAGTGGGAGGCGCGCACCCCCCAAGCCCAATCCGAATTGGGGGGGGGCTTTCCTTCTCTCCTTCTCCCTCTTCCTTCTTCTCCTACTCCAACTAGGGAAGGGGGGAAACCTACTCCTACTAGGAGTAGGAATCCCCCTTGGGGCGCGCCATAGAGAGGGCCGGCCCTCCCCTCCTCCACTCCTTTATATACGGGGGATGGGGGCACCCCATGGACACACAAGTGGATCTTAGCCGTGTGCGGTGCCCCCCTCCACAGATATCCACCTCGGTCATATTGTCGTAGTGCTTAGGCGAAGCCCTGCATCGGTAACTTCATCATCACCGTCACCATGCCGTCGTGCTGACGAAACTCTACCTCGGCCTCAGCTGGATCTAGAGTTCGTGGGACGTCATCGAGCTGAACGTGTGCAGATCGCGGAGGTGCCGTGCGTTCAGTACTTGATCGGTCGGATCGCGAAGACGTTCGACTACATCAACCGCGTTACTTAACGCTTCCGCTTTCGGTCTACGAGGGTACGTGGACACACTCTCCCTGCTCATTGCTGTGCATCTCCTAGATAGATCTTGCGTGATCGTAGGAATTTTTTTGAAATACTGCGTTCCCCAACAGTGGCATCCGAGCGAGGTCTATGCGTAGATGTTATATGCACGAGTAGAACACAAAGAGTTGTGGGTGATAATAGTCATACTGCTTACTAGCATGTCATACTTTGATTCGGCGGTATTGTTGGATGAAGCGGCTCAGACCGACATTACGCGTACGCTTACACGAGACTGGTTCTACCGACGTGCTTCGCACACAGGTGGCTAGTGGGTGTCTGTTTCTCCAACTTTAGTTGAATCGAGTGTGACTACGCCCGGTCCTTGTTGAAGGTTAAAACAGCACACTTGACGAAAAATCGTTGTGGTTTTTGATGCGTAGGTAAGAACGGTTCTTGCTAAACCCGTAGCAGCCACGTAAAATTTGCAACAACAAGTAGAGGATGTCTAACTTGTTTTTGCAGGGTATTTTATGATGTGATATGGTCAAGACGTGATGATATATAAAGTATTGTATGAGATGATCATGTTTTGTAACAGTTATCGGCAACTGGCAGGAGCCTTATGGTTGTCGCTTTATTGTATGAAATGCAATCGCCATGTAATTGCTTTACTTTATCACTAAGCGGTAGCGATAGTCGTGATAGCAATAGTTGGCGAGACGACAACGATGCTTCGATGGAGATCAAGGTGTCAAGCCGGTGACGATGGTAATCATGACGGTGCTTTGGAGATGGAGATCAAAGGCACAAGATGATGATGGCCATATCATATCACTTATATTGATTGCATGTGATGTTTATCCTTTATGCATCTTATTTTGCTTAGTACGGCGGTAGCATTATAAGATGATCTCTCACTAAATTTCAAGGTATGAGTGTTCTCCCTGAGTATGCACCGTTGCGACAGTTCGTCGTGCCGAGACACCACGTGATGATTGCTACCTCTTGAGCATAGCATTGGTTTTCCCTTGAAGAGGAAAGGGTGATACAGCAAAGTAGCATAAGTATTTCCCTCAGTTTTTGAGAACCAAGGTATCAATCCAGTAGGAGGCCACACGCAAGTCCCTCGTACCTACACAAACAAATAAGAACCTTGCAACCAACGCGATAAAGGGGTTGTCAATCCCTTCATGGCCACTTGCAAAAGTGAGATCTGATAGAGATAATAAGATAAATATTTTTCTTATTTTTGTTGTATCGATTGGAAAGTAAAGATTGCAAAATAAAATAGATCAGAAACTTATATGATGGAAAATAGACCCGGGGGCCATAGGTTTCACTAGTGGCTTCTCTCAAGATAGCATAAGTTTTACGGTGGGTGAACAAATTACTGTCGAGCAATTGATAGAAAAGTGAAGGAAATATGCCCTAGAGACAATAATAAAAGTTGTTATTTATACTTCCTTATATCATGATAAATGTTTATTATTCATGCTAGAATTGTATTAACCGGAAACTTAGTACATGTGTGAATACATAGACAAACATAGTGTCACTAGTATGCCTCTACTTGACTAGCTCGTTGAATCAAAGATGGTTATGTTTCCTAACCATAGACATGAGTTTTCATTTGATTAACGGGATCACATCATTAGAGAATGATGTGATTGACTTGACCCTTTCCGTTAGCTTAGCACTTGATCGTTTAGTATATTGCTATTGCTTTCTTCATGACTTATACATGTTCCTATGACTATGAGATTATGCAACTCCCGAATATCGGAGGAACACTTTGTGTGCTACCAAACATCACAACGTAACTGGGGGATTATAAAGGTGCTCTACAGGTGTCTCCGATGGTGTTTGTTGAGTTGGCATAGATCGAGATTAGGATTTGTCACTCCGATTGTCGGAGAGGTATCTCTGGGCCCTCTCGGTAATGCACATCACTATAAGCCTTGCAAGAAATATGACTAATGAGTTAGTCACGGGATGATGCATTACGGAACGAGTAAAGAGACTTGCCTGTAACGAGATTGAACTAGGTATTGAGATACCAACGATCGAATCTCGGGCAAGTAACATACCGATGACAAAGGGAACAACGTATGTTGTTATGCGGTTTGACCGATAAAGATCTTCGTAGAATATGCAGGAGCCAATATGAGCATCCAGGTTACGCTATTGGTTATTATCCGGAGACGTGTCTCGGTCATGTCTACATAGTTCTCGAACCCGTAGGGTCCGCACGCTTAACGTTCTATGACGATCGGTATTATGAGTTTATGTGTTTTGATGTACCGAAGATTGTTCGGAGTCCCGGATGTGATCACGTACATGACGAGGAGTCTCGAAATGGTCGAGACATCAAGATTGATATATTGGAAGGTTATATTCGGACACCGGAAGGGTTTCGGGGGTCACCGGATAAATACCGGAGTACCAGGGGTTACCGGAACCCCCCCGGGGGCTTAATGGGCCTACATGGGCCTTAGTGGAAATAGAGGGCAGCAAGGGGAGTGTGGGGTGCGCCCCCCAAGGCCCAAACCGAATTGGTTTAGGGCAAGGGGGGCCGGCCCCCTCTTTCCTTCTCCTCCTCTCCCTTTCCTTCCCCCTCTCCTACTCCTACTAGGAAAAGGAGGAGTCCTACTCCTAGTGGGAGTAGGACTCCCCCTCTTGGCGCGCCCCTCCTTGGTCGGCCACCTCCTCCCTCCCTCCTTTATATACGTGGGGAGGGGGCACCCCATAGACACACAAGTTGATTTCTTAGCCGTGTGCGGTGCCCCCCTCCACAGTTACACACCTCGGTCATTTTGTCGTAGCGCTTAGGCGAAGCCCTGCGCCGGTAACATCATCATCACCGTCACCACGCCGTCGTGCTGACGGAACTCTCCCTTGGCCTCAACTGGATCAAGAGTACGAGGGACGTCATCGAGCTGAACGTGTGCTGAACTAGGAGGTGCCGTACGTTCGGTACTTGGATCGGTCGGATCGTGAAGACGTACGACTACATCAACCGCGTTGTCATAACGCTTCCGCTTACGGTCTACGAGGGTACGTAGACAACACTCTCCCCTCTTGTTGCTATGCATCACCATGATCTTGCGTGTGCGTAGGAATTTTTTTAAAATTACTACGTTCCCCAACAGTGGCATCCAAGCCAGGTTTATGCGTAGATGTTATATGCACGAGTAGAACACAAGTGAGTTGTGGGCGATACAAGTCATACTGCTTACCAGCATGTCATACTTTGGTTCGGCGGTATTGTTGGATGAAGCGGCCCGGACCGACATTACACGTACGCTTACGCGAGACTGGTTCTACCGACGTGCTTTGCACACAGGTGGCTGGCGGGTGTCAGTTTCTCTAACTTTAATTGAACCGAGTGTGACTACACCCGGTCCTTGAGAAGGTTAAAACAGCACTAACTTGACGAAATATCATTGTGGTTTTGATGCGTAGGTAAGAACGGTTCTTGCTCAGCCCGTAGCAGCCACGTAAAACTTGCAACAACAAAGTAGAGGACGTCTAACTTGTTTTTGCAGGGCATGTTGTGATGTGATATGGTCAAGGCATGATGCTATATTTGATTGTATGAGATTATCATGTTTTGTAATGGAGTTATCAGCAACTGGCAGGATCCATATGGATGTCTCTTTATTGTATGCAATGCAATCGCCCTGTAATTGCTTTACTTTATCACTAAGCGGTAGCGATAGTCGTAGAAGCAATAGTTGGCGAGACAACAACGATGCCACGATGGAGATCAAGGTGTCGCACCGGTGACGATGGTGATCATGACGGTGCTTTGGAGATGGAGATCAAAGGCACAAGATGATGATGGCCGTATCGTATCACTTATATTGATTGCATGTGATGTTTATCCTTTATGCATCTTATTCTGCTTTGATTGATGGTAGCATTATAAGATGATCTCTCACTAAATTTCAAGGTATAAGTGTTCTCCCTGAGTATGCACCGTTGCGACAGTTCATCGTGCCGAGACACCACGTGATGATCGGGTGTGATAAGCTCTACGTTCACATACAACGGGTGCAAGCCAGTTTTTGCACACGCAGAATACTCGGGTTAAACTTTGCGAGCCTAGCATATGCAGATATGGCCTCGGAACACTGAGACCGAAAGGTCGAGCGTGAATTATATAGAAGATATGATCAACATAGTGATGTTCACCATTGAAAACTACTCCATCTCACGTGATGATCGGACATGGTTTAGTTGATTTGGATCACGTGATCACTTAGATGATTAGAGGGATGTCTATCTAAGTGGGAGTTCTTAAGTAATATGATTAATTGAACTTTAATTTATCATGAACTTAGTCCTGATAGTATTTGCATAACTATGTTGTAGATCAATAGCTCGCGATGTAGCTCCCCGTTTATTTTTGATATGTTCCTAGAGAAAAATAAGTTGTAAGATGTTAGTAGCAATGATGCGGACTAGGTCCGTGATCTGAGGATTATCCTCATTGCTGCACAGAATAATTATGTCCTTGATGCACCGCTAGGTGACAGACCTATTGCAGGAGCAGATGCTGACGTTATGAACGTTTGAACAATGCTCGGTATGATGACTACTTGATAGTTTAGTGCACCATGCTTTATGGCTTAGAACCGGGACTTCAAAAACGTTTTGAACACCACGGAGCATATAAGCTGTTCCAAGAGTTGAAATTGGTATTTTATACTCATGCCCGTGTCGAGAGGTATGAGACCTCTGACAGTACTTTGCCTACAAGATGGAGGAGAATAGCTCAACTAGTGAGCATGTGCTCAGATTGTCTGGGTACTACAATTGCTTGAATCAAGTGGGAGTTAATCTTCCAGATAAGATAGTAATTGATGAAGTTCTCTAGTCATTATCAACAAGTTACTAGAACTTCGTGATGAACTATAATATGCAAGGGATGAAGAAAACTATTCCCAAGCTCTTCGCGATGCTAAAATCGGTGAAGGTAGAAATCAAGAAAAACATCAAGTGTTGATGGTTGACAAGATCACTAGTTTCAAGAAAAAGGGCAAAGGGAAGAAGGGGAACTTCAAGAAGAACAGCAAGCAAGTTTCTGCTCAAGTGAAGAAGCCCAAGTCTGGACCTAAGCCTGAGAACTAAGTGCTTCTACTGCAAAGGGACTGGTCACTGGAAGCGGAACTGCCCCAAGTATTTGGCGGATAAGAAGGATGGCAAAGTGAACAAAGCTATATTTGATATACATGTTATTGATGCATACTTTACTAGTGTTTATAGCAACCCCTCGGTATTTAATACTGGTTCAGTTGCTAAGAGTAGTAACTCAAAACGGGAGTTGCAGAATGAACAGAGACTAGTTAAGGGTGAAGTGACGACGTGTGTTGGAAGTGGTTCCAAGATTGATATGATCATCATCGCACACTCCCTATACTTTCGGGATTAGTGTTGAACCTAAATAAATGTTATTTGGTGTTTGCGTTAAGCATGAATATGATTTGATCATGTTTATTGCAATACATTTATTCATTTAAAATCAGAGAATAATTGTTGTTCTGTTTACATGAATAAAACCTTCAATGGTCATACACCCAATGAAAATAGTTTGTTTGATCTCGATCGTAGTGATACACATATTCATAATATTGAAGCCAAAAGATGCAAAGTTAATAATGATAGTGCAACTTATTTGTGGCACTGCCGTTTAGGTCATATCGGTATAAAGCGCATGAAGAAACTCCATGCTGATGGGCTTTTGGAATCACTTGATTATGAATCACTTGGTGCTTGCGAACCGTGCCTAATGGGCAAGATGACTAAAACTCCGTTCTCCGGAACAATGGAACGAGCTACTGACTTATTGGAAATAATACATACCGATGTATGTGGTCCAATGAGTATTGAGGCTCGTGGCGGGTATCATTATTTTCTTACCTTCACAGATGATTTGAGCAGATATGGTTATATATACTTAATGAAACATAAATCTGAAACATTTGAAAAGTTCAAAGAATTTTAGAGTGAAGTGGAAAATCATCGTAACAAGAAAATAAAGTTTCTACGATCTGATCGTAGAGGTGAATATTTGAGTTACGAGTTTGGTCTTCATTTGAAACAATGCGGAATAGTTTTGCAATTCATGCCACCTGGAACACCACAACGTAATGGTGTGTCTGAACATCGTAACCGCACTTTATTAGATATGGTGCAATCTATGATGTCTCTTACCGATTTACCACTATAGTTTTGGGGTTATGCATTAGAGACAGCTGCATTCACGTTAAATAGGGCACCATCTAAATCCGTTGAGACGATGCCATATGAACTGTGGTTTGGGAAGAAACCCAAGTTGTCATTTCTTAATGTTTGGGGCTACGATGCTTATGTGAAAAAGCTTCAACCTGATAAGCTCGAACCCAAATCGGAGAAATGTGTCTTCATAGGATACCCAAAGGAAACTGTTAGGACACCTTCTATCACAGATCCGAAGGCAAGATATTTGTTGCTAAAAAATGGATCCTTTCTAGAGACGGAGTTTCTCTTGAAAGAAGTGAGTGGGAGGAAAGTAGAACTTGATGAGGTAATTGTACCTTCTCCTGAATTGGAAAATAGTTCATCACAGAAATCAGTTCCAGTGATGCCTACACCAATTAGTGAGGAAGATTAATGATGATGATCATGAAACTTCAGATCAAGTTACTACCGAACCTCATAGGTCAACCAGAGTACGGTCCGCACCAGAGTGGTACGGTAATCCTGTTCTGGAGGTCATGTTACTTGACCATGACGAACCTACGAACTATGGGGAAGCGATGATGAGCCCAGATTCCGTAAAATGGTTTAAGGCCATGAAATCTGAGATGGGATCCATGTATGAGAACAAGGTATGGACTTTGGTTGACTTGCCCGATGATCGACAAGCCATTGAGAATAATGTTGGGGAACGTAGTAATTTCAAACAATTCCTACGCACACACAGGATCATGGTGATGCATAGCAACGAGAGGGGAGAGTGTGTCCACGTACCCTCGTAGACCGAAAACGGAAGCGTTAGCATAACGCGGTTGATGTAGTCGTACGTCTTCATGATCCGACCAATCCAAGTACCGAACGTACGACACCTCCGAGTTCAGCACACGTTCAGCTCGATGACGTCCCGCGAACTCCGATCCAGCAGAGCTTCACGGGAGAGTTCCGTCAGCACGACGGCGTGATGATGGTGATGATGTTGCTACCGACGCAGGGCTTCGCCTAAGCACCGCTACGATATGATTGAGGTGGAATATGGTGGAGGGGGGCACCGCACACGGCTAAGAGATCAAGAGATCAATTGTTGTCTCTAGAGGTGCCCCCTTCCCCCGTATATAAAGGAGGGGAGGAGGAGAGGGCCGGCCAGGGGAGAGGCGCGCCCAAGGGGGGGCAATCCTACTCCAAGTAGGTTTGGTCCCCACCTTTCCTATTCCAAGAAGGAGAAGGGGAAGGAGGAGGTGGAGAGAAGGAAGGAGAGGGGGGCCGCCGCCCCTTCCCCTTGTACAATTCGGATTGGGGCAAGGGGGGCCGCGCGTCACCTCCTGGCTGCCCTCTCTCTTCTCCACTAAGGCCCATAAGGCCCAATAGCTTCCCGGGAGGGGTTCCGGTAACCCCCGGTACTCCGGTATATGTCCAAAACCTCCCGGAACCTTTCCGGTGTCTGAACATAGTCATCCAATATATCGATCTTTACGTCTTGACAGTTTCGAGACTCCTTGTCATGTCCCCGATCTCATCTGGGACTCCGAACTACCTTCGGTACATCAAAACACATAAACTCGTAATATAACCGTCATCGATCTTTAAGCGTGCGGACCCTACGGGTTCGAGAACTATGTAGACATGACCGAGACACGTCTCCGGTCAATAACCAATAGCGGAACCTGGATGCTCATATTGGCTCCCACATATTCTACGAAGATCTTTATCGTTCAAACCGCATTACAATACGTTGTTCCCTTTGTCATCGGTATGTTACTTGCCCGAGGTTCGATAGTCGGTATCTTAATACCTAGTTCAATCTCGTTACCAGCAAGTCTCTTTACTCGTTCCGTAATACATCATCCCGCAACTAACTCATTAGTTTCAATGCTTGCAAGGCTTATAGTGATGTGCATTACCGAGTGGGCCCAGAGATACCTCTCCGACAATCGGAGTGACAAATCCTAATCTCGAAATACGCCAACCCAACAAGTACCTTCGGAGATACCTGTAGAGGACCTTTATAATCACCCAGTTACGTTGTGACGTTTGGTAGCACACAAAGTGTTCCTCCCGTAAATGAGAGTTGCATAATATCATAGTCATAGGAACATGTATAAGTCATGAAGAAAGCAATAGCAGAATACTGAACGATCGAGTGCTAAGCTAACGGAATGGGTCAAGTCAATCACATCATTCTCCTAATGATGTGATCCCATTAATCAAATGACAACTCATGTCAATGGCTAGCAAACATAACCATCTTTGATCAACGAGCTAGTCAAGTAGAGGCATACTAGTGACACTCTGTTTGTCTATGTATTCACACATGTATTATGTTTCCGGTTAATACAATTCAAGCATGAATAATAAACATTTATCATGAAATAAGGAAATAAATAATAACTTTATTATTGCCTCTAGGGCATATTTCCTTCAAATAAATGGATCTTCAAGAGGAAGACGGACGCTGATAGTAGTGTTACTATCTACAAAGCTCGAATTGTCGCAAAAGGTTTTCGACAAGTTCAAGGTGTTGACTACGATGAGATTTTCTCACTCGTAGCGATGCTTAAGTCTGTCCGAATCATGTTAGCAATTGCCACATTTGATGAAATCTGGCAAATGGATGTCAAAACTGCATTCCTTAATGGATTTCTTAAAGAAGAGTTGTATATGATACAAGAAGAAGGTTTTGTCAATCCTAAAGGTGCTAACAAAGTGTGCAAGTTCCAGCGATCCATCTATGGACTGGTGCAAGCATCTCGGAGTTGCAATATACGCTTTGATGAGTTTATCAAAGCATATAGTTTTATACAGACTTGCGGTGAAGCCTGTATTTACAAGAAAGTGAGTGGGAGCACTACAGCCTTTCTGATAAGTATATGTGAGTGACATATTGTTGATCGGAAATGATGTAGAATTTTCTGGAAAGCATAAAGGAGTGTTCGAAAGGAGTTTTTCAAAGAAAGACCTCGGTGAAGTTGCTTACATATTGAGCATGAAGATCTATAGAGATAGATCAAGACGCTTGATGAGTTTTTTCAATGAGTACATACCTTGACAAGATTTTGAAGTAGTTCAAAATGGAACAGTCTAATAAGGAGTTCTTGCCTGTGTTGCAAGGTGTGAAATTGAGTAAAGACTCAAAACCCGACCACGGCAGAAAATAGAAAGAGAATGAAAAGTCATTTCTCATAGGTTCTATAAAGTATGCCATGCTGTATACCAGACCTATTGTATACCCTGCCCTGAGTTTGGCAAGGGAGTACAATAGTGATCTAGGAGTAGATCACTGGACATTGGTCAAAATTATCCTTAGAAGACTAAGGAAATATTTCTCGGTTATGGAGGTGACAAAGAGTTCGTCGTAAAGTGTTACGTCGATGCAAGCTTTGACACCGATCTGGATGACTCTAAGTCTCGATCTAGATACATATTGAAAGTGGGACCAATTAGCTAGAGTAGCTCCGTGCAGAGTATTGTAGACATAGAAATTTGCAAAAATACATACGGATCTGAATGTTGCAGATCCGTAGACTAAAATTTCTCTCACAAGCCAAACATGATCATACCTTACTACTCATGGGTGTTAATCACATAGCGATGTGAACCAGATTATTGAATCTAGTAAAGATTTTGAGTGTTGGTCACATGGAGATGTGAACTATGGGTGTTAATCACATAAAGATGTGCACTATTGGTGTTAAATCACATAGCGATGTGAACTAAATTATTGACTCTAGTGCAAGTGGGAGACTGAAGGAAATATGCCCTAGAGACAATAATAAAAGTTGTTATTTATATTTCCTTATATCATGATAAATGTTTATTATTCATGCTAAAATTGTATTAACCGGAAACTTAGTACATGTGTGAATACATAGACAAACATAGTGTCACTAGTATGCCTCTACTTGACTAGCTCGTTGAATCAAAGATGGTTATGTTTCCTAACCATAGACATGAGTTGTCATTTGATTAACGGGATCACATCATTAGAGAATGATGTGATTGACTTGACCCATTCTGTTAGCTTAGCACTTGATCGTTTAGTATATTGCTATTGCTTTCTTCATGACTTATATATGTTCCTATGACTATGAGATTATGCAACTCCCGAGTACCGGAGGAACACTTTGTGTGCTACCAAACATCACAACGTAACTGGGTGATTATAAAGGTGCTCTACAGGTGTCTCCGATGGTGTTTGTTGAGTTGGCATAGATCGAGATTAGGATTTGTCACTCCGATTGTCGAAGAGGTATCTCTGGGCCCTCTCGGTAATGCACATCACTATAAGCCTTGCAAGCAATATGACTAATGAGTTAGTCACGGGATGATGCATTACGGAACGAGTAAAGAGACTTGCCGGTAACGAGATTGAACTAGGTATTGAGATACCGACGATCGAATCTCGGGCAACATACCGATGACAAAGGGAACAACGTATGTTGTTATGCGGTTTAACCGATAAAGATCTTCGTAGAATATGTAGGAGCCAATATGAGCATCCAGGTTCCGCTATTGGTTATTGACCGGAGACGTGTCTCGGTCTTGTCTACATAGTTCTCGAACCCGTAGGGTCCGCACGCTTAACGTTCGATGACGATCGGTATTATCAGTTTATGTGTTTTGATGTACCGAAGATTGTTCGGAGTCCCGGATGTGATCACGGACATGATGAGGAGTCTCGAAATGGTCGAGACATAAAGATTGATATATTGGAAGGTTATATTCGGACACCGGAAGGGTTTCGGGGGTCACCGGATAAATACCGGAGTACCAGGGTTTACCGGAACCCCCCGGGGGCTTAATGGGCCTACATGGGCCTTAGTGGAAATAGAGGGCAGCAAAGGGAGTGTGGGGTGCGCCCCCCAAGGCCCAAACCGAATTGGTTTAGGGCAAGGGGGGCCAGCCCCCTCTTTCCTTCTCCTCCTCTCCCTTTCCTTCCCCCTCTCCTACTCCTACTAGGAAAAGGAGGAGTCCTACTCCTAGTGGGAGTAGGACTCCCCCTCTTGGCGCGCCCCTCCTTAGCCAGCCACCTCCTCCCTCCCTCCTTTATATACGTGGGGAGGGGGCACCCCATAGACACACAAGTTGATTTCTTAGCCGTGTGCGGTGCCCCCCTCCACAGTTACACACCTCGGTCATATTGTCGTAGTGCTTAGCCGAAGCCCTGCGCCGGTAACATCATCATCACCGTCACCACGCCGTCGTGCTGACGGAACTCTCCCTCGGCCTCAACTGGATCAAGAGTACGAAGGACGTCATCGAGCTGAACGTGTACTGAACTCGGAGGTGCTGTACGTTCGGTACTTGGATCGGTCGGATCGTGAAGACGTACGACTACATCAACCGCGTTGTCATAACGCTTCCGCTTACGGTCTACGAGGGTACGTAGACAACACTCTCCCCTCTCGTTGCTATGCATCACCATGATCTTGCGTGTGCGTAGGAAATTTTTTAAAATTACTACGTTCCCCAACAAAAAGTGCATAATTATGAGAATATCTAGGCATGATCATGTATATAGGCATCATGTCCGTGACAAGTAGACCGACTCCTGCCTGCATCTACTACTATTACTCCACACATCGACCGCTATCCAGCATGCATCTAGAGTATTAAGTTCATAAGAACAGAGTAACACATTAGGGATGTAGAGGGATAAACTCAAGCATATGATATAAACCCCATCTTTTTATCCTCGATGGCAACAATACAATACGTATCGGTTCCCCTTCTGTCATTGGGATCGAACACCGCAAGATTGAACCCAAAGCTAAGCACTTCTCCCATTGCAAGAAAGATCAATCTAGTAGGCCAAACCAAACTGATAATTCGAAGAGACTTGCAAAGATAACAAATCATACATAAAAGAATTCAGAGGAGATTCAGATATTGTTCATAGACAATCTTGATCATAAACCCACAATTCATCGGATCTCGACAAACACACCGCAAAAAGAGTTACATCGAATAGATCTCCAAGAAGATCGAGGAGAACTTTGTATTGAGAATCAAAGAGAGAGAAGAAGCCATCTAGCTAATAACTATGGACCCGAAGGTCTGAAGTAAACTACTCACACATCATCGGAGAGGCTATGGTGTTGATGTAGAAGCCCTCCGTGATCAATGCCCCCTCCGGCGGAGCACCGAAAAAGGCCCCAAGATGGGATCTCACGGGTACAGAAGGTTGCGGCGGTGGAAATAGGGTTTCGTGGTGCTCCTGGATGTTTTCGGGGTACGTAGGTATATATAGGAGGAAGAAGTAGGTCGGTGGAGCTACGAGGGGCCCACGAGGGTGGGGGGCGCACCCAGGGGGCAGGCGCGCCTCCCTGCCTCGTGGCCTCCTCGTCTCTTTCTTGACGTCCACTCCAAGTCCTCTGGATCACGTTTGTTCCAAAATAACTCTCCCGAAGGTTTCATTCTGTTTGGACTCCGTTTGATATTCCTTTTCTGCGAAACACTGAAATAGGCAAAAAAACAGCAATTTGGGCTGGGCCTTCGGTTAATAGGTTAGTCCCAAAAATAATATAAAACTGTATAGTAAAGCCCATTAAACATCCAGATTAGATAAAATAATAGCATGGAACAATCAAAAATTATAGATACGTTGGAGACGTATCAAGCATCCCCAAGCTTAATTCCTGCTCGTCCTCGAGTAGGTAAATGATAAAAACTGAATTTTTGATGTGGAATGCTACCTCGCATATTTCTCAATGTAATTTTCTTTATTGTGGCATGAATGTTCAGATCCGAAAGATTCAAGACAAAAGTTTAATATTGACATAAAAATAATAATACTTCAAGCATACTAACTAAGCAATCATGTCTTCTCAAAATAACATGGCTAAAGGAAGTTATCCGTACAAAATCATATAGTCTGGCTATGCTCTTCATCACACAAAATATTTAAATCATGCACAACCCCAGTTTTAGTCAAGCAATTGTTTCATACTTTAGTATTTTCAAACTTTTTCAACTTTCACGCAATACATGAGCGTGAGCCATGGACATAGCACTATAGGTGGAATAGAATGGTGGTTGTGGAGAAGACAAAAAGGAGGAAGATAGTCTCACATCAACCAGGCGTATCAACGGGCTATGGAGATGCCCATCAATAGATATCAATGTGAGTGAGTAGGGATTGCATACAACGGATGCACTAGAGCTATAAGTGTATGAAAGCTCAAAAGGAAACTAAGTGGGTGTGCATCCAACTTGCTTGCTCACGAAGACCTAGGGAACTTTGAGGAAGCCCATCATTGAAATATACAAGCCAAGTTTTATAATGAAAAATTCCCACTAGTATATGAAAGTGACAAAATAAGAGACTCTCTATCATGAAAATCACGATGCTACTTTGAAGCACAAGAATGGTAAAAGGATAGTAACATTGCCCCTTCTCTCTTTTTCTCTCATTCTTTTTATTTGGGCCTTTTCTCTTTTTTTATGGCCTCTTTTTTTTCGTCTGGAGTCTCATCCCGACTTGTGGGGGAATCATAGTCTCCATCATCCTTTCCTCACTTGGGACAATGCTCTAATAATGAAGATCATCACACTTTTATTTACTTACAACTCAAGAATTACAACTCGATACTTAGAACAAAATATGACTCTATGTGTATGCCTCCGGCGGTATACCGGGATATGCAATGAATCAAGAGTGACATGTACGAAAGAATTATGAACGGTGGCTTGATAACCCACAAGTATAGGGGATCACAACACTTTTCGAGGGTAGAGTATTCAACCCAAATTTATTGATTCGACACAAGGGGAGACAAAGAATATTATCAAGTATTAGCAGTTGAGTTGTCAATTCAACCACACCTGGATAACTTAGTATCTGCAGCAAAGTATTTAGTAGCAAAGTAGTATGATAGTAACGGTAATGGTAGCAAAAGTGATATTTTTGGGTTTTGTAGTGATTGTAATAGTAGCAGCAGAAAAGTAAATAAGCAAAGAACTATATGTGAAAAGCTCGTAGGCATTGGATCGGTGATGGAGAATTATGCCGGATGCTGTTCATCATGTAACAATCATAACATAGGATGACACAGAACTAGCTCCAATTCATCAATGTAATGTAGGGATATAATCCAAATATAGTCATACGTGCTTATGGAAAAGAACTTGCATGACATCTTTTGTCCTACCCTCCCGTGGCAGCGGGGTCCTATTGGAAACTAAGGGATATTAAGGCCTCCTTTTAATAGAGTACCGGACCAAAGCATTAACACATAGTGAATACATGAACTCCTCAAACTACGGTCATCATCGGGAGTGGTCCCGATTATTGTCACTTCGGGGTTGCCGGATCATAACACATAGTAGGTGACTATAGACTTGCAAGATAGGATCAAGAACTCACATATATTCATGAAAACATAATAGGTTCAGATCTGAAATCATGGCACTCGGGCCCTAGTGACAAGCATTAAGCATAGCAAAGTCATAGCAACATCAATCTCAGAACATAGTGGATACTAGGGATCAAACCCTAACAAATCTAACTCGATTACATGATAAATCTCATCCAACCCATCACCGTCCAGCAAGCCTACGATGGAATTACTCACGCACGGCGGTGAGCATCATGAAATTGGTGATGGAGGAAGGTTGATGATGACGATGGCGACGGATTCCCCTCTCTGGAGCCCCGAACGGACTCTAGATCAGCCCTCCCGAGAGAGTTTAGGGCTTGGCGGCGGCTCCGTATCGTAAAACGTGATGAATCTTTCTCTCTGATTTTTTTCTCCCCAAACACGAATATATAGAGTTGGAGTTGAGGTCGGTGGAACTCCAGGGGGCCCACGAGGCAGGGGGCCGCGCCCCCACCCTCGTGGCAAGGGTGTGGGCCCCCTGGCCTTGATTCTTTCGCCAGTATTTTTTATTATTTCGAAAAATAATCTCAGTGGAGTTTCAGGTCATTCCGAGAACTTTTGTTTCTGCACATAAATAACACCATGGCAATTCTGCTGAAAACAGCGTCAGTCCGTGTTAGTTCCATTCAAATCATGCAAGTTAGAGTCCAAAACAAGGGCAAAAGTGTTTGGAAAAGTAGATACGACGGAGACGTATGATGGCTTTGCCACAAATACGATGTCAACTACATGATCATGCAAAGCAATATGACAATGATGAAGTGTGTCATAATAAACGAAACGGTGGTAAAGTTGCATGGCAATATATCTCGGAATGGCTATGGAAATGCCATAATAGGTAGGTATGGTGGCTGTTTTGAGGAAGGTATATGGTGGGTGTATGATACTGGCGAAGGGTGCGCGGTATTAGAGAGGCTAGCAATGGTGGAAGGGTGAGAGTGCGTATAATCCATGGACTCAACATTAGTCATAAAGAACTCACATACTTATTGCAAAAATTTATAAGTCATCAAAACAAAGTACTACACGCATGCTCCTAGGGGAAGGGTTGGTAGGAGTTAACCATCGCGCGATCCCGACCTCCACACATAAGGAAGACAATCAATAAATAAATCATGCTCCAACTTCATCACATAACAGTTCACCATACGTGCATGCTACGGGAATCACAAACTTCAACACAAGTATTTCTCAAATTCATAATTACTCAACTAGCATGACTTTAATATCACTATCTCCATATCTCAAAACAATCATCAAGTATCAAACTTCCCATAGTATTCAATGCACTTTATATGATAGTTTTTATTATACCTATCTTGGATGCCTATTATATTAGGACTAATTTCAACCAAAGCAAAATACCATGCTGTTCTAAAAGACTCTCAAAATAATATAAGTGAAGCATGAGAGATCAATAATTTCTATAAAATAAAACCAACACCGTGCTCTAAAAGATATAAGTGAAGCACTAGAGCAATATTATCTAGCTCAAAAGATATAAGTGAAGCATAAAGAGTATTCTAATAAATTCTGATTCATGTGTGTCTCTCTCAAAAGGTGTGTACAGCAAGGATGATTGTGGTAAACTAAAAAGCAAAGATTCAAATCATACAAGACGCTCCAAGCAAAAAACATATCATGTGGTGAATAAAAATATAGCATCAAGTAAAGTTACCGATGGACGAAGACGAAAGAGGGGATGCCTTCCGGGGCATCCCCAAGCTTAGGCTTTTGGTTGTCCTTGAATTTTACCTTGGGGTGCCTTGGTCATCCCCAAGCTTAGGCTCTTGCCACTCCTTATTCCATAATCCATCAAATCTTTACCCAAAAACTTGAAAACTTCACAACACAAAACTCAACAGAAAATCTCATAAGCTCCGTTAGCGAAATAAAACAAACCACCACTTTAAGGTACTGTAATGAACTCATTCTTTATTTATATTGGTGTTAAACCTACTGTATTCCAACTTCTCTATGGTTTATAACCTCCGATACTAGCCATAGATTCATCGACACAAGGGGAGCCAAAGAATATTCTCAAGTATTAGCAGTTGAGTTGTCAATTCAACCACACTTGGATAACTTAGTATCTGCAGCAAAGTATTTAGTAGCAAAGTAGTATGATAGTAACGGTAACGGTAGCAAAAGTGATATTTTTGGGTTTTGTAGTGATTGTAATAGTAGCAGCGGAAAAGTAAATAAGCAAAGAACTATATGTGAAAAGCTCGTAGGCATTGGATCGGTGATGGAGAATTATGCCGGATGCGGTTCATCATGTAACAATCATAACATAGGGTGACACAGAACTAGCTCTAATTCATCAATGTAATGTAGGCATGTATTCCGAATATAGTCATACGTGCTTATGGAAAAGAACTTGCATGACATCTTTTGTCCTACCCTCCCGTGGCAGCGGGGTCCTATTGGAAACTAAGGGATATTAAGGCCTCCTTTTAATAGAGTACCGGACCAAAGCATTAACACATAGTGAATACATGAACTCCTCAAACTACGGTCATCACCGGGAGTGGTCCCGATTATTGTCACTTCGGGGTTGCCGGATCATAACACATAGTAGGTGACTATAGACTTGCAAGATAGGATCAAGAACTCACATATATTCATGAAAACATAATAGGTTCAGATCTGAAATCATGGCACTCGGGCCCTAGTGACAAGCATTAAGCATAGCAAAGTCATAGCAACATCAATCTCAGAACATAGTGGATACTAGGGATCAAACCCTAACAAATCTAACTCGATTACATGATAAATCTCATCCAACCCATCACCGTCCAGCAAGCCTACGATGGAATTACTCATGCACGGCGGTGAGCATCATGAAATTGGTGATGGAGGAAGGTTGATGATGACGATGGCGACGGATTCCCCTCTCCGGAGCCCCGAACGGACTCTAGATCAGCCCTCCCGAGAGAGTTTAGGGCTTGGCGGCGGCTCCGTATCGTAAAATGCGATGAATCTTTCTCTCTGATTTTTTTCTCCCCAAACACGAATATATAGAGTTGGAGTTGAGGTCGGTGGAACTCCAGGGGGCCCACGAGGCAGGGGGCACGCACAGGGGGGCAGGCGCGCCCCCACCCTCGTGGCAAGGGTGTGGGCCCCTTGGCCTTGATTCTTTCGCTAGTATTTTTTATTATTTCCAAAAATAATCTCCATGGAGTTTCAGGTCATTCTGAGAACTTTTGTTTCTGCACATAAATAACACCATGGCAATTCTGCTGAAAACAGCGTCAGTCCGGGTTAGTTCCATTCAAATCATGCAAGTTAGAGTCCAAAACAAGGGCAAAAGTGTTTGGAAAAGTAGATAAGACGGAGACGTATCAACTCCCCCAAGCTTAAACCTTTGCTTGTCCTCAAGCAATTCAGTTGACAAACTGAAAGTGATAAAGAAAAACTTTACAAACTCTGTTTGCTCTTGTTGTTGTAAATATGTAAAGCCAGCATTCAAGTTTTCAGCAAAGATTATGAACTAACCATATTCACAATAACACTTAGGTCTCATGTTTACTCATATCAATGGCGTAATCAACTAGCGAGCAATAATAATAAATCTCGGATGACAACACTTTCTCAAAACAATCATAATATGATATAACAAGATGGTATCTCGCTAGCCCTTTCTGAGACCGCAAAACATAAATGCAGAGCACCTTTAAAGATCAAGGACTGACTAGACATTGTAATTCATGGTAAAAGAGATTCAGTCATAGTCATACCCAATATAAATTAACAGTAATGAATGCAAATGATAGCGGTGCTCTCCAGCTGGTGCTTTTTAATAAGAGGGTGATGACTCAACATAAAAGTAAATAGATAGGCCCTTCGCAGAGGGAAGCAGGGATTTGTAGAGGTGCCAGAGCTCGATTTTGAAATAGAGATAAATAATATTTTGAGCGGCATACTTTCATTGTCAACATAAAAACCAAGAGATGGCGATATCTTCCATGCTACACACATTATAGGCGGTTCCCAAACAGAATGGTAAAGTTTACACTCCCCCTCCACCAACAAGCATAAATCCATGGCTTGCTCGAAACAACGAGTGCCTCCAACTAACAACAGTCCCAGGGGGAGTTTTGTTTGCAATTATTTTGATTTGATTTGCATAAAGCATGGGACTGGGCATCCCGGTGACCAGCCATTTTCTCATGAGTGAGGAGCGGAGTCCACTCCTCTTGAGAATAACCCGCCTAACATGGAAGATATGGACAGCCCTAATTGATACATGAGCTATTCGAGCATACAAAACAGAATTTCATTTGAAGGTTTGGAGTTTGGCACATACAAATTTACTTGGAACGGCAGGTAGATACCGCATATAGGAAGGTATAGTGGACTCATATGGAATAACTTTGGGGTTTAAGGAATTGGATGCACAAGCAGTATTCCCGCTTAGTACAAGTGAAGGCTAGCAAAAGACTGGGAAGCGACCAACTAGAGAGCGACAACAGTCATGAACATGCATTAAAATTAACGAACATTGAGTGCAAGCATGAGTAGGATATAATCCACCATGAACGTAAATATCGTGAAGGCTATGTTGAATTTCAACTACATGTGTGAACATGTGCCAAGTCAAGTCACTTAAATCATTCAAAGGAGGATACCACCCTATCATACAACATCACAACCATTTTAATAGCATGTTGGCATGCAAGGTAAACCATTATAAACTCCTAGCTAATTAAGCATGGCATAAGCAACTATAATCTCTAATTGTCATTGCAAACATGTTTATTCATAATAGGCTGAATCAGAAACGATGAACTAATCATATTTACAAAAACAAGAGAGGTCGAGTTCATACCAGCTTCTCTCATCTCAATCAATCCATCATATATCGTCATAATTGCCTTTCACTTGCACGACCGAACGATGTGAATAATAATAATAGTGCACGTGCATTGGACTAAGCTGGAATCTGCGAGCATTCAATAAACAGGAGGGGACAAGGCAATATGGGCTCTTGGTTAAATCAACAATAATGCATATAAGAGCCACTTCAACAATTTACTCATGGTCTTCTCCTATCGACCCCCAAAGAAAAGAAAAGAAATAAAACTATTTACACGAGAAAGCTCCCAACAAGTAAAAGAAGAACAGGAAATCTTTTTGGGTTTTCTTTTAATTATTACTACTACATCAAGAAAAGTAAACTAGCTAAAAGCTACAACTATTTTTTTTGTTTTTCTTAAGGTTTATCAAACACACAAGAAGAAAGCATAAAAAGGAAAATAAACTAGCATGGATATTACAGTGAAAAAGTATGAGCACCGACATCTAGCAATGAGTGTGTGAACATAAATGTAATGTCGGTGGGAAATACGTACTCCCCCAAGCTTAGGCTTTTGGCCTAAGTTGGTCTATTGCCACGGATGGCCTGGCGGATATCCAAAGTTGTAGCTGGGGTCGTACTGAGAAGAAGAAGCCTCTGATTGCCACTGGTTGGCAATTGCCTCCGGATCCCACTGGTAATTAGACTGTCGTGGAGGATCAAATTGTGGTTCTGGCTCTGGCTCTGTGGCTGATGTAGGGTTCCGGTAGGCGTGAATGGCCGCAAGTGGAACGAGATACTGGCATGCAGATAAATCAAACAAGGAAGGAGCAGGCAAGGTAATAGTCTCAGGGTGATGTTTATCACAGAACAATTTGTATTTAAGCACCCCTTCCCTATTCTTAACAATAAAGTCATGCGCTACCATACTCTTATAATCTAAATAAACATTAGGCAGCAATTTTTATTCCTTCTCATAGTGCCTAATAGGTATGTTATAGTATGCAGCGAGGCACGAAGCATAGACACCTCCAAAGATGGGGCCCTTTGTACGGTTCAGACTTAACCGTTTGGCAATAATAGCGCCCATACTAACAGAGTCATCACGGAATAAAGCATGGAACAAAATAATAATATCAGGAACACTAAGGTTTCCACAGTTTCCGCGACCAATTAAGCATATACTAGCAAATATAGCAAAGTAGCGTAAAACAGGAAAGTGTATGCTAGTGATTCTTGCATCGGAAACCTTCCTAGTTTCCCCTACAGTAATAGTATCAATAAACCCATCCACATCTCTACGATGTGGTTCCTCTAAGCTACCCTCGAAAGGTATTTTGCAAACCCTACAAAATTCATATAGTGATATCTTCTTAACCACATCATATAAATGAAACTCTACTGAAGGAGGTGATTCCTTAGGATAATAGTAGAAGTTTTGCACAAAAGTATTGGTGAGTAAGACATACTGTTCGCGTTGGTCGCGGAGAAGGTCGGTGAGGCCTGCGCTCTTAGCCAATTCATAAAAATCATCATAAATCCCGGCTACTCTCAAGAAATCATCACAAGGCCATTCACACGGCCGAACCTCCGCGGTACGAGGTAGATTATATTTGGGCCTCTCTTCTTCTTCACTTTGTTTTTCCTTCGAGCTTCGGCTCGAAGAGCCCCTCAAAAATCTCTTCATCATTTTCTGAAAATTTCTGAAATTTTTAGTAACTTCAAATAAAAGTTAACCAAGCTTAACAAAATTGATAGCAACTACTCATATAAGTGCCTAGAGACTATATCATGCATTAGAACTACTTGGAACCATATAAATTTGACATGCAAGCTCAAGAACATGGTCACCTAGGCAGCACAAATTTGCAATGAATAAAGCACTAGAACAAAAACTAATTGGACCAATGGAGGAGTCACATACCAAGGAACAATCCCCCAAAGCAGTTTTGTGAGAGGTGCTTTGAGCAAGGAGATCGAAAATCGCAGCAAAATGAGCTAGAACTCGTGCTTGAGCTGGATAGTGATTTTTTTGGGAGGAAGAAGAAGTGTGTGGGTGCAGGAATAAGTGGAGGGGAGCCACCGTGGGCCCACGAGGCAGGGCGGCGCGCCCAGGGGGTGGGCACGCCCTAGACCCTCGTGGCTAGGTACCAGCTCCCCCTGATGTGTTCTCAGTGCCAAATGTTCTCAAATATTCCAGAAAAAATCATATTAAATTAGCAGGGCATTTGGAGAACTTTTATTTTTGGGGTATTTTTATATTGCACGGATAATTCAGGAAACAGACAGAAAATACTATTTTTACTTTATTCATTCTAAATAACAGAAAGTAAAAGGAGGGTACAGAAGGTTGTGCTTTCTAACTTCATTCATCTCATGCTCATCAAAAGGAATCCACTAACAAGGTTGATCAAGTCTTGTTAACAAACTCATTCCAAATCGCATGAAACCGGAGAAATTTTGAATAACACTATGTTACCTCAACGGGGATATGCACATCCCCAATAATAAGAATATCATATTTCTTTTTGACAGTAGGAAGAGGAAATTCAAAATCTCCAAAAATAATTGATGGAATTTTTTCAATAGAATTGATACTGTAGACTTGAGGTTGTTTCCTCGGAAAGTGTACCGTATGCTCATTGCCATTAACATGAAAAGTGACATTGCCTTTGTTGCAATCAATAACAGCCCCTGCAATATTCAAAAAGGGTCTTCCAAGAATAATAGACATACTATCTGTTGGGAACCATAGCATAATTTTAAAATTTTCCTACGCTCACCAAGATGCATCTATGGAGTCTACTAGCAACGAGGGGGAGGGAGTGCATCTACATACCCTTGTAGATCGCGAGCGGAAGCGTTCCAATGAACGTGGATGACGGAGTCGTACTCGCCGTGATCCAAATCACCGATGACCGAGTGCCGAACGTACGGCACCTCCGCGTTCAACACACGTACGGTGCAGCGACGTCTCCTCCTTCTTGATCTAGCAAGGGGGGAGGAGAGGTTGATGGAGATCCAACAACACGACGGCGTGGTGGTGGATGTAGCGGGTCTCCGGCAGGGCTTCGCCGAGCTTCTGCGAGAGAGAGAGAGAGGTGTTGCAGGGGAGGAGGGAGGCGCCCAAGGCTGTAGTGTGCTGCCCTCCCTCCCCCCCCCTTTATATAGGCCCCTGGGGGGGTGCGCCAGCCCTGGGAGATGGGATCTCCAAGGGGGGGGGGGGCGGCGGCCAAGGGGGGAAGGGGTTGCCTTGCCCCCCAAGGCAAGGGGGAAGCTCCCCCCCTTAGGGTTCCCAACCCTAGGCGCATGGGGGGAGGCCCAAGGGGGGCGCCCCAGCCCACTAAGGGCTGGTTCCCTTCCACTTTCAGCCCACGGGGCCCTCCGGGACAGGTGGCCCCACCCGGTGGACCCCCGGGACCCTTCCGGTGGTCCCGGTACAATACCGGTAACCCCCGAAACTTTCCCGGTGGCCGAAACTTGACTTCCTATATATAATTCTTCACCTCCGGACCATTCCGGAACCTCTCGTGACGTCTGGGATCTCATCCAGGACTCCGAACAACTTTCTGGTTTCCGCATACATATATCTCTACAACCCTAGCGTCACCGGACCTTAAGTGTGTAGACCCTACGGGTTCGGGAGACATGCAGACATGACCGAGACGCCTCTCCGGTCAATAACCAACAGCGGGATCTGGATACCCATGTTGGCTCCCACATGTTCCACGATGATCTCATCGGATGAACCACGGTGTCTAGGATTCAATCAATCCGTATGCAATTCCCTTTGTCAATCGGTATGTTACTTGCCCGAGATTCGATCGTCGGTATCCCAATACCTTGTTCAATCTCGTTACCGGCAAGTCTCTTTACTCGTACCGCAATGCATGATCCCGTGACTAACGCCTTAGTCACATTGAGCTCATTATGATGATGCATTACCGAGTGGGCCCAGAGATACCTCTCCGTCACACGGAGTGACAAATCCCAGTCTCGATCCGTGCCAACCCAACAGACACTTTCGGAGATACCCGTAATGCACCTTTATAGTCACCCAGTTACGTTGTGACGTTTGGCACACCCAAAGCACTCCTACGGTATCCGGGAGTTGCACGATCTCATGGTCTAAGGAAAAGATACTTGACATTGGAAAAGCTCTAGCAAACGAAACTACACGATCTTTTATGCTATGCTTAGGATTGGGTCTTGTCCATCACATCATTCTCCTAATGATGTGATCCCGTTATCAATGACATCCAATGTCCATAGTCAGGAAACCATGACTATCTGTTGATCAACGAGCTAGTCAACTAGAGGCTTACTAGGGACACGTTGTGGTCTATGTATTCACACATGTATTACGATTTCCGGACAATACAATTATAGCATGAATAATAGACGATTATCATGAACAAAGAAATATAATAATAACCTTTTATTATTGCCTCTAGGGCATATTTCCAACAGTCTCCCACTTGCACTAGAGTCAATAATCTAGTTACATTGTGATGAATCGAACACCCATTGCGTCCTGGTGTTGATCATGTTTTGCCCGTGGAAGAGGTTTAGTCAACGGATCTGCAACATTCAAATCTGTATGTACTTTACAAATATCTATGTCTCCATTTTGAACATTTTCACGAATGGAGTTGAAGCGACGCTTGATGTGCCTGGTCTTCCTGTGAAACCTGGGCTCCTTGGCAAGGGCAATAGCTCCAGTGTTGTCACAGAAGAGAGTCATTGGGCCCGACGCATTGGGAATCACCCCTAGGTCGGTAATGAACTCCTTCATCCAGACTGCTTCCTGTGCTGCCTCCGAGGCTGCCATGTACTCCGCTTCACATGTAGATCCCGCCACGACGCTTTGCTTGCAACTGCACCAGCTTACTGCTCCTCCATTCAAAATATACACGTATCCGGTCTGTGACTTCGAGTCATCCAGATCTGTGTCGAAGCTAGCGTCGACGTAACCCTTTACGACGAGCTCTTCGTCACCTCCATAAACGAGAAACATATCCTTAGTCCTCTTCAGGTACTTCAGGATATTCTTGACCGCTGTCCAGTGTTCCTTGCCGGGATTACTTTGGTACCTTCCTACCAAACTTACGGCAAGGTTTACATCAGGTCTGGTACACAGCATGGCATACATAATAGACCCTATGGCCGAGGCATAGGGGATGACACTCATCTCTTCTATATCTTCTGCCGTGGTCGGGCATTGAGCCGTGCTCAATTGCACACCTTGCAATACAGGCAAGAACCCCTTCTTGGACTGATCCATACTGAACTTCTTCAATATCTTGTCAAGGTATGTACTCTGTGAAAGACCAGTGAGGCGTCTTGATCTATCTCTATAGATCTTGATGCCTAATATATAAGCAGCTTCTCCAAGGTCCTTCATTGAAAAACACTTATTCAAATAGGCCTTTATACTTTCCAAGAATTCTATATCATTTCCCATCAATAGTATGTCATCCACATATAATATGAGAAATGCTACAGAGCTCCCACTCACTTTCTTGTAAACACAGGCTTCTCCATAAGTCTGTGTAAACCCAAACGCTTTGATCATCTCATCAAAGCGAATGCTCCAACTCCGAGATGCTTGCACCAGCCCATAGATTGAGCGCTGGAGCTTGCATACTTTGTTAGCATTCTTAGGATCGACAAAACCTTCCGGCTGCATCATATACAACTCTTCCTTAAGGAAGCCATTAAGGAATGCCGTTTTGACGTCCATCTGCCATATCTCATAATCATAGTATGCGGCAATTGCTAACATGATTCGGACGGACTTCAGCTTCGCTACGGGTGAGAAAGTCTCATCGTAGTCAACCCCTTGAACTTGTCGATAACCCTTAGTGACAAGTCGAGCTTTGTAGATGGTCACATTACCATCCGCGTCCGTCTTCTTCTTAAAGATCCATTTGTTTTCTATGGCTCGCCGCTCATCGGGCAAGTCAGTCAAAGTCCATACTTTGTTTTCATACATGGATTCTATCTCGGATTTCATGGCTTCTAGCCATTTGTCGGAATCCGGGCCTGCCATCGCTTCTTCATAGTTCGAAGGTTCACCGTTGTCTAACAACATGATTTCTAGGACAGGGTTGCCGTACCACTCTGGTGCGGAACGTGTCCTTGTGGACCTACGAAGTTCAGTAACTTGATCCGAAGCTTCATGATCATCATCATTAACTTCCTCCCCAGTCGGTGTAGGCACCACAGGAACACTTTCCCGCGCTGCGCTACTTTCCGGTTCGGAAGGGGTGACTATCACCTCATCAAGTTCCACTTTCCTCCCACTCAATTCTTTCGAGAGAAACTCCTTCTCTAGAAAGGACCCGTTCTTGGCAACGAAGATCTTGCCTTCGGATCTGAGGTAGAAGGTATACCCAACAGTTTCCTTAGGGTATCCTATGAAGACGCATTTTTCCGATTTGGGTTCGAGCTTTTCAGGTTGAAGTTTCTTGACATAAGCATCGCATCCCCAAACTTTTAGAAACGACAGCTTAGGTTTCTTCCCAAACCATAATTCATACGGTGTCGTCTCAACGGATTTCGACGGAGCCCTATTTAAAGTGAATGCGGCAGTCTCTAAAGCATAGCCCCAAAATGAGAGCGGCAAATCGGTAAGAGACATCATAGATCGCACCATATCCAATAGAGTGCGATTACGACGTTCGGACACACCATTTCTCTGAGGTGTTCCAGGCGGCGTGAGTTGTGAAACTATTCCACATTTCCTTAAATGTGCACCAAACTCGTGACTTAAATATTCTCCACCACGATCTGATCGTAGGAATTTTATTCTCCTGTCATGTCGATTCTCAACTTCACTCTGAAATTCCTTGAACTTTTCAAAGGTTTCAGACTTGTGTTTCATTAGGTAGACATACCCATATCTACTTAAATCATCAGTGAGAGTGAGAACATAACGATATCCTCCGTGAGCCTCAACACTCATTGGACCGCACACATCGGTATGTATGATTTCCAATAAGTTGGTTGCTCGCTCCATTGTTCCGGAGAACGGAGTCTTGGTCATCTTACCCATGAGGCATGGTTCGCACGTGTCAAATGATTCGTAATCAAGAGACTCCAAAAGTCCATCTGCATGGAGCTTCTTCATGCGCTTGACACCAATGTGACCAAGGCGGAAGTGCCACAAGTATGTGGGACTATCGTTATCAACTTTACATCTTTTGGTATTCACACTATGAACATGTGTAACATCACGTTCGAGATTCATCAAAAATAAACCATTGACCAGCGGGGCATGACCATAAAACATATCTCTCAAATAAATAGAACAACCATTATTCTCGGATTTAAATGAGTAGCCATCTCGAATTAAACGAGATCCAGATACAATGTTCATGCTCAAAGCTGGCACTAAATAACAATTATTGAGGTTTAAAACTAATCCCGCAGGTAGATGCAGAGGTAGCGTGCCGTCGGCGATCACATCGACCTTGGAACCATTCCCGACGCGCATCGTCACCTCATCCTTCGCCAGTCTCCGTTTATTCCGTAGTTCCTGTTTTGAGTTACAGATATGAGCAACCGCACCGGTATCAAATACCCAGGAGCTACTACGAGTACTGGTAAGGTACACATCAATTATATGTATATCACATATACCTTTGGTGTTGCCGGCCTTCTTCTTGTCCGCTAAATATTTGGGGCAGTTCCGCTTCCAGTGACCACTTCCCTTGCAATAAAAGCACTCAGTCCCGGGCTTGGGTCCATTCTTCGACTTCTTCCCAGTAACTGGCTTACCGGGCGCGGCAACTCCCTTGCCGTCCTTCTTGAAGTTCTTCTTACCCTTGCCCTTCTTGAACTTGGTGGTTTTATTCACCATCAACACTTGATGTTCTTTTCTGATCTCCCCTTCCGCTGATTTCAGCATTGAATATACCTCGGGAATGGTCTTTTCCATCCCCTGCATATTGTAATTCATCACAAAGCTCTTGTAGCTTGGTGGAAGCGACTGGAGGATTCTGTCAATGACCGCGTCATCCGGGAGATTAACTCCCAGCTGAGACAAGCGGTTGTGCAACCCAGACATTCTGAGTATGTGCTCACTAACAGAACTGTTCTCCTCCATTTTACAGCTGAAGAACTTGTCGGAGACATCATATCTCTCGACCCGGGCATGAGCTTGAAAAACCAGTTTCAGCTCCTCGAACATCTCATATGCTCCATGTTTCTCAAAACGCTTTTGGAGACCCGGTTCTAAGCTGTAAAGCATGCCGCACTGAACGAGGGAGTAATCATCAGCACGTGATTGCCAAGCGTTCATAACGTCTTGGTTCTGTGGGATTGGTGCATCACCTAGCGGTGCTTCTAAGACATAATCTTTCTTGGCTACTATGAGGATGAGCCTCAGGTTCCGGACCCAGTCCGTATAGTTGCTGCCATCATCTTTCAGCTTGGTTTTCTCTAGGAACGCGTTGAAATTGAGGACAACGTTGGCCATTTGATCTACAAGACATAGTGTAAAGATTTTAGACTAAGTTCATGATAATTGAGTTCATCTAATCAAATTATTTAATGAACTCCCACTCAGATAGACATCCCTCTCGTCATCTAAGTGAAACATGATCCGAGTTCAACTAGGCCGTGTCCGATCATCACGTGAGACGGACTAGTCAAGATCGGTGAACATCTCCATGTTGATCGTATCTTCTATACGATTCATGCTCGACCTTTCGGTCCTCCGTGTTCCGAGGCCATGTCTGTACATGCTAGGCTCGTCAAGTCAACCTAAGTGTATTGCGTGTGTTCCGAGGCCATGTCTGTACATGCTAGGCTCGTCAACACCCGTTGTATTCGAACGTAAGAATCTATCACACCCGATCATCACGTGGTGCTTCGAAACGACGAACCTTC
This sequence comes from Aegilops tauschii subsp. strangulata, assembly GCF_002575655.3. NCBI lineage: Eukaryota > Viridiplantae > Streptophyta > Magnoliopsida > Poales > Poaceae > Aegilops > Aegilops tauschii. Next base: position 575,416,111 of record NC_053039.3, on the reverse strand, counting down.
GCAACGGTGCACAGTTAGGGTGAACACTTTCTTGAAATTATTATAAGGGATCATCCTACTTGCTACCGTCGTTCTAAGCAAATAAGATGCAAAAACATGATAAACATCACATGCAATCAAATAGTGACATGATATGGCCAATATCATTATGCTCCTTTGATCTCCATCTTCGGGGCACCATGATCATCTTCGTCACCGGCATGACACCATGATCTCCATCATTGTGTCTTCATGAAGTCGTCACGCCAACGATTACTTCTACTTCTATGGCTAACGCGTTTAGCAACAAAGTAAAGTAATTTACATGGCGTTATTCGATGACACGCAGGTCATGCAAAATAATAAAGACAACTCCTATGGCTCCTGCCGGTTGTCATAATCATCGACATGCAAGTCGTGATTCCTATTACAAGAATATGATCAATCTCATACATCACATATATCATTCATCACATCTTCTGGCCATATCACATCACATAGCACTTGCTGCAAAAACAAGTTAGACGTCCTCTAATTGTTGTTGCAAGTTTTTACGTGGTTTGTAGGTTTCTAGCAAGAACGTTTCTTACCTACGTATGACCACAACGTGATTTGCCAATTTCTATTTACCCTTCATAAGGACCCTTTTCATCGAATCCGTTCCGACTAAAGTAGGAGAGACAGACACCCGCTAGCCACCTTATGCATCTGGTGCATGTCAGTCGGTGGAACCTGTCTCACGTAACAGTACGTGTAAGGTCGGTCCGGGCTGCTTCATCCTACAATGCCGCCGAAACAAGAAAAGACTAGTAGCGGCAAGAAGAATTGGCAAACTCAACGCCACAACTACTTTGTGTTCTACTCGTGCATAGTAACTACGCATAGACCTGGCTCATGATGCCACTGTTGGGAATCGTAGCATAATTTTAAAATTTTCCTACGCTCACCAAGATGCATCTATGGAGTCTACTAGCAACGAGGGGGAGGGAGTGCATCTACATACCCTTGTAGATCGCGAGCGGAAGCATTCCAATGAACGTGGATGACGGAGTCGTACTCGCTGTGATCCAAATCACCGATGACCGAGTGCCGAACGTACGGCACCTCCGCGTTCAACACACGTACGGTGCAGCGACGTCTCCTCCTTCTTGATCCAGAAAGGGGGGAGGAGAGGTTGATGGAGATCCAACAGCACGACGGCGTGGTGGTGGATGTAGCGGGTCTCCGGCAGGGCTTCGCCGAGCTTCTGCGAGAGAGAGAGAGGTGTTGCAGGGGAGGAGGGAGGCGCCCAAGGCTATAGTGTGCTGCCCTCCCTCCCCCCCTTTATATAGGCCCCTGGGGGGTGCGCCAGCCCTGGGAGATGGGATCTCCAAGGGGGGGCGGCGGCCAAGGGGGGAAGGGGTTGCCTTGCCCCACAAGGCAAGGGGGAAGCTCCCCCCCCTTAGGGTTCCCAACCCTAGGCGCATGGGGGGAGGCCCAAGGGGGGCGCCCCAGCCCACTAAGGGCTGGTTCCCTTCCACTTTCAGCCCACGGGGCCCTCCAGGACAGGTGGCCCCACCCGGTGGACCCCCGGGACCCTTCCGGTGGTCCCGGTACAATACCGGTAACCCCCGAAACTTTCCCGGTGGCCGAAACTTGACTTCCTATATATAATTCTTCACCTCCGGACCATTCCGGAACCTCTCGTGACGTCTGGGATCTCATCCGGGACTCCGAACAACTTTCTGGTTTCCGCATACATATATCTCTACAACCCTAGCGTCACCGGACCTTAAGTGTGTAGACCCTACGGGTTCGGGAGACATGCAGACATGACCGAGACGCCTCTCCGGTCAATAACCAACAGCGGGATCTGGATACCCATGTTGGCTCCCACATGTTCCACGATGATCTCATCGGATGAACCACGGTGTCTAGGATTCAATCAATCCGTATGCAATTCCCTTTGTCAATCGGTATGTTACTTGCCCGAGATTCGATCGTCGGTATCCCAATACCTTGTTCAATCTCGTTACCGGCAAGTCTCTTTACTCGTACCGCAATGCATGATCCCGTGACTAACGCCTTAGTCACATTGAGCTCATTATGATGATGCATTACCGAGTGGGCCCAGAGATACCTCTCCGTCACACGGAGTGACAAATCCCAGTCTTGATCCGTGCCAACCCAACAGACACTTTCGGAGATACCCGTAATGCACCTTTATAGTCACCCAGTTACGTTGTGACGTTTGGCACACCCAAAGCACTCCTACGGTATCCGGGAGTTGCACGATCTCATGGTCTAAGGAAAAGATACTTGACATTGGAAAAGCTCTAGCAAACGAAACTACACGATCTTTTATGCTATGCTTAGGATTGGGTCTTGTCCATCACATCATTCTCCTAATGATGTGATCCCGTTATCAATGACATCCAATGTCCATAGTCAGGAAACCATGACTATCTGTTGATCAACGAGCTAGTCAACTAGAGGCTTACTAGGGACACGTTGTGGTCTATGTATTCACACATGTATTACGATTTCCGGACAATACAATTATAGCATGAATAATAGACGATTATCATGAACAAAGAAATATAATAATAACCTTTTATTATTGCCTCTAGGGCATATTTCCAACACTATCGTCCTCGGGAATATCAAGAATAACAAAGTCCGTTAAAATAGTAATGTTTGCAACCACAACAGGCACGTCCTCGCAAATACGACAGGTATAGCAGTTGATTTGTCAGCCATTTGCAAAGATATTTCAGTAGGTGTCAACTTATTCAAATCAAGTCTACGATATAAAGAGATAGGCATAACACTAACACCGGCTCCAAGATCACATAAAGTAGTTCTAACATAATTTCTTTTAATGGAGCATGGTATAGTGGGTACTCCTGGATCTCCAAGTTTCTTGGGTATTCCACCCTTAAAAGTATAATTAGCAAGCATGGTGGAAATTTCAGCTTCCGGTATCTTTCTTTTATTAGTAACAATTTCTTTCATATACTTAGCATAAGGATTCATTTTGAGCATATCAGTCAAACGCATACGCAAGAAGATAGGTCTAATCATTTCAGCAAAGTGCTCAAAATCCTCATCATCCTTTTTCTTGGATGGTTTGGGAGGAAAAGGCATGGGTTTCTAAACCCATGGTTCTCTTTCTTTACCGTGCTTCCTAGCAACAAAGTCTCTCTTATCATAACGTTGATACTTTGATTGTGGGTTATCAAGATCAACAACAGGTTCAATTTCTACATCATTATCATTGCTAGGTTGAGCATCAACATGAACATCATCATTAACATTATCACTAGGTTCATGTTCATTACCAAGTTGTGTGTCAGCATCAGAAATAGAAATATCATTTGGATTCTCAGGTGTGTCTACAACAGGTTCACTAGAAGCATGCAAAGTCCTATCATTTTTATTTTTCTTCTTTTTAGAAGGACTAGGTGCATCAATATTATTTCTCTGAGAATCCTGCTCAATTCCCTTAGGGTGACCTTCAGGATACAAAGGTTCCTGAGTCATTTTACCAGTTCTAGTAGCCACTCTAACAGCATAATCGTTATTCTTACTATTTAATTCATTGAGCAAATCATTTTGAGCTTTAAGTACTTGTTCTACTTGAGTGGTAACCATAGAAGCATGTTTACTAATGAGTTTAAGTTCACCTTTAACTGTAGACATGTAATCACCCAATTGTTCAATCATATAAGCATTTTGGTTTAATTGTCTACCAAAATAAGCATTGAAGTCTTCTTGCTTAACCATAAAGTTATCAAACTCATCCAAACATTGGCTAGCAAACTTAGTAGGAGGGATTTCAGCTTTATCATATCTATAGAGAGAATTTACCTTTACTACCTGTGTCGGGTTATCAAGACCATGAGTTTCTTCAATAGGTAATGGATTAAGATCATATATTTCTTCAACGGGCGGTAAATACCATGTATTTCTTCAATAGGAGGTAAATTCTTAACATCTTTAGCTTTAATACCTTTTTCTTTCATAGATTTCTTTGCCTCTTGCATGTCTTCGGGACTGAGAAATAGAACACCCCTCTTCTTCGGAGTTGGCTTAGGAGTTGGTTCAGGAAGTGTCCAATTATTTTCATTGGTCAACATATTATTCAATAGAATTTCAGCTTCATCCGGTGTTCTTTCCCTGAAAACAGAACCAGCACAACTATCCAGGTAGTCTCTGGAAGCATCGGTTAGTCCATTATAAAAGATATCAAGTATTTCATTTTTCTTAAGAGGATGATCAGGAAAAGCATTAAGTAATTGGAGAAGCCTCCCCCAAGCTTGTGGGAGACTCTCTTCTTCAATTTGCACAAAATTATATATTTCCCTTAAAGCAGCTTGTTTCTTATGACCAGGGAAATATTTAGCAGAGAAGTAGTAAATCATATCCTGGGGACTACGCACGCAACCAGGATCAAGAGAATTAAACCATATCTTAGCATCACCCTTTAATGAGAACGGAAATATTTTAAGGATATAAAAGTAGCGAGTTCTCTCATCATTAGTGAACAGGGTGGCTATATCATTTAATTTAGTAAGATGTGCCACAACAGTTTCAGATTCATAGCCATAAAAAGGATCAGACTCAACCAAAGTAATTATATCAGGATCAATAGAGAATTCATAATCCTTATCAGTAACAAAGATAGGTGAAGTAGCATAAGCAGGATCATATTTCATTCTAGCATTCAGAGTTTTTTGTTTAAGCTTAGCTAATAATTTCTTATGATCACTTCTATCATTGTAAGCAAGAAAGTCTCTAGCAGTTTCTTCATCCATAACATAGCCCTCAGGCACAACAGGCAATTCATATTTATTAGGAGAATCTTCATCATCACTTTCATCAATATTATCAGTTTCAATAATTTCATTCTCTCTAGCCTAGCAAGTTGTTCATCAAGAAATTCACCAAGTGGCACAGTAGTATCAAGCATAGAAGTAGTTTCATCATAAGTATCATGCATAGCAGAAGTGGCATCATCAATAACATGCGACATATCAGAATTAATAGCAGAAGCAGGTTTAGGTGTCGCAAGCTTACTCAAAACAGAAGGTGAATCAAGTGCAGAGCTAGATGGCAGTTCCTTACCTCCCCTCGTAGTTGAGGGATAAATTTTTGTTTTTGCGTCTTTCAAGTTCTTCATAGTGACCAGCAGATATAAATCCCAAGTGACTCAAAGAATAGAGCTATGCTCCCCGGCAACGGCGCCAGAAAATAGTCTTGATAACCCACAAGTATAGGGGATCGCAACAGTTTTCGAGGGTAGAGTATTCAACCCAAATTTATTGATTCGACACAAGGGGAGCCAAAAAATATTCTCAAGTATTAGCAGTTGAGTTGTCAATTCAACCACACTTGGATAACTTAGTATCTGCAGCAAAGTATTTAGTAGCAAAGTAGTATGATAGTAACGGTAATGGTAGCAAAAGTAATATTTTTGGGTTTTGTAGTGATTGTAATAGTAGCAGCGGAAAAGTAAATAAGCGAAGAACAATATGTGAAAAGCTCGTAGGCATTGGATCGGTGATGGAGAATTATGCCGGATGCGGTTCATCATGTAACAATCATAACATAGGATGACACAGAACTAGCTCCAATTCATCAATGTAATGTAGGCATGTATTCCGAATATAGTCATACGTGCTTATGGAAAAGAACTTGCATGACATCTTTTGTCCTACCCTCCCGTGGCAGCAGGGTCCTATTGGAAACTAAGGGATATTAAGGCCTCCTTTTAATAGAGTACCGGACCAAAGCATTAACACATAGTGAATACATGAACTCCTCAAACTACGGTCATCACCGGGAGTGGTCCCGATTATTGTCACTTCGGGGTTGCCGGATCATAACACATAGTAGGTGACTATAGACTTGCAAGATAGGATCAAGAACTCACATATATTCATGAAAACATAATAGGTTCAGATCTGAAATCATGGCACTCGGGCCCTAGTGACAAGCATTAAGCATAGCAAAGTCATAGCAACATCAATCTCAGAACATAGTGGATACTAGGGATCAAACCCTAACAAATCTAACTCGATTACATGATAAATCTCATCCAACCCATCACCGTCCAGCAAGCCTACGATGGAATTACTCACACACGGCGGTGAGCATCATGAAATTGGTGATGGAGGAAGGTTGATGATGACGATGGCGACGGATTCCCCTCTCCAGAGCCCCGAACGGACTCTAGATCAGCCCTCCCGAGAGAGTTTAGGGCTTGGCGGCGGCTCTGTATCGTAAAACGTGATGAATCTTTCTCTCTGATTTTTTTCTCCCCAAACACGAATATATAGAGTTGGAGTTGAGGTCGGTGGAGCTCTAGGGGGCCCACGAGGCAGGGGGCGCGCCCCCACCCTCGTGGCAAGGGTGTGGGCCCCCTGGCCTTGATTCTTTCGCCAGTATTTTTTATTATTTCGAAAAATAATCTCAGTGGAGTTTCAGGTCATTCCGAGAACTTTTGTTTCTGCACATAAATAACACCATGGCAATTCTGCTGAAAACAGCGTCAGTCCGTGTTAGTTCCATTCAAATCATGCAAGTTAGAGTCCAAAACAAGGGCAAAAGTGTTTGGAAAAGTAGATACGACGGAGACGTATGATGGCTTTGCCACAAATACGATGTCAACTACATGATCATGCAAAGCAATATGACAATGATGAAGTGTGTCATAATAAACGAAACGGTGGTAAAGTTGCATGGCAATATATATCTCGGAATGGCTATGGAAATGCCATAATAGGTAGGTATGGTGGCTGTTTTGAGGAAGGTATATGGTGGGTGTATGATACTGGCGAAGGGTGCGCGGTATTAGAGAGGCTAGCAATGGTGGAAGGGTGAGAGTGCGTATAATCCATGGACTCAACATTAGTCATAAAGAACTCACATACTTATTGCAAAAATTTATAAGTCATCAAAACAAAGTACTACACGCATGCTCCTAGGGGAAGGGTTGGTAGGAGTTAACCATCGCGCAATCCCGACCTCCACACATAAGGAAGACAATCAATAAATAAATCATGCTCCAACTTCATCACATAACGGTTCACCATACGTGCATGCTACGGGAATCACAAACTTCAACACAAGTATTTCTCAAATTCATAATTACTCAACTAGCATGACTTTAATATCACTATCTCCATATCTCAAAACAATCATCAAGTATCAAACTTCCCATAGTATTCAATGCACTTTATATGATAGTTTTTATTATACCTATCTTGGATGCCTATTATATTAGGACTAATTTCAACCAAAGCAAAATACCATGCTGTTCTAAAAGACTCTCAAAATAATATAAGTGAAGCATGAGAGATCAATAATTTCTATAAAATAAAACCACCACCGTGCTCTAAAAGATATAAGTGAAGCACTAGAGCAATATTATCTAGCTCAAAAGATATAAGTGAAGCATAAAGAGTATTCTAATAAATTCCGATTCATGTGTGTCTCTCTCAAAAGGTGTGTACAGCAAGGATGATTGTGGTAAACTAAAAAGCAAAGATTCAAATCATACAAGACGCTCCAAGCAAAACACATATCATGTGGTGAATAAAAATATAGCATCAAGTAAAGTTACCGATGGACGACGAAAGAGGGGATGCCTTCCGGGGCATCCCCAAGCTTAGGCTTTTGGTTGTCCTTGAATTTTACCTTGGGGTGCCTTGGGCATCCCCAAGCTTAAGCTCTTGCCACTCCTTATTCCATAATCCATCAAATCTTTACCCAAAAACTTGAAAACTTCACAACACAAAACTCAACAGAAAATCTCATAAGCTCCGTTAGCGAAATAAAACAAACCACCACTTTAAGGTACTGTAATGAACTCATTCTTTATTTATATTGGTGTTAAACCTACTATATTCCAACTTCTCTATGGTTTATAACCTCCGATACTAGCCATAGATTCATCGAAATAAGCAAACAACACACGAAAAACAGAATCCGTCAAAAAACAGAACAATTTGTAGCAATATGTAACAAACGCAAACTTCTGGAACCTAAAAATTTACCAAATTAGGAAGTCCTAGATAATTTTTTATTAATCTACTGCAAAAAGAATCAACTGAAAAGCACGTTTATGTGAATTATTAAAACTAATCTTGTGCGCGCAAAGTTTCTGTTTTTTACAGCAAGATCAAATAACTATCACCGTAGGTTATCCTAAAGGTTTTACTTGGCACAAACACTAATTAAAACACAAAAACACATCTAACCAGAGGCTAGATGAATTATTTATTCCTAAACAGAACCAAAAAGAAAAAAAGAAAAATAAAATTGGGTTGCCTCCCAACAAGCGCTATTGTTAACGCCCCTAGCTAGGCATAAAAACAAGGATAGATCTAAGTATTGCCATCTTTGGTATTGGGAAAGAAAAGAGAAAATTTATTATCTATAGCATTTATTCTTATATTTGGAGAAAGTACGTGGCCATTAATGGTAGAAGAAAGATTAAGCATGCTACAGAAATTTGCATCTAAGCTAGCCTTCATCTCTTTGATGATTTCGTTTTGATAAAAGCACAAAAGAGAAGTGGATTCAACCTTTTCACTCATGGGATGCCCAAATATAGTTTTCATTTTTTCATAAGTATCTATGGGATCACCTTCAAGAAAACCTTCTTCAAAAATAGAATCTAAGACTTGTTTGAACGAAGAAGGTAAGCCAACATAAAAGCTTTTTAGGTAAATTTCAATTTGATACAAGCTTTTTAGGTAAATAATGAAAAATTCCGGGATCATCTTCATCGAAATTATTCAAAACCTCATTGATGACACCGGTAGGTCTTTCCATAACATCATTATTTATGAGTTTAGAGAGGACAGAGGGACTATCCAAAGTATTGAAACCAAGGAGAGAACCCCTGGCTCTTTTTGATTCGGCCATGGCGGCAAGATGAACAATCTAACACACAAGCACACAAGAAGCAAGCGAGAAAGAGGCGAACGAAAAAAGACGGCGAATAAAACGGCAAGGGTGAAGTGGGGGAGAGGAAAACGAGAGGCAAATGGCAAATAATGTAATGCGAGGGATAAGAGTTTGTGATGGGTACTTGGTATGTCTTGACTTGTGCCTAGACTCCCCGACAACGGCGCCAGAAATCTTTCTTGCTACCTCTTGAGCACAGCGTTGGTTTTCCCTTGAAGAGGAAAGGGTGATGCAGCAAAGTAGTGTAAGTATTTCCCTCAGTTTTTGAGAACCAAGGTATCAATCCAGTAGGAGGCCACACGCAAGTCCCTCGTACCTACACAAACAAATAAGAACCTTTCAACCAACGCGATAAAGGGGTTGTCAGTCCCTTCACGGCCACTTGCAAAAGTGAGATCTGATAGAGATAATAAGATAAATATTTTTGGTATTTTTTGTTGTATAGATTGGAAAGTAAAGATTGCAAAATAAAATAGATCGGAAACTTATATGATGGAAAATAGACCCGGGGGCCATAGGTTTCACTAGTGGCTTCTCTCAAGATAGCATAAGTATTACGGTGGGTGAACAAATTACTATCGAGCAATTGATAGAAAAGTGCATAATTATGAGAATATCTAGGCATGATCATGTATATAGGCATCACGTCCGTGACAAGTAGACCGACTCCTGCCTGCATCTACTACTATTACTCCACAGATCGACCGCTATCCAGCATGCATCTAGAGTATTAAGTTCATAAGAACAGAGTAACACATTAGGGATGTAGAGGGATAAACTCAAGCATATGATATAAACCCCATCTTTTTATCCTCGATGGCAACAATACAATACGTATCGGTTCCCCTTCTGTCATTGGGATCGAACACCGCAAGATTGAACCCAAAGCTAAGCACTTCTCCCATTGCAAGAAAGATCAATCTAGTAGGCCAAACCAAACTGATAATTCGAAGAGACTTGCAAAGATAACAAATCATACATAAAAGAATTCAGAGGAGATTCAAATATTGTTCATATATAATCTTGATCATAAACCCAGAATTCATCGGATCTCGACAAACACACCGCAAAAAGAGTTACATCGAATAGATCTCCAAGAAGATCGAGGAGAACTTTGTATTGAGAATCAAAGAGAGAGAAGAAGCCATCTAGCTAATAACTATGGACCCGAAGGTCCGAAGTAAACTACTCACACATCATCGGAGAGGCTATGGTGTTGATGTAGAAGCCCTCCGTGATCAATGCCCCCTCCGGCGGAGCGCCGGAAAAGGCCCCAAGATGGGATCTCACGGGTACAGAAGGTTGCGGCGGTGGAAATAGGGTTTCGTGGTGCTCCTGGATGTTTTCGGGGTACGTAGGTATATATAGGAGGAAGAAGTAGGTCGGTGGAGCTACGAGGGGCCCACGAGGGTGGGGGGCGCGCCGAGGGGGGCAGGCGCGCCTCCCTGCCTCGTGGCCTCCTCGTCTCTTTCTTGACGTCCACTCCAAGTCCTCTGGATCACGTTTGTTCCAAAAATAACTCTCCCAAAGGTTTCATTCCGTTTGGACTCTGTTTGATATTCCTTTTGTGCGAAACACTGAAATAGGCAAAAAAAACAGAAATTTGGGTTGGGCCTCCGGTTAATAGGTTAGTCCCAAAAATAATATAAAAGTGCATAGTAAAGCCCATTAAATATCCAAATCAGATAAAATAATAGCATGGAACAATAAAAAATTATAGATACGTTGGAGACGTATCAATGATCGGGTGTGATAAGCTCTACGTTCACATACTTGTCAGACCATCGGAACAAGAAATTCAGTTAACTGTTAACTGCATCCCCTTCTTCAGAGAGAGCTCAGGTTCTGAATTTTCCAAGTGAGATAGGTACCTGAAGTGGAAGATGGCGGCGAGCGTGGCCAGCTCGCTGCTCCTGAGCACCAGGTCCCTGAACTCCTCCCGGGATTGACATACAGGCGGCGACCATCCACCGTCAGATGTACGTACTCTAGTCGGAGATGGGGATGGGGATGGTGAGAGGATGGGGATACATACCTTCGTCCGATTCTTGTGCTGCTCTTGTTGTTACGGCGTGGAGAGGGTGATGCCTTGCCGCCGGGAGCGGGGGTTGGTGGGGAGCAGCAGCAGGTGATCGCCGACGAGTTCATCGTTTGCTCGTCCGGTGGGGGGCAGGGATGGAGGGACTCACTCCGGCCACCGTGGAAAGGATGGGGGTGGGACGGGAGGCTGGTCTGAGTGGACGACCCGGCCAGGGCCACGAGTGTGTGTGTAACGGACTTCGGCCCTAACCCAGCCCAGCCCAGGCTTGTTGTTCTAGGCTCGTCGTGGAGAGGGGGAGGAGGCCTAGGTTGGGCTGAGACCTCCTCACTGGCACCTTATGCGCCAGTAGACCAAACCAGCGCCCACGCGCCTGGGTACGTGGCCCGACCCAATAACAAGCCGAACAGATTTGCTCACGACGCGCGCTTTGTCCGGCTTCCCAGATCGATCAGTTTATGGTTGACCGGTCACCCCTTGACGGAGTCAACCATTGAACATTGACTATTCGAGAAAAACCAATAATTCAGAAAAAATGAAAATAAAAAAATCACAGATTATAGAAAGTTCATCCAAATTTTCGAAAAAGTTCAAAAATTGAAAAAAGATTCATTGATTTTTTAAAAAGTTCACGATTTTTTAAAAAGGATCACCGATTTTTAAGAAAAGTTCATCGAATTTGAAAAAGTTCAGTAAATTCGAAAATAGTTCACAAATTTCAAAAAAATTAATCGGTTCAAAATTTGGAAAAAAGTTCCCCGAATTTGTAAAAAGCTCATTGAACTTGAAAAAAATCATCAATTTTGAAAAAAAGTTCATCGAATTAAAAAAATAGTTCCTAAACTTAAAAATTGTTCATCGGTTTTTCAAAAAACATTCATTAAATTTGGAAAATTTCATTGATTTTGAATTTAGTTCACCGAATTTTTAAAAAGTTCATTGTTTTACAAAAACAAATTCATCAAAAGTTTAAAATGTTCATAAAATTGAAATAAAATATCATTTGATTTGAAAAAGTTCATCGATTTTGAAAAGGAAAAAAATAAAACAAAAAGAACGGTTAATAAAAACGAAAACGAACTAGAAAAAAGAAACGAGAAAAGATAAAAAGAAAAAGGAAAGAAATAAAAAAGAAAAAAAAACAATTTGGGGCACGAGTGAAGAAAAGAAGGATAGATACTGAGTTTCTTGAAGTGGTGTGCTAGCGTACTGGTTACTACATCCTATGTCGAACCAGTAAGTCGTGTGTTCGATTCTCAGTGCCTGGCAATTTTTTGCGATTTCTCCACAGGAAGAAAAAGTAAACTGGGCTGGCCCAGCGCGGTGGGGGGGTATGCGCCCGATTGGGGAAACACCTGTAATCTGGCGCCTTTAGCGCCGAATAGGATTTCGCGGTTGGGCCAGATAATCCCACCAAGAGAAAAGAAGTGCATGTTATTTGGTTTCCAGAGTGTTGCTGAAAAAAAAAATTGGTTTCCCGACTTGGGGCTGCTATTGTTTCAAGCATCCATGGTTTAGAGAAGAATGTGAGGTTGGGTAAGCACCACCAACCGGACGAAGACACATGCAACTCCCCCTGCTACCATAGAGGGACTCGCCTCACAAACCTTAATCCCCTTTTGATAGTATTCAGACACCTATAACCTCAGAGTGATAATAGATCACCAAAAACTATGAAATGATCCTTACTCTTGTCAACATATGATCCTTGAGAATTGAGGGGTCAAAATAAGTTTTCCTAACTTGCATCTTGTGGGACATACAATGATAATATGTAGAGGCAACATTAGTCCCTTTAATAAAGTTTTGATGGATCATAAAAATACGATAGGAGACAATCGGTACACTTGAATCTTGTCATTCTCTTACTTTCCCTATTTAGTACTTCTTCAGGGCAATGTAGGAGAACCAAGACACCAATTGATGCATATGGCTCTAGGCCTAGGGTTGTAGCTTGACGATGGAGCACTTCACCATTGGGTAGCCGGTTTGGATGCATGGAACCCACCTGAGAGTGTTTGTGAGCAATGAAGAATGTCTTCCGATTTAAGTCCAAGCCAATCCCCACAAAGCAATTAGCTGGATAATGGAATGGAAAAAATCGGTAAGGTCGTGTGCTGATACTTCATAAATTTTGAAACATTAGTTAATTATATCTAAACTTGACAATATTATGCTCTAGAACCCTCTTTATTATTCTGTATCAATTTACAAGTTATATACATACTTATGAAATTCCGGACAAGTATACATATAAATGATCGCTTTGAACACAATAATCTGAGGTAAATTAACTTTTAAGTAATGTGACACTTTGCTTGGAGTTGGAATTATTTTTACTGTAGCAAAGGATTTCCTTGAACATCTCAATTTAGCTTCAGAAAATTGTAGAAGATTCAACAATTATAGTATTGCGTTTGCACAAGAAATCATGTATATAATGATTGTTAGAAATATATGACAATATATACCTTACACACGAGCATAATCATATTGTTCATAGTTGAAAATTGTATTTTAAGAAAGTATGCATAAAATATCACTAAAATCGGCATATGCTTAGTGACAAATAAAAATGTTTAGTATAAATTTTGATCGGAGGGTGGGAGGACATGTCAATTATTCTATTTTTCTCAATTTAAAAAATAGTGTTTAACCTAGGGGCAGCCCTATTTTCTCGCTTGACACAAAACAGATGGAAGTGCTCGCGTCTGGCAGACCCAGATGGGTCGGCCCAGCCATGCGGGAGCCACGGCCTGCATTTTTTTGTTCTTGTTTTTTGATTTATTTTGTACTTTTCTGTATACTTTAAAATATTCTACATATATATATGTATTAAAAACGATCTTCAAAACACATTTTAAATAAATGTTGAACAAGTTTTTAAAAAATGTTGAATAAGTATTGAAAAATATTGAATTAGTATTTAAAAAATGTTGTATAAGTATTTAAAAATGTTTAATAATTATTAAAAATGCTGAACAACTATTTGAAAAAAATATTAAATAAGTATTAAAAATTGAATGAGTATTTGGAAAATGTTGAAAAACAATTGAAAAAATGTTGAATAAGTATTAAAATGTTGAACGGGTATTACAAAAAAGGCTGACTAAGTTTTAAAAAATGTTGAATAAGGATTAAAATGTAGAACAAGTATTTGAAAAATGTTGAATAAGCATTCGGACAATGAAAAAATGATAAAAACGGAGAATAAAAAATGAAGAAACAAAATCGAAGAAATGAAAAAAGAATGGAGAAGAAAAAAAAGGAAAACGAAAAAAAAGGAGAAAACCGGCACGTCATGCTTCAAGTGGGTCGCGCCCTTGCTATTATCACGAACTGTTGCCGTGGCGCGGTGGCTAGTGCCCTTTGTTTGTTCGTGCGTGACCAGGGATCCCTAGTACTTCCCTTTTTCTCTTCTATTTTTCTGTGCGAAAATGGGCCAGCCCTATAAATGATCACAGCAGGAAACCTCGACGTGAGACTAGTTTGTAGCATCGCTTAATGCGATAAATAGCTCTCGTGTTAACCTAGATCGAAGAGGAGGCTGCATAGTCAGGAATAGGAAGGGCTGGGTGGGCTAGATGGGCCGGTTAGGTGAGAGGGAAAGACTCATGTTTAGCAATTTTATTTCAAATATTAATATAATATTAGACTTGACTAGGTAGAGGCGCCATATCTCGATCCTCCGGTGCGGCAGGCGAAACACGTTCAAAAAAGCAACATGAGACACGTATCATATTGTACCTAATCTACATGTGATCAATTTTAAAAGAAAAATTATGTAAGCTACAAGAAGAAAAATTATGTAGTCTACAACACTAGGTAGTAGGCTGCCAGTGAAGAGAGGTAACGAATCCTTAACTCAAGATTCATTGTGCACAAACAATGTATATGTCTTTTTGCATATGTAGTTTTTTATTTGAAAACATTTACAACGATGTTGGCTACATGCAACTGTTGTTCCAAAATCATCGCTACCCAGATTAGAATTATTTGGTTCCAAATATACTTAATTGATTGATTATAAAAAACGAGTTGTCAGATTTTAAACAAATTTACTTGTCACATTAAGAAGTAATTAGTTATGAAGTTTAATTAAGCTTAGACATCAGGTTACGAAAGTACATACTTGCCAAAATTTAAACATGCTTGAATTGCTACATTATAAAAAAAATGTCAGATTAAAAACATGTTTGCTTACCGCACTAAAAAGACTTAGTTATCAAGTTTAAATATGCTTCATGTTACAAAATTACTTCGTTGTCAAAATTTAAACATGTTTTAACTCCTAAATTATATTTAAAAAACTATTTGTCAGATTTTAAACCTGTTTACTTGCCTCATTGAAAAGTACTTCCTTCGTTCCTAAATATGAGTCTATGTAGATATTCCAATAAGGGACTACATACGGAGCAAGATGAGTGAATCTACACTCTAAAATATGTCTATATACATCCGTATTTAGTTTGTATTGAAATGTCTAAAAAGACTTATATTTAGAAACAAAGGGAGTACTTAGTTGTATGTCTCGGTGTGACATCTCCAAGACGCAAAGTTGACGCTTTTCGATAGATGTGCATGTAACACCTCGGACACACCCGCCGGTTACTGGCCGTTACTTCTGGTGGGATCTTGGCTGACTCCACGGATCACCACTATTCTTTTTTGCGCAATTTGTTCTCACTCGTGTGCACCTGAGACCAACTTCCCAGTCGGTCACACATCCTGAAATTGCTCCAAGCTGAGCTCACTTAACTTCGAAATTCTTTCCGAATGGGCTCTGGGAAAAGAAGGAATTCCTTGGTGATATGAGTAGCCTATCATCCCTATTAGAGCATCTCTAGCAAACCCCGTATAACGCCGACCCGCAAAACGCATTTGCAGTTCGCGGAAAAACGGCTTTGCGGGTCGGCGCGGGCGGCCGCAGAGTCAGACTCCGCAAAACAGACCCGTATAAAAGGATATTCGCGGAATATGCTCTTTTACGAGTCTGTTTTGCGGGGTCTGCTCGGGCGCTGCTCCAGCCGGCCCACAAATCCGAAATTTGCAAGTCAATTTCACACAAGAAAATACATTTCTTTGCTTATTCAACGGCATTGGATACATAGGACTTCACCAAATCTTGAAGGAAATATGCCCTAGAGGCAATAATAAAGTTGTTATTTTATATTTCTTTATTTATGATAAAGGTTTACTATTCATGCTAGAATTGTATTGATCGGAAACCTAAATACATGTGTGAATGCATAAACAAACATCGTGTCCCTAGTAAGCCTCTAATAGACTAGCTCGTTGATCAAAGATGGTTAAGGTTTCCTAACCATAGACATGAGTTGTCATTTGATAACAGGATCACATCATTAGGAGAATGATGTGATGGACAAGACCCATCCGTTAGCTTAGCATAATGATCGTTCAGTTTTGTTGCTATTGCTTTCTTCATGTCAAATACATATTCCTTCGACTATGAGATTATGCAACTCCCGGATACCAGAGGAATGCCTTGTGTGCTATCAAACGTCACAACGTAACTGGGTGATTATAAAGATGCTCTACAGGTATCTCCGAAGATGTTTGTTGAGTTGGCATAGATCGAGATTATGATTTGTCACTCCGAGTATCGGAGAGGTATCTCTAGGCCCTCTCGGTAATACACATCATAAGCTTGCAAGCAAACGACTAAGGAGTTAGTCACGAGGTGATGTATTACGGAACGAGTAAAGAGACTTGTTGGTAATGAGATTGAACTAGGTATGAAGATACCGACGATCGAATTTCGGGCAAGTAACATACCGATGGACAAAGAGAATTGTGTATGTTGTCATAACGGTTCGACCGATAAAGATCTTCGTAGAATATGTAGGAGCCAATATGAGCATCCAGGTTCCGCTATTGGTTATTGATCGGAGGGGTGTCTCGGTCATGTCTACATAGTTCTTGAACCCGTAGGGTCCACACGTTTAACGTTCGATGACGATATAATATTATATGAGTTATGTGATTTGGTCACCGAATATTGTTCGGAGTCCCGGATGATATCACGGACATGACGAGGAGTCTTGAAATGGTCGAGAGCTAAAGATTGATATATAGGACGATAGTATTCGGACACCGTAAGTGTTTCGGGGGTACCGGGTACTTATCGGGTCACCGGAAGGGGTTTCGGACACCCCGGGCAAAAGATATGGGCCTTATGGGCCAAGAGGGGAAACGCACCAGCCACAGGGGGCTGGTGCTCCCCCCATATGGGCCGGCCAAGGAGGAGAAGGAAAGAGGGGAAGGGAAAAGAAAGAGTGGAATAGGATTTCCCCTTCCTTCCCTCTCTCCCCTCTTTCCTCCCCCCTCCAACAAATATGGCAGGGGGGCGCGCCACATGGGAGGACCCCAAGTAGGATTCGGCCTACTTGGGGCACCCTCCTGGCTGCTCCCTCCTCCCCTCCACCTATATATATGTGGGAGGGGGCGCGCCTAGCACATCCAGACAATTGCCTAGCCATGTGCGGCGCCCCCTCCACCGTTTACTCCCCCAGTCATATTTTCTTAGTGCTTAGGTGAAGCCCTGCGGAGATCACTTCATCATCACCGTCATCATGCCATCGTGCTGACGGAACTCATCTACTACCTCGACGTCTTGCTGGATCAAGAAGGCGAGGGACGTCACCGAGCTGAAGGTGTGCATAACTCGGAGGTGCGTACGTTCAGTACTCGATCGGTGGATCACGAAGAAAGTTCTACTACATGAACCGTGTTGTGAAACGCTTCCGCTTACGGTCTACGAGGATACGTAGACACACTCTCCCCCTCGTTGCTATGCATCTCCATGGATAGATCATTGCGTGTGCGTAGAATTTTTTTTGTTTTTCATGCAACGATTCCCAACAAATCTTTGCTAGAATAACAAGACCAAGGAAAAAAAGAACGACAAATATGCATTTTAGAATATATCCAACTTCCATAACTGCTCCCACTAGTTGGACCAATTTCTTCTCCATGCATTCGTTGTTGATCTGTGGATTCTTGATTTTGCATTCTTCATTCTTCTTCTTTGGTTCTAAACAAGTAGACGTTGCTTCCCCTATACTTTAGTTTCTAATTGCACATGCAGCCGCATCATTAGCTTTGATTCAACTATGGAGTGCACGAACATCTATTAAGTTATTTCTATCAATAAATCAATGTATTCTCATTTCCAAAACCAAAATGAGTATCCATCTTCCTACACACATGACGATGTTCGAAATGAGCTATCGCAATTGAACCAAAAAATACGGTGCCAAAGCCGAATGAAAAGAACACATACCCCGTCGTTTTCGCATTTGAAGAACACCCATCCGGGGTGCTTCGGCGTGCCCGACGTTAGCCGCAGGACTGTCTGCGTGCAATCGTCGCATTGTATGAGCGGCATCGGCGAGCCGCAGAGCCATTGCGCGAGCGGCGAGCCCGGTGGGCGGCCGGCCGAATCGATGTCCTCTAACCGTCAGTGGCGGCGACAGGATGAACCCGTACCTGCATGCGGCGATGGGGATTTTTCGGGGATGCGCGGGGTGCTCCCCGACCATTCCATCGCTTGGCGCAGCCACGTGCGGCCGGAAAAACCAAATCCGGCCACCCGCATCGAACGACGTCAGATCTGCAGTTTGCCGGCCCGCCGACGCAGGAGGGGGTGGCGGAGGGCAACCTAGGGCGTGTGGCGGCCTTTCGGCGTAATCCCGCCAGCTACTTTCGCCGGAATCGTGGGCGGCGGGCCGACGGCGGGGCAAGGGGAACAGGGGAGGTGGTAGGTGGGGAAAAGCGCGGGCTGAAATATCCTCCCCACCAACCGCTCCCGCTATATATAGGGCACCGACGGTCGGGGGGGTCCGCGTATTCGTGGGTTGGGGTTGAGATTTTGCCGCGCCCCTCAAAAATATTTACGGGCGGAAGCGTTTGCGGGGTCTGTTCGGGCGGGATTTTTTGCGCCGACCCGCATTTTGGCAGTTATTTTGTGGGCCGCGGCTTTTTACAGGGTCTGCTAAAGATGCTCTGAAGTCAGGCTCTCACATACAACCTCACTCAAAGGAACCGACGTCCGCGTCAGGCCACATGAACATTCCCTCCTGGCACATACGTATGTGCATCCAGTCCGACAAATGTGTCATACCATGTGCCACGATGGGACACAAACGTCATGCACAACATGATTGTACACCTGACCCGTAAACATCCGTGTAACCGCGAGGGTCGACTCTGACACCAACTTATAAAGAATGACAGATCGTGCCACATAAACTACGATGTTTGATTCACAGAGTTTGTTAGGATATACAGTACGGCGGACCAAATAACAGAAATGATGGATGTGTTTGTGCATGCTTGGCTAGCAAAAGGGCCGTGCGTTACAACCGGAGAAAAAATACCACACGCTCTTAATTTACAAAAAATGGTATGTAATATGAGGATTTGTAGCTACCGCCCAGACAAAGATGGTCTTAACCTATAAAAGCGTAGTTTAAAATTTTACAGGTGTTCTATTTCAACATGGCTTGCATGTAGATTTAATCTGTATAAAGAAACGGGCAAACGACCATGCATTTATTCATGTCATATTCGGAATGGGGTGTTGTTATGGGCGAGTAAAGAAAAACGACAAAAACGAACGATGACACATTAGCACACTACAGAAACATGTGTGCATCAATGGCAGTTTTCAGTTTACGAATCACCAACTTAGGGCAACTATTGAACACTTTTTTCACATGCATATTTCTTAAATACATGAAGAGTTGTTAAAAAGATACATGATTTTTTAATCATAAAAGAGATTTTTTTTGTCTGGAAAAGAACATTTTTTTATGGTCTCCTATGGATGCAGGTACTTGCGCCCTTATTTCATCACTATTTCTTGCCATACAGGTCATAGGTATCGGTCCCTATTTCATCACTATTTATATCTTATCAAACTTGTGCTTTTATTTTATTTTTTGCCGTCATGCCTCCTTTTAACTTTTTTTCATACATGTCATCCTTTTCTTCTTCTTATATATAGGAGAATAGTGCAACATCTCATCTTTATCGGATCTCCTTTACATTTTCTCTTTTATTTCTTTTATAGCGGACATCTCATCTTTATTGGGTCCTTACTTTATTTCTTGTCATGCATGTCCTTATTTATTGGGTGTCTCTAGAAAATTTATCTTCAATTTCATGTTCAATCCTGTTTTTGCCGAGGTATTCATCCCCAATCTGAATTAGTACCGGTATTAAAAAAAGACGAATAATGCATTGTTGATTAACAATGCAGCCTAGATATTATTTTTTAAATTTTTAACAGGTAAATAATATCATATTCAGATTCTAAATATTTTTCTAATCAAATTCCATATATAACATGTTAAATTTAGAGTTACAGTTTAGAAGATATAAGTATTTTAAAAAACATTTGATATGTACTGCGGGTTTAATGTCAGAAACATTAGGGGATTTTCTGTAAAATAGCAAAACGGACTAAGAATACCTATTTCTTTTATTAGTAGGTATAGATATAGAAAGTTAAATCTTGACCGAGATGCTGATCGATATTGGACGACCGTTTTCTTGCCAGAAGGAAACTAGAACTCGACATCATCTGTAAACTGCATGGCGGAGAAACATACTGTCATCATCAATGAGTAACGTGGCAATATACACTTCCGTGAGGAAAAATATTTTGTAGAGCATAGACTTAGGTGCACCTTCTTATCTAGCGTGCCTTGCTTGAGCATGTGGATTACAAGAGTAACAAGGTGCTCCCGAATATAGGGCTCTCGTATTCAACTCGAACATAGTCGTCTCCTTTCTCCACCACACGAGGACTGAAGTTGTCTGGCTTTGTCTTGGTCACCTGCCAACAGGTATTACAATACAACATGCAGATATGACTTGAGTAATTTACCCTCCCACTGCGCACTATAGAAACAAGATTGAGATGTTACATATACAACTTCAATGAGCTCTTTCATGGCCTCATCTTTGCTTATGGGTTTACCCCCGGGGCCATCCTTGGGATTGTAATTGCTAAAAAGGGTCATGTTGAGTACTCCACGCTATAGATAAATCTTTCAAACAACAACAACAACAAAGCCTCTAGTCCCAAATAAGTTGGGGGTAGGCTAGAGGTGAAACCCATAAGATCTCATGACCAACAAATGAATCTTTCAAACAATTTTACAAAATCCAGATATATTAACGAGCTATCAAAGAAGAACCTGATGTTCACGACCTGGCCTGGTAAGTGCTAACCCGTCGCTATTGTTCAGAAATATTTGTTTAAGTCCTTTCCAATCGTCTCGTTTCTTGAGCCATGTGATTAGCGATCCAGGCGACTGGATAGGCAAGCCCAGGCATCCAAAATTGATTGCCTGGGCCATGCTAATCAAACTTTCTTGTTTCGCAAGCCAGGCTAACTAATTCCCCATGTTCTCCAGCGAGGCCAACTCCCTCATCACTAGGACGCCAGCCAAACGAGAGCTAGGCAGCTCCCAGGGAGGCCCTAGGCCATGCACCAAACGTCCCAGATGGGAACCAAACTGATCTTATATCCATGACAAGATGATAGAAAAAATAAGCCACCAATGAATTCATATAGCTCTAGGCCCGAGGATTGTAGCTTGATGATGAGTACTTCACCACTAGGTTGCCAGTTTGGATGCATGAATCCCACCTCAAAGTGTTTGCGGGCAATGAAGCATGTCTTCGGTTTAATCCCAAGCACCCCCCCCCCCCCCCCCCCCTCTCTCCAAAAAAACCTAGCTAATATTTTTGCCATCGTTTTGATTGCTCGTGTTTCTGACAAAAAGTAGAGTTGCTAGCGAGCATATGTATTCTAGATCATTTGCAACCAACCAAGCAAGAGCCGATTTCGGCAATTGCAAACATATTGGTACGTATGTTGATACTTCATACACTTTTGAATCATGATTTAACTATATTTAAACTTGATGCTATTATACTCTAGAATCAACTTCAAGATTCTAAAACACTATCATTTTCTATACATGTCAGTGAAACAGCGTACAAGTGCACATATAAATGCACATTTCGACACAATAATGGAGATCAACTGGTTTCAAAGTATGTGACCCTTAGCATGAGCTAAAACTCATTTTATTGCGAAAATATTTTCCTTAAACTGGTCAAAACTAGCATAAAAAAATCAACAATTATAGTTTTGATTTTGCACAAACAATTGTATACTTAATGAATAATATTAGAAATATATGACAATATGCACCTTATACACAAACATGGTTACATTGTTAGTTCTCTTAGTTATATTTGAAAATAGTATTTAAAATAGTATACTAAAATTATCAATAAAACCGGCATATTTTTAATGAAAAGATTAACCATGATAAGTGGAAATGTTTAGTATAAACATATAAGAAATTTAATTTGCATTACAATACAAATGAGAGATTTTATGGTGCATCGATCTACGGGATAAAGTGGGTATATACAACAAATTTAATTTGTCTGTAATTCCAAATGTTTGATTTTATGTTGAATCATTCTATAGGATAAAATAGGTATATCCAAGGAATTTATTTTGCATTGAAATCCAAATGAGTGAGTTTACGGTTTATCGTTTTACAGGATAAGTGTATTGTACATAATCAATCAAACAGTTGTAATGTATTGTGCTAGGTGTAGTTTTACAAGAATAACTAATTTTTTTGTAAAAAGTCATAATTATTCTAAAAAAGTTAACTGATCTTAATTACAATTCATCCATACATGGCTTATGTGTGTGTTAATTCAAATAACTTAGTGTTTCATTTGTCGCCTTCTGATAGTTCCAATCCTGAGCGAAGAACACCTCAATCGCTAACAACGAAAAATCCCAATAATTCATGAGAATTTACTAAATTCATGATTTTTTTAAAAATATGCAAATATTTTTTACAATATATGAACATGTTGTCAAAATTTGGGATTTAAAAAAATCATGAAAATTCTTTAGAAACCGCATACGTTGAAAAATTGTGGTGTTGGGCCAGCCGACCATAACTTGTGCCCACATTTGCTCCATTATTCTGTGCTAGAACTCTCATCAAATAAGCTTGGATGAATGACAACGGTGTAAACTGTACTGTCAGAATGGAATAGCCCAACCCATGATAGGCTCAGGCATAGTATTTCGGGATGCAGATACATGTGTCTATCTGGGCTATTGAACAAGCCCATGGTTAGGCAGGATTATTGTAAAGGTCCACTGCACAATGATTCTTTGTGTGTGTGTGTGTGTGTGTGTGTGTGTGTGTGTGTGTGTGTGTGTGTGTGTGTGTGTTTGCTGTTCAAAAAAAAAACTTACCTTTTATGTAAAAACATGTTTTTTCTTAAACAGTACTAAGACTTTATTCCTCGGATGATGATAAATCGTTTACAAGGCACCGAGAAATAAAATCGTCCCAAAAGCAAGAAGATGTAGTAGTGTAGCAGTTTCTGCTTAAAGCATGAGCTACTGTTGAATTTGCTCGGCGAAAGCTATGGGTGTATGTAACTTTTGCAAAATCCTTTGCTATCTCCTTCAGCCAGGCATAGTAGCAACATCTTGGCTCATTGTAATAATGGAACACCTCAATGGAATCTACTGCGAAGCTGCAATCAGGACTCAATAGGCAGGTTGGTGCATCCAATTTGGACAGCGAGAAGCAAGCCATTTTTGATAGCAACCAGTTCAAGCTTATATTAGCAGCTCTTCGTGCGTGATTATCCCGAGGGGAGGGGACGATGTTGAAATGGGTCCAGTTCAAGCTTCTATTATGCAATCAAACAAAACCAAAATAGTGTAGGGTTGAAATGGGCATGACATTTCAATCAATTTTTTCTATTCCTGCGTTTCTAGAATCGTGCGAATCAGAGAGGCCCCAATGTTGTAATGCATAGTTTTCTCTAGTACATTATTGGCCCTTTGCGAGTGATTATCCCGAGGACCTGCTTTGTTCTTGTGGTTCTAGCTAGAACAAATAGCTGTAGTACTACTGTCTTAGCAGGGCCTCTCTTGCTCAATTTTCCTTTTTTACTTTCTTGTCTTGTCTTTGTCCGTGCCAACGTATGTTCATGTACATAGTGAAATCATGGTGGCATGGCAGCAAAAATTCACTTTCTTGAACGTGCTCCAACTGACACCATATTTGCCACACTAGACATGTGCAAAAAAATTCCCAAAAAAGGATGTACACTATATATGTGCAAACTTATGTGATGAAATAAGTAAACAAGTGAGCTAAAATAATAATAATTTTTTTAAACATGTGTAATATACATCCATGTGAACATGTAGATTTTTTTGAAAATTTTGAAGCTTCAAAATGTGATTTTTGAACTATTCAAAAAAAGCACGAGCTCGGAGAGGAAAATGTTCGACAAGTCCACTCATCACCTTGCTAATCTTCTTTGACACAATTATATGTTTACTGTTTCCAAAACAAAATTTCCAAAGTTTCATCTTTACATATGTATAGTTGACTCGATTAGATTAGAGCACTGGGGAATGAGTGAGTGAGTGAGTGAAAGAATGTCGGAGAAAGCATTCGAAGGCTACATTCATCGCCTCACCTCCCTTGTGGCAATGGATTCTACCGATTTCAAAACAAAATCTCCAAAGTTCCATCTTCATATACATTGCACTCATATTTTAATTCAGACTACTTAATGACTGGAGTTATGGTCAAACGTCAGCAGCATTTTGGGGTGCCTCCTTGTGGTGAGCATTCGGCTCGTCGTCGGCGCCGGCGCCGGCCCGCAGCCGCGCCTTGTCAGCCTCGGCGCCCCAGTCCATGCGCGCGATCACCACGAGCAGCACCGTCAGGCTGGCCGCGGCGCCGACGATGAACCCGGCCAGGAGCCCCTCGATCCCCAGCCGGGCCCTGAACCCCAGCGCCACGCCCACCGGCAGCGCCACCAGGTAGAACCCGCCCAGCACGGCGTACATGCCCACGGCCGGCCTCGCCGTGCCGCGCACGATGCCGCCGCACACGTTCAGCGGGAAGTTCACCACCTCCAGCGCTGCCATCACCTTCATCGCCTTCCCCACGCCGTCCCGCACCTCCGCGCCGCGCGTGTAGAGGCGAGGCCACTGCCGCCGCGACGCCAGCATCAGCAGGCCACCCAAGGCGCCGGCGAGCACGCCACCGAGGATCGAGACGGCGCCGGCCCTGCGCGCCCCCGCGGCGTCTCCCGCGCCCAGGGAGTTGGACACGCGCACGGACGCGCTCACGGAGAGGGAGAGCATGCCGGCGAAGAGGAGGTAGTCGAAGTTGAGGGTGATCGCGATCACCGCCACCGCGCGCCGGGCGTCCGGCAGGCGGCCCGTGAGCAGGATCAGGATCTCGTAGCACCACCACTCGAGGCACGTGTTCAGGCAGCACGGCACGGCGAGACGGATCAGCCGTAGCCAGTCGGCCGCCGCCGTCTTCGTCTCCTCCGGCCACCACCACCGCGCGCACGGCGCCGCTACAGACGCCGTCTTGGCGCTCTTCCGCGCGAGGAGCACGTCGGACGCGAGCACGTAGGCGGAGAGCAGGAGCGCGACGGCGAGGTCGCTGAGCCAGACGGCGGCGGCGACGCCCTCGACGCCCCTGGTCCGCGCCAGCCACGCGGTGAGCGGGACGTGGACGGCGAGGCCCACGGCGGAGGCGAAGAGCGTGGGGAGCGTCACCTCCTGGGAGCTGAGGTACGACTTGAGCGGGGCGAGGAAGGAGGTGACGGCGAGGTCGGGGAGGAGGCACAGCACGTACCGCCTCGCGACCACCGCGATGTCAGGCTGCTGGCCGAAGACGCGGAGGAGCACGGTGTCGACGCGGAGCCAGAGGAGCGCGATGGGCAGGGAGGCGGCGAGCAACATGGCGGTGGCCATGAGCAGCGTGCGGCGGAGCAGCGCGGCGTTGCCGGCCCCGTGCGCCTGGCCGCAGATGGGGTCCATGGCGCCGCAGAGGCCCGTGAGGACGGCGAAGCCCGTGGCGTTGGCGAAGCTGAACCCCAGCGTGCCGGCGGCCAGCTCGAGATCGCCGAGGCGGCCGAGGAAGGCGGTGGTGACGGCCTGCTTGGCGAACCACGTGAGGTTCATGCCGATGAGCGGCAGCGCGATGCCCCGCTGCGCCCGCGCCTCGCCGGCCACCGCGCGCGCTGCCGCTGCCGCCCACCCCCAGGGCCTCTTCTCCCTGGCCGCCGGGCACCCGTCCTGATGCTCTTGCTCACGCTGACCATGATCGTGCGGCGGCGGTGACGACGGTGGATCCATGGCAGAATGCCCAGCCCGTGCTCAGTGTGAGCAGAGCAAACTGGGTTTGCTTCGGCGAGAAGAGGAGCAGAGCAAAACGGCCGAAGAAGTGATGCAATGCAAAGAGATAGAGATATGGTGACGGCAGTTTTGATCAGGCATACAAAAAGAGATATGCTGATCCAAACGGAGCCCAAATTTGGCATTCCCAAATAAATGCCATACCAGCAATTTATTTAGCACAAATAGATGTGGAGCAAGTTGGTGGATGACACGGAGGCATGTGAAAAAATATATAGCAACTTTGTGCATGTGCTTGCTTTGGGGAGAAAAGGAAAGAAACAGAAGAGGGAAATTTGTTAATCCATATTTATACTCTGTGATTCAGAAATAAATATCAAGACCATTTTTCAATTCAAAATAGATATGATTCGTAAATTCCCAGTAGTTAAGTTTGTGATATGTGTAAGATTTCATACTACCTCAGTGCTGGTTTATTGGTCCTCTTCGTATTTTGTGCCAAAACTCGACCATAAATTTAATTGACAAAATGTTAATGCATGTCATAAAAAATTATATCGTTGGATTCGTATTTAAACCTAGTTTCCGATGATACTGTTTTTTCTTTTGACATGCATTAAATTTACTTAATTAAATTAATGGTCAAAAATTGGCACAAAATACTTAGGGTCAATAAACCAGGACGGAGGTAGTAGTGTTAGAATAAATATTACGTCGTTCTAACACAAGACTAAATATTACTCCCGCCTTCGCATAATGTAAAAGCGTTTTTTACACTAGTGTAGTGTCAAATACGCTCTTATATTATGAGGACGGAGGGAGTACATCTTTTCTTTGCCAGCTGGACAAATTCGTACTAACATGTTGAACATGTTTACTACACATATGTATGAAGAAATTTATAAAGTAGACCGAGAAATTATCCGCAGCCAACAAATTTTAAAATACCATTTTTCACAGGATGAACTAATTTTCACAACGTGATGAGTACATTTTTAGATTGTATAAATCACATTTGTTATATGAAAGTAATAAATAGTACTATATGGCTTTGTGCAACTAATGCAGAGACCCGGGGCTATGCTACTCTTTGAAGAAAAAAATGAGGCATGGACTGACCCTAATAGATACGGGTGGGATAGGTGGATGACACGAGGGCATGTGAAAAACAGGAAGGATAAGGTAGACTTGGCGTCAACTTAAAACTAGATAAGAAGATTAGCATACAAGGATGTACTTAGTGCTAATGGGTTCCTGCATCCATGATTACCAAGTGGATGAAGATTACCCTGATCTGTTGGTACCATAGCTAGTGGAATGGAAAGGGAGGCACAGCCCATCATTGAACAACAAAGATAGCACTTACTAAGATACATGGCCATTGGCAAGTGAGAGTTAATTCTAGAATGTACGATTGGGGATCAAGATCAAGTAGGTTCATTCCATGGGTTCCCCTAATCAACCCTTATCCTAGTAGATAACCCTTGATTTTTAACTACTGGCCGGTTCTTAGTGTAAAGTAAACAATGGTGAGTGATTCTGAGCATCAGATTCACGCGCATGATCAAATGGTATTATGGAACGTAGTGCTAGAACGACAGTTACATGATCTTGCTTACTCCACACACATGCACACAGCATGCACTGATCAGCGCCCGCGAGCTGCATGACCTACTTACATGCATTATACTAGTACATGATATAGTATGTCTGAATCTGATAACGGTAGCATATTATGTGCAACAAATTCAGGGAAGCTAGCTGCATGCCGACTATCCGTGCTAGCTAGCTATGCTTGTGCGTGTGTGTGTTTGAAAGACGAAGATTGCGGGTCCGTTATAACATAGTTGTAGGTGTGGTGCACTGAAAAAAGAAGGCAGTTACCAAACCATGTGCCTGCTAAAAGCAACGGCAATCAACAATGATGATAAGATGATGAACACCGATGTAGTTAGTGCTAATGGTTGGATTCCTACATGAATGAATGATTGCAAAGTGGATCAAGATTACCCCGATCTGTTGGTGCCATAGTTAGTGGCCAGCAAAGGTAGTAGGATCCATGGACATGGAGATGGCAAAGCCAGTCAGGATGCAGAATTCTAGAATGCACAGTTTGGGATCAAAGCTCAAGTTTATTCCATGGATTCCCTTAATTATCAATCATATCCTAGATAGGGTCATGTTAGAAAAATAACTACTGTACATTATATATAGTTCCGGGTGCAAATTAAGTTGACAGTGGTGAGTGATATGATTCAGAGCATCAGATTCACACGCATGATGGATGGAGGGATCTCTCAAGTGGTGTGGATCCTAGTACTTGCTACAACGACGGTCACATGCATGATCGATCTGCCACCTGACTCTCACTCACACGCATAGCATGCACTGGTCGACACCTACGAGCTTCTTGACCAACTGTACATGCATGCATGATACTCCCTTCGTTTCTAAATATTTGTCTTTTTAAAGATTTCAAATAAACTACCACATACGGATGCATATAAACATATTTTAGAGTGTAGATTCACTCATTTTTCTCCGTATGCAGTCATTTGTTGAAATCTCTAGAAAGACAAATATTTAGGAACGGAGGGAGTATATATCTGGTGTACTAGACAAGCTAACATAAGCATGCATGATACGTGCAACAAATTCAGGGGAAACGCATGCCAATCATGTGTGTTGGCTAGCTTTGCTTTTATGTGTATCTTTTAAAGACTTCAGATTGTGGATCCGTTATACTACTACTAAGATATCAAATAAAGATGAGTCAGTTATCAAATTAAGTGCCTTCTGAAAGCAACATTAACAAAGATGATGATGATGATACAAACTTGTAACCCACAAGAAACTCTGCCGCAACCAAAAAAAAAATACCGCTGTTTTGGAGAAGAAAAGGGGGAGGATAAAGATTGTGTGTATGCGTCTGTTGGATGATAACCAAGCAAAGGCAAATAATGGGCTCACCATCACTCCCCACTATCAGCGGAATAATTTGGCCAAAGTGACTTGCCTCCTCTTTTCGGCAAATCCAAGTGCATAGCTTTGAGGATATCCTACATTTTTTTGTGCACCTTTCCAGGGTGCAAATGCAATATCGAGATCTCTTTCCCTTTCTCTTTTGCTAGCAAATTTATGGTTTAGTTAATTGGTGGAGTTGAAGGAGCAACTTTAGTTAGTTTTCACCATCCTATCCGCCTAATTTGCCTTGCAGATTAAAACAGAGTTGCTTGCAGGAGTTTCTCACGTGCATGTCCATGCATTCCAGCTGCAAGCAAATAAATGTATAATGAGGCAAATATGTGTATGATCCTTGTCCGCCAAAATGAAAAAGAAAAAAAATGTGCGGTCCTTTTTGGAGAGAAAAAAAAGGACAAGTGTGATCTCTCTTTTAAAAGGCAAATGGAAGGTCGGGAGGCTGGAGAGGATTTAATAGGATTTTCTTGAAACAAGAATCACTTTGATAATTTCCACATAAACATGAGTTTTATTCGCCTCTGTATTCAAGCCGAAATCAAAAGTGTGACTGTTTGCTTTCTAGTCTTAGTGAGTGAACAATTCCTTGACGTATTAGAGAGAGAGAGAGAGAGAGAGAGAGAGAGAGAGAGAGAGAGAGGAGGGGGGGGGGGTGATGTAGTAGTACAATGAAGAAGGGAGGTTGACCGGGATGATCGATGGCACCTCGATCTTATGGGCTAGTCGGCATCAAATGAAACCGACACCCTAAGTTTAGGAGTGTCGACGAGTTCAGTGAGTCAGAGAAGCAAGAAGGAGAAGAACATCGGGGCGTGTTCACGCGAGTGGACTAGGCAGCGAACTCCCGATGTTCTCCAGTGAGTAAAAATAGCTTGGCTAGCATGATTTTGATCAATAAAAGGAGTAGCTATCATTATAAATGATGGTGGAATCCAAAATGATGTGCACTCGGATTTAAAGCGGGAGCACATTTGTTCTCACACGGCTGGACTCTCGTGAGTCATGTGTCCATCCATCCATGCGAGTCTAGCTAGCTAGCAGTGTACGTTACGTGACCTATGTCACATACGTAGGTGATAGGTCACTCACGTCATTCATACATTGTTCCCCTGCATCCATCCTTCGGGGTACATGGTTTTTGTCTGTCATCTGGATCACCCGCACAACCAAATCAAATCGAATCAAAAAAGAAAACACCATGATCGATGTGCATGTGTGATCGTTATGTACCACACACATGCCTCCTGTCCTGTATCTCAAATAAACTCCATTGTTTCAAATACGATAACATGTCGAAATATTTTAGTTCCAATGTGTTACCGGACTGCAAATTTTCAAACTTGTATGCCGTGTTATTCGGGAGAGACGGAAAATATAAGTTTCTATAAAGCGAATCGCACATCTTGATGCATCGATGAACGATCTGGATAGAAGGTGTAGGGTGTACATGTACCTGCAGGGCCACGGAAAATCCACCCTCACGCGAATATTATGAAGAATCATCACCACAGCCAATAGTTTTTACAATAAAAGGTGTATGCACACAAACGAGATATGCACACAGATTAAGTAAGGCTCCGTTCGGAATCCCTCCGCTCTATAACTCCGCTGCGAAGCAGAGCGGCATATAGTTGAATTTTGGCGAGCGGGCAAAAGCTCCCTGGTGAAGGAGCGGAGGATTGACGAACACAGCCTAAAAGCCAGACTCTAATATATATTTTCTATGTAACTCAAATGCTAGTACTTACTAATGGAATATGTTCAGAGTAATAAAGAAGTATAACATATGCATATGTGGCATACGAGGAATTGGAATAAATATATACTCGAAGGAGTATAGAACAAATTTTCTCTATTTCACCGTGTTTTGGGGACTGACCCACCAACTTACTAATTACTTGCATAATGCATAAGTGGATCTCAAATGGTAAAATAATAATCTCTTGACCATGTATCTATACCACCATAAAAAACTTCTGCCCCAAGAGATTCAATCAATACTGTTTTCCCCCATCTAATGGTAATTCAGGTGGTTTAATTACTATTTGGAATGGCAACATGTTCAAGGGTGAGGTCATATCTAGCAACTATTTCCATATTAGTATCAAATTCACTTCTAACTTGGATAATAGTTGTTGGTATATCACAAATGTGTATGGTCCCAATTCTATGGATGGCAAACTGGAATTTGTGTCTTGGCTGCAGAATCTTAACGTCAATCAGAGCAAGTTATGGATGATATTGGGGGATTTCAACTTTATTAGAGGACCTGACAACAGAAACAAGCCAGGTGGTGACCCAAACAACATGATGCTCTTTAATAATATCATCATAAACCTTGACCTAGTTGAAATACCATTGAAAGGAAGATCATTCACATGGAGCAATAAACAGGACAATCCACTATTGGAAAAGTTGGATTGGGTTTTCACCAGCTCCCATTGGACTTCTGTGCACCCATCTACCATGGAAATACCATTGGCTAAGATCTCATCTGACCATGTTCCCATCAAAATTATGATTGGTAGTGCCATCCCCAAGAGCAATATTTTCAGATTTGAGGAGTTCTGGACCGAATTTAATGGTTTCATTGAAGTAGTTGAGAACCATTGGTATAACTCTATACACTTTTCTGATTCTGCCAAGCATCTAAATGCCAAGTTTAAGGCTCTTAGGAGAGGTCTCAAAAAGTGGAGCAAGAAATTCTCTCAGCTCAGTAAAACCATTGAAAATTGTTGCTTTTATGTTAAGCTTATTGATGGATTGGAAGATCAAAGATTACTTACCAGAAGGGAGGCAAACTTCAGGAAAATCCTCATCAACCATACTAATAAACTGCTGGAGGCCAAAAGGTTATACTGGAGAATTAGAGCAAATATCAGATGGGCAAAACTTGGTGATGAAAATACCAAGTTCTTTCATGCTATTGCATCTCAGGTATTTAGGCACAATTATATCACTTTCCTGATCTCCTCTGATGGCCAATGCAGTTATGATCATGACCAAAAAGCTGCCTTAATCTGGGCTTCCTTTAAGGATAGAATTGGCACTCAGGCTGACAGCTTTAGGGATTTTGATATATCTCATTTGAGAATGGATAATATCACTTCAGATCTTGACAGACCTTTTTCATCTGAGGAAATTGATGAGGTTATTAAGAACCTGCCCAATGACAAGTCTCCTGGCCCTGATGGTTTTAATGGATTATTTATGAAAAAATGCTGGCACATCATCAAGCATAGTTTCTACAAATTCATCAATGATTTTCATCAAGAATCTGTCTCTCTGCAGCCTATCAATACTGCTTATATTGCTCTTATCCCTAAAAAGGACAACCCTGAAACTCCCAATGACTTTAGGCCCATCTCCCTAGTGAGTATGCCTATCAAAATTGTCACAAAATTACTGGCCAACAGAGCTCAGCCTGTTATTTTACCAAGGGTCAGCAAAAATCAATATGGCTTTATTAAAACTAGGAACATTCAGGATTGTCTAGCTTGGAGTTCTGAATATATCCACATGTGTCACAAATCAAAAAAAGAAATCATCATCTTCAAGATTGACTTCGCGAAAGCATTTGACAAAGTAAACTACAATGCTATTATTTTCATGACGAGGCATTTTGGATTTAGTGACAAATGGATCAGGTGGGTCAATATGATTTTGTCCACTGCTTCCACTTTTGTTATTCTTAATGGTGTTCCTGGGAAAAACATCCATTGCAAATGTGGTGCCAGGCAAGGAGACCCATTTTCCCCTCTGTTATATGTGCTGGTTGGTGAATTATTGCAAATATTAGTCAATGAAGCTTGGAGAAATGGTGTGCTTAATTTACCTATTGATACCAACAACACTGAAAGTTATCCCATCATCCAGTATGCTGATGATACTCTTGTTATTCTGCCTGCTCAGGAGTAACAAATTCACTGAGATCCTGGACAGCTTTTCTAGGTTTACTAGGCTCATTGTTAATTATAGTAAATCTTCTCTTGTACCAATCAACATCTCTGATGATAGAGCTCAAGAATTAGCTAACATCGTTAAATGCAAGAAGGAATCCATGCCTTTCACTAACCTAGGGTTGCCTATGGGTACTACAAGACCTAAAGTTGTTGATCCCATGCCAATGGTATCTAAATTGGACCACAGATTATCTGGCATTGCAAACCTGATGACATACTCAGGTAGACTCACACATCTTAAAGCCATTGTATCTGCTTTGCCCATATTTGCTATGTGCTGTATCAGAGTGCCTTTCACTATCCTGGATCATTTTGAGAAATCTGGGAGAAGTTTCCTATGGTATGAAAAGGGGATCAACAAACATGGGAACTGCTTGGTTAAATGGGAGAAAGTATGCCTACCAAAAAAGCTGGAGGTTTAGGTGTACTTGATCTTAGAATGCAAAACAAGGCTCTGCTTACCAAGTACTTATACAAATTCTTCAACAAAAATGATATCCCCTGGGTTAATTTGATATGGAACAATTACTATCATAATGGGGATCTACCAAAATTCCCCACAACTGTGGGATCTTTTTGGTGGAGAGACTGTTGTTCTATTCTCCAAGATTTCAAAAACATGACAAATTGCTCTGCAGGTATTGGTAACACAGTTAGTTTATGGCATGATAATTGGTGCACTCAGCCAATAATGAGCATGATGGCTCAACTATTCTCATATACAAAAAATGAACACATCACTCTGGAGGCTGCCACCAACCTGGATGACTCTAATTTTTATGAGATGTTTCATCTCCCTATGTCCAGCATTGCTGCTCAACAGAGTATTCAACTAAGAACCATGATTAATGACAGAGGGAACCAGACAGAGATGGACTCTTGGAAATTTCATTGGGGTGGCA
This sequence comes from Aegilops tauschii subsp. strangulata, assembly GCF_002575655.3. Taxonomy (NCBI): domain Eukaryota; kingdom Viridiplantae; phylum Streptophyta; class Magnoliopsida; order Poales; family Poaceae; genus Aegilops; species Aegilops tauschii. The sequence continues at coordinate 575,382,034 of NC_053039.3, read as the reverse complement.
CCAAATACTCTAACAAACGGATTTACCTAGAATATATTGGGAACCCTGCTGATGCCCCCAAACCATTTCAGTGGATATGGAAATCATGCACTTTAGCCACTAGTACAAAACAGGGCTTTCGTCACAGGGCAATATTCACATTAGTCCCGGTTCAGTCACGAACCGGGACTAATGTGAGCATTGGTCCCGGTTCGTGCGGCTAAGGCATTAGTCCCGGTTCACCTGGGCCCTTTAGTCCCGGTTGGTGCCACGAACCGGGACTAAAGGGTGCGATGCCCATTAGTACCGGTTGATGGCACCAACCGGGACTAAAGGTTAGTCCTTTAGTCCCGGTTGGTGCCACCAACCGGTACTAAAGGTTAGTCCTTTAGTCCCGGTTGGTGCCACCAACCGGTACTAATGGGCTTTGAGGCATTAGTACCGGTTCATGGCACAAACCGGTACTAAAGGGAGCATCAAACTCTCCCCCCCCCCCCCCCCCGTGGACCGCCTTTTCAGTTTTAGAAAAAACAAAAGAAAATGATGGAAATGTCAAAAAATAAAATAAAATAAGTTTCTCATGTGATATGTGGTCTAGTTGTTGGGAAAATTAACAAATATGAATTTCGACTTTATTTGCAAAATCTCTCTGGAATTTCTTAAAATGGGCATAACTTTTGCATACGAACTCGGATGAAAAAGTTTTTAATGAAAAATCATCTACTCGAAAAGTTACATCCGAATTTAATCGGGGGAACCCCGTTAAACATTTTCAAAATCCTCAAAAACCTAACAGAAAAAATATACGGGGCTTTTAAGATCTGGAGAGGCAAAAAAATTCAAAAAATTTCAAATTGTGGTCAAACTGTGGTCAAACAATGGTCAAACTAATTATTCTAGAATATTAGTGTTACTAAATAATTATTTCAGTTTTTTTGAATTTTGGTCAAATCTGGTCAAACTATGGTCAAACAATGGTCAACTAATTATTCCAGAAATATTAGTGTTACTAAATAATTATTGTTTTTTAAAACAATAGTTTCAAACTCAAACAGTGAAATGTGTCACTTCATGCTCAAGCTAAATTCCTGAGGGTTAATAGAATTGACATCTTACTATTTTCAGGAAAACAACAAGTGCAGACTTGAAAACGAGGGAGAATAGAACCTGGAAGTTAAGCGTGCTCAGGCTGGAGTAGTGAGAGGACGGATGACCGTCCGGGAAGTTAGATGATTTGGAATGATGAGGGGTGATTAGAGATTAGAGGATAAATTGAGCAGTGATGAGGGGTGGTGATTAGAGATTAGAGGTTAAAATAATTCAGAAATTTGAAAATAAAAAAAATAAAAAAAATTCGCAAATTTTTTTTTCAAAAAAGAATATCATAAAATTTCCTTTAGTCCCGGTTGGTAACACCAACCGGGACTAAAGGTGGAGCTCCAGGCTGCGTCCACGTGGACGGCCTTTAGTCCCGGTTCGTGTAAGAACCGGGACTAAAGGGGGGAGGCATTAGTAACGACCCTTTAGTACCGGTTCAAAAACCGGGACTAAAGGCCCTTACCAACCGGGACAAAAGCCCCCTTTTCTACTAGTGAGCTAAGCAAAAGTTTTTCTTCCGGCTACTATTACAGGACAGATTAAATACCAGAGATTTGCTTACAAGGAAAAATTTCCATATTGAGTCTGCCAGATGTGTGCTATGTGATGATGAACCAAAGGAATACCTTGTTCATTAGTTGTGATTTCAGCCAGAACTTCTGGATGACCATTGGATTTCAATGGAATACTGACTATGAGCTTTTGGACTTGCTCATGGAGGGCAAGAGACACAATCATGTTGTATGTTACAAGGAATGCCTCATTGCAGGTTGTTGGAGTATTTGGAAGCATAGAAACATCATCATCTTTGATCACAAACCCAACAATATGCAGTACTGCATTAGTACATTCAAGGAGCACTTTGAGATGATTATCAAAAAATCCAAACCTAGTTTGAAGGAAGGGATGCAGAGTTGGCTAGACTACTTGTAGATTATATACTTATCATGTTAAATCCTGTACAGTGATGTAACTTGTTTTACCATATTAATGAAAATCAAAGTTACAGTGGGGGCCTTCCCCACTCACTAGTAGGAAAAGGGGCTTTTACCCCGGTTTGTAAGGGCCTTTTGTCCCGGTTTTCGAACCGGGACTAAAGGGTCGTTACTAAAGCCCTAACCCTTTAGTCCCGGTTCTTACACGAACCGGGACAGAAGGTCCTCCACGTGGCCGCTGCTGCCAGCCCAGGCAGGGGGGCCTTTGGTCCCGGTTGGTGCCAACAACCGGGACTAATAGGCAGGGCCTTTTGTCCCGGTTGGTGTCACCAACCGGGACCAATAGGCAGGGCCTTTTGTCCCGGTTGGTGTCACCAACCAGGACCAATAGGCATCCACGCGTCAGCATTTCAGGGGCTGGGGTTTTTGTTTTTTTTGAAAGGGGGGGGGGTTGGGGGGTTAATTTAGGTGTTTCATATATTGTGTTAGCTAGCTAATTAATAGAGAGAAGTGTCCTCTCTTATCTCCGTGCTTGGTCGACGCTACGTACTATATATGTATGGAGAGGACTAGACACGCTAGCTAGTAATCAAATGAAGGAAACAGAAGATCGTCATGAACATATGCATACAGAGAGAAGTGATATCGACCACCTCTCCTTCTCCGAGAGATTGGTCGAACAACAAGTTCTCGTATATCTATTCGACACTACCGGCTACATATATACAATAATTATCTCTTACAATACAATCTCCTAATTAAATTGTAAGAACACAGGGTCCACATAGTATTCTCCATTTTCAGCGATCAGGTGGTCAAGGAAGAATGCCGCCAATTCCTCTTGAATTCCTCGCATACGATCTGGTGCTAGGAGTTCATCCCGCTTCCGAAACATCTAATTTGAAGAAGGGGGTCAATACATATATATATGAATAAATGAAACTCAACACAAATGATGGTAATAAAATAAAATTGTGAATATTATTGCTTACGCACTTCATATTGTTCTTCAGTGTAGCCCCGCTCACAGGTCGTGTAGCGGATGGACTCGCAAACGTAGTATCCACAGTAATTATTCCCGGGTTCCTGTCACAACCACTTTACAAGAAATAGAGGTCAATCAAATTGATAAGCAAGCATGCTAAATGGTATTGATGAAACTAGCGCTTGAATCACTAGGAGATGCGCGGAACGTGCTACTATAGTACTTACTTTCGGGTGTTTAAATTGCAGCTTCTTCGGCAGTCCCGGAGCTTTTGTGGTGAATTTTCTCCAAACCCTGCCAGACAAAGAAAACAATTACTTGATATTAGGAAATGAACAAAGTTGCTGATATGGTGGATAATGATTGATTTAACTTACTTCTCGAGCATTTGAGTCATGTTCGCATAGTCCTGGGGATCTTTTCGTCTCGAGTCTAAGACGGTTACTACTCCCTGCTCAAGCTTAATCTCTAGGAGAATATAGTGGAAGCTGCGCATGCATGCATAAGTCATCAATTACATTACCATAACCTGGACTAATAAGGGAAACCGAATATGCACAAGACAGTAACACTCACTTGAAGTTGTAAGGAAAGAGCATTATATCTTTCTTTTGATTCAATACCAACGATTGTAGCAAGTTGGCCTCGGCTTCTTTGGGATGTTTTTCAACCGTATATGCATCTATGAGATTTGTGTTAATGAACCCAATATCACCGATTTGTCTTTTCTTCAATTCGGTGATCTTCAATCTGCATAATATAGTGAGGATAATTATAAATACATGCAATGAAAGAGCTGACCTATATAGAGGGACTTAATGACAGAAGTAGTACTACTTACAGACAGTAGCAAGTGATCGTTGTTTTATCGATGGCCTTTTGATTGTAAAACTGGAAGAAATCCTCAAATGGAACATTCAGCAGTTCAATTCCAACGAGGTCATGCTCCGGTTTAACTCTCAGCGTCAAAGTACTCGTCCCATCAGACTCTCTGCAGGTTTTCATGTACCAATCATGTAATCTTCGCATCATCATTGTTAGAGATCTTTCATCTTTGACGAGAGGCTTCCCGTAATGGTATTTGTGTTTGTCCACCTCCATGATTTCATAATGTACATCGTCGGGCAGGTAATCTCCAAGATTGCTATAACCGGGCACCATCCTCGGATCATTAGCGACGATGTCTTTTGACACCTTGAGCGGGGGGGGCACGATTGGTTCGCTTGTTCGCCGAGCTGGGCAATTTTTTTCCCAGCTCGTCGTTCTTTTAACCTTTGATCACTGACAGTACTTCCCGACCGCTCCGCTTCGGCATATGTCTTTGCAAGAATGCGCTCATAGTTGCCTCTCGGTGGAGACTTTGGTGGTTTTGTCAGGGCAGCCAGAGTGCGCTTTGCTTTCACCGGATCTACCTTCTCCTCCGGAGGTGGATGTTTCTTTGCTTTCACCCCTTCAAAGAAGTTTGTCACTTCGGCTCGCACGATCTTCCTGGTTTCCTCCTCGGTCCTCTCGTATGGTAACTTCTCTGGAGTCTTCAGAGAAGGACCGAATCTGTATTGCCTCCCGCCTCTGGTAGTTGTACTGCTAGACGCCGGCAGAGCAGACGGAGTGGCTGCGGCTGTCTTCTTTCCTTGCTTACGAGGCGGAGGAGAAGGACTACGACGCGCTGGAGCAACCGCAGCGGCGGCAGGTCTCTTCCGCCCTTGCTGACGAGGCGGAGAAGGAGGAGGCTGGCTGCTCTGGCGCGCCGGCGCAGGCGGAGAAGGAGGCGGAGTGCCGCCACGCGCCGGAGAAGGAGGCTCAGTGCCCTGATCACTCGCCGGAGGAGGAGGCGGAGGAGGAGGCGGAGTGCCGCCACGCGCCGGAGAAGGAGGCTGAGTGCCCTGATCACTCGCCGGAGGAGGAGGCGGAGGAGGAGGCGGACTGCCCTTACTCGCCGGAGCCGTCCAGTTCGGAAGGTTGATGAGCTCCTTCCGCCATAGGCACGGAGTCTTCAGAGCTAAACCCAGCCGAGTCTCCCCTTCACCGGTAGGGTGGTCAAGCTGGAGGTCCTCAAATCCCTCCGTTATTTCATCCACCATCACCCTAGCATATCCTTCTGGAATCGGCCGGCAATGGTAGGTTGCGCCGGGTTCAGGAGGTAAAACAGAGCCAACAGCCGCCTTGACTTTGAAGTTCTGCCATTGCGCCATAAGGTGGCAATGTTGAGACTCCGTGATAGCATCCACGGGGTAGCTAGCAGGAGCCGTCAAGACATGCTCCAGCTGAAGCAGCTCGGTGGAAGCCACGCTGCTTCTCCGCTGAGATGGCGGGGTAGCTTCGGGGGTAGTTTCGGCATGTCGATTGCTGTCTCGTTCCTCTAGCGCTTGAACCCTTTCGTGCAGCTTCTGAATTTGGGTATGCTCCATTTTTCCTCCTCTCCTGGCTTTTGTAACCGCCTGCGTCCGGAAAACCAGCCTTCCACGGAACGGAGCCTGGCGTGCCTCGTGTCCGTCCAGGGTGCTCAGGATTCCCGAGGGCCATTGTGAGCTCGTCGTTCTCTCTGTCTGGAACGAACGTCCCTTCCTGCGCTGGATCGATATATTGCTGAATCTTCTTGACTGGTATTCTCAAAAGCTCGTTCGTCCAAACGCACCTCCCTGATACAGGGTCCAAGGTTCCGCCAGCCCCGAAGAACCAAGTCCGGCAACGGTATGTCCAGTTCATTGTCTGTGGTTCAATCCCTTTTTCAAGCAGATCATTCTCAGCCTGGGCCCACTTAGGCCGGGCTTTGAGGTAGCCACCTGACCCCGTGCGATGGTGAAGCTTCTTCTTCGCAGTATTCTTCTTGTTTGTCGCTGACATCTTCTTACTCTTTTCCGATGTCTTGTGGGCCACAAATGCGGGCCAGTGATCTCTGATCTTCTCATACCGGCCGATGAATTCGGGTGTCTCTTCTTTGTCGACAAACATTTTCAGCTCATTCTTCCACCTCCTGAATAGGTCTGCCATCTTCTTAAGAGCATGAGACTTGATTAATTGCTCTTTAACTGGCTTCTCCGGATCCTCCTCTGGCGGTAGGGTGAAATTTGCCTTCAGCTCAGTCCAAAGATCATCTTTCTGCATATCATTGACATAAGACACCTCAGGGTCTTCCTTCTTAGGCTTATACCATTGGTGGATGCTGATCGGGATCTTGTCCCTAACTAGAACCCCGCACTGAGCAGCAAATGCATCCTTTGTCTGGATGGGTTCAATCGGTTGGCCGTCGCGCGCGATTGCTGTGATCTCAAACCTTTCATCCGAGCGCAACTTTCTCTTCGGGCCTCGTCTCTTTACCGCAGTTGTGCTTGATCTGGAGGGCTAGAGAAAAGAAGAAAGCCGAGTGTTAATTAATATGTGTACATACCAAAACAATGAATGCATCGATTAGCTAGTCAGCAAAGGCTTAACTAATATATTTACCTGGCCGGACTCTGTTCGGTCACCGGAGCCGTCACCACGGGCTCCTTCTTGCACCAGCATTGGGTCACCGGAGCCATCATAATCATGTCTTTCCTCCTCCACTCTTCGATCACCGTAGCCTGCTTCTTCACCCTGTTCTTCCAGACCATCATTGTCGTTAAGATACGACAAGATATCACCTCCGGCTAAGATTATGTCCCCCAACACCTCTTCTGCTTGCTCGTCTCGTCCATGCTCCATTGTTTCTGCAAATATTACAACATGGCAATTATTACACAAACATGACAGCAGGTGGTTAGTGCAAACGTAGACCTAGCTTATTCCGGGTTTGGGGTGGCCTCAGCAACGCTTCAAGGGTAGGGGCGCGGCGGGAGGGGGTAGGAGACCGACATCGTTTTTTTCTACGGTTTGGGTGTGATCGAGAGTTTTGGTCGAGCGAGAGGGCCGGGGGGTGCTCCCGTGGTATAAGTTATCACGGTCGAGAGGGGGTATAAATATCGACCGTCCATCATGTCGAAGTTATCTGGGAGGGAGTTATATATATCGACAACGACGACATACATACATGGGAAAATAATGTTATCGGGGAGGGGGTATATCGACCCCCCACATGTTGAAGTTATCGGGAGGGGGTTATATCGACAACGACAATGAACGTACATGGGAAAATAATATTATCGGGGAGGGGGTATATCGACCCCCCTCGTGTTGAAGTTATCGGGAGAGGGGTATATCGACGACGACAGACCCGATAAAACATAAGAAAACGAAGAAGAAACAAAAAGAGGAGAAGAAGAAAAGGAATAGAGGAGAAGATCGAAGAAAAAAAAGAAGAAAAAAAAGAGGAGAAGAAGAAAGGAATAGAGGAGAGAAGAAGAAAAATAGAATTTTTTCTATTTTTTCTTCTTCTCTTCTATTCCTTTCTTCTTCTCCTCTTCTTTTTCTTCTTTTTTCCTCTTCTTATTTATTTCTCCTCTTCTTCCTCTCCTCTTCTTCTCCTTTCTTCCTCTTCTTATTTTCCTTTTTCCTCTCATTCATAAAAAAATGTTCAAATAGAAAATTTCGAAAAAAGTAAAGGTTTTGCCTAATGCATTGTTCATATGAACATACAAACATTTGCATATTCTACAATAATTAATATCACCAAAAAATCTATGAACAGAAAAAAAATCCTAACTTTTCTAAAAATCTATCTTTTGCATATTATACATGAACATATATATACACAGAGAACATATATACATACATATACACAGAGAAAATGCAAAAAAAATCTAAAAAAGGACATATAAACAGATATACACACATACATATACTCATACATATACATATAATTAAGAATATAAATGTGCAGAAAAAATGGAGGAATTAGGGGGCAGTGCCGGCCCTGACCAAGGCGACGGCGGCGCGTCGGGGCAGGGGCAGAGGCGACGGCGGCGGGGTCGGGGCAGGGGCAGAGGCGTCGGCGGCGAAGGGCGGGGCAGGGCGACGGCGACGACGGGGACGGGCCGGGGCGGCGCGCGTCGGGGCAGGGGCGCGGCTGACGGCGAGGGCGCGGGCAACGGCGACGGCGACGACGGGCACGGGCGACGGCGGGGGCGGCGGGCGGCGTTGGGGCGGCGGGCGGCGTCGACGTCGTCGGGGCGGCAACTGCTAGGTAACTCTGAAAATTTCCTAAGTGTTTGCTTATATAGCAAAGCCTTTAGTCCCGGTTCGTGGCACCAACCGGGACTAAAGGTAGGCATTAGTCCCGGTTGGTGGCACCAACCGGGACTAAAGGGGGGGCATTGGTCCCGGTTGGTGCCACGAACCGGTACCAATGCACCCCTTTAGTCCCGGTTGGTGGCACCAACCGGGACCAAAGGCCTCTTGCTGCCCGCGTCGCGGCCAAAAGTTTAGTCCCACCTCGCTAGTTGAGAAGGGCTCGGAGTGGTTTATAAGCCCCGCTGCGGCTGCTGTATCGAACTCCTCTCTATAGCAGGCTTCTGGGCCTAACTTTGGCGCGCTGCCCATTGGGCCCTCTAGCCCTTCTGGACCTGTATTTGCAAACCTGAGGGTTGGAGGGCCCAACGGACAGCGCCCCAACAATTGTTTTTGCTGTTTTTAGTTTTTTTGTTTTCTTTTTTGCTTTATTTATTTTGTTTTGTTTCTACTTGCAACAAAAAAATTATTTATTTTATTTTATTTTGTTTCTAATTACTTATTTATTTTACTTTATGATAATTCTTTTTGCTATTAAAGTTTCTATCAAAAACAGTTCTTTATGAAAATTCTTTTTGCTGTATTTAGTTTTTTTGTTTTCTTTTTTGCTTTATTTATTTTGTTTTGTTTCTACTTACAACAAAAAACTTATTTATTTTATTTTATTTTGTTTCTAATTACTTATTTATTTTACTTTATGATAATTCTTTTTGCTATTAAAGTTTCTATCAAAAGAAGTTCTTTATGAAAATTCTTTTTGCTGTATTTAGTTTTTTTGTTTTATTTTTGCTTTATTTATTTTGTTTTGTTTCTACTTACAACAAAAAACTTATTTATTTTATTTTATTTTGTTTCTAATTACTTATTTATTTTACTTTATGATAATTCATTTTGCTATTAAAGTTTCTATCAAAAAATGTTCTTTATGAAAATTCTTTTTGCTTTTAATGATTTTGAACAGAAAATACTTCGATAATTTTAGTTGCATCAATTTTATATGATTTTAGTTTCAATAATAATAGAGGTTTCTTATAATGTTTTGAACAGAAAATACTTTGTTAATTTTAGTTTCATAAATTTTATTAAAGTTTATTTTATTTTGTCGGAACACAAGAAGTCCGGAGTTGTAATAAGTTATTAAAAATAAAAAAGAGGCGCAATGCTCGTTGATTTGCTTCAAGCCTTTCGGAATAGTGTAGACTGCACTGCACATAGCTCCATGCAGTCTACCTTATTCCTCAAGGCTTGAAGCTAAGCAACGTGAGCATTGCGCCTCTTCTTCATCGTCTCTGCACTCAGGGCTTATAAACCGCTCCTAGTGCCTCTCAGCTAGCGAGGTGGGACTAAAAAACTGCTTAGTAAGAAACTCTAGTACCAGTTCGTGCCACGAACCGGTACTAAAGGTGCTCGTGGGGCCACAGCCTCATTACTAGATGCACTTCGTGTACAAAACCGACAATGGTATCATACTCGTCTGTTACAAAGTTGGCATGGTATCATCATAATAGTTGCGGGAGAAAGTCTTCACTTTTTCTTCGCTTGTGTCATTTGCTTATTGCGCCGTAACCATGGATAATCTTCATCGTTTATCAGGATGCTTGGGTCAGCCTTGACTTTGAAGGGAGGAATTTCATGAAACTTTTCATAATCTTCAGACATATCTGTCTTGCCCTCCACTCCCACAATGTCCCTTTTTCCTGAAAGAACTATGTGGCGCTTTGGCTCATCGTATGATGTATTCGCTTCCTTATCTTTTCTTTTCCTCGGTCCGGTAGACATGTCCTTCACATAGATAACATGTGCCACATCATTGGCTAGGACGAACGGTTCGTCAGTGTACCCAAGATTGTTCAGATCCACTGTTGTCATTCCGTACTGTGGGTCTACCTGTACCCCGCCTCCTGACAGATTGACCCATTTGCACTTAAACAAAGGGACCTTAAAATCTTGTCCGTAGTCAAGTTCCCATATGTCCATTATGTAACCATAATATGTGTCCTTTCCCCTCTCGGTTGCTGCATCAAAGCGGACACCGCTGTTTTGGTTGGTGCTCTTTTGATCTTGGGCGATCGTGTAAAATGTATTCCCATTTATCTCGTATCCTTTGTAAGTCAATACAGTCGAAGATGGTCCCCTGGACAATGAGTACAACTCATCGCAAACAGTGGTGTCACCTCTGAGACGTGTTTCCAACCAACTGCTGAAAGTCCTGATGTGTTCACATGTAATCCAGTCGTCACACTGCTCCGGGTGTTTGGAGCGCAGACTGTTCTTGTGTTCATCGACATACGGGGTCACCAAGGTAGAGTTCTGTAGAACTGTGTAGTGTGCTTGAGACCAAGAATATCCGTACCTGCATATTATTGAGTCCCCTCCAAGCGTGCCTTTTCCAGTCAGTCTCCCCTCATACCGCGATTTAGGGAGACCTATCTTCTTAAGGCCAGGAATGAAGTCAACACAAAGCCCAATGGCATCCTCTGTTTGATGGCCCATGGAGATGCTTCCTTCTGGCCTAGCGCAGTTACGGACATATTTCTTTAGGACTCCCATGAACCTCTCAAAGGGGAACATATTGTGTAGAAATACGGGCCCAGAATGACAATCTCGTCAACTAGATGAACTAGGACGTGCATCATGATATTGAAGAAGGATGGTGGGAACACTAGCTCGAAACTGACAAGACATTCCGCCACATCACTCCTTAGCCTTGGTATGATTTCTGGATCGATCACCTTCTGAGAGATTGCATTGAGGAATGCACATAGCTTCACAATGGCTAATCGGACGTTTTCCGGTAGAAGCCCCCTCAATGCAACCGGAAACAGTTGCGTCATAATCACGTGGCAGTCATGAGACTTTAGGTTTTGGAACTTTTTCTCTGGCATATTTATTATTCCCTTTATATTCGACGAGAAGCCAGTCGGGACCTTCATACTAAGCAGGCATTCAAAGAAGATTTCTTTCTCTTCTTTCGTAAGAGCGTAGCTGGCACGACCTTCATACTGCTTCGGAGGCATGCCGTCTTTTTCGTGCAAACGTTGCAGGTCCTCCCGTGCCTCAGGTGTATCTTTTGTCTTCCCATACACGCCCAAGAAGCCTAGCAGGTTCACGCAAAGGTTCTTCGTCACGTGCATCACGTCGATTGAAGAGCGGACCTCTAGCTCTTTCCAGTAGGGTAGGTCCCAAAATATAGATTTCTTCTTCCACATTGGTGCGTGTCCCTCAGCGTCATTCGGAACACCTAGTCCGCCGGGACCCTTTGCAAAGATTACGTGTAAATCATTGACCATAGCAAGTACGTGATCACCGGTACGCATGGCGGGCTTCTTCCGGTGATCTGCCTCGCCTTTGAAATGCTTGCCTTTCTTTCGACATTGATGGTTGGTCGGAAGAAATCGACGATGGCTCAGGTACACATTCTTCTTGCATTTGTCCAGGTATATACTTTTAGTGTCATCTAAACAGTGCGTGCATGCATGGTATCCCTTGTTTGTCTGTCCTGAAAGGTTACTGAGAGCGGGCCAATCGTTGATGGTTACAAACAGCAACGCGTGCAGGTTAAATTCCTCCTATTTGTGCTCATCCCACGTACGTACACCGTTTCCATTCCACAGCTGTAAAAGTTCTTCAACTAATGGCCTTAGGTACACATCAATGTCATTGCCGGGTTGCTTAGGGCCTTGGATGAGAACTGGCATCATAATGAACTTCCGCTTCATGCACATCCAAGGAGGAAGGTTATACATACATAGAGTCATGGGCCAGGTGCTGTGATTGCTGCTCTGCTCCCCGAAAGGATTAATGCCATCCGCGCTTAAACCAAACCCTATGTTCCTTGGGTCAGCTGCAAACTCAGCCCAATACTTTCTCTCGATTTTTCTCCACTGCGACCCGTCAGCGGGTGCTCTCAACTTTCCGTCTTTCTTACGGTCCTCACTGTGCCATCGCATCAACTTGGCATGCTCTTCGTTTCTGAACAGACGTTTCAACCGTGGTATTATAGGAGCATACCACATCACCTTCGCAGGAACCCTCTTCCTGGGGGGCTCGCCGTCAACATCACCAGGGTCATCTCGTCTGATCTTATACCGCAATGCACCGCATACCGGGCATGCGTTCAGATCCTTGTACGCACCACGGTAGAGGATGCAGTCATTAGGGCATGCATGTATCTTCTGCACCTCCAATCCTAGAGGGCATACGACCTTCTTTGCCGCGTATGTACTGTCGGGCAATTCGTTATCCTTTGGAAGCTTCTTCTTCAATATTTTCAATAGCTTCTCAAATCCTTTGTCAGGCACAGCATTCTCTGCCTTCCACTGCAGCAATTCCAGTACGGTACCGAGCTTTGTGTTGCCATCTTCGCAATTGGGGTACAACCCTTTTTGTGATCCTCTAACATGCGATCGAACTTCAGCTTTTCCTTTTGACTTTTGCATTGCGTCCTTGCATCGACAATGACCCGGCGGAGATCATCATCATCGGGCACTGGTTCCTCTTGATCTTCAGCAGCTTCCCCCCTTGCAGCATCATTAGGCACATCGTCTGGTTCATCTTGATCTTCAGCAGCTTCCCCCGTTGCAGCATCACCGTATTCAGGGGGCACATAGTTGTCATCGTCCTCTTCTTCTTCGCCGTCTTCCATCATAACCCCTATTTCTCCGTGCCTCGTCCAAACATTATAGTGTGGCATGAAACCCTTGTAAAGCAGGTGGGTGTGAAGGATTTTCCGGTCAGAGTAAGACTTCGTATTCCCACATATAGGGCATGGACAACACATAAAACCATTCTGCTTGTTTGCCTCAGCCACTTCGGGAAAATCATGCACGCCCTTAATGTACTCGGAGGTGTGTCTGTCACCGTACATCCATTGCCGGTTCATCTGCGTGCATTATATATAATTAAGTGTGTCAAAAACCATTACAGAACATCATGAATAGATAATTAAGTGACCAAATTAATAGAAGTTCATCATCACATTAAAACCAAAGTACATACATAGTTCTCATCTAACAACATATATATAGCTCTCCAGAGCATCTAATTAATTAAACCATACATTGAAACTATGTAAAAATTTCAATGCGAAAACAAATGCGATCATAATCGCAACCAAGGTAACAATTGATCCAACGACATAATGATACCAAGCCTCGGTATGAATGGCATATTTTCTAATCTTTCTAATCTTCAAGCGCATTGCATCCATCTTGATCTTGTGATCATCGACGACATCCGCAACATGCAACTCCAAAATCATCTTCTCCTCCTCAATTTTTTTTATTTTTTCCTTCAAGTAATTGTTTTCTTCTTCAACTAAATTTAACCTCTCGACAATAGGGTCGGTTAGAATTTCCGGTTCAACCACCTCCTAGATAAATAAAATTTATGTCACGTTGGTCGGTATATTTGTCATAAACATTAAATGAACCAAATAGTTATAAAAAGATAATATATACCACATCCGAATCATAGACAGGACGAGGGCCGACGGGGGCGGATACCAAAACCATCGCACTATGTAATAAGAAGGAATAATAAAAGTAACAAAATTAGACAAGTAACTATCTAAAGTAATAATTTTTTCCTTTTAGAAAGAAGATAAGAACAAGAGGCTCACCACGGTGGTGCTGGCGACGAGATCGGCGCGGGCGATCGACAGCGGTGAAGACGGGGACGGGACGTGACGGACCGCTAAACCTAGACAAATCTCGGGGAAAATGGAGCTCGGAGGTCGAGTTTCGAGAGGAGAAAGATTAACTAGTGTGGCTCAGACATTTCATCGAACACCTCATGTGCATAGGAGGTGAGCTAGAGCACCCAAATGCCCTCCCCTCGCCGGCCAGAAAAAACAGAGCACTGTGGAGTGCTCTGCTGTGGCGATGGGGTATATATAGGGAACTCATTGGTCCCGGTTCGTGGCACCAACCGGGACTAAAGGCCTTTGGTCCCAGTTGGTGCCACGAACCGGGACCAATGACCCCCTTTAGTCCCGGTTGGTGGCACCAACCGGGACCAAAGGCCTTGTGCTGCCCCGCGTCAAAAGTTTAGTCCCACCTCGCTAGTTGAGAGGGCTCGAGAGTGGTTTATAAGCGCTGCTGCGCCCACCCTCTCGAACTCCTCTCAACTGCAGGCTTTCGGGCCTAACCGTTCTCTTTGCCTGTGGGGCCTACTGGGCCTTCTGCGGGCCTGAATCCTGGCCCACGGATGGGTTTCATGTCGTATTCAGGCCGTGGTGGCCCAGTAGGTGGCATAATTTTTTTCTTTGTTTTTTGTTTTCTCTTTTGCTTTATTTGTTTTGTTTTGTTTCTACTTACAACAAAAAACTTATTTATTTTATTTCTAATTACTTATGTATTTTACTTTAATTATTTTATTTTTATTTATTTTACTGCTGCTATTTTTATTTATTTTACTGCTGCTATTTTTATTTAATTTATTAAGGTTTAGTTATTTTAGTTACTATAGTTTATTTTATTTTATTTTATTAAGGTTTATTTATTTTTATTTATTTTATTAAGGTTTATTTATTTTATTTACTATAAAAAAATGAACATAGATGCGCTTATAGAGGAAATTCAACCTAAATTCATAATAAATTTCTATGAAATTTACTGTGAATTTAGGTCAAATTCCCTGTATAAGGGCATCTATTTTCACTTTAAGAGGAGCTCAACAAGGCAGAGAGGGACGGGCTTATAAACTGGTGTGAGCGCCCTTCGGTTGGCGAGGTGGGACTAAACACTGGCCGCAACTAGGACCAGCCCTTTAGTCCCGGTTTGTGGTATGAACCGGGACTAAAGGGTGGTGGGCCAGGAGCGTGGCCCATTGGTCCCGGTTTGTCCCACCAACCGGGACCAAAGGGTCCGGACGAACCGGGACCAATGCCCCCACGAGGCCCGGCAGGCCCCTGGCCGCACGAACCGGGACCAATGCTCACATTAGTCCCGGTTCGTGACTGAACCGGGACTAATGTGAATATTGCCCTGTGACCAAAGCCCAGTTTTCTACTAGTGACTGTGTTTGCTCAAAAAAATTGTATCTATACCACTATATAGTGTGTGAATAACTTTGAATATTAGTTGTTGGATAAAGCCAATATAACAGTGGAGAGTTGGCAAATCCGAGCATTGTTGGCCACTGGATATCCTATACACTACACAAGATTTTGCCATGCATATATCTAGAAGATTCCATTATTATTATTAAACTTAAGCCCAATGTTTCTCCTCATTTGTCTGGGCAGACAGCCCAGAAAATAGTCTAACAGAAAAACATTCTATAACCAGACTCTCCACTCCCAGCCCAAATAATACTTGGTACATGCTACCAGATTTTTTTTATTTAGATGACATTTTATTAGATATAGATTTTTAATAAAATAATAACTTCCACGCATAGAGTCAAAAGATGATACAAAAAAGAGTAAACAACTCTTTTGCTTGAGCAAAAAACATAGGGAAAAACATATTTGCCTTCTACTAAAAATATAAACATTTTATTTAATTGTATAATAATTTCGTAAAAAAATTATTAAAAATATTCATCATGTATTAAAAATGTTCTTCATGTATTAACAAATCATCATGGATAAAAATGGTAGCCATATATTAAAATGTTTATGATGTATTGAAACATATAATTTAAAAAAACCAAAGCATATTAAGAAATGTTCATCATTGAAATAAAAAGTATAGTTAGTTCCAAAATATTTTATGTCTATTTCTAAAATGATTATCATGGTATTTTAAAATTCTCAGATCATGTTTTTATCTTTTAGTACAAAAAAATACTTATAAATAAATCGTAAACTTTCTTGAAGCACGAGGAACATTTTATGCAAATACACGATGAACATTTGAGTACACCATAAATAGTTTCAATATACTGGAAACAATTTAAAAAAATTTACATGATGAAGAAACAGAACCAGAAGGAAAGAAAAAAATGTTAAAAAAATGTAAATCTAAAAATGGAAAATAGCAAATAATAAGTAATAAATAAAAATTAGAAGATAAATAAATACCGCAAGCTATTTTTAAAAGAATAGCGTGATAAACAAAAGGTAAGAAAAAGGAAAAGGTATGGACACAAAAGTTAGAGAAAAGAGAGAAAATGAATAACAAGGCATAAGGTCAAAATAGTAAATAGGAGTAAAGAAAGCAAAGTGCAAAAAGAATCATAGAATCCAAACAAAACACGCTCCTAGAAAATATGAGGAAAGACCAGATTTAAATGATCATTGGAGAAAAATCGCCCTTTATTGGGCCGGCCAATGTGCGGTGTAACCGCAGGCAAATGCGAATTCCGACTCGCTGTAAGCGACATATAGCACTGACGTTAAGACTACACTAATATGAGCTGATGAGCTGGGCTTCTGCATAAGAGAAAATATTATCAGAATCATTTCAATTCTTTTCATGGATAGCTTGATTTATTTGTCTAGGCATCCAAATGAAAAACCAAAGTGTTATCATTCGCTTCCTGGTCTTATGGAGCAATTGGATCATACATTCCGGTCCGATGTGGGTGGGAGGAGGAGGAGGGGGGGGGGGGGGGGGGCAGTGATGTACGACGGTACGAGGAGGAAGAAGAAGACGGGGGAGGCTGACCGGCGATGAGGTAAGTGAGTCAGAGAAATCAGAAGGAGTGTGTTCACACGATTGGACTAGGAAGAAGGGGATGTCGTCCGGTGAGTAAGAATAGCTTGGTTTACCTGAGTTGACACAGACTAATTTTGATCGATCAGGGAGTACGTACCTATCATCAAAATGCGTTGCGGTGATGGTGGAATCCAAAATGATGTGCACTAGGATATAAAGCGGGAGCACATTTGTTGTCACACGACTCCATCCATCCATCATCACATGTGCACTCTCATCAATCATGCGTCTATCCATCCATGTGTGTACGTGACCAATGCCCCGTACGAAGGTCAAACACTATCTCCTGCAACCCGGGTACATGGCTTTTGTCTGTCACCTGCACAAAATCGAATCTAATCGTCGAAAAAGAAAACATCAAGATCCATGTGCGATCGACCATATTCCATATCTGCTCCCTTTTCCTGAACTGTATAGAGTTCACCAGCAATGTCTGTGCAAAAAATGCTTCACCATCAATCTCTGTACAACCCAATCAGACTAATTAAACTCCATCCTTTTAAGTTCTTATTTATCGTGCACACAAAATCCCAAAAAACATGTCTAAATATTTTACTTCTGGTGCATTACTGAACTGCAAAGTTTCAAATACTTTTTAGTGGAATGCTGAACTGCCTAGATAGAAGGTGCACCTTTTTTTTTGAAAAGGAGAAATGCCCCCGGCCTAGATAGAAACCTGCACGGGGTTTCAGAAAATCCACTCTCACGAGAATATTATGAAAAATTGTTACCGGACCCATTAGTCTTTACAATGGGGTAACTCCTTTTATACACGTAAAGGAAGTGTGTAGGCAAATTACGTAAACCATAGACTTAAATTTGTGTTTCCTATATAACTCAACTGGCACTAGTTACTAGCTAATGCAGTATGTTCAGAGTAATAAGGAAGTATAGCAACATATGCTTAAGGCCTTGTTCGGTTGCGTGTGGATCCGAGGGGATTGAAAGGGTTTGAGGGGGATTTAAACCTCTTATAAGTCAAAATAAATCTCAGTCCTTGCCAATCCCCTCCAATCCTCTTGGGAGGAGGATTAACCGAACAAGCCCTAAGTGGAATATGCGGTGTCACAGTAAATATATACTCGGCACAGTAGAGAACAATTTTCCTATATTTCTCCATCTTTTGGGAACCGGCTTGATTGCTTGCATGTCCATAAGTGGATCTTAAATAGTAAAAGAAAATATCTGACAAGTATATAGGTCATTTACAATTTCTTTGTTCGTCGATCCATGGCGCCCAATAGATGTCAAAACCTCCATTTAGGGTTGCAGGAGGTGGCCGTAGGTGTCCCACATGTTATCAACAATGATCTTGTACGCCCTTTGCGTGGGATGGAAGCTGTCGAAGAAGACATGCTTGGATACGTCTTGGCACACCGCCATGAACCTCGAGTCGCAGAGATTCGTCACCTCAATGAGCCCAGTCCCACAACACCCGCGGGTCGTCTCTGTGAACCCCCACCGCTCCCCGCCCTCGGCGAGCTCTCGGATGATGTCATAGATCCCCAAGTAGACAACGCGGGTGTTGAACCCAGGCTCCGCGTTCAACCCGTCAATGAGCACCTGCACCCTCGAGTTGTAGAGTTGTGCCGCGTAGTTGCGTTTGGGCTCGCAGCGACGGTGCAACCCGCCGCCGACCGTCCGCTGCGACGGCACACACCCGATAGGTGGAAGGCCCACGAAACCGATAAGCTTTGCTCCGCGAGCGCTCACGCTTCGGAGGAACTTGTCCACGCCGACGAGGAGGAGGTCCACGTAGGACGGGATGTCGTACTCCAGGATTCGGAACGGAGTGGTGAAGTAGGTGTTGGCCACGTCATCCGAGCCAGCGCACACAAAAAAGAAGGCGCCGTCGATGATCCTCTCGGCCTCTTC
Source organism: Aegilops tauschii subsp. strangulata (assembly GCF_002575655.3). Taxonomy (NCBI): domain Eukaryota; kingdom Viridiplantae; phylum Streptophyta; class Magnoliopsida; order Poales; family Poaceae; genus Aegilops; species Aegilops tauschii. The sequence goes on along the minus strand of NC_053039.3, from coordinate 575,363,354 downwards.
CTCGCCGGCGATGGCCACCAACTTGCGGCGATACTCATCGAAGTACTCCAGTTGTTGTTCCAGCGTGATCACACTCTGCATTACGTGTAGAAGTTAGCAAGATCAATACAACTTCATTTTGTTGGACTAGCTAGCGGTGTGTCGTGATTCAACATCTGCATTGATCGATGCACACATCATATAATAAAATTAGTAGAGGTTGAGTTTGAAGGATCAGTGAGAATACACACCACGATCTTTGGAGTTAGGGGATCATATCCTGTGGCGCCTGAGGCAAAGCTAACGCCCGTGAGGAGGTCCTCCGGAGTGTGGTCGACATTGAGCCACGGAGCAACGAGCTTCTTCACGTGAAGTTTCTGGGCTGAAATCCGGCCCATCAATTAAAGAGATTAACTTAGCCATAAAAGTTTATTAAACAAGTTCTAAGGCGCAAAGTTGGCCACATACTAATTAAAGAGATTAAATAATTCACCAAAGTTTACTAAACAGGTTGCAAAACGCAAACTGAGCCTGTTCTGTGAGATGCATCATAGCCTCCGCCAATGTTATACATCGCTTATTGCGAGCAAATCTCGCGCTCGACTACAGTGATCGTTAAAGTGGGTCGACTCAATAATTGGCACAAAGCGGTTTGGCAAGCTTCTAAGGACCGGTTTGCAAAACCTTCCACCTGGTTTTGGAACATTCTATGCATTTTCTTTTTTATTTTCCATCTTTTCGTATCGATTTTCATTCTGATCTTATATTTTTGGTTTTTTCTATCTTTCACTTTATATCATTTTTTGAATTACACGTTACTTTTCTTAACATGCATTGAACATATTTTATACATGTTCAACATTTTATCGGAAAAATGTGTTGAACATTTGTAAAATGCACATTGATTTTTTAATACAATGTAAACATTCTTAAACAGTCATTAAAGTTTATTCTAAACATCATGGGCATTTTTTCCAAAGGTGCTAACTTTTTTTAACTGCTAGAAACTTTTTTAATGTTATAAACATTTATTTAAAACTCCTCTAATAGTTTTAAAAATTAAATGAAACTTTTCTAAAATGCCACGTTTTTTTCAAAAGTGTGAATATTTTATTGTCATAATTTATTTTACTAAGGTATTAATAACTTTCACAAATTAGTTAACATTTGTTTGCATTTTCTTTATTTTATTAATGTCATGGAATTTTTTTTAAACAGGTGAACCTTTTCTAAGTGTCACAAACATTACAGGAATGTTACGAATTATTTTAAAGACTTACTTGGACAATTTTTTAGCAAAGCATTAATATTTTCTAAATGCGTGGAAAATGTTTGTAAAGTTTGAAGATTTCCCAAATATATGTACTTATAGTATTTCAAAATGTGAAAGTAGGAAAAAACGAAAAAGGACAAACGAACTAAAGAAAAATTGGAGCAACTAGTTAACGAGCGCTCCTTCGGGAGCCTCGCAACGATCAGCGCCACTTGCCGCGCTCTCAGCTATTCGCCACGTGTCGCGCTCTGGACGCTTCCTCCAGATTTTGTTTTTTTATTTTTCCGCAAGCGTTTTCGGCTTTTTAAACGGTTTTTTCCCGGGTTTTTTCGATGTTTTGGTTTTTCCCTGGTCTTCCTTAGCGTTTCAACCAAAAAAAAAATTGAAAATTTTTTTTTGCGCGAAAAAACGCTTTACTTTTTTTTTCTTTCGTGAAAAGTCATGTTTTTTTTCGCGAGAGGCACGGTTGTGCTTTAGCGAGAGTCACGGCCGTGCCTTTCGGAAACGAAAAAAACGCGTTTTCTAATTTTTTTCTTTCGCGAGAGTCACGGTTTTACTTCCGCGAGAAGCACGGTTGTGCTTTCGTGAGAGTCACGGCCGTGCCTCTCGGAAAGGGAAAAACAAAACGCGTTTTCTGTTTTTTTTCTTTCGCGAGAGTCACGGTTTTGCTTCCGCGCGAGGCACGGTTGTGCTTTTGCGAGAGTCACGGCCGTGCCTCTCGCAAAGGGAAAAAATACGCGTTTTCTGTTTTTTTCTTTCGCGAGAGTCACTGTTTTGCTTTTGCCAGAGGCACAGTTGTGCTTTCGCGAGAGTCCACGGGCGTGCCTCTTTCGGAAAGGGAAAAAAACGTGTTTTCTGTTTTTTTTCTTTCCACGAGAGTCACGGTTTTGCTTCCACGAGAGGCACGGGCGTGCCTCTATCAGAAAGGGAAAAAACCGTGCTCCCGGTTTGGTTTTTTCGTCCGGTTTTTTTCGTGAAAAAAAGTTCGTCAAAACCTATCAACATGGGATCTAGTTTTGAAGATCTCGACGCAAGAAATCCAATGGTGAAAACGGTTTGAGATTTGGACGCACGGTTTAAGTGATAAAACGTTTTGAATAAACGAATTTACGAAAAAAAGGAAAACTCCCAGGTTGCGACAAGTGGCGCGCTGCATGTGCGCCACTTGTCGTGACCTGGGAAGATGGAGTGTTCTTTGCAACGAGTACTCCTTAATTAGTGATTTCGAAGAAAAATCTGACGAACGACGAATGAATAACTAAACAAATGAAAGAAGAAACGCGCTCATGGGCTGGGTTGCAACCTATATATCAAGCAAAAGAGATAACCTCGCCTGCAGACGCCAAAAGTTGCGCGCCGGTCCATTTTTCCGGTTTTTGGGAACCTTCTTTTATGTTCGGCTTGTTTTATATTTTTATATCATTTCTCTTTTTCGTTTCTGGTATTTTCCTTCTTTTATTTCATTTTTTGATTCCTTACTTTTTTAATCCACCAATTTTTAGTATACAGACATTTTTTATATGTCATTAGAATTTTCTAAAACTGCACTGAAAAAATATTTAATGAAGATTTTATAAAAACATATGAACATTTCTAATACACTATGGCATTTTTCAAATATGCATTAAAAGTTTTCGAATACATGCTAAAGATTTTTTAATACACCTCGAACATTTCTTTTTTTTATTTTTTTGCATGGACCTCGAACATTTCTTATATACATGTTGAACATTTTTTAATACTTGTTTATACAACTTTTATGTCATTTTTTAATGTGCAATCTTTTAAAAAATTTCATTATCATGTTAGGAAATGTGTGAAGACTTTTTCAAATATCATGAACAGTTTATTATCCACGTGACCATTTTTCAATCACACAATGAACCTTTTTCAATCAACCAATGAACATTTTACTGGTGTGTGTCAATGCGCAAGCTCTGTCCCAAACAGAGTGTCGCTGGCAATGCGTTCTTCCGCCTCGGTAGTTAGTACAAGCGAGGAATAGAAGCACCCCTACAGGCTACAGTAGTATGTTCCGCTGGGTTGTGTAAATCCTACTGAACAGTGCATTCCGCTGTACAGCGTGATGGGCCAGCCCATATTCTATTTCTTTTTGCTTCGCTGGGTGTTTTGACTGGTTTTGATCCAATTCTCAAAACATTTCTTGTTCCAGATTTTTATAAATTATATAAGTTTTATTAAAAATTATGAACTTTCCAGATTTTTTTATAAATTTAGTATAATTTATAAAAATGGTTCAGTTTTATAATTATTAAGCTTGGAAAAATTTATAAGGTCTAGTATAATTTATAAAAATGTTCCAGAAATTTAGTATAATTATTAAGCCTGGAAAAATTTATAAATTATACTAAATTTCTGGAACATTTTTATAAATTATATAAGTTTTATTAAAAATTATGAATTTTTTTGAATTTGTCAAAATATTGTAGCCAGTTTTTCCCTGAACAAGGTGATGCTGGTCTTTCTATTGGCTTTTTTCTTAGACGAACATGACTGGTTTTTATCGAGCCATGTAATGCCAATTTTTATATGCAAGTGAGCAGGCACGCTGGCGCTAGCTTGGTCGGCAAATATGCGGCAATGCTGTTTGTTTTAGTGACAATTTGTCCCTGGGCGCGTAGAATAAGAGTGACCTATGTTAAGAAACTAAGAGAACCAAACCTAATTAATTGTTGGGCTAGATATTTCCACAGGATTCACCAAAAAAAAAGATATCTCCTAGGGTGGAATAAATTGAACTTCTACCCAATTTCTTGAAATATTTACACATGTACATATATATGTGCTCTTTATGTGGGTCTATTTTTTTCATGAAAACGACAAGTTGTTGTGCTAAAATACAATTTTGATGCCATTTTATTTTAGATCACTAGATTTAAATAAACATTACAAATTTGTGGAATTTTCCACAGTAAGTTTTTTGCATTTTTTCCATGGCATGTTTTAAAGATCTGAACACGTGCATATGTTTTAAAACCTTTTTGTCATTCAGTTGTTTATCCCGGGGGCCATAACGCCGCTCTCCTATCTTTCCTTGAAGATTTTACTATCTCATGGGCACATCATGCCCGCTTCCAAATAAAATTGCTTGATATGCCCTACCAACAAAATACCCGTGTTTTGCTATGGGTAAATAATATATACCCGATTGCGTTAAGTCATTGTTCTTGGTTCAATATTCAAATTTTATATAGTATTAGTGTGATGGATACTTGGAATTGAAACCATATGTGTGCATGTATCCCGAATATTTCTTTTTGTTCTTTGCGACGAGTCTCGACTATTTCTTGACATTAACACATAACTTTTTATGGATTTTGTACATGTATTGATACTATGCTGATGTCTAAAACAATAGTTTTTCTTATGGAACCCCGCGGGCAGGGAAACGCTAGCTCATGTGCTTTCATTAAAAAGAAAGAATATAGTGACCCTAGACAAACCACGACCACAGTGATAAGGACAGGAAGTCTACAATGGACGCGGACGTACCGACGAGGTCAGAGGGCACGAGGCCGTTGGAGAAGCGGCCAGTGGCGACGTGGCCGTCGAAGTCCTTGCCGTAGGGCGGATGGTTGGCCTTGATCTGGGTGTGCAGGTTGTTGTTGTTCCCCGGGTCAACGATGGAGTCGCCGAACACGATCACCGCCGTCGCCCTCGGACTCCGCCTCTCCTCCCCCGCCACCGCCGCCGTCCCATTGTTCTGCTGCTCCCGGCACAAAGCCGGACACACCACCGCCAGTACCGCCACGACGACGGCGAGCTGCTGCAACCGCAACCTCCTCATCGCTGCTGCTAGTGAGTACTGAGCAGTAGTGTGTGGTTGCCGGTTGGCCTCAACCGAATGCAGCTACCTAATGGAGGATGTGTGCTGTGTACCAAGCACTCTACCTCTGCCTCCCTATTTATACACACACATGTGTCCCTCGAACGGGTAGTGGTCTATAGTTTAAGCTAGTGTGAAGTACTGTGGTACTCACTTGCGTGCAGTTGGAGTGTCAATGGCGTCTTGATAGCCCCTTAATTAAACAGTGCATGCATTCGGTTAGATGATTTTTCCACGAAAAATGTGTATATATTCCAGCACATGCACGATGGCGATCGGCTTAAATTGATGGTCCTGATCGACTTGAATATATATCAAACTATATATGAATAAATAATTCATTCTGAAAAACACTATATATGAATAATTTTTCTTGGCCAAAACTAGGTGATGAGGACTGCAGAATGTGGATTGGCACTGCACATGAGTAAGATACGCTAGTTGGTCACGTACAACCTCATATCATAAATTCATAATTATTGATTGATGTAACCATCCATGAGCCGTACCGGCAGCAGTCCTTATCCTACATGCATGTAGTTGTATATATGTGTACCTCACATATACGATTAAATAAATTTTTGCATGTCATTAGGTTTGATAGTGATTAGCACGTACATTCTAGCTACTGCTACAAAGATTAGACGCAAGTTAAGTGAACGTGATCGATGCATGCATGGGTTAACTGGCAACGTACGCTAGTGAATGGATTGAAGCAAGACAAGACAAGGATGCAACTACATTTTGTTTTAGTTTCGATAGATGGCCATCCATATCGGTCGATCGATGAGCTAGCTAGCTAGGGAGGTGTTAATGGCGTCTGGGAATTAAAATGGAGGGGAAGAGCAGCTAGCTCGAAAAGGAGGAGCCAGGAGTGCATCATGCATTGATGCAGGTTGGTTAGCAAGCCATCTACACCTATCCATCAGCCTGTCCCTGACCTTTACGTGCAACCGCTTGCCGTTGCTTTCGCTTTGCCCAAATTAATATGTGTGTATGGACGTGAAGAATCATGCATGCGCCGATCGACCCACTTGACAAAAATTAAGACCGTTCAACAGGGCAATAGATGTACTACACTGGCTTCACTGGCTTGCCTTGTGTGCTCTCCCATCTGTCCCAACCGAAAACACGCCAGTATATTGCTTGTAGGCCACTCATGCATGACCAAGGATTAAAATTTTCGGAAAGAGACAAATTTCGGATCTCCAGAAATGTCTGGAACTTTGGAAATTCTTTTGGAATTCCATTCTATTAGAATTAGTCACATTTTACAGAATTTTTACATAATTAAAATCTTATTTGAAATTAGTTTGTATTTGCTCCAAATAATTGAATTTGCAAATATTTTGGCCGTGCCGAAATGATCAATTTTTTTTAATATTGTTGAAATTTTGAACGGTGTTTATGAAGGTTTATGTGCTCGCTTCACTAACTCTTTTGTGCCAAATTAACCTATATCGGGAAGAAAAATATTTACAAAATCAAACCTTAAAGGGTAATAAGTAAAAACTCCATGGTACCTTTTTCTATGGAATTAAAGAAACGACTTTGGGCCTCTCGAACCTAACAATCCTAATAAATACAGGTGAGAAGGCTATTTGCGATAACATGTCGAGTTGCACTATCAAAGTTTTCATATTTAAACAGTCTTGTGGTTAAGAGGACAATGACCGCTCAGAAAGGGAGTGTGTCACAAAGGGTGGCAGGACGGCCGAGAGTATCAGTTTGCTTCGTTAATAGTCTCCCCACACACAAAAAATCATTAATAGTCTTGGAATGACACTAAGGGAGAGATTCCATACTTAAGTTTGATTGAAAGCAGCCTAAAGCCAGCTGCGGGGTATTACCTTCAAATGTTGAACGAGTTGGGTGACATCGATGGTGTGATGGTTAGGGTTTTGGGTACATGCATGATTGCTTTTTAGCGGGAAGCCGAGGGGGAAGCACTAGTAGAAAAAGGGGCTTTCGTTCGGGCCTGGCCAGCCCATTAGTCCCGGTTCGTAAGAACCGGGACCAATGGGTGCATTCGTCCCGGTTCGTGAGCCCAGGAGGCCGCCCGGGGCCTCGCGGGCTTTGGTCCCGGTTCATCTAGACCCATTTGTCCCGGTTCTACGAACGAACCGGGACCAATGGGCCTCGCTCCTGGCCCATAACCATTAGTCCCGGTTCCAGCCACGAACCGGGACAAATGATTTGCCTATATATAGCCCATCGCCAGCGAGCAGAGCACTCCACCGTGCTCTGTTTTTTGCTGGCCGGCGAGGGAAGGGCATTTGGGTGCTCTAGCTCACCTCCTATGCACATGAGGTGTTCGATGAAATGTCCGAGCCACACTAGTTAATATTTCTTCTCTCAAAACTCGACCTCGGAGCTCCATTTTCCCCGAGATTTTCCTAGGTTTAGCGGTCCGTCACGTCCCGTCCCCGTCTTCACCGCCGTCGATCGCCCGCGCCGATCTCGTCGCCGGCACCACCGTGGTGAGCCTCTTGTTCTTATCTTCTTTCTGAAAGGAAAAAAAATTCTTACTTGAGATGGATACTTGTCTAATTTTCTTACTTTTATTATTCCTTGTTATTATATAGTGCGATGGTTCTGGTATCCGCCCCCGTCGGCCCTTGTCCTGTCTATGATTCGGATGTGGTATATATATTATCTTTTTATAACTATTTGGTTCATTTATTGTTTATAACAATTATGCCGACCAACGTGACATAGATTTTTTTTATGTAGGAGGTGGTTGAACCAGAAATTCCAACCGACCCTATTGCCGAGAGGTTAAATTTAGTCGAAGAAGAAAACATGTACTTGAAGGAAAAAATAAAAAAAATTAAGGAGGAGAAGATGATATTGGAGTTGCATGTTGCGGATGTCGTCGATGATCACAAGATCAAGATGGATGCAATGCGGTTGGAGATTAGAAAGATTAGAAAATATGCCATTCATACCGAGGCTTGGTATCATTATGCCGTTGGATCAATTGTTACCTCAGTTGTGATTATGATCGCATTTGTTGTTGCATTGAAAGGTTTTACATAGTTTCAATGTATGGTTTAACTAGATGCTCTGGAGAGCTATATGTTGTTCAATTTGAACTATGTATGTACTTTGGTTTTAATGTGATGATGATGTGGCTTTGAATTGTGCATTTTGAACACAAAAAAACTATGAAGTTCAAATAAGTTCAAAAAAATGAAATCCCTTTGTAACAGACGAGTTTCCGTATGAAACCCTGATACTTCGAAAGAGATTGTCCGTTTTGTACACGAAGTGCATCCAGTTTTTGCCGTAAGCCTCTCTACTTTCTTGCACATGCTATGTGGGTGAAATGATGACACCATGGCAACTTTCAACCTTTTCAGAGTTCATTTGTAGTGCTTTTCAATTTGAGGGTCTTATAGCTCAAAATAATCAGTAAATGCATGAAAAATAACAAATAAAATAAATAAGTAATTAGAAACAAATTAATATAAACTTTAATAAAATATATAAGTAGAAACAAAATAAAATAAACTTTAATAACATTTATGAAACTAAAATTAACAGAGTATTTTCTGTTCAAAACATTATAAGCAACCTCTAGTATTATTGAAACTAAAATTATATAAAATTGATGCAACTAAAATTATCAAAGTATTTTCTGTTCAAAATCATGAAAAGCAAAAAGAATTTTCATAAAGAAATTTTTTGTTAGAAACTTTAATAGCAAAAAGAATTATCATAAAATAAAATAAATAAGTAATTAGAAACAAAATAAAATAAAATAAAATAAATAAGTTTTTTGTTATAAGTAGAAACAAAACAAAATAAATAAAGCAAGAAAGAAAACAAAAAAAAGTCAAAAAATAAAAAATATGCCACCTACTGGGCAGCCACGGCCTGAATACGACTAGAAACCCATCGATGGGCCAGGATTCAGGCCCGCAGAAGGCCCAGTAGGCCCATCAGGCATAGCAGTGACATTTAGGCCCGTAAGCCTGCAATGGAGAGGAGCTCGAGAGGGGTGCGGCAGTGGGGCTTATAAACCACTGTGCGCCCCTCTCAACTAGCGAGGTGGCACTAAACTTTCGACGTGGGCGCAGCAGCACACGACCTCTGGTCCCGGTTGGTAGCACCAACCGGGACTAAAGGGGTGCGTTGGTACCGGTTCGTGGCACCAACCGGTACCAATGCCCCCCTTTAGTCCCGGTTGGTGCCACCAACCGGGACCAAAGGCCGCCTTCCCGCCCTTTGGCTTGCCGAAAACTGACCTTTGGTCACGGTTGGTGGCACCAACCGGGACTAAAGGGGGGCATTGATACCGTTTGGTGCTACGAACCGGTACCAATGCTCTTGGTATATAAGCAGGACTTGTGAAAATTTCACTTCTCATCTCGCAGTTGCCGCCCCGACGACGCCGACGACATCAACGCCGCCAGGCTGCCGCCCCTGCCCCGACCTCGCCGCCGTCTCCGTCGTCGCCGTCGCCCCTGCCCCGGCCTCGCCGCACCCTGCCCCGACCTCGTCGCCGTCGCCCCTGCCCCGACCTCGCCGCCGCTCGCCTGTAGTGTGAGCCTCACCGCGCCGTTCCCCCTCCTCCCCCTTCCTCCCCGAGCCCGAACGCCGCCGCCCGCCCCGACGCCGACGACGAAGCAGGCCCCCTGTTCATATGCAAAAGTTAGGATTTTTGGTGAAATTATTGTAGAATATGATGATGATATTGTAGAATATGCAAATGTTTGTATGTTCATATGCAAAGAATTTTTATTTTGTTCATAGAATTTTTTTTGTTCATAGAATTTTTATTGTAATTTTGTTCATAGGATTTTTTATTGTAATTTTGTTCATAGGATTTTTTTTGTTTCGTTTAGTTTTAGGATTATTTTTTTTGTTCATAGAATTTTTATGTAATTTTCTTCTTTTTTTTTCTTCTTCTTCTTCTTCCTTTTCTTATTTTTTATCGGGTAGGTCGTTGTCGATATAACCCCCTCTCGACCGTGATAACTTATACCACGGGAGCACCCCCGGCCCTCTCGCTCGACTAAAACTCTCGAGGACACCCAAACCCTAGAAAAAAACGATGTCGGTCTCCTACCCCCTCCCGCCGTGCCCCTACCCGACAAACTCTCTCGAGGCCACCCAAATTTACCAAGTTAAAAGAGCGTTGTCGTCAAGGCCACCCCGAACCCCTTGAAGCGTTGTTGAGGCCACCCCAAACCCTTGAAGCGTTGCCGAGGCCACCCCAAACCCTAGAGAAGCGTCGAGGCCATGCCACTAATATGATTCCTTATTGTGCTTAGCTAGCTAGTTCAACATTTGCCACTAATATATCCATCTGTCATGTTTGAATAATAATTGCCATGTTGTAAATATTTGCAGAAACAATGGATCCGCACCCCCGAGACGAAGCAAAAGAAGCGGTGTTGGGGGAGATAATCGCACATGGAAGTGATGCCGTCTTGTCGTTTCTCAACGACACATGCACCGATGGTCTTGAAAGACAGGACGAAGAAGCAGGCTACGATGATGATCAAACAATGGAGGATGAAGGACACCGTGATGACGGCTCCGGTGACCGAATGGAGGGGGAAGGACAGGATGAAGAAGCAGGCTCCGGTGACCGAACGGAGTCCGGCCAGGTATATATATTAATTAATTAAGCATGTGCTGACTATAGCTAATTGATGCATTAATTGTTTTTGGTATGTACACATATTAACTCTCTTCTTTTCTTCTTTTCTAGCCCTCCGGATCGAGCAACACTTCGGTAACAAGACGAGGCCCGAAGAGAAAGTTGCGCGCGGATGAAAGGTACACGATCATCGAAAGTGATCGCGCTGGCCAACCGATTGAACCCCTCTGGACCAAGCAAAAATTTAATGCTCAGTGCGGGGTTCTAGTGAGGGACATGATCCCGATCAGCATCGAGCAATGGTTGAAGCCTAAGGACAAAGACTCTCATGTGTCTTATGTCAGCGATAGGCAGAAAGCTGATCTTTGGACCGCGCTGCAGGAAAATTTCACCTTCCCGCCAGAGGAGGATCCGGAGAATCCAGTTTAAAAGCCAATGATCAAGGCTTATGCTCTTAAGAAGATGGCTGAGCTATTCAGGAGGTGGAAGAATGAGCTGAAATCATCGTTTGTCGACCAAGACAAGACTCCTGAATTCATCGGCCGATTTGAGAAGATCAAAGATCAGTGGCCCGAATTTGTCACCAAAAAGAAATATGAGAGAGCAGCGAAGATGGCAGCGACAAACAAGAAAAATGCTGCAAAGAAGAAGCATCACCATCGCACGGGGTCAGGTGGCTACCTGAAAGCCCGGCCGTTGTGGGACAAAGCTGAGAATGACCTCATTGATAAAGGGATCGAACCAGAGACGCGACGCTGGCCAGACCGTTGCAGGACTTGGTTCTTCGGGGTTGGGGGAAAATTGGACCCTAAAACAGGGAAGTGCGTTTGGACCGGTGAGCAGCTGAACACACCCATCGAGAAGCTTTAGGAGTATATCGAAAAGGCGCAGCAAGGGACGTTCGTTCCGGACAGAGAGAACGACGAGCTCACAGAGGCCCTCGGGAATCCTGAGCACCCCGGACGGACACGAGGCACGCCAGGCTCCCTTTCGTGGAAGGCTGGATTTCCCGACGCAGGCGGTTACAAACGCTGGGAGAGGAAGAAGAAAAAGGAGTTGACCCAACTACAGGCGCTGCACGCAAGGGTACAAGCGCTAGAGGAACGAGAGGCAGTTCGCAGCACGCGACCTGCCGAAGCTACACCCGAAGCTACCCCGCCATCTCAGCGGAGAAGCAGCGTGGCTTCCACGGAGCTGCTTCAGGAGCCTGTCTTCACGGCTCCTGCTAGTTACCCCGTAGATGCTATCACGGAGTCTCAGCATTGCCACCTTATGACGCAGTGGATGGAATTGAAAGTCAAGGCGGCTGTTGGCTCTGTTGCACCTCCTGAACCTGGCGCAACTTTTCACTGCCGGCCGATTCCAGAAGGATATGCTAGGGTGATGGTGGATGAAATCACAGAAGGATTTGAGGACCTCCAGCTTGACCACCCTACGGGTGAAGGGGAGACTCGGCTGGGTTCTTGTCTGAAGACTCCATGCCTATGGCGGAAGGAGCTCATCAACCTTCCGAACTGGATGCCTCCGCCTCCTCCTCCTCCTCCGGCGAGTCAGGGCACTCCGCCTCCTCCACCGCCTCCTCCTCCGGCGAGTGAAGATCAGGGCACTCAGCCTCCTTCTCCGGCGTGTGGCGGCACTCCGCCTCCTCCGCCTGCGCCGGCGCGCCCGAGCAGCCACCAGCCTCCTCCTTCTCCGCCTCGCCAGCAAGGGCGGAAGAGACCCGCCGCCGCCCCGGCTGCTCCGGCGCGTCGTAGTACTTCTCCTCCGCCTCGTAAGCAAGCACGAAAGAAGACATCGGCAGCCGCTCCGTCTGCTCCGGCGTCTAGCAGTACAGCCAGAGGCGGGAGGCAATACAGATACGGTCCACCTCTCAAGCCTCTAGAGAAGTTACCGTACGAGAGGACCGCGAAGGAAAACGTGAAGATCATGCGGACCGAAGTGAAGGACTTCTTTGAAGGGTTGAAAGCAAAGAGACATCCACCTCCGGAGGAGAAGGTAGATCCGGTGAAAGCAAAGCGCACTATCGATGCCCTGAGGAAACCACCAAAGTCTCCGCCAAAAACCAACTATGAGCGCATTACTGAAAAGGCATATATCGAAGCGTCGCGGTCGGGAAGTACTATCAGTGATCAAAGGTTAAAAGAACGAGCAGCTGGGAAAAAAAATTGCCCAGCTCGGCGAACAAGCAAACCAATCGTGCCCCCCGCTCAATGTGTCTAGCGACATCGTCGCTAATGCTCCAGGGATGGTGCCCGGTTATAGCAATCTTGAAGATTACCTGCCCTACGATGTACATTATGATTTCTTGGAGGTGGACGAACACAGATACGAGTACGGGAAGCCTCTCGTCAAAGATGAAAAATCTCTAACAACGATGATGCGAAGATTCCATAATTGGTACATGAAAACCTGCAGAGAGTCTGGGGGGGACGAATACTTTGTATCTGAGAATTAAAGAGGAGCACGACCTCGTTGGAACTGATCTGTTGCATGTTCCATTTGAGGAGTTCTTCCAGTTCTTCAATCAAAAGGCCCTCGATAAATTAACGGCCACTTGCTACTGTCTGTAAGTACTACTTCTGTCATTAAGTCTCTATATATAGCTCAGCTCTTTCATTGCATGTATTTATAATTATCCTCACTATATTATGCAGATTGAAGATCGTCGAGTGCAGAAAAGCAGAAATGTATGATATTGGGTTCATTAACACAAATCTCATAGGTGAATTTCAGGTTACAAAGAACGTCGAAGAGGCCGAGGCCAACTTGCTCAAATCATTGTTAATAAATCAAAACAAAGATTTAATACTCTTTCCTTACAACTTCAAGTGAGTGTTACTGTCGTGTGCATATTCGGTTTCCCTTATTACTCGAGCAAGGTTATAGTAATGTAATTGATGAGTTATGCATGCGTGCGCAGCTTCCACTATATTCTCCTGGAGTTTAAGCTTGAGCGGGGACTAGTAACCATCTTAGACTCGAGACGAAAAGATCCCGAGACCTATGCGGACATGACTAAAATTCTCAACAAGTTCAATCGATCATTATCGCACCATATCGGAAAATTTTTGTTCATTTCCTGATATCTCAAGTAATAATTATTTTCTTTGTCTTGCAGGTTTGGAAACAGTTCACCGCAGAAGCTCCGGGACTGCCGAAGGAGCTGCAATATAGATACCCGAAAGTAAGTACTACTAGCTAGCTAGTTGCGCGCATCTCCCGTTGATTCTAGCTACTTTCATCAATGCCATTTATAATGCTTCATTATCAGTTTGATTGACCTCTATTTCTCGTAAAGTGCTTGTGGCAGGAACAAGGGAATGATTAGTGTGGATACTACGTGTGCGAGTTCATCTACAACGCGACTTTGAAAAATAAGCGGGGCTACTCTAAAAGACAATATGAAGTGCGTAAGCAATAATATTCACAATTTCATTTTATTACACCATCATTTCTGTTGAGTTTCATTCATATATATGTATTAACCCCCTTCTTCAAATTAGACGTGGCAGATGCGGAATGAACTCCTACCACAAGATCGCATGATAGCAATTCAAGAGAAATTGACGGGATTCTTTCTTGACCACGTCATCAATAAAGCCGGAGAATACCATGTGGAAGTTGAGTTCAAATGCTAGGGGATTGTAAGAGATCTTACATATTGTATATGTATGTAGCCAGTAGCGTCGGATAGATAGTACGAAAACTTGTTGTTCGACCAATCTATCGGAGAAGGAGAGGTCGATCACTTCTCTCGGTATGCATGACGAACTTCTGTACTTAATGGTTTCCTTCATTTTCTTACTAGCTAGCGTGTCGAGGGCCTCTCTATGTATAGTACGTAGCGTCGACCAAGCACGGAGATAAGAGAGGACACTTCTCTCTATTAATTAATTAGCTACCTAACACAATATATGAAACACCTTAATTAACCATACAAAACCCCCAAATCCACCCCCTTTCAGAAGAAAAAAAACCCTAGCCCCTGAACAGCTGACGCGTGGATGCCTATTGGTCCCGGTTGGTGCCACCAACCGGGACTAAAGGGCCTCCTGCCTGGGCTCGCAGCACCGGCCACGTGGAGGCCCATCTGTCCCGGTTAGTATAAGAACCGGGACTAAAGGCCTAGGCATTAGTAACGACCCTTTAGTCCCGGTTCCCCAACCGGGACAGATGGGCCTTATGAACCGGGACAAATGGGCCTTTTTCTACTAGTGGAGTATGACCTATGATGATATTAATCCAAAGTATTAGGTTTTCACCACCAACAACTTTCAATTTTCAAACACAATTCGATGGAAGTCGAGTTAACTTTTCAAATTCACAGAAAGATTGCCAGAAATAAGAGCCCATTACTAGAGCCTGCATGGTACTTTTGCTTGGACAAACTTATTTCCATGTTGGTAAATAGGTTGAAAGCATCTCAAATTTTAACCTGGAATAACATGTGCAGATTCTAGCTAGATCATATTTACTTGGGTCCACAAAGCTGATGCATTGTGAGATTAGCAAAATGGCTCATAGATATTTTGCTTCCCAATAATTAGAACACAAAAAATGGTCTTTTCTAGCAAGGAAGTAAACAGAAAAATGATGATTAGTATGCAAACAATGCAATAAAAACATGAATGAGATTTGTATATCTCAATAGGAAATGAGCATCACTGCCTAATGAAATTAACAAAATGAGGGTTTAAAAATATTCTAGAGCTATTGCTTTTGTACAAATTGACAAGCACATGGTCATACAAGATTAGTGTCATATTTTCTCGAATGTTTCGATGAGGAAAACATATTATTTTCCTAATTGTGGAACAATGCATTGTTAGAAATACTAAACAATTTATCAAAAGTGATGTAATAGTTGGATGCCTTTGATGATGCAGTAGTCAAGGTTTTGGGCATGTGCCTAAAGTTTTATGAAGGGGGCAGGGAGTATGACCTATATTACGATGGTCATCTAACAATACGATAACATATACCACTAGTAACTTCCACAATTCAAGCATCATTTGATAAAAAAAGTGTTAATTTTTCAATTCGAATAAACCTTGTTATAAAATTCTAGCCAATTAGTAGAAAACTCATGGTACTTGGTTAGACAATGTTATGTTTTGTCCATATAGATAACTAGACCAAAGCATCTCAAATTCACAATTCACCACCAACAACTTTCAAATTTCAATCATAATTCGATAGAAGTCGAGTTAACTTTTCAAATTCACAAGAAGTTTGCCAGAAATAAGATCACATTACTAGAACCCGCATAGTACTTGCTTGGACAAACTTATTTCCATGTTGGTAAATAGGTTGAAAGCATCTCGGATTTTATCTAGAATGACGTGGGCAGATGCTAGCTAGATCAAATTGCCAAGCCCAAGCCCCATGTGGTGTGATAACATGCCAAATGGCTCCTTTTTTATTAAATAATAAGACTATATTAGTTTTGGAATAAAATAAAAGTAGTATGCTTATTTTTCCTAAAAAACAGCTAAACCCACTCGTTTTGGGCTTTTGGCTTATGGGTCGAGCTTCTGGCTGAAAAGTGAGGCCAAGTTTGGTTCTTGAGCTTTCGGGTTGAGCTGATACTTCCCTATTGTTAGTCGGATATCCCTAATGAATATGGGGCTGAGTTGTTTTTTTTTTTGTCAATTTGAGATTGCTTTTATCATGCTTGTCGCGTGGTAATATGGGCCTGAGTTGTTAATCAAGTTAAATGCCATGTCATTGTGGCATGTGTTTGGTGTGCCAGTTTGGAGAAAATAATGAAATATTATCACCGTCCCAAAATAGTTGTCTTAAATTTGTCTAACTACGGATATATCTAACACTAAAACATGTCTAGAACACCCGTATCTAGACAAATCTAAGACAACTAATTCTCGATGGGCAGAGCTTCACACAGCTAAAATGTAAAAAGTAGCAATATTTTCTAATGGTGCCACAGGTAAAAATTGAAAGGAGAATGCAGGTACCCTTTGAATCATTCATTATCGTCTTCGAACCCATCTTAAATCCGTAACAGCTAATTAATATAAGGAAGTATCATTGCATTCCACTGATAGTACAACAATATCATGCGTCGTCTATAATCAAATTAATAAGAATGGATGGGCGAATCAATCAGAGATGCATGAGGGGCACGTAGTTCTTGAAGATGTGGTCGACGATGATCTCATACGCCCTCTGCGTGGGGTGGTAGCTGTCGAAGAACACATGCTTGTCCACGTCGTCGCACACCCCCATGTACCTCGTGTCGCAGAGCATGGTGACCTCGATGAGCCCGGAGCCGCAGCAGCCGTGCGTGAGCTCCGTGAACCCCCACCGTTCGCCGTGCACGGCGAGCTCCTCGATGATGTCGTAGATGTCGAAGTAGACGACGAGGGTGTGGAACGTGGGGTCGGCGTTGAGCCTGTCGATGAGCTGCTGCAGCGCCTTGTTGTACATGAGCGCGGCGTAGTTCCGGCGGGCCTCGCAGCGGCGCCGCGGCCCGCCGCCGATGGTGCGCTGCGAGGGGACGCAGCCGATGGGCGGCATCCCCGTGAAGCCCATCTTTCTGGCGCCCCGCGCGCTGGTGTTGCGGAGGAAGGCCTCGGCGCCGACGAGGAGCAGGTCCACGTAGGCCGGGATGTCGTAGTCGCCGGCGCGGTAGGGCGTCATGAAGTAGGTGTTGGCGAGGTCGTCGGTCCCGGTGACCACGAAGAAGAAGGCGCCGGCGATGATGCGGCGCGTCTCGGCCTCCCCCACGATGCCCACCAGCCTGCGCCGGTACTCGTCGAAGAACTCCAGCTCCTGGTCCATGGTGAACACGTTCACGATCTGCGGGGTCAGCGGGTCGAACCCGGTGGCGCCCGACGCGAAGCTGACGCCGGTGAGCAGGTCCTCCGGCGTGTGCTCCACGTTCAGCCACGGACCAAGAAGTGGCTTCAAGTTAAGCCTCCGAGCTGAAATGTATTAAACCACAAACGTGCGCTGGTTAATTAGTAATTGATGGATCACAGCTGAACTGAATCTACTTACCCAGTGCACAAAATTAAGTGAAACAGTGAAGTAGCTGGGTGATAAAGACGAAGAACGAAGGTACAAATTCATGGCAATGGAGCATGGATCACCGATTGGACTGACTACTGGGGTCCTGCAGATCTAGACAGGAAGCATATATCTTCTCTACCGCACTGGTCATGCTTAATTACACACACACACTCTCTCTCTACTCAAGTGGCACAAGGCCACAGTTTTTTTTATTGAAGTTTTAGTGTTTTTTTATTGAACAACTGCGATTGCGATGCTTAATTACACACTCTCTTTGTACTCATACTTAACAGAAAAGAGTGCCTCGTTTTTTATTGAAGTTTTAGTCTTTTTTTATTTATACATAGTGATTTAGCCAGTTCGTGTGAAGTTTCAGTCACATGTGAAATTCCTGCCATTTTTTCTTAGTTGTAGTTTCAGTCAAATGTGAAAATGTCAAACAGAGACCGAGCTCCATGGAGGCCTTAATTTGAAAACTACAAAATTCAAACTTTTCAGTTTCAAAAAATTCTGAAACAAAATACACATATACCTAGATACATAATGTACATGCGTGCAAAATTTCAGGTCAAAATACGTTAAAATGAGAGCTACAAAAAAATGACAAATCTTGAGTTTTTTAGTATATGTACTGTTCATCTTCAAATTTTATAAAAACAAAAAATGTGCAGCTCACAGTTCAAGGTATTTCATCCTGAATTTTTTTCACACATACACATTACATCCTTGCGTACATGTGCATTTTTTTCATAAAATTTTGGAACTGAGCATTTTGAATTTTGAAATTCAAAATAAAGGCCTCCATAGAGCTTGGTCTCCAAAATGCCCTACTCACTTTGTTTTAAATATAACTACACTTTCAAATTTTAATGTTTGCTTTGTTTTTTCTTGTAATTTTCAGTCACTTTGTTTTAAGTAGTTGGGTCATAAAGATGAAGACCAAAGGGTACAAATCCATGGAGTGTGCAGCACTGATTGGAGTTGGACGGACTGGTCCTGCACAGACAGGAAGAATATATCCTCTCCAGTGAACTGCTCATGCTTAATTGCACACACTCTCAACTACAGTGCCTTTTAAAAAAATCAGTCATTTTTCTAAAAGAGTGATTCAGTCACTTTTTATGAAGTTTTGGCCGCGTTTTTGAGAAATTCCGGTCATTTTTTGTTAACTGTAATTTGTTTATTTCTGTTAGTTTCGTATGCACTTTTATTTGTGGAATTGCATTTTCTATATGATTACAATGTAACCTTTTGATATTTTTATGAGGTAAAATGGTGACCGAAAATCTCAAAATTTTCAGTCACATGTGCACGCACGAAAAACATGAATTTGCAACACTTATGGAAAGAAATAGGACATAATGTTTTACAGAACAAATCATTTAGAGAGGCTGATCATAGGGTGGAATTTTTTTTGTCCAAAGCCGAAGCCTGATTAATGTATCATTCTCCTTTTTACATCCGCCCATCTCTGTTTTCTGCAATGAGGTGTGGTTAGAGTGGCAACCTAATGGCCGAGGCTCGCACTACCTTCATTTTGCTCGATTAGAAAGCTGAGATATCCCCTTTGTTGTTTCCATGTGCTCGTTTTCCTCTTCTGCCTTTGGTTTCTCTTCTCATTTTCATTTTTGTGAAGTTAATTAGATGTAATTACCCTAAACTTTGGCGGAGAAGTGTAATACCCTTTGGTTTATCTTTTTGCGGGGAAGTGTAATACCCTTCTCATTAGTATCTCTGATCGGTGGGCCACTCGAAAATGTCGATAGAAGGATCAGAAATGAGGCCAGAGGAGATGTGTACTCCCCAAAACTTTGGCGGAGCTTTAAAATTATATATTTGGAAATAATATGTATGAATTTATGTTGATAAATACTTCATAGTGCATAGAGATTACTTCTTTATTGAATATACATATGCCGCTTCTTCAGTCAATAGAAAGAATTGTCAACCCATTAAAAGTTGGACTTTTTTATTATTGCTGTAAAACGATTTTTGCTTTTTAGTTGGGTTGGTTGTGTGCATCGTGCTATAAGATGCTGTGCATTCCTTCCATGGTTGTATCACCTTAATATATCAATTGAACTTTATCAAATAAAAATATAGAAAGAATGTGACTCAAGGTTATATAAAGAACCGTATCAACATCTAAAACTACCACCTTTCTTTGCATGCAGGAAGTGACGTACGCATGCATGCTACCGATGTGTACTCGAGCTAATTAAGCGAGATACGTACCGATGAGGTCGGGGGGCAGGAGCGCGTTGGAGAAGCGGCCGGTGGCGACGTGGCCGGCGAAGTCCTTGCCGTAGGGCGCGTGGTTGGCCTTCATCCTCGTCGCCGGCAGGTTGTTGTTGTTGCCGGGGTCCACGATCGAGTCGCCGAACACGATCAGCGCCGTCACCAGCGGCTTCTTATTACTACTCCCCTGCTGCTGCGTCGCCTGCACCGTCATCGTCTGGTTCAGGTCCCTCCCGCACACTAGTGCCGGTGCCGCCATTGCCACCATCGCCACCGCCACCGCTACAAGCAGCTCCCGCAGCCGGCACCGCTGGGTCGTGATCATCTTGACCCCCCTTGTATATTGCTCCTGTTGTATGAGTGGCTGGCCTCGATGCAGGGCGGCCATAGCTCGATCTCATCTATTTATGCACGTCGTCCATGGGCACACAGATCGTGAGCTAAGCAAGATAATGGAGAGAATGTACGCGCGCACAGTGCCGGCCGTCCCCGGGGAACTGTTCTCGCATGTTGGGTTCCATGACTTTACAACCTAGCAGCAGCAATGGTGCATGCCATGCATCATGCATGCACGGTGCAAGATCGATCGACTAATCGAAGATCAACGCATTGCATTTACGAGGAACACTGTTGCGTGCATCAAAAGGGTATATTTATGTGTGCATGGACAGCAAGCTGAACAGGTTGCATGCATGTTCTTCCTGCCGGACAGACAGATCGAATAATCCATCCATCTCTTCACCAACTTTTGTGGGCATTGATTACTGGCCCATTATGTATGTATATGTACGTGTCATTGATAAAGTAGAGTACGTTGACGACTTGTTTAGATGGATCGGGAACGAGAACCATGTGCATGTGAAGGTGCACTGTTGATCATATAGCTGGAGGCAGAGCGGATGGACGCCGTGCTACACCGTTTGTACTGTGTTGATCTAGCTAGAACAATCAATTGGAATTTAGATGGGTGGGACACTCTGCATGCCTATGTATGTACTCCTGATCAAAGTGTTGAACATATTTGTGCATGTATTTGCTAGGATAATTTCCTACCGGCCCCGTCTCTAGTTTCTTTGTATAGATGAGGCCGAGGGCTGCCCTTGTACCCATATATACGTGCACCGTGCACCCGATCAATACATCGAGAGTTGCATTGCCTTCAACATGGTATCAGTTTCTCTTCCGATCCAACCCTAGCTTTCGCTCCTAGCCGCCGCCGCAGCCCCTCGCTGCCGCCGCGGCCATCTCCTTGCGCCGCCGCCGCATCCTCACCCCGCCGCCACGCGCGCCTTCCCATCCCCATCCCTCTCCCTCTCCCTCTCCCACGCCGCCTCCCTCCCACCCGATCCCATCTCCCCGCTAGCCGCGCCGCCACTTCTTCCCTCGGTCGCCGCTGCACCCATGGCCTCTCCCCACTCCGCCGCCTCCCTCCCCTCCAATCCCTTCGAAGGTCCGGCCCCTCCCCCGGTGGAGGTCGTCCGCGATCTCGACATCTTCGCCCGCGTGCCCGCCGTTCTTGACTACGCCACCTCCACCTACTACGCCTGGAAAACCTACTTCTCCCTTGTCTTCCGCGAGTACCACCTCATCGATCACGTTGATGGCTCCATCAACTCCGGCCTCATGTTCGCGGACGACGACTGGCTGACCATCGATGCCACCATCACTTGCTGGCTGTACCAAACCATCTCCAAGGACATCTTCCACACCATCGTTTGCGACACTGATGACGCGCAGACGGTGTGGACGAAGCTGAACGGGCTCTTCCTCGACAACGCCCTCCAACGCCGCGTGTTTCTTCAGCAGGAATTTTTTGGCAGCCATCAGCTTGACTCGTCCATTGACAATTATTGCATGCGCCTTAAGAAACTTGCTGACGAACTCCGCGACCTCGGGGAGCGGGTCTCCGACGACCTCCTCCTCAGCACGCTCACCGCTGGTCTGAACGAGGAGTTCGGCAACGCGGCCTCCAACCTCACGTTCCTCCCGGACCCGACCTTTCCTCGGGTCGTGGCCTATCTTCGGTTGGAGGAGAGGAGGATGAAGATGGTGAAGTCCCGGGCCACGCACACGGCTCTCGCGGCGGGCACCTCCCGCGCCGCTCCTTCAACGGCGCCGCAGCCGCCCGCCGCCGCCGGCGTCGTACTTCCAGGCGCCACCGGCGCCCGTCTACCAGCCGCCGCCCCCTGCCCCTGATCGTCGCCGCGGGGGGCGCCGCGGCAAGAAGCAGCAATAGCAGCACGGCGCGGGGGGGGGGGGGGGGGGGGGCGCCAGCCGCAGCAGCAGCTGCCCCCGCCCCCTGGGCCGCCGCGACCAACCCTTGGACGGGGGTGGTCCATGCGTACACGATGCCTGTCCCGCGGGCCCCCGTCCCGGCTGGGATCCTCAGCCCCCGGCCCGGCGCGCATCAGGCGTTCTTCGCCGCCCCGGGTGGCTACTTCGTCGCGGCACCTCCGTACGCCGCCCCGGGTGGCTATGCCACGACCATACCTGGCCATGCCGCCCCGGGTGGCTACCCCGCCGCCCCTCAGGCCGCGGCCGCCGCACTCCTGCCGGCCCCTTGGGATCCGGCCCTCCTTGCGGCGCTTCACTCCGCCCCTACACCCAACACGTACACCGGAGGCGGCGACTGGTATATGGACTCCGGGGCTACCACCCACATGACTTCCAACCCTGGTAACCTCAACTCCGTATTTCCAGTTTCTACCGCATATCGTATCACTGTTGGGGATGGGTCTTCCCTTCCCATTACTCATGTCAGTCATGGTTCCTTTCCGTCTAACTCTACGCCTATTCACATGTCTAATGTCTTAGTTTCACCTGAGTTAGTCACTAATCTTGTTTCGTTCGTTCTCTTACACGTGAAAATCCTATAACTGTTGAATTTGACGAAGTGGGTTTTTCTGTTAAGGACGCCCGTACCCGGATGGTGCTCCATCGATGTGACAGCCCGGACGGCCTCTACCCGGTGAACACCGCCACTTCCACATCCGCTCCGGTCGCTCTCTCCGCCACGGTGGACCTTTGGCATGCTCGGCTGGGGCATCCGAACCCGGCCACCCTTCGTCATATTCTTAGGACTTTTTCATTCACGTGTAATAAAACCGATGATCATACTTGTCATGCTTGTCGTCTCGGCAAGCATGTCCGCCTTCCGTTTAGCGCGTCCTCATCGGTGGCGTCGTATCCATTTGAGTTGATTCATAGTGATTTGTGGACATCTTCTGTTGCCAGTAATACGGGTTTTTTATACTATCTTGTCATACTTGATGATTTTTCGCACTATGTGTGGACCTTCCCGTTGCGGAGAAAATCCGATGCACTCTCCGTTCTCACTACATTTAACTCCTATGTCGCTATGCAGTTTGGGCGTCCCATTCATGCCTTGCAGACTGACAACGGGAAGGAGTTCGATAACGTCGGGGTTCGCACCCTCCTTGCCACACACGGCACAATTTTTCGTCTCACCTGCCCGTATACCTCGCAACAAAATGGTCGCGCCGAACGGATCCTTCGCACCCTCAATGATTGTGTGCGCACTCTTCTTTTCCACGCCAATGTCCCGCCCCGGTTTTGGACGAACGCTCTCTCCACCACCTCTCTCCTCATCAACGTTCGTCCGACTCGTGCTCGTGGGAACTTTGAACCACATCATCTCCTCTTCGGTAGCCCACCTTCATATGATGATCTTCGTGTTTTTGGATGTCTCTGTTATTCTAGCATCGCCTCTACTACTCCTCATAAACTCGCACCTCGTTCCGTGGCATGCATCTTTCTCGGATACCCACCAAACACAAAAGGCTATCGTTGCTATGATCCGGTTTCCCACCGAGTTTTCACTTCACGGCATGTTTACTTTGACGAGAGGTCTTTTCCTTTTCACCAGGTACCGCCGCCGGCCGACTCGCCATCATCACCCGCGCCTCCCGGTGCCCCTCGGGGAGGCCGCTCACTCGTGCTCGGGCCCCCTGCAGCGCGTGGGCCTCCCCTGGCTTCGGCGCCCCCACCGCGCCTGGGCCCCGCTCTGGGTCCGCGGCGTCGGACCTGGACCCCTCGCCCGCCGGCTCGCCGGCAGCCACGGCATCCCATGCGCCTGACCCGGGCTCCTCGACGGCTTCCACCGGTCCGGCCGCATCCTCGTCGGCGGCCACGGCACCCCCGACTCCCGTTGAGTCAATAGCCCGGGTAGCGAGCGCATCTCCCGCGCCTGACCCCGGGTCCTCGACGGCCTCTTCGCCCGCCTCGTCGTCGGCCCCGTCCGCCTCGCCGGCTGTGCCGCCGGCCCCGCCGACCCCGCCGGCCCCGTGGCCGCCCCGGACACCCGCATGGTCACCCGTGCTCGCGCCGGCATTCACCGGCCCAGCACGCGTTATTCTGTGGATGAGTACCTCCTCGCTGCCTCGACGTCTGCGCCGTCACCTCTCCCATCGTCCGTTCGAGCTGCCCTTTGCGATCCGCATTGGCTCGCGGCGATGCAGGAGGAGTTCGATGCGCTGGTGCGCAATCGCACCTGCCAGCTTGTCCCGCGGCCACCCCATGCCAACGTCATCTCTGGCAAGTGGGTATTCCGGCATAAGACTCGCCCTGACGGGTCTCTCGAGCGCTATAAGGCTCGGTGGGTCGTCCGCGGGTTTCGGCAACGCGCTGGAGTCGACTTCACCGACACGTTCGCCCCGGTTGTCAAACTGGGCACGATTCGCGCGGTCCTTCAGCTCACGGTCTCTCGCGCCTGGCCGGTGCATCAGATGGATGTGTCGAATGCGTTCTTGCATGGCCATCTCTCGGAGCAGGTTTTCTGCCAGCAGCCAACCGGCTTCGTCGACGCGGCTCAGCCTGACCATGTGTGCCTGCTCTCCCGCTCTTTGTACGGGTTGAAGCAGGCCCCTTGCGCCTGGTACCAGCGGATCGCCGACTTTCTACAGCAGCTCGGGTTCCAGGCTACTCGCTCCGACGCCTCGCTGTTTGTCTACCACCAGGCTCCGGCGACCGCTTACCTGCTCCTCTACGTCGACGACATCATCCTGACAGCTTCCTCGCCCGAGCTCCTTCGTCAGCATACTGCTCGCCTCAGCGCTGAGTTCGCCATTAAGGACCTCGGCCCGTTGCACTACTTCCTCGGCATTGAGGTGGTCCGACGCACCGATGGGTTCTTTCTTCATCAGTAGCAGTATGCACAGGACATTCTCGAGCGGGCAGGCATGCTTAACTGCAAGCTTGTCCCCACGCCTATCGACACGAAGGCCAAGGTCTCTGCGCTCGACGGCTCACCCGCGCCAGATGCAGCGTTCTACCGCTCCATCGTCGGCGCTCTCCAGTACTTGACACTCACTCGGCCGGACTTGCAGTACGCCGTCCAGCAGGTGTGTCTCCACATGCACGCCCCTCGCGACACTCACTGGAACCTGGTGAAGCGGATTCTTCGGTACATCCGCGGCACCACAGATCTTGGTCTTACGTTGACGGCCTCGCCCTCGACTGACCTGGTCGCCTACAGTGACGCCAACTGGGCTGGCTGCCCGGACACGCGACGCTCGACTTCAGGCTACTGCGTCTACCTGGGGCCCTCGCTCATATCGTGGTCGTCTAAACGACAACCCACGGTCTCCCGCTCCAGTGCCGAGGCTGAGTATCGTGTTGTGGCCAACGCCGTCGCCGAGTGCTCGTGGCTTCGCCAGCTCCTCCAGGAGTTGCTTCTTGATGTCCCAAGGCCACCATTGTCTACTGTGACAATGTCTCTGCGGTCTACCTCTCCGCCAACCCCGTTCATCATCGTCGCACGAGCTTGACATTCACTTCGTGCGAGAGCAGGTGGCTCTTGGGCGCGTCCGCGTTCTTCATGTTCCCACCGCTCAGCAGTTTGCCGATGTCATGACGAAGGGGTTACCGACGCCTACATTTGAGGAGTTCCGGTCCAGTCTATGCGTCACTGGTGACGTATCGACTGCGGGGGGGGGGGGGGGGGGGGGGTGTTGAACATATTTGTGCATGTATCTGTTAGGATAATTTCCTACCGGCCCCGCCTCTAGTTTCCTTGTATAGAAGAGGCTGAGGGCTGCCCTTGTACCCATGTATACGTGCACCGTGCACCCGATCAATACATCAAGAGTTGCATTGCCTTCAACACAAAGTAATTCATTAATTTATTCTTTCTTCCGCAGTAGCTATTTTAAGTTGCCTGAATTTGCAATTGGTGTAATTTGATCTTGTGGGAGAAGGAAGAAGGGGGCGAGACGCGGTACCAAGGTAGACACTGGGACAAGGGCACCACGGCGAGCCGCAGCGAGGTGGGGGGACGCCGGGAAGGCTGAGCCAAGAGCAGCCGGAGAAGAGGCAGGGACGTGAGCGTTCAGAGGAGGAAGAAGTTTCTCACATTCGTTCGGGTGGGGACTAACGGTTGGACATAGAAGATGACGAAGGTGAGCAGCTGGATTGAAATCCAACGGCTGAGAAAACCGTCTTACTTATTTTTAGACAACCGTGAAATAGTCGCCCCCTATCAGTTCAAGCATGGTGCAAAAAAAAAAAGTCACTGAGAGACATTCGTTGTTGCATGATTAATGGAAGGTTGCGCATTCCTTCATTCATTGGCGTCACATGTGTGGTGTGCCCCAACACACTCCTTAATGTCGCGCCATTAATGCATTACGCATGGCAGGGCCGGTGCATCCACCGCTGTGAGAATGTAACGTGTACCCCGAAGAATATATGTCGAGACATGTCCTTTCTCCATCCAGATCAAAAGGAAACGAAAAAATTGCTTCCTCAAAGACGTTAGCATGGATGCAAAGGCAATGGCATGGTGATGACATTATGAACCATTGCTCCTCGTTTTAAGGCAGCCGAAAAACCCGTCCTCCGGTTTAGAGCAATTCTAGTAGAGTCTAATATTATGGACGCTAAGGCCCCTCCCAATACTCCATCTTGTACAGGTGCTAAGGTTGCCATGTAGGCAAAAAAATCTGATGTGGTAAGGTAATTAAGAAGAAAGAGATGCGTGTGGTGACCCCAAAAAGAAACAATACCAAGCGCGTGAACCTAGGCAATACATTTAAATGGAAGAAACTCACCAATGCACGATGAACTTTAGTTGCAAAATCATTAAATGTAGTATGCTTAGCTACAACAAGTTAAGCACCTATTCTTTGGGGGCTTTAGTTAGAGGTAAAGGCACTAGAAGTCCACAAACTTGCTCGGGTTAGTGATGATTTGGTCCAAAACTTGTAAAAGCTTACTCCACCACCCACAAACTTGCATCCTAGGTGCAAAAAAACCCACAGCCAGTCACAAGGTTACATCTTGCACTGTATGTTTTATAGAAAAGGCCCTGGATTCATTAGAATTGACGCATGGGTCCAGATTTCAGCCAACACAGAAAGAAACGGAAGAAGAAAAAACTGCGCCCGAGGCAACTGTATATATAGAACTTTTATATTAGTATATACACAACAAGATCCGGCAACGCTAGTTGTTTTTACTTGTACGTCGTGACTCATTTCCATTCTTTTTTTCCGGAAGACTCCTTTTCATTCTGAACTGAATGAACAACAAACTAAATTGGCACGTACATCACTGCGTAGACGTAAGTACGTACAAACATTTTCTTACCAATTTACTAAAAAAACGCATCTCACTGAACCCCATTTTTTATTCGATTAGTTAGTTAGTTTACCGTAGAGATCACGGGTCATCATGCATCAACCTAGCTAGCTACTCTCTCCGTTCGAAAATATTTGACATGGTTTTAGTTCAAATTGCTCTAGAAATTAAGATATTTCTCGTCCAACTATCCTAATGCACCAAGCAACGATCCGACAAAATCGAACCAAGCTCGTACGTACGTGCACTCCATGCAAGTGATATTTATTTAATGAAATTATATATTATTGTATGTGCTTCATTTTTTTTATGGTCAAAGGAACAACGTCTCAAATTTCACATGGTTTAATATTTTGGCAGTAGTGTCGTGACAACTGACAAGGAAAATTTTAGACCAACATTAGAACCCCCGTCGATGGAGATGTCACATTCTTTTTTGCAATAGAACAGATTTTTGTGATTTGCACGAGTTTATTTATTTTTAGTATGATTTTAACATTGTACTATGTGTTGGTCAAAATCGATTTCAACAGAAGCATTTTTCTATTACAGTTTAGGCTCGCAAAATAGTAGTGTGCTTTTTTGTGAGTGATTATTAGAGTGTACTTGAGCTTATGTTTGTAGTTTAAACTTGTAAAAAAGAAGCATCTAATTTATTTGAATTTTGTGTGCTTACTTTGATTTTCTTTAGTATCACACCATACCCGCCTTTCTAGACTGACGAGGTTTTGATGTGATAGATATATATAACGCGGCGTTTCTATGGTCATATGGTATTGACATATTTCCTTTTGTAGATGAGGTGAGTAGTTTATACTTGTATTGCTTTGGAGTACGCTTTTTTTTCACCCGCAAAAAAAAGGAGTACTATATTTTTTTGCATTTCATATGTATACAGTCAGGGTGTACGTACACATATACTGGGCTGCTCCCTGGCTTGGAGGTGACCAAAGATGACGTACTAACAAATACTCATATCTTTTCAGTTTCACCAGGTCGGTTTATACGTGACTTGTACTTTTTTTAACACTACATGACTTGTACTATTATTTTTATGATATACTAGATGAGACACGTATTACCATAAAAAAAGATGATGTAGTAGCAGATATATAAACAGTGGCCCGCAAAAAATATTTAAACAGTTTTCGCGAAAAAAAACAGATCAGTTGATTAGGCGTCGTGGTTTGTTTGTTCGGACAGATCAGCCATTTTTCACATATATATAAATAACCCATACGAATTTGAAACAAAGAGAATGACTTGGTCTGTTGGTTAGCGTGATCGAGCAGTCCTGCTGATGGTCCGAGTTAGACCAGTCGCGGCCGCAAGTTTTAACGCTCTGTATTTATTTATTTATTCTCATCCGCATACTGACAGCTGGGACCATGCTGCTGTGCATCAATTTCGAAGACATTGGGGTGGTCTTCACAAAATATCCAGTGGCGGGTGGCCGCTCCTGGTTGGTTGTGGTTTTTTTTGCACCTAAGCTGCAAGTTAGTGAGTGTTGGGGTCAAGTTTTGCAAGTTTATGGACCAAACCAGCACCCACCGTACAAGTTTATGGACCTCCGATGCTTTTACCTCCTTTAGTTACTAAAGTTTTTAATGTACTTAGCACCTCATGTAAGCACCGATGCATTGAAAGAGGCGACGCGCAAATACAAAAAACGTCATAAGTAGAGTCTCCAAAAAAAATGTCCGAGTGGGACACGTTTGCCATTGGCTAACAAGACATCTTTCTTCCCCATCTCATTAAACAACAACGAAAGAACTTTTGAACGAGATATCAACAAGGATATCTAGTACGATTTCAACAAGGATTTCTACTACGATAGAATTTCTCCTACAGTTTCAACTATGATTTCTAGCATGATTTGAACAAGCAGACTATAACTAGTTTGACTTCGACCTCTTTCTTCGGTTGGAAGTGACCTCACGGGTGGGAGATGCTTCGACTACTTCCACTTCGCAGGGCACGCAGTTGATGAACGTTTGTGCATCGTTGATGCGGGAGAAGGTCACAACTTTGTGCCCTCCGTGGTTGACGTCCATTTCAACCAGGCGGCCATCATCATGCGGGCAAGGTAGCGGTCGGCGGTGGGGAGGCGCTCTGAACCAACGGCTGATTCAGCCTCACAGAGCACGTTCTCCTTAACTCCGCTGGAGCGCGCGATCGTTTCCCGCGCGCCTGAGTTTCCCGCCTTTGCTGGAGCGCGTGAAACCGTCCCCCACGCGTTAAAATGGCATTTGACCGCGCGCGCGTTTTTTACAGCTACTGTTGGAGATGCTCTAAAGGTCTGTGTTTTAAGGGGTCTGCTAGAGATGCTCTAAGTGTTTTGTGATATGTGTGGGACCTATATATGTGTAGAGACCGGATGCTGATTCATACTCTATCACTGGTTAGCAATGGGGAAACTAGCGCATAAGAGCATCGGCACGCTAAAAAGACGTTTACAGCGCCAGAGTCGCGATTTTTTGCACGCCGCGAAGCGCTGGCTCCAGCAGCCGCTGCAAAATATAGCGCACGCGTACAGCTCCAGCAGACACGCTATATTTCTTTTCTTTTCTACTGCGACTCGATACACATTCAGCTCGAACTATATAGGCATAGATAAATACATACATAGGATAGATAGTACATAGGATAGATAAATACATATGATAGCCTCCTCCTACGATAGATAAAAAAAACTACTACTCGTTGTCCTCCACCTCGGTGATGTCCTCCTCCGACGTCTCAATGTAGGCGTCAATAAACCGATCGTCGTCGGAGTCCCGGGTCGACGCTGCTCCTAGCTCGATGTTGAACTGAGCGGCCGCCTTCCGCGTCGCTTGTCCTCGCGATAGGCGGCTCGCTCCGCCCTCTTCTCCTCCCTCTCCGTCCTCCTTTGCGCGAAGAACTGCTGCTCGTTGATGACGTCTTGCAGGAAGCGTTTGCGCCACTGCTCCATGGCTTCCTCGTCCATCTCGGCGAGGCTGAGATGGCGCTGGCGCCTCCGGGTCTCGCGACGATCCTCGTTGGTGATAAGCCGCGGGGGAGGCGCCAACTCCTCCGCCATCTCCAGCGTCGGCACCTCCGGGAAATTCATGTCCCACCCGGACCGCCGGAGGTGCCACGCCGCCGCATCGTACGTGCGGGCGACCTTGTGGGCGGTCTCGAAGGTGCCGAGGCCGAGGCGCACGTCGTCGGACCGAATCTCGGCGGAGAAGGCGCCGGACGGGCACGCGCGGACGCCGCGGTAGCCCAAACCTCCCCGGCGGTGCGGTGGTGGCGAGGCGAGAAAACGGCAGAGGGCGCGTAGCGAGGTAAAGAGCGATGGGAGGGCGCTGCATTTTATAGGCGCGCCGGACGCCGCGCGCCAAATCTAACGCGCGCCCGGCCGCTTTTATCCCGCACGCCTGAGTTTCCCGTCTTCGCTGGAGCGCGCGAAACCGTCCCGCACGCGCTAAAATCGCATTTTACTGCGCGCGCGTTTTTTGCATCACTGCTGGAGATGCTGTAAGGTTTTGCCTGACTATACAGGGTCAGGTCCCCAAAAGCAGGGCACCACCGATCCCTCTACATATATCCAGTCGATAGATGGAGGAAGCATGGGCATCGTCGGTCTGGTTTCCATGCGTGATAGTGTGATTATTAGAGCGACAATTCTATCAAGTACAAACTGTTCCTGAACTACACGGAAGTGCTAAACTGTTCTGAACTGAATCCTACCTGTACATGCTTCTGAACTGGACAGCATTTATTTCTGAACTTTTTTTGTTTTTGAGACAAATTTGTTTCTGCGCACGTTCTCCCTGCCGAGCCGGGCCTTATTTGGGCCGAGCCATCACGCGGGCTGACTGCTGTATCTTGAGAGATTGAGCAAGTTAGAAATCCACGAATGCAAAATAAAAATAAAAAAATAGAACAAAATAAATTCACGGGGCCAAATCCATCCCTTCCCCTCCTCGCAAAAAAATAAAATTCCATCCCTTCCCCGACCTAAACCTCATCGATCGGCGCCGCGCCCCGGAAAAATATCCTGTGCTCCCAAGGACTTGGTGCTCCGGCTGCACCGTGCGCATCTCGAGCTTTCGATACAGAATGTAGGGATGGGATGAAAATCAAACACCCCACCCTTCAATTTTTGCAAAAATCACCTCAGGTAAGTCCAGAATAGGCGTAACGCTTCTCCAGCCTGTGCTGCCCCAAGCTTATACGAGTAGATTGGGATACGGGGCTCCGGCGGCGGACCTCGCCATGTGCTGCGCCGCGACCTCACCGGCGGGCGGCGGCTACGCTGCGACCTCGCGGTGTTCCTACGTACAGGTGACAACCAGTTCCATCCCCGCGTCGCCATTCTCCACCTCGGTGTCACCCCCTCACCACACACGGCACCTACCTCCGCCATCTGCCGACGCCTAGATCCGCCATCCGCCGACGCCGTAGAAGAAAAATCCGGCCTTCAGGTATCCTTTTCATTGATACAACCTTGTTCTTTTATTGTGTATTTTGGTTCTAATCCATCACCCCCTTTATGCTGATTGTATTAGACGTAGCTCCTAAAATGTGATGACATCTCTATGTATCAGGACACAGGAAAAATAGTCACTGAAACAACCTGCTTTTTTTTTTTTGCGTAGACTACATATTCGAGCACTTAGTTATAGAGAAATGCCAGCAACTTATGGCTTGAGATGAGTTTGAAGTAATTATAACTGAGTTCAAAGTAAAATGTCAGCAAACTTGCGTATAGAAAAAAATTCATAAACTTAGAACAAGTAGTTTTGGTGTGAGGTGCATAAAGCATCTAGCACCTTTATAAATTAATGGAGGTTAATAATAGTAGGTCCATTCCCATCTAGTCAGATTGTTGGTTATGTTTTAGAATCAATCGTTCTGACACATCCTAGAGAAAATGGCTGGTATGGATAAGCAAAACAGTTTTGCTTAGAAGGAAAGGAAATAAAAAGAAAAGAGAAGCTAGATGCAGTAGAACATCCATTTTTGCAAGTTCTGGTCCAGAGTCCTTTCCTTTTCCCCATGTTCATTATAATCCCATGTATGTGTGAGGATCGAATAGTCCAAAACAGATAAGCTATTGTCTGAACATTATTGTTTGTTTGTTCTGAAATAAGTGGGGGCTAGCAATCTTAGGACATTTAGTTTCATTTCATCCTCCTCTGCTACTATGACAACCATGCCAATTAGAATGGAGCTGAAGTAGTAACAGGTAGATTTCGTTTGGAAAAAAATATGAGGAAAAAAAAAATGTTTGGATCAAATATCAGGGAAAAATCTCATCATGTAAAGAATAAGTCTGCACCTAATTAATTAGAAGGAGCAAATTAAGCAGCAGACGAGATGTGATTGGTGGGCGTACTATCGTTGGGTGCATGGAAGTGGACGAAGAACTCTTGCATCCCATTGTTGATCATATCCACCTTGTAATCACTCATCATCCTGACAAACAACAAAAAAAACATAGCCTAAAGGATTTTTCTTTCAGAACTAGTTTTGGTCTTTGGTCCTCCTTATTCAGGTGTAAATAAGTAATTACTTATAGAAGTAGTTTTGGTTGACTGAATTAAATGTATTAGCTCTTTTGTCTTCTTCATTCAGGTGTAAAAAAATACATATAGAAGTAGTTTTGGTTGACTGAATTAAATGCATTAACTCTTTTGTCTTCCTCGTTCAGGTGTAAGAAAATGGAACTACATTCCTACAGATTTAGTATTTTTGTGCTATGTGTCATGGCATGCCTTAATGCATTGCTAAATATATGTTGCTGCACTCAGGAAAAAGGTAAATAAACCATAATTTAAATAGTATATCGTTTGTCATGTTTTCATACTTTGATTTTCTTCTTGTTTGCAGAGCAAGTAGCGTCTACAAAGGTTCAACATCAGCAGATTGTTCTACTTACCAAGGCGGACATGACAACTCAAACGGTATTTATATACCATCGATTAAAACGTGTCGAGAATGTGTGCAAATCTTTCACTTGAACTTGCTTGATATTTTGCAGCACAGCCCAACCCATTGGAGAGGACACCCTTTACTTTCCGAGTTTCCGTTAAATAATGGATGAAAAAATGCCTTTGTTCATGTGATATATGGACCTAGTTCAAGTACGCCTGTTGAATATGTTGGTCCAATATATGTATACCCGCTAATTTGTTATGCCTTGGTTGTAAATATTGAGCTGCAACTCTAGTTATGCACTTCATGTTAGATTTGTGTGTTTTGTCACGCGGTGGTTCATGATATTACTGTCGTACTATGAGCTTTGAAATGGCAAGATGGTTGTAGTTGCGTTTCCTTCTAAATTGAGAAAGGTGGTTAATACAACTGATGTTGTCATTTGTGCATCTTTGGGGCAGAATTTATGAGTCCAAAAATCTTGGTTCATGAACTTACTAACTCTTTCTTTTCTTCGAATTAGTTTTACCTTCTGAAATCAACTTGCTGAATGTTATGTCCTTCATATTGGGAAATCCGTCATATATACACGTGCTGGATGAATGCATCAGTGTGGAAAACCAAGCTACGGACGCACATGATGGACAGGTTCTTTCTGTTCCAAAACTAGGGCTGCACATCCTTTGAAACTAGAGTACGGGAAAGTTAATTATTTTATAACTATATGGGGGCTTTATGCAAAAACCATAGGATGAGGCGTCCACATTGCATCTTGTACCTACATTTCTCATCCAACGGCTGTGTTGCTCACGGTGCAGCCGGAGTACTCCATCACTGGGAGTACGGGATACGCTCTCGCCGCGCCCCAACTCCAGCTCCATCGCCGCCTCCGCCTCTCCGGGATCCACCCATCCCGCGCCGTGCTCCTGGACCCAGCGGCACCCACCATCGCGCGCCGTACTGGCCCTCCACCGCCACTCCCTTCCGCCTCCCCGACCTAACCGGTTCTCACCACCGCGCCTTCCGCTCCGTTTCGTGGACTTGGCCTCCCCAAACCGGTCGCCTGCACGTCCCTACTGGACCCGTGTGGATGTGTTTAGAGTTTGATTGGATGAGATGTAAAGGTTACCAAGGAAGGTCTGAAATGCTATATGCTTGCCTGCTTGTACTATTTTTTCCTATATATGTAACAGATGCTGCTTTACATCTTAAACCTGATTGGTTGGTTCCCATTTTACAGGCTGTAATAGGCTATTAGAGAACAAAGTAATTTAAAACTGCTGCCTAGTTCTATAGTTGAATCAATTACAAGAAAAGGTGACCCACTAATGTGGTCGTAAATTAATAATGATAGCCAGACCCTTTCTACAGAATTCATCCAAAAACTTCTGACTCTGGAGGTTACAACATTTAAGAAGTTTGATTCTAGCAACCAGCAACTATAACTCATGCAGGCAGTACCATGGTGGGCTAACAGCAGGAAGATGCATGGAGGAAGCTTGCTGAATTGAAGTGTGTTGTAACACACTGCTTGGGAAACAAAGTCTTGTCTGGGTAGGGAATGCAAGGAGAGAATGCAAACACCTGCCCACCGCAAAGGCAGTGCCTCAATAACCCGCTACGCAACGAAATTGGTATGTTGCTCATATTAAGTTGTTACGTCGCTGGTTTTTAAAGCTATCTCATCTTTGTAAGCGGCCATTTATACAGGAGAGGGAAGAGAAGCTGCCGTTCTCTCACATTGAAGCTTACAGCCCTACACTATTGGAGGGAGCGTTGACTAGGACGGCACAGTTTATAGCCGAAGCACAAAAAGCAAGCTTGTAAGATTTATCCTCCTTATTTATAATCTATTCCTAGTGAGTTCTGACGGTAAATTTAACACAGAAGGCATATAAAGAAGACAGTGAAGCAATGCAAGGTCCTAACTTTGATTGGGTACATTGGCCTATAGATCCAATTGCCGTGTACAAGTCAGTCAGGTGATGGCAAGAAACGTGGCCGGTTCATATTAGGTGATGGCTATATGAACACGTAGGAAGTCCTTGCTGAGGTGCAGAGCAGCACACCATTGGATGATCTACGCCCATCAAGGCAACGGAGGACTTATCCCCCAGTTGGTACAAACAAGTCACCAGCTTAGGGAGGAGATGCAGCGGGAACGTGAGGCATTTCAACAAGTGTTGCAGAGGGAACGCGAGGCATTTCAACAAGAGTTGCTGCACGAACTCAGAGGGAGCGTGAGGCATTTCAAAAAGATTGAGAATACTTCATTTCTCAGATTAAGGGTTTGATCTTCAGAATGCTAGTTTTCAATGTGCCTGGCGCTCAATGGTAGTCGCCCTTGTGATCCAGCTGCCCCATCACCACGGCTTGTAAGTACATTTACATATGTTTTCATTTTGTTGTCATGATTTCCGCCCTCGTGATTCTACATGTTTAGTGGTAATGATTTCGGCCATGGCCTTGTGTTATGTAAGCTGGATGTTTGATTAATTATGTATACCTACCAGCTAGCTATTATGAACTGTGTGAATGTGTTCAAGAGAACGTTATCTAGGTCAGCACATATATATGTGTGACTGTACTTGAAGATTAATAGATGTCACTCTATGTATCACATCTCAACATCGTTATTAACATGTCACTATGTATCATATCTCAACACGGTTAAATCAATCTGGAACTTGATTTTCTTGTTAAAAGTAATATAGCTGGAAGAATGTTAGCTACTCTTTTATGCTTGCTGCCTGCGTTTGTTACTTTCTGACTGTTTTTGCTCTTGATATAATGTAGGAAACTTCCGAGACAGCTGCTGCTCTTAATGTCCATGGAGTGCGCAATCAGACCAGTAGTGGTGAAGATCATGTCGGTGAGTCCACACCGGTTTAACCATTAGCTCGCAGTTTGATGACTAGTTATATGCTAATCTCGATCAGATCAATGCTACAAACCCAACCCCATGTGACAACAACGTGCTAATGTGGCCGCCTCCATGTTCGATGAAGGTGAAACAGAGGGTCCATCACTAATAGAAAAAGGGCCTATTGTCCCGGTTGGTAAGGGCCTTTTGTCCCGGTTTTTGAACCGGGACTAAAGGGTCGTTACTAATGCCCTAACTCTTTAGTCCCGGTTCTTACACGAACCGGGACAGATGGGCCTCCACGTGGCCGGTGCGGCGAGCCCAGGCAGGAGGGCCTTTGGTCCCGGTTGGTGGCACTAACCGGGATCAATAGGCATCCACGCGTCAGCATTTCAGGGGCTGGAGTTTTTGTTTTTTTTTTGAAGGGGGGGGGGGGTTTGGGGGTTAATTTAGGTGTTTCATATATTGTGTTAGCTAGCTAATTAATAGAGAGAAGTGTCCTCTCTTATCTCTGTGCTTGGTCGACGCTACGTACTATATACGTATGGAGAGGACTAGACACGCTAGCTAGTAATCAAATGAAGGAAACAGAAGATCGTCATGAACATATGCATACAGAGAGAAGTGATATCGACCACCTCTCCTTCTCCAAGAGATTGGTCGAACAACAAGTTCTCGTAAATCTATCCGACACTACCGGCTACATATATACAATAATTATCTCTTACAATATAATCTCCTAATTAAATTGTAAGAACACAGGGTCCACATAGTATTCTCCGTTTTCAGCGATCACGTGGTCAAGGAAGAATGCCACCAATTCCTCTTGAATTGCTCGCATACGATCTGGTGCTAGGAGTTCATCCCGCATCCGAAAGATCTAATTTGAAGAAGGGGGTCAATGAAACTTAACACAAATGATGGTAATAAAATAAAATTGTGAATATTATTGCTTACGCACTTCATATTGTTCGTCAGTGTAGCCCCGCTCACAGGTCGTGTAGCGGATGGACTCGCAAACGTAGTATCCACAGTAATTATTCCCGGGTTCCTGCCACAACCACTTTACAAGAAATAGAGGTTAATCAAACTGATAAGCAAGCATGCTAAATGGTATTGATGAAACTAGC
Source organism: Aegilops tauschii subsp. strangulata (assembly GCF_002575655.3). Classification (NCBI taxonomy): domain Eukaryota; kingdom Viridiplantae; phylum Streptophyta; class Magnoliopsida; order Poales; family Poaceae; genus Aegilops; species Aegilops tauschii. The sequence goes on along the minus strand of NC_053039.3, from coordinate 575,325,881 downwards.
GCTTGAATCACTAGGAGATGCGCGGAACATGCTACTATAGTACTTACTTTCGGGTGTTTAAATTGCAGCTTCTTCGGCAGTCGCGGAGCTTTTTTGGTGAATTTTCTCCAAACCCTGCCAGACAAAGAAAACAATTACTTGATATCAGGAAATGAACAAAGTTACTGATATGGTGGATAATGATCGATTTAACTTACTTCTCGAGCATTTGAGTCATGTCCGCATAATTCTGGGGATCTTTTCGTCTCGAGTCTAAGACGGTTACTACTCCCTGCTCAAGCTTAATCTCTAGGAGAATATAGTGGAAGCTGCGCACGCATGCATAAGTCATCAATTACATTACTATAACCTGGACTAATAAGGGAAACCGAATATGCACAAGACAGTAACACTCACTTGAAGTTGTAAGGAAAGAGTATTATATCTTTGTTTTCATTTATTACCAACGATCGTAGCAAGTTGGCCTCGGTATTTTTGGCATGATATTTAACCTCAGTTGCATCTATGAGATTTGTGTTAATGAACCCAATATCACCGATTTGTCTTTTCTTCAATTCGGCGATCTTCAATCTGCATAATATAGTGAGGATAATTATAAATATATGCAATGAAAGAGCTGACCTATATAGAGAGACTTAATGACAGAAGTAGTACTACTTACAGACAGTAGCAAGTGATCGTTGATTTATCGAGGGCCTTTTGATTGAAAAACTTGAAGAACTCCTCAAATGGAACATTCAACAGTTCAATTCCAACGAGGTCATGCTCCGGTTTAACTCTCAGCGTCAAAGTATTCCTCCCCCCCAGACTCTCTGCAGGTTTTCATGTACCAATCATGTAATCTTCGCATCATCGTTGTTAGAGATCTTTCATTTTTGACGAGAGGCTTCCCGTAATGGTATTTGTGTTCGTCCACCTCCAAGATACCATAATGTACATCGTCGGGCAGGTAATCTCCAAGATTGCTATAACTGGGCACCATCCTCGGATCATTAGCGACGATGTCGCTAGACACCTTGAGCGGGGGGCACGATTGGTTCGCTTGTTCGCCGAGTTGGGCAATTTTTTTCCCAGCTCGTCGTTCTTTTAACGTTTGATCACTGACAGTACTTCCCGACCGCTCCGCTTCGGCAAATGTCTTTGCAATAATGCGCTCATAGTTGCCTTTCGGCGGAGACTTTGGTGGTTTTGTGAGGGCAGCCAGAGTGCGCTTTCGCTTTCACCGGATCTAGCTTCTCCTCCGGAGGTGGATGTTTATTTGCTTTCACCCCTTCAAAGAAGTTCGTCACTTCAGCTCGCATGATCTTCGTGGTTTCCTCCTCGGTCCTCTCGTATGGTAACTTCTCTGGATTCTTCAGAGAAGGACCGAATCTGTATTGCCTCCCGCCTCTGGCTGTACTGCTAGACGCCGGCAGAGCAGACGGAGCGGCTGCGGCTGTCTTCTTTCCTTGCTTACGAGGCGGAGGAGAAGGACTACGACGCGCCGGAGCAGCCGGAGCGGCGGCGGGTCTCTTCCGCCCTTGCTGACGAGGCGGAGATGGAGGAGGCTCGCTGCTCTGGCGCGCCGGCGCAGGCGGAGAAGGAGGCGGAGTGCCGCCACGCGCCGGAGAAGGAGGCTGAGTGCCCTGATCACTCGCCACAAGTCCTCGATACAAGGTGAAACCGAGCCTAGCCAAACAGCAGTGACACGCTCAGTGCGGCTATACTTAGCCAATTGATCAGCAACTCTATTCTGAAATCTAGTGATCTTTTGAGGAAAAAACTCCCTACTACCTAAAAGGTCCTTGATCTCCAAGACAATTTGTCCATATGCCGAGCGAAGAAATGCACCATTAGTCAAGCATGATAGCGCTTCCGAGGAGTCCGTTTCCACCACCACCGTGTTGGGGAACGTAGCGATAATTCAAAATTTTCCTACGTGTCACCAAGATCAATCTAGGAGATGCTAGCAACGAGAGAGAGGGAGTGCATCTTCATACCCTTGAAGATCGCTAAGCGGAAGCGTTACAAGAACGCGGTTGATGGAGTCGTACTCGCGGCGATTCAAATCGCGGAAGATCCGATCTAGCGCCGAACGGATGGCGCCTCCGCGTTCAACACACGTACAGCCCGGGGACGTCTCCTCCTTCTTGATCCAGCAAGGGGAGAGGAGAAGTTGCGGGAGAACTCCAGCAGCACGACGGCGTGGTGGCAATGGAGCTCGTGGTTCTCCGACAGAGCTTCGCTAAGCACTACGGAGGAGGAGAAGGAGTTGGAGGAGGAGAGGGCTGCACCAGGGAAGAGGTGCGGCTGCCCTCCCACCCCTTCACTATATATAGGGGCAAGGGGAGAGGGGGAGGCGCCCTAGGGTTTCCCCTAGGGGGCGGCGGCCAAGCAGATTGGATCTCCCTAGGGAAAATCCTAGGGAGACTTGCCCCCCAAGCCAAGCAGGTGGAGGCTTGCCTCCCAAGCCAGGTGGAGGCGCCCCACCTCCCCAAGTAACGTGGGAAAGGGTGTGGGGGGCGCATCACCCCTTAGTGGGCTGGTTTGCCCCTTCCCCTTTGGCCCATGAGGCCCTCCAACACTTACCGGGGCTCCTGAAACACCTTTCGGTCATGCTGGCCATAGCCTGGTACCCCCGGAACACTTCCGGACTCCAATACCCTTCGTCCAATATATCGATCTTCACCTCCGGACCACTCCGGAGTTCCTCGTCATGTCCGGGATCTCATCCGGGACTCCGAACAACCTTCGGTAACCACATACTATTTCCCATAACAACTCTAGCGTCACCGAACCTTAAGTGTGTAGACCCTACGGGTTCAGGAACCATGCAGACATGACCGAGACACCTCTCCGGCCAATAACCAATAGCGGGATCTGGATACCCATATTGGCTCCCACATGTTCCACGATGATCTCATCGGATGAACCATGATGTCGGGGAATCAATCCCGTATTCAATTCCCTTTGTCTATCGGTATGTTACTTGCCCGAGATTCGATCGTCGGTATCCCAATACCTCGTTCAATCTCGTTACCGGCAAGTCTCTTTACTCGTTCCGTAACGCATGATCCCGTGGCTAACTCATTAGTCACATTGAGCTCATTATGATGATGCATTACCGAGTGGGCCCAGAGATACCTCTCTGTCATACGGAGTGACAAATCCCAGTCTCGATTCGTGCCAACCCAACAGATACTTTCAGAGATACCTGTAGTGCACCTTTATAGCCACCCAGTTACGTTGTGACGTTTGGTACACCCAAAGCATTCCTACGGTATCCGGGAGTTGCACAATCTCATGGTCTAAGGAAACGATACTTGACATTAGAAAAGCTCTTAGCAAACGAACTACACGATCTTTTGCTATGCTTAGGATTGGGTCTTGTCCATCACATCATTCTCCTAATGATGTGATCCCGTTATCAATGACATCCAATGTCCATGGTCAGGAAACCACGACCATCTATTGATCAACGAGCTAGTCAACTAGAGGCTTACTAGGGACATGTTGTGGTCTATGTATTCACACATGTATTACGGTTTCCAGTTAATACAATTATAGCATGAACAATAGACAATTATCATGAACAAGGAAATGCAATAATAACCATTTTATTATTGCCTCTAGGGCATATTTCCAACAGTCTCCCACTTGCACTAGAGTCAATAATCTAGTTCACATCACTATGTGATTGTAATGAATCCAACACCCATGGGGTTTGTTCATATCTCGCTTGTGAGAGAGGTTATTAGTCAACGGGTCTGAACCTTTCAGATCCGTGTGTGCTTTAGGAATCTCTATGTCATCTTGTAGATGCAGCTACCACGCGCTACTTGGAGCTATTCCAAATAACTGCTCTAGTATACGAATCCAGTTTACTACTCAGAGTCATCCGGATTAGTGTCAAAGTTTGCATCGACGTAACCCTTTACAACGAACTCTTTTACCACCTCCATAATCGAGAAAATTCCTTAGTCCACTAGTTACTAAGGATAAGTTCGACCGCTGTCATGTGATCCATTCCTGGATCACTCTTGTACCCCTTGACTGACTCATGGCAAGACACACTTCAGGTGCGGTACACAGCATAGCATACTGTAGAGCCTACGTCTAAAGCATAGGGGACGACCTTCGTCCTTTCTCTCTCTTCTGCCGTGGTCAGGTCTTGAGTCTTACTCAATACTCACACCTTGTAACACAGCCAAGAACTCCTTCTTTGTTGATCTATTTTGAACTCTTTCAAAATCTTGTCACGGTATGTATTCATTTGAAAGTACTATTAAGCGTTTTTGATCTATCCTTATAGATCTTGATGCTCAATGTTCAAGTAGCTTAATCCAGGTTTTCCATTGAAAACACTTTTCAAATAACCCTGTATGCTTTCCAGAAATTCTACATCATTTCTGATCAACAATATGTTAACAACATATACTCATCAAAAATTCTATAGTGCTCCCACATACTTCTTTGGAAATACAAGTTTCTCTTAAACTTTGTAAAAACCCAAAATCTTTGATCATCTCATCAAAGCGTACATTCCATCTCCGAGATGCTTACTCCAATCCTTAGATGGATTGCTGGAGCTTTGCATACTTGTTAGCATATTTTAGGATTAACAAAACCTTCTGGTTGTATCACATACAACCTTTCCTCAAGAAAATTGTCGAGGAAACAATGTTTTGACATCCCATCCGCAAGATTTCATAAATAATGCAGTAACTGCTAATACAATTCCAACAGACTCTTAGCATCGCTACGAGTGAGAAAGTCTCACTGTAGTCAACTCCTGGAACTTGTCGGAAAACATCTTAACGACAAGTCGAGCTTTCTTAATGGTGATACTTACCATCATTGTCCGTCTTCCTTTTAAAATCCATCTGCACCCAACAGCCTTACGACCATCAAGTAGTTCTTCCAAAGTCTATACTTTGTTCTTACACATGGATCCTCTCTCGGATTTTATGGCCTCGAGCCATTGGTCGGAATCCGGGCCCACCATCGCTTCTCCATAGCTCATAGGTTCATTGTTGTCTAGCAACATGACTTCCAAGACAGGATTACGTACCACTCTGAAGTAGAACGCATCCTTGTCGACCTATGAGGTTTGGTAGTGACTTGATCCGAAGTTTCATGATCACTATCATAAGCTTCCACTTCAATTGGTGTAGGTGCCACAGGAACAACTTCCTATGCCCTGCTACACACTAGTTGAAGTGACGGTTCAATAACCTCGTCAAGTCTCCACCATCCTCCCACTGAATTCTTTCGAGAGAAACTTTTCCTCGAGAAAGGACCCGTTTCTAGAAACAATCACTTTTGCTTCCAGATCTGAAATAGGAGGTACACCCAACTGTTTTGGGTATTCTATGAAGATGCATTTATCTGCTTTGGGTTCGAGCTTATCAGCTTGAAACTTTTTCACATAAGCGTCGCAGCCCCCAACTTTTAAGAAACGACAACTCAGGTTTCTCTAAACCATAGGTCATACGGTGTCGTCTCGACGGAATTACGTGGTGCCCTCTTTAAAGTGAATGCGGTTGTCTCTAATGCCTAACCCATAAACGATAGTGGTAATTCGATAAGAGACATCATGGTATGCACCATATCCAATAGGGTGCAGTTATGATGTTCGGACACACCATCACACTATGGTGTTCCAGGCAGTATTAATTGTGAAACACTTTCCACAATGTCTTAATTGTGTGCCAAACTCGTAACTCAGATATTCATCTCTATGATCATATCATAGACATTTTATCCTCTTGTCACGACGATCTTCAACTTCACTCTGAAATCACTTGAACCTTTCAATAATTCAGACTTGTGTTTCATCAAGTAAATACACTCGGCATCTACTCAAATCATCTGTGAAGTAAGAACATAACGATATCCACTGCATGCCTCAGCACTCATTGGATTGCACACATCAAAATGTATTACTTCCAACAAGTTGCTTTCTTGTTTCATCTTACTGAAAACGAGGCCTTTCAGTCATCTTGCCCATGTGGTATGATTTGCATGTCTCGAGTGATTCAAAATCAAGTGAGTCCAAACGATCCATCTGCATGGAGTTTCTTCATGCATATATACCAATAGACATGGTTCGCATGTCTCAATCTTTTCAAAAAACGAGTGAGTCCAAAGATCCATCTACATGGAGCTTCTTCATGCGCTCTATACCAATATGACTCAAATGGCAGTGCCACAAGTATGTGGTACTATCATTACTATTTTATATCTTTTGGCACGAACATGTGTATCACTGCGATCGAGATTCATTTTAGGTGCAAGACCATTGAAGGTATTATTCAAATAAACAGAGTAACCATTATTCTCCTTAAATGAATAACCGTATTGCGATAAACATAATCCAATCATGTTTATGCTCAACGCAAACACCAAATAACAATTACTTAGGTTTAACACCAATCTCGATGGTAGAGGGAGCATGCGATGCTTGATCACATCAACCTTGGAAACACTCCCAACACATATCGTCATCTCACCTTTAGCTAGTCTCCGTTTATTCCGCAGCTTTTATTTCGAGTTACCAACACTTAGCAACCGAACCGGTATCTAATACCCTGGTGCTACTAGGAGTACTAGTAAAGTACACATTAATATAATGTATATCCAATATACTTCTGTCGACCTTACCAGCCTTCTCATCTACCAAGTATCTAGGGTAGTTCTGCTTCAGTGACCGTTCCCCTCATTACAGAAGCACTTAGTCTCGGGTTTGGGTTCTACCTTGGGTTTTTTCACTAGAGCAACAACTGATTTGCCGTTTCATGAAGTATCCCTTCTTGCCCTTGCCCTTCTTGAAACTAGTGGTTTTACTAACCATCAACAATTGATGCTCCTATTTGATTTCTACTTCCGCGGTGTCAAACATCGCGAATAGCTCAAGGATCATCATATCTATCACTGATATGTTATAGTTCATCACGAAGCTCTAGTAGCTTGGCGGCAGTGACTTTGGAGAACCATCACTATCTCATCTAGAAGATTAACTCCCACTCGATTCAAGCGATTGTAGTACTCAGACAATCTGAGCACATGCTCAACGGTTGAGCTTTTCTCCCTTAGTTTGCAGGCTTAAGAAACTTCTCAGAGGTCTCATACCTCTTGACGTGGGCACTAGTCTGAAATCCCAATTTCAGTCTTTGGAACATCTCATATGTTCTCCGACGTTTCAAAAACGTCTTTGGCGCCTCAATTCTAAACCGTTAGCATTACACACTGAACTATCACGTAGTCATCAAAATGTGTATGTCAGATGTTCGCAACATCCACAGACGATGCTCGAGGTTCAGCACACCGAGCGGTGCATTAAGGACATAAGCCTTCTGCGCAGCAATGAGGACAATCCTCAGTGTACGGACCCAGTCCGCATAATTGCTACTGTCAACTCTCAACTAAATTTTCTCTAGGAACATATCTTAAACGTAGAACTAAAGCGTAAGCTATGACATAATTTGCAAAAACCTTTTGACTATGTTCATGACAATTAAGTTCATCTGATTATTTAATGAACTCCCACTTAGATAGACATCCCTCTAGTCATCTAAGTGATACATGATCCGAATCGACTAGACCGTGTCCGATCATCACGTGAGACGGACTAGTCATCAACGGTGAACATCTCCATGTTGATCGTATCTACTATACGACTCATGTTCGACCTTTCGGTCTCTTGTGTTCCGAGGCCATGTCTGTACATGCTAGGCTCGTCAAGTCAACCTAAGTGTTTCGCATGTGCAAATCTGGCTTACACCCGTTGTATGCGAACGTTAGAATCTATCACACCCGATCATCACGTGGTGCTTCGAAACAACGAACCTTCGCAACGGTGCACAGTTAGGGGGAACACATCTCTTGAAATTTTAGTGAGGGATCATCTTATTTATGCTACCGTCGTTCTAAGCAAATAAGATGTAAACATGACAAACATCACATGCAAATCATAAAGTGACATGATACGGCCAATATCATCTTGCGCCTTTTGATCTCCATCTTCGAGGTGCGACATGATCACCTTCGTCACCGGCATGACACCATGATCTCCATCATCATGATCTCCATCATCGTGTTTTCATGAAGTTGTCTAGCCAACTATTACTTCTACCACTATGGCTAACGGTTAGCAATAAAGTAAAGTAATTACATGGCGTTTTTCATTGACACGCAGGTCATACAATAAATTAAGACAACTCCTATGGCTCCTGCCGGTTGTCATACTCATCGACATGCAAGTCGTGATTCCTATTACAAGAACATGATCAATCTCATACATCACATGTATATAATTCATCACATCCTTTTGGCCATATCACATCACATAGCATACCCTGCAAAAACAAGTTAGACGTCCTCTAATTGTTGTTGCATGTTTTACGTGGCTGCTATGGGTTTCTAGCAAGAACGTTTCTTACCTACGCAAAAGCCACAACGGTGATATGCCAATTGCTATTTACCCTTCATAAGGACCCTCTTCATCGAATTCGATCCGACTAAAGTGGGAGAGACAGACACCCGCTAGCCACCTTATGCATCAAGTGCATGTCAGTCGGTGGAACCTGTCTCACGTAAGTGTACGTATAAGGTCGGTCCGGGCCGCTTCATCCCACAATGCCGCCGAATCAAGATAAGACTAGTAACGGCAAGCAAATTGAACAAATCATCGCCCACAACTACTTTGTGTTCTACTCGTGCATAGAATCTACGCATAGACCTAGCTCATGATGCCACTGTTGGAGAACGTAGCGATAATTCAAAAATTTCCTACGTGTCACCAAGATCAATCTAGGAGATGCTAGCAACGAGAGAGAGGGAGTGCATCTTCATACCCTTGAAGATCGCTAAGCGGAAGCGTTACAAGAACGCGGTTGATGGAGTCGTACTCGCGGCGATTCAAATCGCGGAAGATCCGATCTAGCGCCGAACGGATGGCGCCTCCGCGTTCAACACACGTACAGCCCGGGGACGTCTCCTCCTTCTTGATCCAGCAAGGGGAGAGGAGAAGTTGAGGGAGAACTCCAGCAGCACGACGGCGTGGTGGCAATGGAGCTCGTGGTTCTCCGGCAGAGCTTCGCTAAGCACTACGGAGGAGGAGAAGGAGTTGGAGGAGGAGAGGGCTGCACCAGGGAAGAGGTGCGGTTGCCCTCCCACCCCTCCACTATATATAGGGGCAAGGGGAGAGGGGGAGGCGCCCTAGGGTTTCCCCTAGGGGGCGGCGGCCAAGCAGATTGGATCTCCCTAGGGAAAATCCTAGGGAGACTTGCCCCCCAAGCCAAGCAGGTGGAGGCTTGCCTCCCAAGCCAGGTGGAGGCGCCCCACCTCCCCAAGTAACGTGGGAAAGGGTGTGGGGGGCGCACCACCCCTTAGTGGGCTGGTTTGCCCCTTCCCCTTTGGCCCATGAGGCCCCTCCAACACTTACCGGGGCTCCTGAAACACCTTTCGGTCATGCTGGCCATAGCCTGGTACCCCCGGAACACTTCCGGACTCCAATACCCTTCGTCCAATATATCGATCTTCACCTCCGGACCACTCCGGAGTTCCTCGTCACGTCCGGGACTCCGAACAACCTTCGGTAACCACATACTATTTCCCATAACAACTCTAGCGTCACCGAACCTTAAGTGTGTAGACCCTACGGGTTCGGGAACCATGCAGACATGACCGAGACACCTCTCCGGCCAATAACCAATAGCGGGATCTGGATACCCATATTGGCTCCCACATGTTCCACGATGATCTCATCGGATGAACCATGATGTCGGGGAATCAATCCCGTATTCAATTCCCTTTGTCTATCGGTATGTTACTTGCCCGAGATTCGATCGTCGGTATCCCAATACCTCGTTCAATCTCGTTACCGGCAAGTCTCTTTACTCGTTCCGTAACGCATGATCCCGTGGCTAACTCATTAGTCACATTGAGCTCATTATGATGATGCATTACCGAGTGGGCCCAGAGATACCTCTCCGTCATACGGAGTGAGAAATCCCAGTCTCGATTCGTGCCAACCCAACAAATACTTTCAGAGATACCTGTAGTGCACCTTTATAGCCGCCCGGTTACGTTGTGACGTTTGGTACACCCAAAGCATTACTACGGTATCCGCGAGTTGCACAATCTCTTGGTCTAAGAAAACGATACTTGACATTAGAAAAGCTCTTAGCAAACGAACTACACGATCTTGTGCTATGCTTAGGAATGGGTCTTGTCCATCACATCATTCTCCTAATGATGTGATCCCGTTATCAATGACATCCAATGTCCATGGTCAGGAAACCACGACTATCTATTGATCAACGAGCTAGTCAACTAGAGGCTTACTAGGGACATGTTGTGGTCTATGTATTCACACGTGTATTACGGTTTGCAGTTAATACAATTATAGCATGAACAATAGACAATTATCATGAACAAGGAAATACAATAATAACCATTTTATTATTGCCTCTAGGGCATATTTCCAACAGTCTCCCACTTGCACTAGAGTCAATAATCTACAATCACATCTGACTCTAGTGCAAGTGGGAGACTGTTGGAAATATGCCATAGAGGCAATAATAAAATGGTTATTATTGTATTTCCTTGTTCATGATAATTGTCTATTGTTCATGCTATAATTGTATTAACTGGAAACCGTAATACATGTGTGAATACATAGACCACAATTATCATGAACAAGGAAATACAATAATAACCATTTTATTATTGCTTCTAGGGCATATTTCCACCACACCGGGAGATGAGAATGTTGAATCGCAAGGGCCAAGCCCTGCATTATCGCATGTAGTTCTGCCTCAAACGGATCGTTGCAGTAGAAGATGAAACGATATGCTGCCATGAGGACCTCTTCCTTATCGTTTCTAAGCACCATGCCAATAGCTGCTGAACCGTCATCCTGAAGGAACAAGCCGTCGACGGACAGCGCCAGTCTGCCCTGGCACGGCGCCGGCCAGGGGCTTCAGTTGGCTTGTCACCGCGGCAAGGGACAAGGACAGCCGACAATGGCATCTTGCCCTTGATGACTTGCTTCGTTGAGTAGCTCCCAGCGGTCGTAATGGATTTGTAGTAGCTGTCCAGGTATTCGATCGAAGACCTTGTTGAATAATTAATAAAATGATTACATGCATCATTATGATGGGTCATCTTCTTTTTCGAGAAAAGAAGATCAATCAACCTGCTTGTGTGCTTGTTTAGCCTTGCATGTACTCGTAGTCGTAAGAGTTCAAAAATCAAACGTCCACGAAGTGGTGGTACTGTTACGCTGGGTACTCCGGCGAGGCATGTGCGGCTCGGTACGACCGGCCGAGGACCTCTCTACACACACCTGCAGCCTCGAGGAGTCGAAGTCGGATGGCAGGCCAAAGGAAAGAAACCATGCACAGCGCGAGTGATGACCCAATTCGGGCAGTGGTGATTTAATTTTGGTGACAGAGATCTCGATAGTAGCGACTCCGTTCCAATGGCTAAAAACTAGATTTCCGGCGGTGGAGCCCATTCCAAACGAGGTGCTTGATGAAAATTTCTCTTCCGTCACACCGAGGAAATAGGAAAACGTTTGAAGACGGCGCGCCGGCCAAAGCTTTGGCGGGTCGTCCGCTCCCACGCGCTTCTGCTTGGTGGGTCCTACTGGAGATGAGCTCAGCCCGGTCTTCTTGTCGGCTCTTTTTTTTTCAGCGTCAGATGCATCTCTCCTGTTTCCACCGCTGCAACCCACATCACGCCGGCGAGGCTGCCGTCTCCCCCTGCAGCTCCCCCGTTTCCACCGCTGCAAACCACATCATGCTGACGAGGCCGCCGTCTCCCCCCGCTACAGCAAGCTCGCCGGTGAGGTCGTCGTCCACCCCACGGCTGGCGATTTTCGCAGGCACATAACCACCTCTTATACGCAGCTCCGGCTACTCTCCCACCGCACCATCTCTAGCTCCAGCAATTTTCCCATCTTCGGCGGACAAGCTATATAACTGCGACGGCGAGGCACACCCACGACACAGGGATGCTGGAACCAACATCTGATTTTTGCTGCCACCGGCAAATCTAGAGCTGGAACAAGCATGCAGTTTTGGTGCATAGTGTTTTCTACGTCGACGTTGACGGCCGCCTCATTTTGTTGCAAAGGACAAGGCAAAAGCTTCTATCGGCAAGATTTTTTGCTACCACGGCGACCGGCGGAAGTAGCGACCAGCAAGGGCTTTTGCACTAAACGATTTTGTCCGGGCAAAGCTAGAGCTGGAACCAACTTCTGTTTTTGCTACAACCGGCAAAGCCAGAGCTGGAACCAACCACATTTTTTGCTGCATCATCGAAGTGCTTTCTGTGGTGACAATGGTGGAGCGCTTAATTTGTTGGAACCTCCAAATCCAGAGTTGAAACCAGCATGTGTTTTTGCTGCACTCGGCTGGGGTGTTTTTCGCGGCGGCGACATTGAAGCCATGTGTTTTTGTTGCAACCGGAAACCACAGAAGCTTCCACCAGCGATGTTTTTTGTTACAACCGTCAAATTCAGAGCTGGAACCGGCATATGATTTTGCTTCATCGTCTGATTTATTTTCTGCGGCGACGACGGCAGACGTCCTCATTTGTTACAACCGACAAGAAAAAAGCTTCTGCCGCTGAGCGTTTTTGCTACCAAGGTAAAACGGCGCTCGTCGACGGTGACCACAACGAGTTTCGACGAATAGGATCAGCGCGCCAAGCTGCAATGGCGAGATGTAGGGGGCGGCTGGACGTGGCGGCCATTTGATGCTGGGGGAGGCGAGCTCTAGTGTTGGAGCTGGGGCAAGCACACGGCGTGGCGAGGTCTGCCGGAGACGTGAGGCGCCGGTCTACTGCAAGCCGCGAGCTCCCGCCAGAGTCGCGTGGCGAGCGTCGGTGGTGAGCCTCGATGACGAGCTTCGCGAGGACGAGGCAAGGATTCGACCCTAAACTATCAAAACTGACTAGGAATCAACCATCCCGTGTCCTCAAACTAGTTTCCGCTTAGTAGGCGTGGTTTTGACCCGTTGACCAACCAGTCAGCAGCCACATAAGCAAGTCGACTGAAATTAAATTTTGACCAAAGAATAAAAGTAACACCCAAAAATTGAAAAAAAAACCTGTAAAAATTTATGCTAACATAGTCATAATTGTGGGAAAGTTTTTCATATTTTGGCCATACAGCTTTAACATACAATGAAATTTCATGTTCAGCCCCTTTTTGGTCAAATTTTCAGAAAGCATTGAAAAAATTATGTAAAATCAGTGCTAATATATGATCATTCTGGGAAAGTTTCACATATTTTTGCCAAACAGATTTTAAAATACACTTAAACTATATTTGCCCCCCCCCCCCCCCCCCCCCCCCCCCGCGGCCCCTTTGGAGTGTCCAGACCAATTTAAAACAATTCCATAAAAATCAACACTAATATAGTGATCATTCTGATAATGTTTCAAACATTTTTGCCAAACATATTTAAAATATACAGTTAAATTACATTTTCAGCCCCTTTATTGGTCAAATTTTAACAAAAAATTAGAAGTGCCTAGAAAAACTGAAACAAAGCTGTAAAATCAACACTAATATAGTGATCATTTAGGGAAAGTTTCAAACATTTTTGCCGAACATAATCAAGAATGCCCTGAAATTTTGACCAAAAAAGGGGCATAAAATGTAATATAACTGCTCAGCTATCTGGTCCGGCGGCTGACGTGGTTATTGTGTGACCAATCCGCATCCGCTTCGCAAGTTGAGTGACGGGTTCTTCCATTGAGAGTTGAGTGACTTAAGTGCACCGGCCGAACAAGCTATAGTACTACCCAGTACCATTTACTCAACAAAAATAAAATGTGCTAGCTAGCAGTGATTGATGCGCCAAAAGGTGTCGCGGGACAACTCGTCACAGTGCTTGATTTAGAAGTTTTGTGAATGGAGCCTACCTTCACCATTGGCTCAAAGATAATATGATATCCGAGTAGATCATCTGGAGGGCCAATAGTACCTTGGTTGAGGCTTTGAGGGTGTCCTATTTCACAGGAGCAGGAGACACGATATGCTCATGAAATGCATTCCTCGGATGCAGGGTAATAGAGTTACTCCATGAAATTCATGGGGGATGTGTGAAGCTCTACCGTCAAGGTTTTTACTGGGCTACTTTCCTGACAGTTGCACATGTAGCAATTAATCCCTTTACCTTTAAGGGTTTTTTTTTTTTGAATGTTCACCGGGGGTGGGGGGGGGGGGGGAGAGTTTCCCCCACCTGAATATATTTGATGATCAGGGGAGAACCCCAGGGAAGTGTTTTACAGATGACCGTGTACACATCGAGAAAGGGAGGAGGGAGGGAGGGTTTTTACGGGCACACACTAGCTAGACAGAGAGGGCATGTAGCCAAGTTTCTACATGACCCCTCCGACTCTCAGGAAGCCGACCACGCCAAAGTGCGGCGTCCTCACGGCAGCATCCAAGCACACGCTGCAGAGACGGCTGCTGTCGCTGGAAGACCACAGCGTTCCTGTGCTTCCAGAGTTGCCAGCAGCACAGTAGAGCGAACTCCACTGCCGATTCGGTCACCGCGCCCACCGCGGCGGCAAGGCGAGGCAGCCCGCACACCCTGACTCCATCAGTGTCGACGCCCAGCTTGTTCCAGAAGGCGCCCGCGAACGGGCAGGCGAAGAGCATGTGATCGGCCGTTTCCAGGGGCGCAGCGCACAGTGGGCAGCCGGCTTCCGTCGCGGCAACGATGCACTTGCGTAGCAGGACGTCTCTAGTGTGTATACGCCTCTGGACCAGCAGCCAGCTGAAGAACTGCACACGCGAGGGGATCCGCGCGCCCCAGATCATATCCGCGAAGCCAGCCCCTTACCTTTAAGGTTTCATTGACATTCAAGAACAGAATTTGATTTTGGTGATGCCCTCAGTTTGAATTCTAAAATAATTTTGATACACCTCATACCTGCTTGATTTGTTACCGGGTTGAAATTGAATTTGTGTACATGTTGTTGAATTTAATCGAGTTTTGTGTCTTAGGTAGCTTTTGGAGACAAGCAATTGAGTGACAAGGAGAATGAGGTTTCAAAACTTATCATGCCCAAGTGTGGTGGACTTCCCAAAGTAATAACTGCAATAGGCAAAGTCGCATCTGAAAGTGGCATGCATTTTCTGGAGTCCAACTTCATGGATACGTTGGAGAAGGCTATCCCAGAACTGTTTGGTTGGATGCAATCCTACTTCGATGCATGTAAAGATGCACTCAAGCCTTGTATCTTCTATCTATCAGTCTTCACGATAGTCGATGATATCAGGCGAGGGAGGTTGCTGAGGCGGTGGATCGCTGAGGGTTATTCCAGGGACAAGTTTGGTATTACTGCAGAGAAAGATGGGGAGGATTTGTTCAATGAGCTGGTCAAGTTGAGCATCATCCAGGAACCACCAGACCAGACTGATTTTGAGAGGGAATGGTTCGATGATCCAGAGAGAAAAGTTGACAATGTGTTCCAAGTCAATGGTTTCTACCATCAGTACATTGTCTCACGACAATTGGAAGGTAACCTTGCGTTTGCACTGGAGGGGCACTGCAACCTGAACTCGCAACGTGTAGGGCAACACCTGACCATAAGGATCAGTTGGGACAGAGATGAGAATGTATTCAAGAGCATGGACTTGTCACGGTTACGGTCTTTGACAGTATTCGGGGAATGGAGATCATTCTTCATCTCGACGGTGGCCGATAGCAGCAATATGAGACTGCTTCGGGTACTTGATCTTGAGGACACGTCAGGTGTAACAAATGATGACCTGGAGCAGATTGGGAAGCTACTTCCTCGTCTCAAGTATCTCTCTGTACGAGCATGCAAAGAAATTACTCGTATGCCGGACTCATTGGGTAGCTTGAGGCAGTTGCAGACTCTGGATGTCAGCCACACCAAAATAACGAAGTTGTCATGTGCTATCATCAACCTGGCGAAGCTTCAGTACCTGTGTGCAGGCACCTCTCAAGACGACGATGCACAGCCAGCAGCAGCTGACCATGATGGCATGAGCAGAAGCCAGGCAGTAGGGGCTAACCATGATGGCATGAGCAGTAGCCAAGCAGCAACAGCTGACCGTGATGACATGACCAGAAGCCAAACAGCAGTAGCTGTAGCAATACCGGCCATGGACGGTGATGTGATGAGCACAATCGAACCAGCAACAACAGCAACAGCACCAGCTGAGGGTGAAAATTCATCGAGTACACTAATGCAATGGAGGAGAAAGACACGCAACTTGGTGCAATCCTATTCCTGCAGCTGGCCGTCCAAGAAGAAGAAGCAGTTTGATTATGGCGGTGGTGTCAAGGTTCCAAAAGCTGCAGGTTTTGGGAATCTGACGGCCTTACATAGCCTTGGTATTGTGAATGTGAGTGGTGCAGGTGGGAATGCCATCCTTAAGGAGATGAAGAAGCTTACCCAGTTGCACAATCTCTGGGTGTCAGGCGTCAACCAGAAAAACTGGCACAACTTGTGTTTAGTCATCTCGGGTCACAACCATCTAGAGTCCTTGTCAGTGAGGCTCAACTATGAGCAGGAGGGGGGTCTGTGTTTTTTAGATGGCATCTCCGAGCTACCAAAGACACTAAACAGCCTCAAGTTTTATGGGGGAAATGTCTGTGCATCCCCAACCTGGATCTTGAGCAATCCTCGGTTGTTTCAAGGTTTCATGAGGGTGACCAGGACCGATGATCTACTTACTCGTATTGAGTTGACAGCATCAACGCAAGAGGACATAGACAGTCTTACAAGATTGGAGTATGTAATCATGTTTCCCCTTATTTGTGTCAAGCCGATTCAAGACGGCGAGCTCCATTATGGTTGGCGGGGGGAGGAGGATTGCCGCGCTTTTTTCTTCCAAACCACCACAGTCCTCAAGATCGAATGCAACAGCTACAAGTTGGCGCTGGTTTTTGGACCTCATTTAGTGAAATATGTTGAGGTGCTGGAGGTTCACTGCTCTTCTGCTACTGAGTCGTCTTTGGAGCTTTCTGGGCTAGAGGAGCTAAAGAATCTCAAGGAAGTCTGCCTCAAGGGATCCTACAGCGACGAACTGAGGAAATACTTGCAGCAGAAAGTTGACTGCCTTAAATCGCCGCACCCAAGCGGCACTTGGCCCGAAGACCACAAGAAACCTGTCTTGAAGCTGGAGCCCCAACACTCGGCTCCATCTACTCCTTGTGCGAGCCTGAAGCGCTTATTTACATGAATTTGTGGTTTCTAATCTGTAATAGATAGAGTACTGGAGTACTATATATCTGTCGTCCGAAAATGTTAATTCCGTGTAATCAGTATGTATTATTTGCCTCCTCGTCCTGGTCCAACTGACCTGACGTGATAGTAAAAGGGCTGCAATGTGAGCAAAGGTACAAGGAGATTATATATTATGATATTGAGAATCTGAATTATGCAGGTGTTAAGTTCAGTTAACAGGGACAGTGGAGCTGGTTCAGTCAAGCCAATTCAAGCTGCAACGAACGAATTCACAAGCAGCAAAAAGTTCACCAAGAGAACAGGCATGTCATTGCTCATGAATTATGCAAATGTTATCGATGTGCGCTATGTTGTTCTTCAAGTTTCTTTACCTCAAATGAAGATCGGTCCTTCGCTCACTGTTTTCCGGGATTTTAGTGTGTTCCCAACAGCGAGCAGATGCTGTATTCACTTCGAGTCTCAGCAAAACGTACCAGACTTTGGTCATCACTATGGAACCAAACGAATGGCAAAATCCTTGATGAAGCCAAGATTTTGGTTGGGCTTTTATAATAAGCTGGGTAGGGGCAGCTTATGCTGGAAGCCCAAAAAAGCCAGTAAAAGAACTGGCCCTTCTTCTTTTGACTCAAGACAGGGCCCCAGAGCACAAGTATTAGTGTGTCAAGTTCAGTTAACAGGGACATTGAAGCTGGTTCAGGCCGGTATAAACAAGAGATCTTGATGATGCAGCAAACGAATACCCTCCCAGGAAATAAATCAGTAGTAGAGTAAGTACTATTTTACATGTGGATACATGACCTGATCGCAATTCGCAGATCTATTGGACAGGCCGGTATACGTTTGCTGCATCACAGGGAGAGAGATGCGTACCTTTGGTTGAACCCTTCCGCGGGTGCAACAATGCATCATCAACATGGACGGGACCAATCAGCACTGGCCATTACAATTAGCACAACAACTAGAGCAACAATGCTGCATCAACATGGATCCAAGCAACCACAGCCACAAGAAGCAACACCAACATCGGAGCAGCCAAACACATCAAGAGAGAAAAATATCTGTAAAATAGTACTCCCTCCGTTCCTAAATATAAGTCTTTGTAGAGATTTCACTATGAACATATAGATGCATTTTGGAGTGTATATTCACTCATTTTGCTCTTTATATGGTTTATAGTGTTGACGTATAATGTGCCGCCTAATCTTTTTCATCAGATCGGTCTTTTGGTTGCATTAGCTAGATCATGCATTTCTACATGGTATCGAAAGCCAAGAGGTCTTGAGTTCAAGACTCGACTGGCGCAATTAAATTGCACCCCACTTTCGGTCCACGTTTTAGGCCTAAGGGAGCCACACGTGAGGGGGGGTGTTAACGTATAATGTGCTGCCTAGTCTCTTCCATCAGATTGGTTTTTTGATTGCATTGGCTAGATTATGCACTTCTACACATAGTGGAATCTCTACAAAGACCTATATTCAAGAACGGAAGAAGTACACCCAAGGAGTTGTACAACATTCTCGTTTGGTGAAATAGCTGACCTAAGAAAGTTCAAGACATCTCCCTCCGTCAAAAAATGGAAGTTTACATCCAAAAGCAGAGGAGAAACCAACAAGGTTTAGACTTCAGACCCACATAGCCAAAATAACCAACGAGGGTCGGGGATTGCATACTAAGGGCATTTCTAACCGATCCCCCATCCGCAGTTAGTGAAATATATTTTTACTCTAGTCTCAAAAAATTTCCTATTTTTACTCCACCGATTGGCGGCCAAGTAAAACGATTTGCCTCCCTCTCGCGTTCGCGCCGCCGCTACATCTTCGCCAGCGCGCCTCCCGCCAGCCCCGTTGCTATCTCGTTCCATCCCTTGCCCTCCGCCGCCGTTCTGCCTGTCGGCCAGTCCGTTCAGCCCCGTCGCCATCACCGGAATCAAGGTGAAACGTCGCCGCCATCGCCATTGTTGATTCGTCCGATTTCCTTCGAGTTTCTTATTTTTCTAGCGGCTGCCGCATCTCACCTTGCTTGCGCACCGCTGCAGGTCACCCGCCCCTCGCCGGTTCGGTCTAAACCACGTCGGCCGGCTTTTGCACCACCACCGCACCCCAAGTGTTTGAAGAATTTCCTAGGTGAGTTTTTTTTGTTGTTTCTCTTTGAACCAAGTCATTTGGATTGAATCGAACCATTTGGATTGCAGATGAAGAGGTTGAGGGAGATGGCATTGGAGGACTCGTCGTCATCCGAAGAGGAGGAAGAAGACGACGATGATTTTGACACCGTTTTAGGCATGATTTTCAGTAATGGTGTTTGCCGGTCGAGGAGAGGATCACAATTTGGCCGCATACACATCAATCGAGATAGAGCGGAGGGCCATGCCAAGATCATGAAAGGTTACTTTGATCCAAACCCAACCTATCCGGGGAAGTACTTTCGCCGACTTTTTCGGATGCACACAAGTCTTTTTCTTGCCATTGCAAAAACCGTTGAGAGATATGATGACTCGTTCACGCTCCGGAGAAATGCATGTGGAGAGATCAGTGCAAGCCGTCTGATGAAATGCATTGCAGTTGTTCGAGTCTTGGCATATGGGTGTTCTGCCGATGCAATTGATGACTATGTACGCATTGGCGAAGACACAATCTTGGAGGTTGTTCGAAGGTTCACCAAAGCAGTGATCGCTGTCTTTAGCCCGGAGTACTTGACAGCACCAACCGAGAAAGACACCCAGAGGCTCATGATTGAGAGTGAAGCAAGAGGATGGCCAGAGATGCTTGGATCACTTGACTGTATGCACTGGAGATGGAAGAATTGTCCTGCAAGTTGGAAGGGTCAGTACAAAGGCCACATCAACGATCCAACGATCATTCTTGAAGCAGTTGCATCAAAAGATCTTTAGATATGGCATTCATTCTTTGGTCTGTCTGGCTCTCACAATGACTTGAATGTGCTATCGAGATCACCTCTGTTTTCTAGGCTTATAAAAGGTGAAGCTCCCGCTTGCGACTACTCGGTCAACGAGCACAAATACTCGATGGGTTGCGGATGGCATCTATCCATCATGATCCACCTTGGTCAAAACAATTCTGCGTCCAAAAGGTAACAAAAACACTTGTTTTGCCCAATGTCAAGAAGATGCAAGGAAAGATGTGGAGAGAGACTTCGATGTGCTTCAGAAGCGCTTTGCAATTGTTCGTGTCCCTGCCGAGTACTGGAACTCCAAGGTTCTATGGCGAATCATGACTTGTTGCATCATATTGCATAATCTGATCATTGAAGACGAGAGAAATATGCCTGAGAGAACTTTTGGTACATCACCAACGGGACTCTGGTTGAGCTAGAGTATGATACGAACAGGATACTGTCATTTCCTGAGCATACTCGGAAGATCGAGAACCGTCAAGTTCATACTCAGCTCCAACAAGATCTTGTTGAGCATCATTGGCAACGGCTAAGCGAGTCCTAGTTGTTTTATGAAATGCCATTTCCTACATTTGAACCGTTCGGCGTGTTTAAATTTGAATAATTCAGTTTGTAGACTTTGAATTCGGTTTGTAAACTATATTCGTAATTTGGTTGAACATTCAACTTTATGTTTAGTTTATATATCTGTGCTAATATGTAGTTGCAATTTATACTAGAATTGCAAAGTTTAGAAAAAACAAAATTTTACTCTTATATTTAGGGGATCGGCTAGGTCCGGCCAAAACTTAGGGGATCGGTTAGAGATGCCCTAAGCAACTAGCCCTATAATTAGCGCTCCCATCTTCAAGTCTATTCTTCAGCTTCTCCCCCTCGTTGCTTTTGATGCCCCCTACAAGATAAACCTTTTTAATTGGCTGCCTATCTTTTCAACTTGACCCATTTTCACCAACCACCCAGAAAGCCACACAACCCCCAGTAACAGGGCATACGTAAATCTTACGTTAAGCTGACACAAAATGAACCCACTTGTCAGTCTAATGCAACCCCACAAGCATATCACCTTCCAAACTTCTAAGACTAAATCGACTTGCACAGAGCATATATCAACTTCAGAAGTGCATCTCATATCAAAAGGTGGTTTACAAAGTTAAGCATGCAAAAGAAAAACAGATTACCATGTTTCTTACATGTTATGCTTAAAACTTTAAACACTTGGTCAGCAATTGTTCATGAGGTTTGATCTTGAGAAAAATAACAAAGGTTAAGGTTGGAGCGAGTTTGGATGTGGACTCAAATCTTGCTAATTAATAAGGTGAATATGATGCACCAGAGAAGCAAGTTGAATGAAAATCCTGATTGCTGTTTTAGGGCAATCTCTTTGTAATAAACGCTTTTGGAATGTAATCATCTAACCATTGAACATACTAGTTGAGTGCCCGTGCGTTGCCACGGACCATCAAATTTGCTTATTGCTCACAATCCTGCCGCCTACACAGATCCAACCTCGCGAGTTGTCTCACCGCCATCGCCAACACCTTACAACCCGCTTGCTCTCCTTCAACGTTGCCATGGAATAATAATATAAAATAAAGATCAAACAATTGTTCTATTTCAAACATGTGTGTCAAAAATGGCATTTGCTTTGTATTCCTATAATGGCAAATTGGTGTTCTCTCCCACTCCTATCTTCCTCAGACCCCTTTTCCCTCAACCTTCACTCTTTTATTGTTGTGCGATATCATGACCCTCAACCTTCATACTCAGGACCGCGTTTAATCTCTGTTTTTATGTTCTTATTCTTTCAACATATTTTTTTATCGACTCAAAATCCTTCTAACATCATTTTTGGAGAACAATCAATTGAATAAATAGAGAGCAATAATTTAATTGTTCGTATTTTCCATTTAGTAATGCAAATAAAGTTTGACACTAACTTGGCACAGATTTGATCAAAACATTTGTATCAAGAAGTTGTGATTCAACTGCTCCCCTGAGATCGTGACGTCCTGTTTAAGGCCATTGATGAAATGAGTTACAACACTGGGTTTGCACGTCAATCTGCATGCCTGGTCAATGATCACCACCTTCGGTGAGCACCATGATGATGGCCACCAACCACTGCCCCATGCCATCCATAGTTCCATGGGTACTACTGGAATCCTATTCTGAGCATTGGGTTTGAATGGAGTCGTCGCAGCCTTTCGATAAATCAAACCAACATTGATCAAACCCAAAGAGGATTAGCGAACTTATCAATTTACCAGTACAATCGAGAGTAGTGAAAGCATGATTCATACCAAAATAAAGCTTTTAATTATACCAACTGTTGAGCTAACTCATGTTTAGGGAGGATCAGAACACACGAGGATGACAAGAAATTTGGAAGTATATAGGGAAGAACAGGAGAGTTCTGAGAAAGGGCGGGTGGGATTGAAAATTACTCTCTCCGTTCCTAAACACAAGTCTTTTTGAGAGATTTCAATATGGGCTACGGGCGGAGCAAAATGAGTGAATCTACACTCTAAACACACACACACACACACACCCACACACACGCACGCACGCACGCAAGCACATGTACAACTCCCACACGATTATGATTCTGACGTCCAAAACACATTGGTCTCACACACACGCGCAAGCACATGTACAACTCCCACACGATTCTGATTCTGACGTCTAAAACACATTGGTCTAGCCCATCCCCTCGTCATCTTCAGTATGCACTTTGTCGGTCCTGACAGTGAGTGACCTGCAGACACAAGAAAAATGAATCACAATTAATACTATTTGTACAGGAATGAGGAAGAAAGGATACAGTATAACCTTTTGCATAACAAAAGTACATAACCCAACAAAGAAAAGCTGAAACATGTGAAAGGATGTAAGAGAAAAGACAACTATTCCAATTAAAGGACAACTGTAGAATTCTTAGAATGCAAAAGTTAATTATACAAGAAGAAATATATCCTAGATTGAGCTAAATCTGGTGTAGGGAATTAAACACAAAGCAAAAACATAGAGCTCCCTATGAACATTTGATATTATTTTAAAAGGTAGACTAAGCAGTAACTGTTAAGTGCTTACGGCTTTAGAGAATGAAATGTCCAAGTCAAACAACTACTCACCAGTCACACCTCAGAGTGAAAAGGTAATTCATCAAAGGAAATCCGAAGGAAGTGTCACAAAGTGTGATAGAAATTGAAACCTTGAACTGCCACCCACTTATTAATGCAAGTGGAGAACTTGAACATGCACTAACTTGGCTTTTCCACTCATTAATAGACTCTGTCAATAGCAGTGTGAATCTTTATTAAAGCCTTTCTGCTAAATCAAGCCTCATTTGCATCAATACGAGAAACTAAGCCTTCTGTATGATGTTTCAGAAACTACAAAGAATAAATGATTTTTTTACTCAAATGCATAAAATGGCGAGCCTAAACACTGGCGTCCAAATTTATCAAATTTCATGAAGAAAACTTAGTTTTTCTTAGACATAAACGCTTAGTTTCTCTTAGAAAAAAAAACTTAGTTTGTCAATTAAATGGAGTAATTGTTGGAGTGCTTAGTCAGACAATGGCAATTTGGAGGTTAAGGAGCTACAGTGGAGTATTACAGTTTTTGCAGAAAAAAGTTCCATCAATGATGAAACGTTGGTTTTGGTTCGATTGATATCAACAAGAGCGCATTCGTACACGGATCACTCGACATCGAATAATTATCTTCTGAAACGATAAATATAGTGCTCCAAGAAACCAAGACCTTCTCTTATACGTGCCAGTCCACAGAAAGATGGTACCAATCTGTAGAAAATTACCAAATAGATGCATACAAAAAAACAGAAACATTGAACTACTATGGGTTTTCATGATCGACAAAAGATAAGTAACACTACAATTTCCACCTATGTACCTAGATCTCATGGAAGCAACAAATTTGCAAGGCATCTAATTCGACCAGTTTAATTGAAAACTCTAATACCATCAGTGGAGGAGCAAAGTAATACTCACAGGTTGAGTAGCTCAGTGCATTTCTGACAACGGCGTGAGCATCAACGTCTAGTGCCACTGATCAACCAACACAGAGATGGCGCATAAGATGAGGAGATGGGAGATCAGTGTCAGCAGGAGAGATCATCAGAACAGTGTTGTTGTACATAGGGGCAGCGCGAGCAGCAGGGAAAAACTCATGCAAGCAGGTTATGCTGCGCTTGTGGGACTGGAGAAACCATGGAAGCACCTTTGCAAAATGTGAAGCGGGACGCCCAATGGGAAGCTTTGTTGCAAGATGCATGAAACCAAACTCCGTCCCTTGATAGAAATTCAAGCAGGACAAAATATAGGTCACATAAAGAAAAAATGTAGCATAGTTAAACACAACTCTGATGTATTCACTTAAAATAGGATGATAATGATCTAAAGAAAACGGCGATCATCAAGGATGTCTCACCTTCAAACACCCTGCTGAAGTAAGGTTTGTTCTAAAATAACTAACTAAAAGATAAAATATTTAAAGCATTACAGTGACACGGTGTTTTGTTTTTTTCACAAAGTAACATGATTAGGATCGCGCAACATGGACAAACAAACATTCCTCATGTTTTTCTTTTCTTGCTTTCAATTCACTGAAGGAGAGTAAACACCCGGTGGGGAAGACAGGTCCATGGGCTCTGGCCACCCACAACCAGACTGCATGATCCAGCGTAAAGGCACTGCTTGCTGCTACCTCGGCTCCCCAACCATCACAACAGCAGGTTTGCATCGACTTGCACACAAACCACATCTCTACTGGCTGCAACACAACCGTGTCTTCCTATGTGGTTACCACACTCCTCTTTGATGTCCCTCCATCTCTCTCTCCCTCTCCCTCCTCTCAATTACCAGCACAAGGAACAAAGAATAGCATGGAACATCAACTCTTAACTACAACCCTTAGAGGCATATCATCATAAATGTTGTTTGTAAAGGAGGAGCCAAGACAACATCTCAAAAGCTTATAGACCATGAACACCATCCTGTGACAAGCCTCGGATTTCACAGGTCTGGCCTGCAACTTTACAATAGTTTTGCTAGAACTGAGTGTCATGGTCCATGTAGCAGTAGGACAGGAAGAAGTGGTTGAGGCCAAACCTGCACAAAACTATCCATCTTGAGCAATGAGAGGCCATAGAGGTTAAGTGGCATCAGCGAGTTGACAAGGCCTCGCTGATTGCAGTGCAACCAAGAGCTCCCTGGTGGTGGCAGGATGGTTACCCTGTGCATCGCCACGGGTCATCAAAACAGAGCAAAATATCCATTTCAGTAGTAAAGAGAAAAGTTAGGAAAGAAAACTTTTCAGTAGTAAAGAGAAAACTTTTCACACAAAATCAGAACATGGATCCATATCAGAGCTAGAATACTTTTCACAAATAATCAGAATTGAGATCCATATCAGATCATGAAAACTTTTCACTGAGTCAGTACCGATACTGATATGAACCAGTTTCTTAGACTACAAGATATGAACCAGTTTATAGAAAGAAACTGCAGTAATAAAGATTGAATGTGCAAATTCCGGCAATGAACTACCTGAATCGATTAAACTGGAATTTCAAGTAACATATACAGAGGCACTATAGTTCCATTACGACATAATCATATTCTCACAATCCAAGCCGAAAACAGTACTCGTGTGATGAGAAGAAACGTTGTAGGTAGAGAGGTCACTGAAGACACAGATCGAGGTGGGTGTGGCCAGCCATGATGTAGCAACAAGGTCACCTTCTACATAGACATCAATGAGTGATAGTGCTTAGGAGGGAGGAGGTGGCCACCACCACTCACCTTCTCCAGCTCATCATCGTGGTCATCAATATAATTGTTCTGCTGAAGCTAACCTCCGCATACAGAAATCCTTGTGTACCATCCGAGTTTGGACTTTGGATATATGCTAAGGTGCTAAGCCTAAATCATGTTAACCAGTGTGTAGGTTAATCATTTTGAACTAATGTTTGCTCAAAACGAAGGAAACAACCAATGTGACATATCTTATAACTATCGAAAAGTAAGGCGATATATGGATAAACTATATTTAAGGGAAGTGTTTCCCACGTTCTATATGAACAAAAAGAAATTGTGATCATTGGTCTAATATGAGTTAAAATCGCCAAATCACAAGAACTAAAATACCATCGAAATGAACAGGGTTACATGTACATGATCTGTAATATTTCAGCGTACATAATCTTCACTTCTCTCATCTTCTTCATCAGGCAATGGGCCAATGCATTATTTCATCGTCGTTGTCGGCTGGCACAAGAGGGTAACATGCAATCAGGCACTCAAATGTTGAAAAGCGTGAGTGTGCAGAGAAGAGGATGAGATGCACATACCTCGCCATGCTCGCGGACCAACTGTAGATGTAACTTTCCTCTATTCAATACTGCAGGTCCCAGATTCAAAGCGTCCTCCTCGCTTGGCTCGCGCGATGGCTGTGCCGGAGTAGCCGAACCGCTACAGGTCGCGACCTAGGGAGGCGGCGGCGGTGCCGTGCCTGCTCATACACAACGTTCTGGGGTGGCGGCGGCTGGCCCTCCTTTGCCGCGGCAGGTGCGGCGCATGGTGCTACGGCGCGAGTGAGAGGAGGAGGAGATGGGTGGGTGGCCGGTGCTGTGGTTGCTGCGGGAGAGGTGGGCCGTCGTTGGGTGGTCGCGGACTCACGGGAGGGAGCCAGGGAGGGGCGCCAGGTAGTTGATTGGGAGAGAGGTCTGGTTCTGGAGATGGAGATTGGGTCGGGAGAAGGTGGAGCACGACGTGGGTTCTGCCCTGTTTTTGCGTCGGTGTGGTGCGCGAGGTTTTCGCCAGATTTTTTTCGTGCGTGCTATCGTACCAGGGGAGGAAAGGGCCGAACTGTGTTTTTTCGGATGTGTATCTCGTACGTGGGCTGAGTTGGCGATTTTTGGGCTGCTGCGGGCGTGTGGCCCTCGCGCGATGGTTTTCGTTCGAAAGGAGAAGGGGATCGAAGGAGGTCGAACCATCACGACGTTCGATCCTCCTTTAATAGTATCCTCCTTTAATAGTAGAGATAAACCCTCAAAAACTGCTAGGCATGACTAAGCCCTCCACTTCGCCCCTAATTCGCTATGAACAGTATTGCTGCCGTCGCCTCGCGTCCCACTCGCCTCCCCCTCCTCGTCGCCCTCCTCTCTCGAGCGGGCATCCGTGACCTAACCCGTCTTTGCGTCCCCTCCTCTCCCCCACCACTGCGTCACCTCCTCCTCCCCTCCACTTCTCTCCTCCTCTGCCCCCCACGCATGGTCGCCGTCACTCGTCTCTTCCTCTCCCGCGCCCGTCCCGGCGGCGGCGGCGACTTGCAAGCAAAGGGCGACAGCGGGTTTGATGCAGCGCCATGGACCAGTCCCTGTAGGAGAGAGAGGATGAGAGGGAGAGAGAGAAAGGCGGCAGCCGGCATCTGGGGCGGCGGCTGGACTCCATGAGCTGGTCGAGGCGGTTCACGCCAAGGAAGCAGCCGACAGTGCAAGGCATAGAAGAGGGTATCTATGTGATTTGTTCTCTGTTGATTTCCCCTCTTGCTTGATCTAATTTCGTAGTTGGATTTCTCCATTGGCCGGTCTGATTTGAGAGTCATGGGTTGCGGGCAGGAGGAGAATGGACATGTACTGAACATGGCTACTATTCTTGATCATATGATCTTATATCCTATATGTGCAAATCAGGCCTTTAGGCCACTGGAATTTAACTGTTGTTTCATTTAGGAAGATTAGATTGATCCATTATCACGGGTAGCATAGTTAACACATTGTCTACCTGCACAGCACAGAGATAGTACCAAGCATGATCTCTGGTTTGTCATGTAATGCACCACAGAGTTATTTTATTAAGCTAGCATTAGGAATTTTGCATTTTACATGGTGAGCTGTAGGTTATTTGATTATTGCAAGTGGAACTGAACTTCTCATGGATCTCCTTAGATTTTCCTAAACAATGGTTACTGTACTGTACACAGTTTAACTTCAGTTATGGGCATCTGAACTAGAAAGTGCCCTGTAGTGTCTGAACTTAATGTTTCAGTTCTGATGGTGCCTTCTGTTGCTCACAAGAGTTGTTTTGTACGTTTTTTGCACGATGTGTTATTAGAGTAAGAGGATTTAAGTTCTGCTTGCCAGCCTTCCCATAATTAACTACTAAGATGGCTGGATAGTTTTTGGTTAACTGAACAATATTGCATCAATCTTTATGTCTTTTTATGGGCAAGTGATTCCTGCCGCTATTAGTTTTTTCGTATACTTAAATGAAGGAATGATATAGTCTAAATACAATGATACTGTTTGGTGCCTGTATGTGCTAAGCAAATGTACATTTTTCCCATTTAATTGTTCGAACCGCATTCTTTTATTTTCCATGCTATCTAAGAAATACTAACACATTATATTTGTAGAGGATGCTTTCTAGGCAAGCCCATTCTAAAAATTATTCAGATCCCTGGGCATGTCCAAACTTAGTCTTGGGCACTTTGGTCTGGCTTGGTGCCTGTTCATGTTCTGGTTTTAGATTGTGATTCACGACAATGTGGATGTTAGGGTGAAGAACCAAACACTACAGCTATACAAAGTGCAGCCCGCGACCTTATCCCCTCCCGCGCCGCCACCCGCGAGGCGGCCGGGAGGGCACCTCAAGCTCCACCACCAGCCAACCTCCTCCTCCCTCCTCCTCCCGCGCCGTCGCCAGGGGCTCGGCCGGGCAAAGCCCGACCGGAGCCGGCGGCGGCGGGGCTTCTCGTTCCTCCGCGGGCAAGGGAGCGGCGCGGGCCGGTCTCTCCAGCTGGGGCGCGGCGCCGGCGCCGGGCGCCGCGGCGCGGCGACGGGCTGGCGTTCAAGACTACGCTGGCGCGGTGGCTGTGCTTCGGGCGGTGCGGTTGGTGGTGGCCCGTGCAGGGCGGGATGCGGCGGCGTTGGATCTGGGCTGGGAGCTGCGCGGCCGGGCGGCTATGGGTCGTCGGGCGTGGCTGGGCCAGGCGGATCGGGCGGTGGTGGATCCCTCCCCCATCGTCTCTGGCACCTCTTCCCTCTGCGTCTGCGTCGATCCAGCGGGTAGGGCGCCAGATCCGGCCTCCCCGGTGGCTGCCGGTGCCACTCGGCCTGCAGTGGTGATGCTCGGGGGTTGGTGCTGGGGGGCGGCGGGATGCACGGGTGCGTGCCTGGCGGCTCCGACGCCGGGAGCTCGCTAGGCGGCGCGGGTTGGGCAGTCTGGTCGGGGTGGCCGCTGCTCTGGCCGTGGATGGCTCCACGGTGGCTTGGCAAGTCGGCTTCGGCGACGGCTGGCACAGCCTGGCGTCGGTTCGTCCGTAGGCGGCTTGTATCGGCCTTTGGCCCCCCTCCTCGTTGTCTGGTCGCTACGTTCGGCGAAGGGCTGGCCTTCTCCCAGCTGCGGTCCATCGCTCGTCTCGCGCCCGGTGCGCAGGTCCGAGCTCGTCTCGTGCACGGTGCCGCGGGACTATGCTCGTCTCGCGCACGGTGCAGTAGGACTGACCTCGTCTTGCGCACGGTGTTGCAGGATCGAGCTCACCTCCCGCCCGATGCTGCAGGACGGGTTGATGGAGGCCAGGTAGCCGGCCTATTGGGTCTCGGCGCTGGGGGTCTCGGGTGAGGTGGTGTCAAGGTCTTGGATGCCGGGGCGGCGGCCCTGGTGGTGTTTGCGCGGTTCTCTCGGGCGGAGGCCGTTGCTTGGTGCTGCCCGGTAGCCATGGCCGTGTGGGCGGCATGGTTGCCGGGGTGTGACGTTCGGTGGCGGTGAGTTTGGCCGGGGTGAAAACCTGTTCTATCTTCGGACGGACCGGCGGCGGCAACTCGTTCCCTTCTTGAAGGCGTCGTCGCGGCTCTCATTGCCCGTCGTGCGGCTCCGGGGGAAACTCTAATCCTTGGATTGGGCGGTGGCGGCGCTCCGGTGTCGTATCCTTCCTGAAGGCGCCGCCTTGGAGCCCACGGTTCGTCATATGCGGCTTCATCTCTTCGCGGTGGTAGTGCTATGGGTGGTGTTGCCGCGCTCAGCGCCTATGTATCATGCCTTGGGTGTGTGTGTGTTGTGGTGGCGTGCGTCTGTACCGGGTTGTTGAGATCGTGCTTTATATATAACTAGATGACCCGTTGCGCCAATGGCGCAAAGGCCGAGTGTAAGCCAATCGTTGTAAGAGTGTGCGTTAACATATTGTTGTTCGAAAAGAATAGCTCATATATTATATGCAGTAAGTATAGTAGGTTGGAAATGATGCACTAAGTCATGTAGGATGGCCAATGTCTTGCACAAAGGTAAATAACCTTTTTAGTTATGCCACAAATATGAAATAACGATGCTCTTTGAATAAATGAATACTGGCTTCTGTAAGAGGAATTGAAGTAGATGTAATAGTAAATGGAAGAACAGAACCGTGCCTTGCAAATGTTTGTTTTTTTACGTGAAGGAAAAGAAAGACCTTTTCTTGTGAGTAACAAAAGGAAAAAAGAAAGAAACACCTTTTTGTTCTCTGTATATGGAGATAAGTATTTCGATGGGCCAATGTTATGTACCCCGGCCCACGAATAGCGACAGTCGTGGCCCGTGAAGAGCCGAATATGAAGCGGCAGCGAGTGGATCCAGCGAGCCTGTGTATCCCCTTTCTTCCTCGTCTCTTCAGTTCGTCGTTAGAGGCGTCTCCGAAGCCGCCGCCCGGTGCGATTTCTGCTCTGTTCTGATTTTGGATTTGTCTGCATGTTTGGATTTAGCTTTGATTTATCTGGAACTTGCGTCTCCGCTATTTATGTGTCGATTTCCACCCCTCCTGTCTCCTTTTTTAGCCATGATAGATCCCGAGTTGTATTTATTTATATCTACGGATGTGCCCATAGGGAAGTAAATCGCCGTGGTTATTTCAATGGCGGCATTGTTTTGATTGAAGATCCATCATTTTGTAGGTTCCTGCGACGGGGGATCATGAGGGGATCTCGAACCGATCCTGTGGACATCAACTCTGATGGAAGCACTGACAGTAGCTCTGATGAACACTCGAATAGCAGCTCAGATGGGTGTGCTGATAGCTCCTCTGATGAAGGAATGCGTATGAGCTCCGATGAAGTGATGTACATCAGCTCTGATGAAGGAAGGCACATAAGCTCTGATGAAGGCGGGGACACCAGCTCAGATGAAAGCGTATACACCAGCTCTGATGAAGGTGTATACACGAGCTCTGACGAAGATTCATACAGGAGCTTTGATGGAGGTGCACATACCACCTCTTCTAAAGGTACTTTTTCACACGTGCATCTCAGTATCCTGGAGTTTCATTGCATGTACTTAGAGCCACAAATTCTAGAACTGAAAGCTTTCACTTTCAAGGGAGGAGGTCGGACATGAACTGTGAGGATTTGAGAGAAATTTAGTTTATATAAAGTTGAAGAAAGGCATGAAAGCTTTCACTTTCAAGGCAGGAGCTTTGACAGGAATTGTGAGGATTTCAGAGAAATTCAGTTTGTATAAAGCAGAAGAAAGGCATGCAGTACTTTGGTGTGGTTATTAGCTTATTGTTATTCTCAAAATCTGGTATTAAAGATATGTATGACCGAACTGGCCGACACGATTTTAGGTCTGATTTGCTAATGGTGGTTACATGATCTTAATTTGCAATATAGTGTGTGATGGAAGTATGATTTTAGGTCCAATTCG
Organism: Aegilops tauschii subsp. strangulata; assembly: GCF_002575655.3. Lineage (NCBI taxonomy): Eukaryota > Viridiplantae > Streptophyta > Magnoliopsida > Poales > Poaceae > Aegilops > Aegilops tauschii. The sequence continues at coordinate 575,294,049 of NC_053039.3, read as the reverse complement.
TTAACAGTGGTTATATGATCTCAATTTGCGATACAGTTTGTGATGGAAGTATCAGTTTGGTGGCTTTCATCACATTTATTGTATAGGTTTCCTTTTTTATATTTTAAGATGCCTCAACTCTCTGTCTTTTTAGCCACATATATTCATTATTCAACTCTCATGCCATGTACTTGCTGGGATAGGCAACAAATGGAGGAGAGTAGACTACAGAGAATGTTTTTAGGCTGCAAAAGTAGCGGATGAACATTCTTTGAACACTATGTAACATTGCGACCTATTCTTAGGTTTATGCTTTGATTAATTGTGTAGTTTTTGTTGCTCCCAGCTCTGTTCTTGGCTGAAGACTATTTGTTATAATTTATGGAAATTGGAGGATGTATGTATATGTATAGTATGTATTTTATTGTTTGGGTGACATATGTATAGCATCGTGAAGGCGACGAATGATCAACCTGTGCTGGCATGATGTTATACATCTCCATATGATCAACAACATCATAAGAGAAATACCATCTCTGCTATTTTATTTGTTCAGCAATGATGAAACTATCCTGTCTTGGGTTACTTTTGTTTGGAATGCTTTTTTAAATTCGCAGCCTAACTTGCATATAACCGTGCCAGTTATTGTTATCCTTTGCACTTATAATTTCCTGGCTTGTTCAATTATGTAGGAGTGCATAAGCGGATGAAGGTAAAGAAGCCTTGGAAGGTATGCATGTCCGTGTGTGACCGTCCTAAACATTACACAGTTGGTAAGCGTTGCTTGCTCATGATTAACTGATTCTGCTGTTCGTTGGCTGAATCAAATCAATCTGTTTGGTTTTGGTTGCAGGCTATAATCCAGACTCTAATGGTAGATGGATGTATTCAAAGAATTTGAAGATGTCAATGTGTGCTCGGAAGCGTCTCAGCCACTATATTAAGTCAGTTAAGCCTGCTATTGGCCACTACGTGTGTGAGATGAACAAAACCTTTACCAAGGCTGGGCAGAGAATGGTATGACTTTTTTGAGTGTACTTACATTCGCATCAGCGTATTAGCCTGTCATATCATTTGACTATAGCTCTGATGTGTTTTTGTAGTACTTCTCTACTTCCTTCACTAAAGAGTATCTGGTGGATTTCATTACCACTCCAGTTGATGGGGTGAAGATCAAGCTATCAGTTGGTCGGTGTGCAAGACGTGTTCGCCTTATTAATGGCGTGGACAACAGGGCCGCCATAACACATAACTGGAGTGACTTTGCAAAGGAAGCAAAGCTGACAAAAGGGGAAATATGTGTTTTCTCTGTTCGAGCTTGCAAAGGGAAACCAGAATTCACCATTCACAAGATTTAGAAGGTTTGTACATGCACCGTGCGTTTAGTTTGTACAAGGATTGCTATTTTATTGCCTGGTGTAAGTAAGTTTGTACTTGTGCAGGTGTCTACAACGTAGCGTTTAAGGACGTGTATCTAAGGTGTTCCATAAGGCTATGTATATATACCTATGTCTACTTATGGTTCCATGTCTAGTTATGTTTAGGTGTTGCATGGACTCTAGTCAAGTGTGCTGAGTTGGGGGGGGGGGGGGGGGGGGCAGTATGCATTCCTTTTGGTAGTGATCTATCTGTCATGATGTTCATGTAATGGAACGGTGATTGAAATTGTGAACCACGTGTGACCTGTGCGCTGTTTGCTAAGCCTCCAATGCTGTTTGTTTTAAGGCATGAAGTAACTTTCACCAGGAGAAGAAATTTTAGTGATATAAATCTTGTAGGTGTTGTTAGCTGGGGTCTTGCTTTGCTGCTGTTTCTGTGACCGGATTTGTGTTGGCCAGCATTATTTTGATCTCACATGTCTTTGTGTTTTTGCTCATCATAGTCTTGTTCCTTTTACCCATAAAAAAAGACCTGGCAGCTGAACCGGGTCTATTTTTTGGGCAACAATGTGCTAATTCCCAGTTCATCTTTGTTTGGATGAAGATCTGTAGCTTGTATGGTCACAGTTTTACCATGATGTTTCCATTATTTATCTGACGAAGGAAGATGCAATGGCAATTTGGGGCATAAGAGACACCATAAATAGTTTGAAGGACGTATTGTGATTTTAGCTGTAATTTCTTTACTTATATATGACCTTGCTATTACGGATTTGTTGTAAGAGTATTGAACAGATGGTATCATGTGAAGCAAAGAATTCTCATAAATTAATGGCTAAGTTTATTGTTCTGCACCAACTCTGCTGCCAACACACAATAAAATTTAAGAATTAACAAATGAGTTATTGGCAAATAAGTTTCGGTTGCACATATATACTGAAAGCTCACGACAGAAAACATGAATATCGAAAACACATGATATGGTTTCTGCCAGTAGCAAACATCCTAGGGTGGAACATCACAACAGCTTAGCTATAATAAAGGAAAATAAGAATGTGATTTTTATGAAGGCCAATTTCCATGGAGTTCGATGTGTGTAAGAAGGTGGGAAAATAGGAGTATCTGAATTTTTTTTTTTTGCTTTTTTAGGAATAGGGCATCATATTCTGTAAGCGTTTATAAATTCCAAGCAATTAATTAGTATGAAGTAGGACAAATACGTAAGATAAATTTCTTGAAACAAAGTGGTAGTTCATTGTATGCAAAAAAACTATACATGGTATGTCAATATATATGCCTATGAACTTGAATACATGGACAATACGAATGGTTGGTGCGTGTGATGGAAAGGGCCAACGTCTCGGCCCTGAGAAGGCGGATGGCCCATAGGAGAAAAGGGGTACTCTGAAGCAATGGACTTAGCAAGGAAAAGAAGCACGAGAAGGCAGGCCGGGGAAAAAAAATAGGCGGCACTCATTTTTCTTTAGCAAGCGTTTAAAACTCTAAAAGGTAGAACATTTCACAGTACCATGTATGAATAGTGCTATTCAATTTTGGTTTTATAGATAACGGTGCCATTATCCAAAAGCAGATGCGTTTACTATTTTTTTATGGACAGGGAATATGTGTTTTTGTTGGGCCAGATACAAATAACTTGTGAGTACAATATTAATACATTTAAATTGTTAGAAAGTCATTATAAAAATGGTCAAATGGGCAAACGCTGGAATTTGAATAGGAGTACTGTCAGAATATGAAATAATTCTCTATGGAATACAGCTGACTACACAACACTAAGAAATGAAGCAAGAAGCAAAAAGTTAGTAAAAGATAACTTTAGCAGGCGGGAAGTGATGGGTGTACCTACATATAGCATATTTATAGAACCACTGGAACATTGCAAGGATTAACACAAAAACTCTGAAACATTTAAAAGTTCACATAGAGCAGGACTACTTTAGAGAAGAGTTTCCAATACATGATATGATATTAATAGAAATAGATAACATCATTCGAAACTTACATAATAAACTGCATGAGTAGGATATAATTATACAGGTCCAGTGTCGTCTAATTCTTGTACAAAAAAAAATTTGCTGAGCAAACAAAACAAATAAGACATGGTAGCGATAATATGGAGAGCCATCATTGAGACTTGAGGCATAGACAGAGGGCAAAACTCCTTGAACACGTGCACGTATGCTCACATTTGAGCAACATTAGTCCTGTCTACGCACCCTGGATGTTGGGGATGATATAGCAGTTAGACATTTACATTCAAAGACAAATCAACAGGCGATATCGAAGTATGCAATATCAGATAAAAAAAGCTCACTGAAAGACATTGGTTATATATGTATGGAACAGTAGATAAGGGAACAAACGCCAAGTTAGTACGCTACATTTTGATGTTTTTTGCCGATGCTTTACGTTGTCAAAGAAATGCTCTAATAATTTTCTAGACGAAGTATGGGTGGATGAGGATGATCACTATTGGAAAGTAAGAAACAGATAATCTTCTGTAAAGAGAGATGTAGATGTTGTAAAGAGAGTGCTAATGACAAGCAGGGTATGCTGAATTCTAAAAGAAAGTGCATATGTTAATAGTGCACGACCGGGATTTGTACAGCAACTTATAAGGATAAGCACAGAACTATATGTAAGGCGAGCAAGGTCTAGGCCGTGCATTTGAGAATGCTATACAGGAAATGATCCTACAAGCTGTCTTACATGTGATCCGTGCATTTAGTCTTTAAAGAGTAAAGCTCTGCGGGCAACAGGCTGAGATATTATTTCTTTGCTGGAGCTGTGATCTGTTTCACTGGGAAAGCAATAGACATGAGTAATCTATATAATTGCATGAGTCTAAAGAGCAGGAGGGAGGGCATGTTACTTGGTTGATGTTTCTTTGTTTGGCGGCAGCGAACCCGGAGTGTCGTTGAGGCCATCCTACAAGTCAATGAGCAATTGTATGTAAAATGGTATGTGGTATTGGAGGAACACAAGCGGAGAGCAAAACAAAGCAATGATTACCTCTGATTTATTCACACATTTAGCTGTTGGAGTGCTATCATCATTACTCTCTGAACGAGGCCTCTTCTTTGTTGTAGTCAAGGAGCTGAGCTGTTTTTTAAACGACTCCACACGATCATATAGCTCTGATGACCAGAACTGCTCAGCTTTGAGTTGTCTCTGGCAATTATTGAGATCTGCTGAGTTGTAGTCATCTATCATAATTATGCCCGTCATCAACAGATAGGACAAAGCAGCAGAACATGCTGATTCAACAGCGTCGCTGGCAAATTGAGTTGATTCTCCAAAGAACACCTGTTGGGTTGGCAATATGCTTTTGCTGTGAGGTTGTAGATCGATTTTCACTGATGCCATCACCGTGGCATCATCATCATCAGTTAGCTCAAATGCATGCATTGTAGCGCGGATTCGCTTGATAGCCTGTTCAAGCATATACCTTCTGCTAATGGTAACAGAGATGGCAGAGAGCTGCATTCAATAGAAAGACGAAAGAATTTATCAAGTCAACTGGATACGGCAACACAAAGAATGTTGATGCATATACATGGCCTAGTCATAACCTGTGGAAGCCCCTTGACTATGAAATCATCATCGTCCATTGAGCTGGCAATGTCCGCAGGACGGGGCTATATAAAATTTCAGTGGCATGGGAATAAAGCACAGGTTAAAACTATTTAAAGGCAATCACAGGGATCTATGTAAGCAAAGTAACAGAAGTATGATAGTAAAGGCAGAATGCTCAAGTAAATTTGCAAGCATAGAAATGCAATTCAACACACGATTCAAATACAATAGCGTGCAGCGAAACAAATAGACAAAGCACCAAGCTTTGGTAGCATATGCTGCATAACCGAGAGTACCATGGTTCGATAGGATATGGTTCGATATGGTAGATTACATTATCAAGTGCACACTTACATACAGACCATCACAACTAAATAGATAGATTCGGACGCATTGATTGTACCATGGTTCGATAAGACACACACGACATATGGTTATAGATAACTATATTAGTAGGGAACAGTGACTGGCTCTAACGATGATGATGGCGATCTGATGGTCCTTATGAGATTAGAAGCGATCTTCAGGCAGGGCACGGAAGTCATCAGAGCAGCACCCTTTGTTGTCAAAGACCTCCTCATCATAAAATGAGGTTCTTAGTTCCGGGTGTGACGGTGGATTTCCATCGCCTTGGGTTGACAGACCTTTATCTGAAGGTTAACCATTGTGTCATTAGTGCACTGCTGAAGATGTTCGCTGTTGGCCTCTACATTGAGAAGAACATTGTTAAGCTCCAGGTCATCTGGACCAGATCCTGGGCTCATCCTGCTACTGACCAAATGCTTAAGATTGTTGGCGACGCTCTGTTCTGTGTCTAGGGATCCATCCGATCCTTTGCTCAGGAGTTTGTTTTTTCCAATGCTCTCTTTTAGCTTCTGTCTCAGACATGCGTTGTCCCTCTTCATTGCCTTAAGCTGCTGATACAACAGTGCATTTGTTTTTTCCACAGCCTTCAGTTGATCATAACTATAGTCTTTTGGAACCACGCCCTCATAAGCATCCATGTATTTAATTGCTGCTGCAGCTACATAATCTTGAGGTTCCTCAAGATCTTGGTGCTCCGAGGTAGAAATGGAAACCTTGACAGGTGAACGCTTGAGCCTGATCTTGATTGGATAGAAGGTAACAGTGACTTGCAGACGGGAACCATCTGTTGGGCTTGCTGAGTAGGTGGCCCCTGGCAGGCCAACCTTCTCTAACATAGCATCAAGCAGGATCTTAGATGAAATTGGAACAGAAGCCATTGTCTGGACCTGCCGCAAGCGAGAGAGAATGTCACTATCACAAAGAGCTGGCTTGACGTATAGTATCATCCTCAAGTCTGTATGGGTTGGAAGGGGAAGAAAACATGATAGGTGACAAGTGGGTTCTACAGTTTGGATTTTGTGATAAGAAGACTAACTGCAGGTGGATCAGGATGTCTACTATCATTTTCCTGTAATATATAATTCACAGCTTATAGGAAGGTTGTGGAATTGAAGTAAATTATTAGGTAGATCCATCGCTCTCATCTATTTTGTTTACCTTGGACAGAAAGGATATTAAGCCTGACCACACTAAAACACCACCACGTCTTAGGTAGTCAGACACAATACTAAGGATAAAAAAAATCAAAAGCACTGGCACAAGGGGTTTCAGCCACATTATGTACTGGTGCCTCAAAGCCAGCTTAACAGTAAATTAGACCAGAACGGAATAGATATATACTTGAGGAAGACGATGGTGACCGGTGGTAGAAGAACTGCTAGGCAGGTCGGCAGAAAAAATCGTGGATCTAAAAGAAGCATGAGAAACCGGATTAGAGCATCCAATTTGCAGTAAGAGAAGGGAACATAGTAGAGTAGTAAAATACAATGGCGGCGAAGGGAATACCATGGGGAAGAGTCAGTCGGCGGCGGTCTTCATAGCTTCCATGGCAAGCTTCTAATGGCCGTCGCTGAGGGTTGGATCTGAGAGTGCTACCAGAGAGAATGGGGAGGAGAGGAATGGATAAGATGCAGAGAAGGAGAAGACAAGAGCGCCTCGCCCGCAGTGGGCCTCGGCGGTGAGATTCACCGCATGCACCGTCGATGAACAGAGAATGTCCGAGGTTTCAACGAGTAGCCACAGGACAGGTATGTGTCCTGTTGCGTGAAAGATTTACCGGAGGGGATAATTGGTCCTAGTGTCACCTCCACTCTCCGCGACTGGGCTGTAGGCAGGCTGTATCTGGGCCGTACATAGCTACATGTTCATTAGGCCTGAATAGAACAGAATACTTGTTTTGTCGACTCAGCGAACTGCTCATGCTCCTGTGGAACAGCAGAATTCCTATGTGAAGCTCTGCATTATTCCCATTCCACCAGGCCTGATGCAATTTGTTGGTGCAATGGCAATGTTAATACTTTGGACTTAGTCACCTCGGCAGATTGGATTAATTTTTCTTTTGTGGATCTTTTCTTGTAAGATGTGAACAATTTCTTTTAAAAAGCACGATTGCTTTCGGTACAGAAGACACGAGCTTTAAAAAAATGCTAGAAATGTTCTGAATTTGTAAAATAGCACGCATTTTGAAGATTTGGACAACCATTGAAAAACAGAAACATTTTTCTGAAACGATGATCATTTTATGGTAGAAATGAAGACAATTTAGAAAATAGGAAAGCACGAACATTTGGTGAATTTGCGAACAAATGATGGGAAAGCAGGAGCATTTTTTAAAAATTACGGGCAACTCTTCACAGCAATGAACAACTGTTGAATTTTAAACACTTGTAAGAAGAAGCAAAATTTCTTAACTTACGAACAATTTTGGAACAGGGAAAACTTTTAACTGTTGACCTTTCGCAAAGAGAGTACTTTTGAGAATAATGAAAAAGTTTTCAAGCTGCTAATAATTTTTCAACCTGCGGCCAAATTTAAAATAGCTTTTTTATGCATAAACAAATTGTGAACGCACAATGGCAATTTGGATTTTAAAATAAAGTACATATAATATTTTGGCAGCTGTTGCTGTTTGAAGGGCAGAATTCGACTTTGATTGTAAACCAGGGCCTTGATTATAAATCTAAGATTTATTTTGTCGTAAGACCACTGAGCAGATGATATAATGGGAAGCCGTGTGGAAGCTAATTATTGTGAGAGAATGCATTAATATATTTGTTGCTTCAAAAGAATAGCTAATGTACTATATGCAGTGAGCAGATAAGATTGGAAATGGTGCACTAAGTCATGTAGGAAAGTACTATTGACTTTCTGCGGATGTAGTAGTTGTTGATGATCGTTTGTTATATAAACAGGAATTTAATTGCTTTTAATTCGTTGCATACACCGTGATTGGAAGACGTGATCACAGGGAAGCTCTGATGAAAGCATTGAAGCAAAAGCATGCATAAAAGGAAGTTTGTTTCTTGAGTCATAGTTTTCAGGAAACAATAGCAGGAGAGGAGTCCTTCACAGAGAGAACAATATAATCTAAAGATCATAGCCTATATAATACAGTACTTTTTACCATAGGAACAGCAAGGGAAGACTAAAGTTTATATATAGTTTGCTCGGAGTTTTCCAAAAGGGGAAAGATCTTGGTCTTATTGATATGAAACAAAAGGTGGCTGTTTTAGTAACCACTGAAGCATGCTGGCCAGGATACATTGACCAAAGGCTAGCAGTAACTATTTCTGGTTGCTTTGAGGTGCTGGCCAAAATTATAGGATGTCCGATGTCGCTTGAAAAGTGTGTTATATTCAGAACTGAGAGCATGCCTGCTGAGAGCGTGCTTGACGGTGGTTAGATTATTTTAAAAAGAAGTGGCTATTGTGTACGGTTAAGCTAGGGAAGTGAGTATTGTTTGGTGTGAATTGAATGGAGTTTGATATTTTGCAGATATGCACTTATAGTTGCAAATGCTTTGTAAAATAGGCAGGAATGTAATTGCTCTTATTTTTTGTACACACTGTGATCACAAGACATGATTAGAAGGAAGTTTTGATGAAAGAATTGAAGTGAAAGCATACATGAAAGAAAAGGTTGTTCTTTAGCCGCAGTGGCCTGGAAAGAATAGCAGAAGAAGAGGCCTTCACATATATACAGTAAGCGATGATAACCTGCTTCTGGGTACAGAGATAACAACAAAGTTTAAAGATCATAGGCTATATCATACACTACTTTTCAGCATAGAGGCAGCAAGTGAAGACTAAAGCGTACACACATCTTGCTTGGAGTACGCCAAAATGCGAAAGATCCTGGTCTGATCGATATGAAACAAAAGGTGCCTGATTTAGTAACTACAGAAGCATGCTAGTCAGGACACATTGACCAAAGCTCACCAGAAACTATTTCTGGCTACTTCAAGGCGGCGCTCAAACTTCATAGCAATGTAGCGTAGCCTCTGCGTCAGTCCTTCAATGCTTGCTAGCGCTGTTTTCATAATTCCCTTGGTGCTATCCCTCCCTTTCAAATGCCGAGCGGTGGTTGTGTTTTCTATTTGGGCAGAATATGAGCTCATATACCTGACAGCGTAGTAGCATGTTTTACGCAGCTTCTTGATTGTTTTATTTGATGCAACCAACCATTTGACCAGGTGCTTCACTTGATTTTCAAGCTTTTTGACATGAGTGTAGTGGTAGTCCCTCATTTCTTTGCCATATGCATTTTCCATGAATCTAATAGCTTCAACAGCAGCACTGTCTTTAGCATCTTCATAGAAGATCTAAGATTGCACCTCACAAAGAACTTGGAACAAGTGCACCATCGAGCAATTCCAAAGAAGAAATGAAAGTAACCGTCACACGATTCTTTCCTCCTGGGCATATCTTGTGATAGTAAGTTGCAGGGGGCAACTTCAGAGCTTTCAGCATGAGGTCGAATATGTGGGCATAAGGAATTACTATCAGATAGTCATTCTCCTATACAAGCAAAGTAAGGGTAAAAATTTTGTCTGACAAAATAATAGTTAAATCGACAGATGAAGATTCAATTGGGCATGGTAGTTTGATTGAGTGTGAGACCCTGAGTTGTTTTATTTAACTACATAAGAAAAGCTACAGGTAAGCCTAACATTCTTGTAGGCGCCACTAATTGTGAGGATACATGTGTAGAGTCACACAATTAAAACAATGAAAGAACAAAAAACTGGCCAAAGACACTGTTTCCAGAATGCAACACATGAGGAAAATATTGTCTAGGAAACAAATATGATTACTACAATATCACCTCATTCAAAACAATTAGGACGGTTCTGAGAGACCAATTTCCACGAACCTAACTATCTGTATTTCATCATGCATGTATCTTTTATTCACTGTTCCAAGAACACAGAAGCAAGGCAAATAAGCCGGCGATGGAGCAAAACAGAAAGTCAAGTTTATAAAGACCGATGAATGAACTACAACAGGTGATCAGAAGATTACATTGGGCGCAGGCGTTGCTGTCCTTGATGCTGCTGATCCTGGGGAACCGTTGTCACAGATGATGCCAATGTCCATGTCCTCCATCGTGAGATTTTTTATCTGAGATTGAAGAGGGATAGTGCAGTGAGGAGAAAGCAAACGAAGCAGGAAATCGAAAAGGAAAGGACGAATTACCTCTTTCTGTGGTAGGGATAGGGATGGATAGATTGTTGGTGGAGCCGCTGGTCGGCAGGGAGAAGAACCAGGAGTTTATCTATTGGGGATTTAGGTCAAAAAGTGTGCTCGTGCAGTAGTTATATACGGTCGAGAGCGACGGTAAAATCTGGATGGGCTGGACTTATATGGGCTTTTATAACTCTTTATCATGGGCTTGTTTCTGTGTTGCTGAGTCTTGATTTTGTATTTGGCTTCGATTTGTCTGGTTATATGTACGTACGTGTATATTGAGTAGCAGAGTAAGAAAAATATTAACTATAGTTGTTATAGGTAGTGGGTTAAGTGCCTGTGGATAGGAAGTGCAAAGTATATCACTATGTATTCTTAATTTGATTATTAAAGCCCTTGTAAGGTTAAAATATTCTGCCTTCATACTAAGTGTTCAGTGTTTCAATAGAAGAATTTTTTGTACTTACTAAAGGAGTTTTATCCTTAATTTAAGTGTTACCTAATGAATTTTATAAAGGCTGATCATTGAAGTTTAAAATTGAATAAAAGAATGAGAAGGACGAGCACATAGACATAAACTTGAGAAAACTTAGTATTGCAGCAGCATTAGTCTGTGGTATGGGTGAATGAGCATTTACAATGGATACAAACAGTTACTAAGGAGATAGATAAAACAGGACAGGTCGCGGTGATATGTACAAGACTCAAAAGTAGTTTAACACAGATCTTAAGCAGGGAGTTGATCAAAGAGAGCTTTGGTGCATCTCCACGAGTGCAAAGGATGGCCGTTGTTCAAAAGGCGATTGTTACTTGTCTTGCGGTGAAGATAGTGAGGACTGAAGCACCAAGCATCAAGGTAGCAAGGCTTCATACATAGAACAGGCTGACATGAAAAACAGGAAAGTTTGTAAGCCAAGACGTTGATATGGTAGGCCATATTCCTGTGTTTCATGCTAAAGATAACAGAACGGAGAGGATGGTAACGGAGAAATAAGTATAAAGAAGAGGCTGCAAGAACACACATACCACTTTCGCATGCTCATTGGAAACTTTGACTGAGCTAGGACTGTAATATGTTTGATGAATTGGACCCTTCAACAGTCGGCTCACTCCTACGTTTATCAAATTCTCATTAAAAGGATTACCTGGGAAGCATGTATCTATATTTATATGAACATGAATAGAAACTATACAAGATAGAATGAAGAAACAGAGGTTTCACAGATTTAAGCACGATAGGATATAAATTTGTTTGATGATGGATTTATAGTGTGAAATGAACTATAGTTTATATGAGAATTAATGGCTTTGGTAAGTAGACAGTGGTATGTTATGTTTTAGTGTATAGACAGTTCATGCCTTTGTAGCCGAGGCATCAGACCATATGTAGGAGTATCATCATAACCATCAATTAGCTCAGATCCCTGTGATAGAGTTAAGGTAATTACTGCAAAGCATGTAGAATTGAAGCAAGAAAAAAGAAGCAGGAAAGGTAGGTCCAAAAGAAATGCTTACAGTGGTTGAAACGAAGGTTCTCATGAAAGTTGGCACGACCAATCTATTATGTTTTTTGTTTTGCCAAACAAGGATTCTGGCATGCGGCAGTGCATTTTTTCCAAATTCGATGTCATGGAGAACTACAGAAGAGGATATTAGCCGAGCATGCCGAAGGAAAATGGAGAAAGCAGAGATAAATCATTAGGCACAGTACCAGTGATTACAGGCCCAAATATCTTCCCTTCATTGATCTTCTGCAGATACTCAAGTAGCTTCATGCGATAGATACGATTAGTCTCAGTAGCCTTATTGATTTGTTGTTGCTCTAATTTAAGCGGCATTGTCATCTCAGCCCACTTAGGGTTACATGTGAAGGTGGTGATTATGTCAGGTGAGTTGTGGACATGAGAAGCAGACATTCCATCACGATATGCGTGAATCATAGAACGAGTTCTGCCAGCATAGGACAATGGTATTACATTACTTTGAATGTTGTCGTCTTCATTAAGCATACCAGGTACAATAACATCATCAAGATTTATGTTTTCAGCCTGCACGGTGTGCTTCATCTGTTCATAAGCAAACAAAACCGAATATCAATAATAAATGACTGTGTGTGCATTGGGATAACCAATGTTCAGTGTGTTTGTACTTGAAAAACAGGGTATGCAAACAAAGGTAAATGGTAAAAGTAGTGTAACGAAGAATCTTAGAAAGGGAATACGAAGGTACAACATAGACATATTACACTGGTCTTAGATAGTACAATATAGTTCACATTTGTACACAATGAGAGAGTAGTTGAGAATGAGATAGTTTCTTATGTGAAGCTATAAACACTGAGCTTCACATTTTATTTAGCCACCCTAGCAGGACAAGTATGATAATAGATTGGCTCTTTGCAGAAAGAAGCAAGGTTTGATGTGAAGCTATATGTAGAAAGCTTCACTTGCTGATTAGTCCAGTGGGCTTTACACATTGTTTATGGGGATCGCACGTAATGAGCGCAGTCATCATCCATGTCCTGATGATAATCTTCATTGGTTTCTTCATCAGAAAGACCATCATAGACTGGTTCAGGCACATTATCCTCTGAGTATATGCCCTTTTCCTCTAGTGAAATACGTGCAGCGGCTGTAGTGCTCTGGAGAGCAACAGTTGCATTTTGAATTTGTAGAATAGCTTGTTTTAGAGTGGAAAGAGAGAGGCCGGTAGCAGGGTCTAAGGCAGCATCAGCAAGGGTGTGGATTTTGTTTGATGCAACATGCACTTCTTCTAGATAATTGGATGCTTCTCTAGTCACCTGTTTGATGGTTTGATTGCGCTGATTGATTTCTTCTGTTGTTTCTGACAACCTGTCTGAAAGTTTTGCGTAAGCTTGTTTTTCTTGCTGCAGCCGATGGTAGTTATAATCAACAAGAACCTTTCTTCCGTAGCTTTCCATGTATCCAATGGCTAGGTCAGCTGCATGGTCCATTGTTGCCTCCCCTCTTACACATATATGGCTGAACAATTTAGTGCGGGGCGCTGAAGCATCATAACGCTCTTTTGTGCGGTGAAATTCAATCTGTGATCTATATCCACCTTGCTCAAGCAAACGCACATAGTAGACTGGTTTTGGGAGCCCAAGCTTGTCAAACATTGCCTCAGCCAAAGATGTTGTGCGTAGCTCAACCAACTCCATGAGAATGGCTTGAAAAGATAAGACTCGGGAGGCTGGCAGAAGCCACAATTACAGTGCGCATTAAGAATAATGGAGATTGAAGTTTGAAAATTGATATGCAGTAATGATGTAATAGTGCTTTACTAAGCCTAGATGAAATGAAGTTATAATATAATTAGGCTATGAACAGAGATAATTAGTGATTTTAATCCAGGAATGAGAAAGTATTCATATGGCCTGGAACAATTTCTTTCAAAAGAGTATAGGCAAAGCATAGACATGGATGATGTAGTTTGCTATCATTAAACAAATTTAGAAGAAAAACAAGATGAATACTTTAGAATTAATCAATAAAGGGCACCAGATTACATGATTTTCTGGCTTTATTAAAGTACATTATCGATAGCTATATGATAGCACACAGACCAGATACTAAACTATGTAGGGAAAAACGAAATATGTATTCATCTGCATGAATAAAACACATAGTTGGATCTGGATCTGGAAACAGAGGGATATACCTTGCAGTCCTGGGTTGTGCTTCTAGAATCTCCTGGCCAGTTTTGTCTAGGATTTAAACAGATCGAACACCTAGGAAGGAAATCATGGGCAATGGAAGGCAAATTAATGAAAGAAAAGATCTACTCTTACTGAACATGAAGACATGTTATTGACAGTGAGTAAGCCGCAGTAATGGGCATGGAAAGGAGGTGTCCACCTGAGAAATAGCAGAGCGCTGTAGAGACTCGTCGGAGGATGTGGTTACCCGGGGATCTGGTGTGTTGGGAGAAGCATCCAATGCAAAGGAGCTCTAAGCAGACTGGGGCGGATGGGGGAGGGGGGAGGGGGAGCAGGTCTGGTGAGGGTGAGAAGACGAATCCAAAGAAGATAAGGTAGAGTTCGGTGTGGCGATAAGATGAGAGAGAGGGCCGTAGCATAGATTTACCCTACTTGGGCTTGAGAAGGCCACGGGCCCATAGGAGAGAAGGGATGGGCTTATAGGGAAAACACATTTTTCTTTTAGCAGGCAGTCAAAGTTCTAATAGCTAGAATATTTTACAGGTTTATACATGAACACTGCTATTTGATTTTGATTTTATAGACTGGAGGTATCACTGTTGAAAGGAAGATGCTCTTATCAATTATGTATGTATTTGATGCATAAATATGACAATTGTTGTATTGTGATAAAATAAGAAGAGGTATGAATAATTTATTTATTGTATGTTAATAGTAAGTATACATCATAATTAATTATAAGTTTTATAGTATATACATATAACTATAAAAAAATACTTCAAGGGGGTGAACATTTTTCTCGTTATTCTGTAGATTACAAAACTATACAACCATTGAATGAACTATTAGTTGGACTATACACACATGCTGAGAAGTTAGGGGAACAAATATGAGTCTAGAAAGCACACACTAAGTTTTGTCCAAAAGGAAACATCCCAGTTATAAAGCATAGAACAGTGGAAGGTAACTTACAAATGACAAACTTGCAAAGCCAACTGAAGGCTGAACCTGATAGGAAATAAAGTTCATAGATTTTGTTGGAAAAATCAAACAAACAATATGAGGAAGAGAGCAAGGAACAAACGGTGTTGAAGCATCAGTTTTAGCCGGTGCTTTTTCAATTTGCTCAGCCTATCGGTATTCAGAGAAGTACAGAAAATACTTTAAACGTTTAACTGCAGTAGTGAATTAACAGTAAGGCACATGATATCCACCTTTTGAGGTAAATAAGCAAAGGAGGATGGATGTTAGATCAGCAATGGCAGCAGTAAATATAAGACATAAGAAGACGCACATACACCATAGGAAGAACAAGAGGACTTAGAGTAAGTACCATGACTGAGCGGCATTTACATTGGATTGAAACTGGCATAAGAAGATAAGATAGGCAGAGGTAACAGTGATATTTACAATGATGATACTTGATTCGTTCGAAAGACCTAAATAGAGGAATTGTCATGACAATGGCTCAACACAGGTCCACAGGTGTCAAAGCCCAGCCTTGTAAAGCAGCACAAAATAAATTCGGTGCACATGCAAAAGTACGTTGAGTCGACGGCCTTCAAACCCGATGGCCAGACCGTCGTGCTGACGTAATAGAGCAGAGAAGCTCTGGTCAGCATGATACCCTTCTAGCATAGACTTCACTTGGTAAGTAAGCAGAACATAGAAGATACCCTGGCAAAGAAGAGATATCACAGTTATTAGCATAGTGCACCATACCATTAATTACAGCTGCAGAATAAGTAGAACCAAAGAAATGTTAGCCGTACCGTATGTACATATCTAGATTACGGCATGGCAGAAGTGTTCCATGGAAGAACTACTGCCTCGCTTTCTTTGGTGCGCCAGCTCCCTTGATGGCATTGTTTGTTCTGAATTTGATCAATTAGCAAAAATAAGGGTACATTAATAACTTTGTTCTTGGTGATAAAGGTTAGATCTTTAGAATGTTGTATACACAGGAAGTACATAAAGATTAGACACAAAAATTGCAAGACAACATACACAAGCGGAAGACCCATTGAACCCTAGCACATAGGAAACCAACTCCATAGATAATCAATTTCCAGGCGCATGCAACAGCAAAGAAATAGGAACAGGCATAAAAATGCTGGAGGCACATAAATATTTTACTAAGCCTCTCAGGAATCCAGGAAGAGCAATGCTAGAAAGGAAATTTTGATCAAACGGCATCATACGCATCAGTGAAGAAGAAAGCATAGTCAACATAGAAAGGGAACACTGTTTTTCATTGCAAAGAAGGAAAGGCCTTGTAAGCTCCTAAACGAGGGGCTAGTATTACTGGTTAGGCATCTAATCTGCAATTCATTGGCGAGGAACACAATAGTAAAAGGTGGTGACTTTTTTGCGAGTAAGTGATTAATTCACATACATCAGTGAGGTATAGAACAGACATTGAGGCTGGTAACAAACCCGCGCTCAGTAAATTTGTAACAGTTGTGATCAAGAAGCAAGCAGAAAAATAACTGAACCTTATAACTTCTATTAGAAAAAGTACAGATCAAATGTGTACACCAAAGCAGGAGCCATTCCACAATTTAACACAACAACTTAATTTGTTTTATAAGAGGGGTTTTCACCTTTTGACCTTAGAGGGGTCAGGAAAGATTTTCTTTGGGTCCTCAGCAGATGCACCTTCAGTTCCCTCTCCAACCTGTATAATTTGGTGTTATGTAAGATCATTGTACATCAAGCATGATCTATGCAGAATGGATATGTTATTTGCATAATAAGCATAGGTACGAACATTTAGCACGGATGCAGGCTGAACAATATTTCCAACAGTGGCACTTTCATCAGTCTCAGAGGCCACTTTGATAGCAGAGGCAGATAGGTCAGTGTCCTTAGAATCAGAGGGCCCGAGCTGAACAATATTTCCATCAGCGGCACCTTCTTCAGTCGCAGAGGCCACTTTGATAGCAGAGGCAGATAGTTCAGTGTCCTTAGATTTAGAGGGCCCAAGGCAAAGTTTGCGGCGAGCACTTTTTGGGCATGGCGATTTGCTGCTTGAAAAAGAACCGCACTCATAAGCAAAGAGGACGAATCTTTGAGAATGTATGACAGGACAAAGGAAGGGTCAATGCCTGGGAGTTTTAGGCATAACAGCCTGTCCTTTTCCTTTGAATGCAGATATAGGAGTGTTCAACTGTAAAAGAAACAAGGCAGAAATTAAATGATTGAAAGATACTTTTAAAAAAACAAGCACCACTTATACCTCATCAGGAGGCAGTACAACAAGTGTAGATGATCCTGTAGCGAAAGAGGTAGGTATGGACATTGCTATGTCTGAGCCCTTAGCAGAAGATGATGCTCCAGAGACGCATGATGCACCGGCAGTTGCAAAGGGCACAAGCTCAGGCTTAAAGGTTTCATCAATTCTACCAACTTGGAATGACAGTTGGGTGCTTGTAGGCTGAAAGCTCTTGGTGGAGATAGTAACGACAAGTCTGTATTTTTGGGTAACAAGTCGGGAAATTTCAAGTGGAAAACCTACATCGGCACCTCCTATCTGAGCAAGATCAAGTGCGGCTGTAAAACCCGGGTATTTGCGATAAATCAAAGTCATGAGTGGCTTGCCAACGATGCTTTTTGCTGCTCTATCAAAGAATATAAATTCCGCCTCATCTGCGCCATCGCTTCCATAGGTGCACACACAGTACCTAGACATTGCAAGGCAAGTAGAGTCAGAAGCAATCCAGCAGACAGAAGAGAGTGGAAGTTATTGTAAAGAGGCACTCACGAGGGATCTGCTGCAATAGAAGAACAGCCATAGTCCGAGCAACGGTACTGCCTCCCAGAGATGTATGTTGTCTTATGGCATTTCCGGCATGAGAGAAACCACCAACGGTTGTCAGAGCCCAAGCCTGTGATAGCAACTTTGACGATAAACTGCTTCTTCTGCGATAAAGAACAACCACAAGTGTGATGACAAGGATGACAGAAAGAAGATAGGAACACCATAAAGAAAGTAAAAACAAAAGGTACCATATTGTCAAACGGATCAAGGGCAAGCAGCTCCCGAACACTCAATTCAATAGGAGGTTCACGAACAGGCGGTGGAACAAGTGCCTGGTCTCCTGTAACTTGAGAAGCAATAGCAGGAAGTCCTTCCACCAGGCTGGATGAAACAAGCTCAACTGTAATGCAAGCAAAACAACTGTACAAACGTTGAAAACTGGCAAGCACATAGAAAGAGAAAATACCTAGCACGGAAGGCATTCATCTCTGGCAAGTCCTCATTAATATACCAGCGGCATGCAGAACTACCACTCAGTCCTTTAACACCTATTGGGACACACAGTCAGACACAAATGTATATCAAGCTGGCATAATAAACGATGCGACAAGTGACAGATAGACTAAACAATCACCTCGGTATTGTTTTGGCAGTGCTCCTACAAAGATAGCAATGACAGCTCCGGATTCACTTGCAGCACGGACTTCTTCCGCCTCAAACTCATGGGCTCGAGCACCCCAGAGAACAAGATTGATCTCATTTCCTCTACAACCCAACAGGAGCAAGTAAAGAAAGGGAAAAGGCAGCGGGCAAGAGAATAAAGGAAAAATTAACAAGGAACTTACGCTTGATCCTGGAGAACTACAGTCCTAGTATCTGAAGGCTCAGCTTGATGTTGAGAGTGAACAGCGACAATGTCTGTGACTGCAACAATTCGACCAATCACATCTGTATATGGGAGGACAAATGTAAAACCACCCAATGAAACCCGAAGCGAGAACAGGGCATACATGACGACAGCATGGAATGACTAACCGATAAAGCGAGGAGTGTGCGGGCCTGGCATGGGGATATCCAGAAAGGATATGAGATTGTAAGTGCAGTATGGGAAATCCTCTTCATCACCCACCACAGGATCAATAGTACTAAAGCGAGTGAACTGCATCATATATGGACTCTCAACAGCCCTGAAAGTGGGCTTGGATTGTTTGCACGCGAATCTCTTCATTAAATAAACATCGCCCTCCTTTAAGATATCCTTCACCCGGGCCGACAGGTCAGCAGGAATCCGGCCATGCATGTGGGTGCCCTACACATTTCCATCACAACTTAGATCCACAGGGTAAGATTAGCAGCATGAGCATATGTATTGCAGTAGAAAACGAACCTCTTTGTCAAGCACCACAATATCAGTATGCATAATATCACCTTCATCAGTTCCACCTCGGTAATACCAAATGCGAGAGACCAGAACCTTAGCATTCCAGAACAGTTCTCTTTCATTGATCTGCGAGAGAAGGCTGATCCTCTGGTTCCTCTGGTTCGACATCTGCAGTATGCAAATAGAACCTCAAGAGATCAGTAAAAAAGAGATAAAGAAGAATCAAGTCTAAAGATGCCATTTATATGAATTCACCTAATAAATTGAAAGACAGGGCGCAAAAAAAATGACCCAGCAGGTGAAGGAAGCAGCACACACAATTGCAAAAGTATTTTGACTCGGTAAATTGCAGAATCTGACGGACAGGGCAAACGAATGGACAGACATACGAAGACTGAAGTTGTATCACAGGAAGAATATAGAAATCATAAAAGTATATATAAGAAAATTTATTCTACATATATTATAGGGCAGCACAATCTAGCAAATGGAACGAAATATCTCAGGGAACACGATGTTCCTTGTCTGAGAAGCAGGTTTATCATCCTCTCCTTTGATCAAGATTTTTAGTGATTTCTTTGAAGTAACACGGGACACTGCGACGTACAGCTGCCCATGCGTGAACACAGGTGTATCCAAGTATAAACCAACACTTGAAAGAGTCTGTCCTTGGCTTTTGTTAATGGTCATTGCATAGGACACTCTAATAGTAAACTGCCGACGCTGCAAAGTGAAAGGCCATTTAGGATCTTTTGAGGTCAAGCCTATTCTCGGAACTAAAACAATGTCGCCTATGTTAGAACCAGTCATGACAGTTGCCTCAATAATCTTATCAGCAAGTTTTGTGATTATAAGCCTTGTGCCATTACATAAGCCTGTTGATTGGTTCAGATTTCTCAGAAGCATTACGGGAACGCCTACTTTTAGTACTAATCTATGATACGGGAAATTATTAACTTTAATCCCATTCAAGTATTCAACAGGATAGAAAGCATCCTGATTGCGAACTGTATCAGATGAATTACCTATAGTATCACAACTCAAATACTCTCTCTCATTGGTAGGCACCAAAGACAGAATACGCTCATTAATTTTTTCAGCCACTTCGTTCGTTGGTGTCAGGATTGCCCTTTCTTTTAGGTAATCAACATCAGAGTACCTAATAGGAATCTCTTTGTATACAACTTGAACAATGGCATCAATTTTATCCGCATCAGCATGTATCAAAAGCTCATCAGGGATAGTTATCCATGATGGCTCTGACTCACCCTCCCGAGCTACAGCAGCTGCCGTGCCATCACCCAAACTGAGAACCCATTTCGCAAAGGCAGCTACCTCAGACTGGAGAATTGGATCATTCGTGTGTGCAGTCAGACGCATGTTTATATTTAGGTGCAAAACATCTACAATATTCCAGAGAGGAGAATTAGTGATCGCAGCAGCAAGAATCTGCGCTCGAGATCCACCTTCAATGACTGGCAATATTTGCCTAAGGTCGCCACCCAGAACAACAACCTTGCCTCCAAAAGGAAGTTCAGCTAAGGCAGGATCATTAGCCGATAGAACATCACGAAATGACCGGTCCAAGGCCTCAAAGCATTTTTGATGGGACATCAACGCTTCATCCCATATAATAAGATCAGCTGATTCAATTAGAGTGGAGAGCATGGTAGACCGTTTAATTTCACAGGTGCCATAATCAGGCAGGTCAATAGGTATTTTAAATCTAGAATGCGATGTTCTGCCGGCAGGTAAAAGCAAGGCAGCCACCCCTGAGGACGCAACACACAGCACCACCCTCTTATTACCTCTAAGATAAGCATCAAGTGCATTCCAAAGAAATGTTTTTCCAGTGCCACCATACCCAGAGACGAAAAAGAAACCAGGTTTTCCAGACCGAACGCGATCAATTATAGCAGAGTAAGCATGCAACTGGTCTCTATTTAATCTACCATACATGTCCTCTGCCTTTTTTAAAAGACTAACAACATCAACATCTAGCGCATCACAAAGCATATCATTTTGCACCGAGGCTTCACCATATGCAGATTTTACAGGTAATTTATGATCTAGGATACATGCACTATTCCTAGCAAATATAACAGTCAATTCATCAAGCAGCATGTCTCTTAAATCAACCGGAGGAACATCATATTTCAAATTATTTTTAGCGTGCCGAATTCTATGTTGGATATCATCAGCTAAGTAAACCTCGTATTTTTCAAAGAAAAGAGCTTCATCATTAACAGCACAGTGAAGAATCATAGTAACAAATAGCTGGCGCAGCTGATTTCCCATGCCCCACTTGACAGCTTCATCAAAAGCAGTATACCATTCCATGTCATCACCAAGCAACCCTCTTGCTCCACACGCTTCTCTAAACGTCGAGTATACGATGCCATTGTAAGTCCTGACATCCTCATAACATGTCGCACCTTTGACAATCATCAGCAACATTCTAAAATAGAAAAGATCTCCAGCCGCTGGGTGCACAGAGTATATCCTACCAATTCTATCGCTTCTTGTCCTAGGTTTCCATCTTTTGTCCTCTGGCATCCACGTCCATCTGGTTGGGAAATCACAGTAAGTTAAGGATCTAGCAGCAGGGTGAAGCCTGTTTGCCACAAACCATTCTGTTAGCATTGTTTTTTGCAGCCAGGCATCATCAATCACTGAACTCAGAGTAGCCTGGGTACGAAAGCGTACAACATGCATGTTCAGGAGATGGACAGGTAATCTCTCAACAGATGGTGTTTTGCCATGTATGTCATAGCCGTAAACCCTCCAGAAAGAGTCGTAGTCAACTATATAACGGCACTCTCTATACTCTTTGATCTCATCGACATCCTGGTCGCCATCACGCCTAATATTTTCAAACAGGGTTTTTGACTTGTCCGGGCCTTTGGTAACATACTTATATAGATACTTGATAACATATGTTTTATTACACCATTCAACATTAATATGCGCCTGCCACTTTTTTAATATAAGCATGTTATAAGGAACCACATGTCTATTATCCAGCCTGACATTGTTCTTCATTACAAAACGACCATTATCAGGCCGCCTATATAAGGGGAAACCACTCTCATCAATGGTAGTTTCATCCTGAAATGGTTTTGGAAATTTTTTTGAGCAAAAACCTTTTTTCATGCAAGGGCATTTTGGGCCATCAACACCACAGGGACCGTGCATCATGAACTCAGCAACAAGTGCATATCCCAAAGGATCCTGTACAGGATCAGGGATCTCAGCTGAGATATAAGAATTTATAAAGGCCGGTGTGACAACTCTATCGTCCTCCTTCTTTTGCCAAACAAGAATGTGTGCATGCGGCAACCCCCTCTTCTGAAATTCAATAGTGTGCAGGACTGAAAACAGGAGGAAAAGATGGAGAAACTTATAAGAAGCAGATACAAGGAGGAAGATAAGAATTGAGGAAAGCTTGCGAGGAACAGTACCAGCAACAACTGGACCAAAGGCGTTCCCTTTTTTTATCCGATGAAGATACTGCAGAAGTTTCATGTGGTACACCCTAACAGCAATGTCAGCCCTATCTGTCGCTGTTTGCCCGGGATCAACAGAATCAAGGATCTCTTCCCACTTTGGGTTACATGTGAAAGTAGTGAAGACATCTGGTGACCCATGAACACGTGACACAGCAATAGCATCTTGGAAATTTTCATACATGTACCGGCGACCACCGGTATAAGATGACGGCAAAACATTTTTTTCCCAACTTCTGACCCACCAACCATACCCTGGCCTACCGCATCGACGATACCCTGAAGATTTTCAGCCCGCATGTCATCATTACACTTAAGAATAAAATTGAGCCGGCATTCATCAATGCAAGCTCGGAAATCAACAGCAGCCTGTGAGGATAACAGGCCACAGCATAGATATGGGTTATGCTGCTCCGGTTTATAATGCGAGCAGAAGCAATAGAAGTCTTGCATGGTCATTTTAACCCTCTTGTTTGGATCATCGGTATTGGAATCAATGTAGCGCACACCGAGCTGAAAGCCACGCTCACCATAGGGGAATAACAGAGGGTATTGCAAAGGCATGTAAGTAGTATCTAAGGAGGAAATACGACGAAGACGGTCTTCTTTAGTACATATTATCAGGTCTCTACATGGTGCCTCCAACGTAAATTCACCATAAACCAAGGCTTCTAGCTCATCAGTTGCAGGTAAATTAAACTGTGCACTATCATTTTCACCAGGAGCTATAAGTCTTATTGAAATCACTTCGTGCCTATTATTTTTCAGAATCTCACTGGCCATACGAAATTTCTTGACCAAAGAATTGTTCACATCAAGCATCTGCATAAGACCCTTCACAATCTCTTTGTCTAACCCTGCACCAGTTTCATTTTCATGGTTTAAAGCCTGAATTCTATTGTTAACCTCATTTTCTCTGTCATGTATGTATAACTCTGCATATTTGGGAGAATCACCCTCATTTGGAAGCAGTGAGCCTATACGATGGCAAACCTGACCATTGATTTTAAAAAAATTTGGACCCCCGCCATCATTTACAGAGCGGTCAATTTTTGCCCCCATGGATGTAAAAGCAAACAGGCAATTGTACTGGCGTATTTGCTTAATAAACTTTTGGCTGCGGGGTGGGCCTTCATAATCAACCAGGGTTGCCAGGAATGGCGGTGGTTTTTCAAAGGGTTTAACAAAGACCTTGCCAATCTTACAACAGTTGTTGTAGACCACTCGTCTCTTGGTAATAGCAGACTGTGACCTAACCCTCTCACGCCACCAAAAGCTAGCCTGGCAGCGGCTGCATCGGTAGGCGGGACCTCCATAGTAGGATCTTTTTGGATAAAAAGCTGTACGAGAACCGCATTTAATAAGAATGGACGACACTGGGAAAAGAGGAAGTACCATCGCCGACAACAGCAGACAGACGTACCTTTAAGTATGAGCACCTCATCAGGAGAAAAACCAACCCAATCAGGATGCAGAGGTGATGCAGGGGCATCCTCTGTGCAAACCACAAGAAGAAAATACTAACACGGCAGATAAGAGGAAGAACGTAACCTATGACCAACCAAGGGGAATAAGAACTAACCACCCTTGTTATGAGCGCGTAGCCTTTTCAATAAGAACTTGCATCTCTTACGATTCCTCGCAGTCTCAGTAGAAGAAAGAAAAGGAAAGAAGCCATCTCCTATGGATATAAAGAAGAGAGAGCACACACACAAAATAAGGCCTGGCTACTAACAGTTGTCTAATAGAATTCACAGGAGGACAAGTGGAACAGAACATACGCTTTCTCTTTCGAACAAGGGCAATGGCAGGGCCTACTGGGAAAACAGCCAAAGTAGCAGCACCATGAGCAGGCCTACGGGGGGCAACCACACGGCCCAAAGCGGAATTTCTCCCAGAAGGACCAGGAGACTGCCCAGGAACAGGAGGTCGCGCAGGCACAGCACGTCGCGGTGCCATATCGCGGGCAAAGGAACTAAGAGCATGAGAAAAGAGATAGCATGTCTCTGCAACAGAAGAGAAGACAAACAAACACTTTTTTTTCTAAAATCGGCATGATGAAAAGTAAAGAAAAAGAAGCACAGCCCACAATCCATGGAAGACACCAGAAAGCAAATCAAATCTATGAACTAAACTCATCGGCAGCAAGTGTAGCATCATCATCATCAACTAAATAGAATAATGGAACAGTAACAACAACCAGTGGCGGCTAAATAGAGTACAGAGATGCAAGAAGGCCTGAATACAGCAACGCTAGATTTGCAGGCGTTTGCGCTGGGCCACTGAAAACTCTCCTGGATGGGGCTATGGTGGATGAGTGTGTGCAAGCAAGAACCCTCTCCAAATTAGTTGCATAGCAAACAGCTGATGCAGCAACAGCAATGGCAGTGTTACCACAATTCCTATAGAGAACAACACATTCATAATTGTAATCTCTAACCACAAATCCATACAGTCCCTGCAAAAACCTAATTGCCTGAAGAGCAGCCCACTCGTACGACTCTGCACAACCCAGGCACGCAGGGCTCCAAAAGAAAACTCTCTGCGGCGTCGACAGTATACCGTCCCCAGGAATCTCGACCTCTACCCCAGCAAGGACATCGCCATTCCCATCAACCTCACATAGGTAGCTAGCAGGAGGAAACCCGCAATGGGCTATCACAGTTTCTAGAATCGGAACAACAGTAGACACTATAGCAATCATCCTGGATATGCAAAGGACAATGAACAGGCACAAAGAACAACGAATAACAAGTAACAACAAAGGAAAACACGACAGCACGCAACGCAGGTAACACACATGGTTAGAATGAGACAGGAAATTAAATATTAAAGGAGTGCAGAAAAAGATAAGCCAATGAAAAAGATGGAACCTTGCGCGGACGAAAGGCAGACCGCCAGCCCTGAGATAAATCGAATCACGGCAGAAGGCAGACAGACCAAGTGTAAGAAAAGTAGCCAACCAAGCAGCCAAACCGTCCCAAAGGAAGACCTGCAGCACGTGTAAATGTGAACGGACATAAGTAAGCATAGAAGCATCTCCCAAAAGCATAAAAGCATCTGCTGAAAATATCACAAAAAGAGATCTAGCATGACAAGCGTCTCCTAAAAGCATCACAGGATAGATCTAACGCGACAAACCGGGGAAAACCCAGCCAGGCATTTCATCGAACAAATAAGAAGCAGAGGAAGAACCTCACCCGACAGAGAAGGAAGAAAGCGACGCAGAAGCAGACAACAAAGGAGACGCAGCAGCCCTGTGAAAGAATAGAAAGGAGAGGAAACAGAGAAGAACAAGTCAGCACAGATTAATCTACAACAACGAGAGCAGCAGGAATCAAGCAGACAAATCAAAGAACTCACCCTAGCCAAACGCAACAGCAGCAGCGCGAGGAGCCATGACGAAACAAGCTGACGACGAGCCAAGCAGGCAACGAGCAAGACGCCGGCGATGAATAACCAACGAGGAGGAGCAACAATGGCGACTGGACGGGGAATGAGAGAGGCGCAGGCGTGAGGAAGTGAGGTGACCGAGGAGGCAGAGAGGCAACGAGGAGCAGAAGGAACCCACGAACCCGGTCAGTAACCCCTCTCCGAGGCGCTGTAACTTCTAGAGGAACCTAAAAAGAAACCCAACCAGCCCGACGCATGGGACCGAGGATAGGGAGGGACCACCTGCAGCGAGACGAGGACAGCCAACCCCGCGTAGCAGCGCGAAGAGAACGAAAACCCTCTTTCACCAACGGTCCGAGCCGAGCTGCCCACACGGTCAAAAAGAACCAGAGCGGCCCACACCCATGAGACAGACAGATGGGGTCAGGCGCAGCTGAAACGGAGACGTCACCGACGGGTGCGAGCGACGACGGTGAAAAACGCCCTGACATCCCACGAGCGACTGGCCACGATTAGCACAGCCCATTACCACAGCCCACGACCGACCCTTGCTGGCTTTCCACCGACAGAAACGCGCACCGACCGCGTCGCTGCGAGCCGGGCCCACGCGTACGAGTGGCCCACATGTCAGCTGCTCCTGAGCCGAAACCGTGGCGTACAAATGAACGAACGGCGGGATGTTTAATTACCAGGTCGATGATAATCACTATTACCGCTGCCAGCGAGGACAATCGTGCGCGCAGGATGATTTCCAAACCGCGATGGCGCTGAAACGGCGGGTAGTGTAGGAGGCTTTATATGTTCCGAAGCGGGGCGAAAGCCTTTTTCGGTAATGTGGATGTTAGATTTTTACTAATTAGTTCTGGATTTTCAAGGATTCGATTTTAACACTTTTGTCTATGCCTTCATCAAATACAAAAGATTAACACACGAGGCTTTGTTCCTTATATCTGGTATCAGTCAATTATA
Source organism: Aegilops tauschii subsp. strangulata (assembly GCF_002575655.3). Taxonomy (NCBI): domain Eukaryota; kingdom Viridiplantae; phylum Streptophyta; class Magnoliopsida; order Poales; family Poaceae; genus Aegilops; species Aegilops tauschii. Next base: position 575,266,854 of record NC_053039.3, on the reverse strand, counting down.
TTTTTCCAAATGAATTTGTTGATAAACTGATTGCCTTGCTGGGGGCATTTTTCTGTTTTACTCAATATTGCATCCACTATTTTTTCTTTCTTTATATGAGCCATTTTCTTGAGACGTTAATGAAAGATATTTGATCCCTCGTCTCCAAATCAGGGGATAGCCCACATATGTCAAATCAAAGAATAAGTAATAAATTGTAATTTATATACTCTAGGTTGCTTAGTTTTATACCAATCATAAGGTTTGGGTTTACTACAGTTTTTTTTTGGTGACTTGATGTACTAAGTTACCAGTTTTGAAATGTGATACTACTAGGTCTTGGTACGATTTGTGCTAATGTAAACAAGACCAAGCTAGACGAGGGCCTGATTAAAAGCTTTCTTTATTGTAGTTTTTTGGAAACCTTAGTGATGGATTGTGGAGCTGCCTCATACTGACGAGGTTTTCTTGTGCCAATGAAACCGACACTAGCTTCTTGTTAACCTCCAATTAGTTGTTAGCCTCGCTGTTGCTTCTTGCTTCCCCCCTCGCATATTATTGATGTGTGTACTTCATGGGGATTCAAGATGATTACACGGCAAATAATATAATAGGTATGAAGACAAGCTTAAAAGGGAGACCACCGCATAATTCTTTCTAGCAACATAAGCGCTTCCACCTCAATGCTTACCGTTCTGCCTATTACATTACAGACTGAATTGATGTTTTATCCAGGGCCAACTGGATTTTCTTTTCACTTCTGTCCATGCATTTTTTTTTCTGTAGAGTATGTCTTGTTCAATGGAAAGGTTGTTAAATTGACGCAACTCCAAAATAATAGGTTCCAGGTTTTGTGCATTTTCCTTAGCATCCATTGGACAATGGTCCTAAATCTCATGTGATTTATATGTTCCATGTTTTGTGCATTTTTCTTATCATGAGTTGGACAATGGTCCTAAATCTCACGTGTTTTCTTCATTCTTCATGCCAATGGTATATCAGGAGAGGTATTTATAAGAGGTCCTACAATAAAGCTACATGTGGAACCATGGTCTAAAAATTGGTCCTAAAGATACATGATGTTTTTGTACAAAGTTGAGACAGTTATTTTGGAATGAAGAGAGTATTAGATTATTTTGTTCCTTTTTAATTTGGTTCTAAAGATATAGTTTCAGAGTGATCATTTTGCATCAGCCAAGCTTGCCGTTGTTACAAATATTTGTTCTGTTGTCCTCAATTCACTTTCTCAGTTTTTTAATGCTACAAGCATTATTGTTCCAGTTTTTTTTTAGTTATTGATCATGCCATTTTTCTTTCTGCCTTTGTAGCTGAAAGATTAGTGAGACAGACTAAATTATAAACATGTTTCATGTGAGAGAAATAGCATGTTGATTTCATCTTGAAATAATCATAGTTGAGGGACGAGGTTCGTAACTGAGGGTCATGTGCAGAGCTGGAGGAAGAAGTTGCGAGGCTTGGAACTCTCCTTGTGAAGGGCTTAGGGACAGCAGTGAGGACAATGCCTCTTTAGTTGTAATTGTGATACTCCTGATGTGCAAGTAAACACTCTTGTGATACTCCTTATGCTAAAATATTGGTTGCTAGTACAGAGGTGGTGACATTATTTGGTTCTCTGGTATTGATTTCATGATTTGTGGTTAATACATGATGTAATACAATCCACATTGCATTATATTGAGGTAATATCACAGGTGATGCTTAAACTTGCCACCGATGTTCACTTTAGTGCCTGGAGTTGAAAAATACGCCGAACTGGTTTCAAAACTTGGCACGAGCGTGCAAATACGATGCTAATCCTATTAGTAGACGTTTTTATGCTGACGTGGCACCGTAGTTCGCTTAGCATGCACAGACAACCTCGCCCTAGCAAACTGGAACTACTGGCCAGTACGCCATACGTCTTCTCGTGCCTGTTAATGAAAACAGATCCTTTTTTTAGAATAATGAAAACATTTCCTATTTTTTTTACATTTTACTGTTTATATGCACCAGGGAGTAGAAACTCCACTTCCGGTTATTTGCTCCTTTTTGCTGGACCTTTTTACGCAGATGTTTCTCCCGTAAAGCATATACCTCAGGTGCCTTGGTTACATTTTCATTTTCACAGATACAGAGGAAGGGTTTTCTCAAAAAAAAAAAAAGATACAGAGGAAGGGAGTATGTGCACAATGTCACCCCCCAGTAGTTGGTTGAGCAACATCAGCAAAAACACACATGGTAGCGCTGCCCTGCCCTATCTGAACACGTCGGCTGCAATTGGTGTTCACAACCATTGAACACTCCTCTGCCTACTGGAATTGTTGATCAGTATGGCCTGTAGCTAGATTCTAACTATATACTGTTAGGTGTAGCTGCTTCAGCTTGTCACCACTGTATGCTCATCCTAACCGCCGAAATTCCTCTGTTGTTCAGTATCATTAGAATGAATTTGTTACTTCGTATAGAAATAACTGAACAGAAGAGAATGAAAAAACATGGTCTGCATAGATATTGCCAGCATTGCGACGCGCACCACTACATGTAGACGCTCATCTTAAGCGCACGAAGCCTCCTTCACCAGAATCAATCAGCATTAGCACCATAACCAATTGGATACAAAAACTACAGCCACAGAAACTAGAGCAACAATGCATCAACAGGAGAAGCAAGCAACAACACAAACACAACCAACGGCTCCCACAGCCACCGGAAGCAACAACATGGCAAGGGAGCAACCAAACACAGCAGCACGAGAGGAAATATCTGTAAAATACTACACCAAGGAGTTGTACAACATTCTCGTTTGGCGAAACAGCTGACAAGAAAGTTCATCACATCATCCTCCTCCGTCAAAAAATGGAGGTTTACATCCAATCCAAATGGGGGGAAGAAACCGACAGAGTTTTGGACTTCAAATACCCACATAGCCAAAATAACCGACGACGACGGTCCGGAACCGCACACTAAGCAACTAGCCCTAATCAGCGTCTTTTTCATCCTCTTCTTCGGCTTCTCCCACTCATCGCGTTTGATGCCCCCCTACACAATAAACCCTTTTGTTTGGCCGCCTATCGTTTCAGCTAGTAGACCGATTTTCACCAATAACCAGAAGGCCACATCAACCCCGCAAAACGAACCCGCTTGTCAGCCTAATGCAACCCCGCAAGCATACCACCTTCCAAAAATCGCAAAGTATCATCATCATTTCTACTCTCGTCACTCGCGCTCGGACAAAAACCCTTGCAGTCATAGTGTGATAAGGAGACGGTGTGTGGCTAGCGCTGGCCAGCGCTTTCTTCAGCTGCCGGTGCTGGGTTATTGCTGGAAGCCGATCCATTCTGGACCACCTCATGATGGTTCTGGTCCACCGTGCTACTAGGGCCAGCTGGTTCTTGCAGGCCCACACCTCCAAGCTGTGCTGTCAGATCATTGACATTGGTGCTGGGGCTTGGCACAGCTGCTGCAGAGCTTGACGGAATATTAGGGTTGCTCTCTTTCGGAATTAACCATTTGTCCCAGTCATCTTTCCTCCTAACTTTGTCGCCCTGCATCAACACAGAAACCGACGCCCTGCATTAGTGGAAAAAACTATTCTTGCCCAGAGGATTATGTCTCAAAAGTTTGAATACTTGGTCATTAGAGAAGGGAATGGATTATTCTAGCCCAGTGTCTATCAATGCCAAAAATATTCTAGTCCAATGGTCATGAATGCTATTAACTACTGGTCGAGTCCAAACCAACTCTAGTTGAATGTTTATGAATGCAAAAACTATTCTAGTGCGGTTTAAATGGAAGTTAAATGCTTTATTTGTGGGCATTGAAGGAACCCCCATAACATATAAATGCGATAGTGCACACCACTTGCCCTCAAATAGCTGAAACAGGAGTGAAGTAATAGTATGTACCTTCACTTCCAGTATAGATGAGGACTGAATTGTTTCTATTATATACTGCAAATTGGCGTTAGGAATATCGGCAGTGATTTCCCGGACCTGCAAAAAACGATATTTCAGCACGGTTAGCAGACTTCTTAAATATATTCAGCTCGAACCTCCTTTTTACATCCACAGAATTAGGTGTATATACATATGGTGTCATCATAAAACAAAAGGACCAAGTACCTTGCCAATTTTTGTGGATACACAAGCGCGCAAATAACAATAGTGACTCGGAAAAATTGGCAACAACGGGAAAGCAAAGCAACAAGGTTGACTAGATTCATAAGATAATTTAGTGCATGATCAACTAAAGGACAAAACCAAAAGTATGCAGTGCCGCATATGCAGAAACATTACAGCAAGAGTTGCACGTCTGATTGAACTGAAAAACACAGATCACTTGTGGAATTAGATACTGGATGGCCTTGCCACAACAACCTAGAATGAAGGACCGCTAACCTAATAGTTCCCACATAGCAGCAAACTATCCACACAGCACATCCATTGTCTTTGTACTCCCTATTTTACTGCTAGTCCATTGGAGTCTCACAAGTATATTGCAGTACGAACAACATTTGAGTGTATTTGAGCACAGTGATACCTCAAAGAGAGAAATAAACAACCAAAGAAATGACATGTATCAACATTTTACAGGCTTTTATCAATGAGAAGTGGTGTAGGGAGCAATAGTACATTAATCACATACTATTTTTATTTAACACAGAATAGCTGAGTCTACTATGTCTGGCTATTGTCACAACGCTGCAATGTTCTTTAGATAGTCCCTCTGCTATACTTGAACTCCTATCTTACAGAGGGAATATTCAATACTGCTATACGTGAACTCCTATCTTACAGCCAATCAGAATTCAGATAGAGATCAGATACTTGTCCCCGAGTAAAGGCTTCGATTTTTTTTAATCAATGTCTAAAGAAAAGTTGCAAAAAATAGAACACACACAAGTGCCCTGAAACTTGATTGGCATTCATAATCAATGTATGATAACATGGTACTGCACTCATAACATAAATATTTAAGTTCAATCACAACATATCTTGCTACTCACTACCTCTTCTCTTGCCAATCAATGTAATATACTCAACCTGCAGCAAAACAGTATGCAGGCATCCATTCTATATATAATAGGTGTAAAGCAATAAGCATCCCAACAACCAACGAAGGCATGTTAAACTGACTTCAAGCATGCACACACACAATGTCACTACCACTCATACAATCTAACAAAAAAGGAGATGTATTCATGCTAAAAACAATATATAAAACACAATCTAAGTGCAGCCAGTAGAACGTAGCTCCCGCTTTCGCAGGGTCCAGGGAGGAGTCCGACCACTTTGTCTATAAAACACTATCTTCCAACTCAAAAACAACCTGATGGCACAGAGAAGAACAGACCACATCTGGGATGCGCAGAAAATATTCCGTCATACTACTTCGAGCATGCACACGCACAAGGCACTACCACTCACACAATCTACCAGAAAAGGACATGAATATGATAGGCATATTCATGCTGGTCCAGGAAGAATAAAGCAATTTACTATAAAGCACTATCTCCCAACACAACTGATGGCACAGAGAGGAACACACCACGTCTGGGATGAGCAGGAAATATTCCGTCATTCTAAAAACGAGATGCAAAATTGCAAATATCCAACCAAAACAAAAATCACTACTTTAACATCAAGCCAGAGAATTCATTTTGAAGAGAATAAGCATCTATAGTGCCTGAAAGAAAGCTTAACAGAAAATCCAGAAGCCAATGGTTACTAGCACCTCATATAACCAAGTCAGAACAGAATGAAATTACAAACAGAAGTCGACATTCATGCACAGTAAAGATCAAAAGAGAAGATTCCAATGAAGTAACCACATTGGGAATCAACAATCTAGTGTACTTAATATGATGCAACGCAAAGGCGTGGTGACTGAAAAAGTACATGCACATCTGTTAATCGACAGTCTCGAATGGCAGGTTAAGGAAAATCAGTAAACACGATCACCTTATTGAAAGTTGTTGACATAAAAGGGACCGATACAAAGCCCTCCTCATCCATATGTTGCCGCAAGTAAACATCTCCACATAAGTTGTCCTTGCTGCGGATCAAAGAACATGGGTATCAGCAACACAGAAGTACAAACACAGGCCGACAATTAACTCAATGATGCAAAAAATCCGTGTAATGACCTGAAGTAGAACTCAAACTGGTTCTGCAGCTTCTGGCGTTTAGCCTCGGAATCCGGCTCAGCCACGGGCTCAGGCTCAGTCTCGGGCTCAGGCTCAGGCTCAGGCTCAGGCTCAGCCGGGGGCTGAAAGTAGGGATAAGCAGGTGGGCCGACCATATGAGGTGCGAATGCCATTCCCCTAAGAGCCTCTGGAAGCGGCGGAGGCCCAACATAGTACATTGGGGAAACAGGAGACACTGGTGATGGCATATCTGGACATAACAAACCATAGTGGCAACTGATCAATACCAGCAGATTATTATACATCACCACATCAGCAGCATTAAAAGCAGAAGCGATGCGATATCTGCAATACCAGAGAAGTGAAACCTTACCATGAAACGCCATCATCGGTCCAGCAAAGGCTCGCATATGCGAGCCGGGAGGCGGAGGGTGGCCCATGAAGGGAGGAGCGACGGCCAGCGGCGGGGGCGGCGGCGGCGCCCCCCGCATGTACGGCCCGATGCCCATCCCGGGGCCACGGAAGAAGCCACCATCAAACCCGCCTCTCCGGCGTCCGCCAAACCCGCCGTGGTGAGGAACTCCACCACCTCCTGGGCCGCCCGGGCCACCGTTGCCACCGCCCCTCCTGCCGCCGTTGTTGTGGTGGCTTCTCTGGCCGCCCCTCCCGCCGCCACCGCCGCCGCCATGGTCCCAGCCGCCGGGGCTCCTCTCCTGGTGATCCCGCGGGGAGTGGTCTCCACCCCCGCCGCTGCCGCCGGCGCCCCCGCGCCTAGCTGTCTTGTGGCGGCCGTGGTGCGTCCCGGAGCCGCCGTGCCGGGGCGAGTTGGACGGGTTCGCCATGGCCTGGAAAGAGCAACGTACCACACAGCTACCGAATCAATCGCGCAAACAAACGAACGGACAAACAAACGGCGGGAAGGCACCATCTTGATCATCGGCGGGGGGAGGGGAAAGAGAGATCTGACCGATGCGGCGGCGGCGGCGTTGGCGGGGGAGGGGTCCGGGGGAGGCTTGGGGGAGTCGGAGGGGGGCGCGGGGGCCGGGAGCAGGGTCTTGGTCCTGGCGGCGTCGGCGAGCGCGGGCCAGTGGTCGGCGTCCATGACGGCCGGCGGCGGCGGCGCGTCGGCGTGCGGGGCGCCGTTGGCGGCGGCGGAGGGGGAGGGCTGCTTCCAGGCGGACCTCTTGGCCGGCGACGGCGACGGCGCCGGGGAGCGGGGCGCCGGATCGGGCGACGTGGGGGCGGGCTCCATGGCGGCGGCGGCGGCGGCGGGAGGGGGGAGGGGGGAGGAGCTGGTGATCCCAGGGATGGGGAGAGGGGAGGGCTCTGGGCTCTGGCGATGATGCCACCGATTAGGGCTTCCTCTCAATGACACCCGGACCCCACCCACCCCCACGCACCTCCTCTTTAGCCCTGGGCCGAGCCGGCTAGGGGTTTGCTTGGGTTCAGGCTTTTTTTATGTAGGATTCCTTCTTTCTTTCTTTCTTTCTTTCTTCTCCCTCAAGAATTTCCACCCATCTTTTTCTCCTCTTTGATTTGATTGATGATGATGGGTGAGTGGCTCATGCCGATCCTTTCCTTTGAGATTTGAGAGGATCATATGAAGATACTCGGAACATTACGTATTTGACCAGTATGAGCCTCTCCATGCACTCAAGGATCCTAATCATGGCGTTTGATAGCAGACGTCGAAAGGCGACAAACTTACAAACAAGTTTTTCTCGCGCGAGCATTTGAAATCCTTGTCTGCTTATGGCGCTAGAAGCCGCGAGCACCGCGTCTGTAGAGATGACGTGGGTACATCATTAGGGTATCACGCGAGTCACACACTAGTAGCGCGCGTTTATAAAGAAGGCATATTAACACTATTTATGCGGTATACCTTACCTGTCGGTCTGGCTTTTTGAACTGTCTTTATTATGCCTGGCAGCGGGCTCTATGCTCTATGTCAACTTTGACCGTCATTTCGCTTTTTCCATCATCGTGTCTTAATTTTATTTGGTTATTACCTGGTCTTGATTGGCCTACCACAAAAGATATGTAATGTTGCGGGTACTCATTTTTCATTCATTAGAAGAGCTTAGGTAATGGTAGTTGGGTCCTACCCTTATACGTTGTTCCATTTTTGAGCTCCGGCGGCAGAGCCCATTTATTGGATCTTTGTGTTGGATTGTTCTTAATTTATTTTCCATATAAAGAAATAGCAAGAATATTCTGTTGCGCTTTATTATATTCGTGGAAGGAAGGAAAGTCGTCTTCGTTATAGATAAGTGAAGTAGAGTCATATAATGTCATGTCAGTATGCACATCTACAGTCATATAGATCGGTGAAGCCCCTCCTCCAAGTCTCCTCCCTCCCCTATGCCTATATATGGGTGAGGGGTGCACCCCCTCTTTGGCACGCAATTCTCTATGCAAGGGATGCCCCCCCCCTCGTTCGCCACGAAATGAGTTCATGACGCCGTGAGGCTGCTCTACCCTCTAGTTCTCCGGCGACACTATGTTCAGAATGGTGAAGTGTTGTCGGATCACTGACTTTGTATGCGTGCAACCCGTTGGAGAGATCATGCTTTCGATCTTCGTTCGAGGGAGAAAAATTCTAGCATTCAGAGGTTGTAAATCCTATCTACAGGAATCTGCACCAACGCTTCTTCGCTGCAAACTCCGAGTTGGTAATGATCGAATCTAATCTCATATGTATCTTCATGGTGATCCTGGAAACTTGTTATGTATGGCTGATTTTTTTCACTACGTTTCCCAACAACAACATGGGCTACTATATTGTGCACTTATTCACACTTATTCGGAGCTAGATGTGCACTTATTCACGGACGGAGGAAGTATAGAAAGGATGTTGAGCAGTCATTTGTGGTTATACCAACTCGCCTTTGTCAGGTCCTCCGCAATTATGGCAGCAAAAGATTTTGTGGCGCATTATGACCGTGTGCGTGATCTTGCTTAATATGATCATAGAGGACGAGTGGAAACAGCCGCCTGAGTAGCGTTGTCAGAATGAGGGGAGCAAGATTTATATACCACCTATTCAGCCACATATCAAGTATGAGGCGGGTCATGAACAACTTCATGATGAGCATCTGTGGTCGCTTCATGGTCAATAAACTTGCTCGTATTATTTTGTTCTATTTCACATTATTTGGACCATTTGTTATGTTTGAATCTGAAATTTGCATCGAATTTCATAAATTTTGGATTTGAAATCACTATCACGTATGCGTGCCTAATATAACACTATTCAGGTGGTATTTCAATGCATGTGTCATTTGTATGCTTGTTTAACGGGAAATAGAGAAAAAATAGATTTTAGGGGAAGACATTATATGAGAAATGAATAAAAAAATGTCACCAGACAACTTCCCCTAAATTATACAGGCTTTTGTTTTTAAACTTTACAGGGGAAATTATTACGGGAGCTGTTGGAGATATTTCCTTTTTTGAGAACAAGGTGTTGGAGATGCTTAAGACAGATTTTTTTTTTTAGAAACGACAGAAAATGATTTTTTTTAGGGGGCGACAGAAAATGAATAAGATCGATAGGCGAGTTACTTAGTCTACACACGGGGATGGAGGCCCATCCGGTTTCTGGCCACTGGATAGATGGCCCAGCGTCCTGTCCTGACCGGCCCATAGACCCACCACGAAGGAATCAAAACAAACAGAGGCTACGGTTATTCTAAAAAAAAACGGAGGCTAGGGTTATTTTTGGCTAATACAGTGGCCTCTAAACCATGTATATGTAACTTGGAAGTTTTATTTTTTCCCACCCCATCTGGCATGTTACCAGTATGCTGCATTTGGGCTCCAAGGTAACATTTTTGTGTATTATATCAAACATGTAAATGCTTCTGATTTTGACGGTGAAGAAGTTTCTCTTACGACGCTTCATCACAATGGAAACTTGGGAAATTTGGAGAGTCCTTGGGGCAAATAACTTCGATTTATTATTTCGAAATGGTTTTCACTTAAATAATTACATGTTTCGGTCATCTTAAAGCTTCTCAGCATTCAGACAACAACTGAGTTTCAGAGTTTGATCTTAAAGCTTCTCAGCATTCAGACAACTCTTGAGTGTTTATCGGGTCTATTTTTCCTGGGCAGTCTTTTATTATTATTAAAGATAGCGGTGCTAATTATATAAATGGAACTACTTGCTTGTCACTTGTCTTTCATTTTGTTAACTGGTAAGAAGATTCAGACAATGCTGGGCCTTTGATGATGTTATGCAGGCCCACATGTGTCGGCTTGAGTTCTTGGTTCAATCTGAACTTCCTCTTATTTCAATTTGCTAGTTTATCTGTGCACAATAAATTATTAGTCCCTGTTGAATCCTTGAAATTGAAATAGAAATCAACAAGATGTTACACTTCAGTCTACAAAAAGATGATGTTATTCTCGTGTGGATGTTCTGACACAAGTTTGGTGTGTCATTTCAGATTTCCTCGTAAACTTTTTCATGTAATGGCTAAGTTACATCCTCCTCCTTAACTATAATCTCGTTGAATGACATGCCATCCGTCAGTAATAGGTTGTAATACTAGCTGACTTGTCTAGTCCCTTCTCCATTCTCATAGGCTGAAAATACCATTATTTAATTAGCTATGAATACTTTTCCACAATACAACTGTTACAGTGATTGGCGAATTTAGGGGCCGTCCATTCACTGCGATCAAACGGTGGAGAAATAGGAGTCTTGAAGCAATCAAGGGAACCAATCTCAACACGGTAAAGAGGGTATGGCATGAAAGTAACTCTAAGAGTTTAACTGGCATAGGAGTTGGATCATATGTGTGCAAACTGATAGAAAAAAGTATCCGTGCCAACTGATAAAAAAAATTATCTTCTAGAAATAAAGCTTCCAATGTTGTGAGTTTCAGGAGAATCAGTGTTATTTGCATGACATATACCTGTATTATGAAAACAAGTTGGTGTAATAGCTGTCCTCCAACTATGTAAATATAACTACCATGAGTATGAAAATATATTTGCCATTTAACTGTTGACGTGCGTAACCTACAGTAGTTTTATTTTATTTTTATTTGTAACACAAGCATGCAAACAATGTTGGGGAAAGAAAACAAACTATGTTATGCTTATTTCACATAGGTTTAACAAAAACAAAAGGTAATATACCAGTTCTCCCTGGCGGTGTTCCTCCCCCCCCCCCCCCCCCCCCCCCCCCCAGTAGGGTGGTAAAAACTGCGTAGGGGAGGAGTTTATGCTGCAGTTTTATGTCTTTTGCTTTCCTTTGTAAGACATGGTGATTTCTTTTAATGGAAATCGGAGAGAATGCTCTCTTTTATCAAAAAAAAAGTGAGCCGAGGCAATCTATTTATGCCATGTGCTCTCTCTATGCAAATTGGCCTTTTGACTACTAACATATAGATAAATAAATTCCAGTGGGGAAGATTTCACGCAGAGTTTGCTTGGTGCGTTACCCTGAACCTGAAGAATTGGAGAAAGAGAAACCATGTTTTGGGAGTCTTCTTACTCCTGGCAGTAGGAAATCTGCAGGTATTTCTTTTTGAAGATGGTTCTTCTTCAGTAATCCCCCTTTTCAGCTGTCAATACATTAGACAAGTTAGGCAGAGATTTAGCTAGATTTGCTGAATGAGATGGTACATGAAGAAGGCTTGATCCATGAATGCAATTTAATTTACCTCTGTTTAATAACTAAGCCAGACATGACTACAAAAGTGGCCTTAAAATGCACTGATTGTGCCAACGTTTCTGTTATATGCAAGACGTGAACTTTATCTGTACTAGAACAGAATGCTGGCAGGCAATATCTATCTTTCATCTCTGATGAAATGCTGCCTGCTTACCAGCATATATGTTAACATGCATGTCCTTGATCATAAATAGAGGAGCAGCAAATACATATTATTGGTGATAACCGTGACCGTCACTGATGGGTGTGGCATATGATTGATTTTCCAGGTTCTTCTCGGAAGAGCATGTCTCGGTTGAGTAGCTTATCGAAGAAGTGTAGCAGCCAAGGGTCAGCATTGTCTCTGGGCGTCGAGCCGACGCCCAAACACAAGCAAAAGAGGAGGGACGAAAGCAGCTTGGGCCACTCAAACGTGTCGGCCAAGTCCTCCAGGGCTCGTGGGACAGGAAGAGGAAGCAGCACAACCTTGGTGGAGAAATCCAAGAAGAAGAAGGTTAGGAGGATTGAGGAGCAGTAACAAGAGCTGGCCACCCTGGAGAAGAAGCTAAATTTTCCCTGAACGATCATGAGCTTTGTATGTGTCCAGCCAGCTCACACCAAGCAACAAGGTTGCTAGAATGCTACTCCCTCCGTTCGGAATTACTTGTCTTGGAAATGGATGTATCTAAAACTAAAATACATCTAGATACATCCATTTCTGCGACAAGTAATTCCGAACGGAGGGAGTAGGTGGTACTCCAGGTTAACCATGTTCCTGACTGACTGGGCGATTGGGGCCCTTTCCCCCACTTTGTAGATGATGTGGAGGTTGCACTCGGCGGTCTTTTGAGCAGCTGGATGGCGCGTTGAACATCTTGGCCGACCCTGTTCTTGTACCTGGATGGTTCGTCTTGGTCGCAGTGAACTCAGTAAGCTCGTATGACATAGAGAATGGCCTGATATTGAGCAAATATCCAAAACCACCACCCTGGATTATGGTCTTCTTCGGCTCGCTGACCGACTTCATAGCAACCTCCTGCAACTGCTTTGATGCGAATCGCAGACTGAATCCACATGAATGCTGTTGCGCCATGGTTGTTGCACCTGCGGAAAAAGGTGGGGAAAAAAGCATCAGCACAGATCGCCATGATCATACCCAAAACACACTAAAAGATGATCATATAGCATGCAAGATGCGACGCCGGTGATGGCTGCAAGGTCGCCGCCCGTGGCCTTTGATCTGAGCCTGACGGCAAGGCACAGGCAGGCGTCCATAGTCCAGGGTGATGGTTTTGAGATTTGGTCACCATGTCTCTGTTGTCTGCTCGCGCTAGTGCAATTATTTCGGCTAGTAGCGCTGGGCCATCCTCGGCGACCCCGGTGCCGGCAGCGTGGACCTCAGAGTCCGTCGCCGTCACGCACGAGATCGTCCACCCTGCGGCGCAGCAGCAGATGGTGGCCGCTCGGTCCACCGGGGGAGAGGAGAGGGCTACAATCATGAAAAAATAGGGATAGGCTAGGGGTCAGTCCACTAAAAAATGTTTTGGGTCAGTCGATTCATTTTGGGCCGTCTGCTCATCTTCCTTCCCTGACCACCGCACGGACCACCGGCCAAACCGCCAGCTTCCACCGTCCTTCCATCCGGCGGTTGAGGGATGACCGGGGCTGCACCTTCCTTCCCTCCGGCGGCTGCTGCTTCCTTCATCCAAAATCAACCGACTCAAATACTATAAAAATACACATGTTATTTTTTGAAAAGGGAACATCACACGTGTCAAACCAGGGGGGGTGGGGGGGGGGGTCGATTTTGTACCTGCTATGAACCCGAAAGCCAAGTTCATGTACCTGCAGTGAATATATTTTTACAGAAACACTAAGAACCCGACGTCAGATTTTTAGGTAGGGCAAATATGACATTCTTCACGGCAATGTATATTGGCGCGATTAGGGATGTAAATGGTACGGATAATTTCCGTTCTAAATTCGCATTCGCATCCGCTTTTACGGATATGGTATGCACTTGCACAAATTCGCTGGATATGGAGGCGGATACGGATTTTTGTCAACCGAATATCCGGCAGATATGGTACAGGTAACATCCGACGGATGTGGATTAACCGGTATTTTCTATGGATTATCTGAGAATATCAAATAAGATTATCTGATTAATTTAGACCTTAAGTACCAAACCCGCCCACTAATAAGAATCACTATGGTACACCACATGTGGATTGGCGGATTTCTAATAGTCGGTGCTGCTGCACATGCAGCAATTTTTAAACCGCATGTAAATTGTTACCATACGCCTTTCTTCCCGGCGACGTGAGGGTTTCGTCTAGGGTCGCCATGGCCGCTAGGGAATTTTTGGTCCCTTCATCTCCCGCTGTCATCTTGGCGCTGAGAGGCGGGGGGACCTCTCATCTTCAAGAGTTTTATGTTTTTCATCATCGTCTAGTGATCATCGTTTTTATGGGAATAAATTTAGTATCGTTCTTTCGGCGGTGCCATGAGATTAGAGAGTTTTATGTCCTTGTAGATCCAATTATTCGGATTTGATGAGTTTATGTTGGTGTGTCAAACTTTTTTGTTGGTTTGATTCTTTGTGGAGTTGAAATCTTTCATTGTTATCATGGTGAACATATTGTGATCTGGCGGCTTGCACTTCTAGGGGATCATCCCCGACCCAAGTATGTTCACTGATCAAGACCTCCCATCTTTATGGATGGGCGCTTCAAGGCGCTTTCAAAAATCATTATTGGTAATGTTTGTGCGGGTGAAAAAGTGATATAACATCGTTGCTCCAGTCCAATTGCAGTCACTTTACCGAAGTCTTTGGAGTATTTTTCCTAGCAGAAATTGATACCACGAAGAAGGTGTTTCCAGAGATTTCATTGTAATTCTTAGTCATATGAGTTACTTTGTATTTTCTTTGATATTAGATCCAAATAGGTGTACTTGTAATTCTTATGAGTATGAATGAAATTACAAGCGTTTCTCAAAAACAAAATTGTTACCATATTGGTGTGTGTCATGACTTCAAACACTTGGCCACTCTCTTGTGTTATGTGGTTGGATAAAAAAATTGTATTAATATTATTTGCATACTAGAAATAAAATCATGTCTCATTGCAGGTTTGACCCGATTGTTTTTTTCTTTCGTTTCCAGTCCGAGTCCACTCTATTTCCGCTCTGAATCCGTAATCTGATAAAATCCACGTTCAAAACCGCATCCGGTCATTATCTGCTCATATCCGAATCCGACAAAAAAAATATGGCAAAGGATATGGGAAAAGCATTATCCGATCCGATCCATCTACGTCCCTTATCGGGATGATGGCAAATTTAGTTTGCAAACACGACAAATTTTAATATAAAAATGAACCAAGACGAATTTGCTATGCTCACCAAATATACTTGACATCCTTGAAGAACATAATTTGCCATGGTCATAAACCTACGTCAGATTTGTAGTGGAGTCCTTTATTAAAAGGTTTTTTTAATCAATTTGTTTCCACCGGCCAATTTTATGTATGTGGAGTGCAATCAGCACCGGTTAATTTGTAACAAACAAATTAAGAGCGGAGTAGAAAGATTCGGGCGTATGCATGCATGCATGCATGCATGGAACGTACTCCTTGGTAATGTACAGGAGAAGCGGTCTCAGCTGAGCTGAGCTGAGCAGCTACTACGACGACCAAGTCCCGGAGCTCCTATTTATGCGCCCTCCTCTTCTCTCCTCGCCAGCCCAACCCAACCTCCGATCCATCTCTCCCTTTCTTCTTCCTCTGGCACAACACAACACAGGCACAACAACGACCACGAGTACATCCATCTCGAGTGAGCGAGCGAGCCGGTCATGGCGGAGGGTGCCGACGCCAAGGAGAAAGAGGGGGGGAATGGCACCGGCGACGAGGGGAACGAGAGGGCAAACAAGAAGCAGCAGAAGAAGAAAGAAGACGGCGACGGTGGGAAGAAGAAAGAAGCGGCGCCCGTGGTGCTCGGGGTGGACCTGCACTGCGACGGCTGCGCGCGCAAGGTCGTCAAGGCCGTCAAGGCGGCGCAGGGTGTGGAGGGCGTGGCGGCGGACGTGGCCGCCGGCACGGTGACGGTGTGCGGCAAGGCTGTCGACCCCTGGGACCTCAAGGAGCGCGTCGAGGCCAGGACGCACAAGCCCGTCGCGTTCGTCTCCCCGCCCAATCCCCCCAACCCCAAGAAGAAGAAGGACGGCGGCGACACCGCCGAGGGCAAGAAGGGTCAGGCCGGCGACGGCAAGGGCGCCAAGACCGCCGGCGATGACAAGAAGAAGAATAACAAGGAGGTGATTAGTTTGATGATTAACTAGCATTGGTCCTTAATCAATCAAATGGGATTAGTACGGAATTATGGATGCATCTGATGCTGATGGTGATTAGTTTGTTTGTTAACTAATTAGGGTCCGGAGACGACGGTGGTGGTGAAGATCGGGCTCCACTGCAACGGCTGCATTGACCGGATCAGGCGGACCGCGCACAAGATCAAAGGTAACTGCATAATTGACTGAGCATGCAACCCACCCACTGACTCTCTCTCTCTCTCTCTCTCTCTCTCTCTCTCTCTCTCTCTCTCTCTCTCTCTCTCTCTCTCTCTCTCTCTCTCTCTCTCTCTCTCTCTCTCTCTCTCTCTCTTCCTGCCATGCATCATGCATGGCATGCATGCAGCACGTAGTACATTCATTCATGGAGTTGTCGTGCAGCAAGCGCTGCTGCAACACTGCATGGCTGTCGCTGGGAATCGAAATGATTGACGTTCTTGCCCATGGGTGCTGCATGAATGCATGTATGCAGGCGTGAAGGAGGTGAAGGTGGACACGGCCAAGGAGCACGTGACGGTGCAGGGCACCATGGACGCCAAGGCCCTCCCCGACGTGCTCCGGCGCAAGCTCCGGAGGGACGTCGACGTCGTGCCCCCGCCAACGGCCAAGAACAAGGATGGCGGCGACAAGAAGAAGCAGCAGAAGGACAGCGGCGACAAGAAGAAGCAGCAGAAGGACAGCGGCGAGGACGCCGGGGAGCAGCAGCAGCAGCAGCAGGGGCAAGGAGGCGGTGGCAAGAAGAAAAACAGGAACAAGAACAAGCAGGAGGACGGCGGGGAGGAGGCCGGCGGCGCTGCGGTGGCCGCGGAGCAGGCGTTCCCGATGGCGATGATGTACGGCGGCGTGGGCGGCGGAGGAGGGGGAGTGGTAGCAGGGGGGTGGACGACGTCGTACCGGGTGGAGATGCTGCACGCGCCGCAGATGTTCAGTGACGAGAACCCCAACGCCTGCGCCGTCATGTGAGGAAAGATGCATGTGCGTTAGTGGTGCACTCGTACTTAGTCGTAGTGCTACAGTAGCAAGTAGCTAAGCCATGCCTATATATTGCTACGTACTGGTGGACTGAGCCCGCGTGCATGCATGCATGTATGCACGTAAGTACGATGGCAACATATAATACGTACTTTAGTAGCCAAAGTACGTGCATGGTTAACGGCTGCTGTTGCATTGCAGCATATGTATAAGTTTCTGTTGGTTGGTGACACGATTCATTTCTATCGGGCATTCAATAACAATGGCATCGTGCAGACTGCGGCCGGTGCTTGCTGCCAGCAGCCGGCCTCGGTATGTGTGCACGCACTCGCCGGCCGTACGTACGTCCGGTCCGGCGTTAAATTGTGCAGGTAGAGATTGGCAGCGATCCATTGCTGGAGCTGGTGCAGGGCAGACGCACAGCAGTCATGCCCATGCCGCCCGGCCGGCCTACGGGGGACGCCACAGATCGATCGACCCGCAACGTACGATCGACGTCCATCCAACACACACGTACCACCCGTCAATGTCTATGGCTGACATGTGCATGTGCGAGCTGACCGCCGCCGGCCTCATCAGTCATCACCTGCAACTGCAAGCGCAACGTCCCAACGCTGTTCCATCCCGTTCATTTCCCTCGGGGCGTCCGTGCACTGCTGTATACGTACCATCGATCGTGTCATGACGACGAGCATGCAGAACGGCAGACGCACGCACTAATTTTGTTCGGCCTCCACACTTGCCTGTTTTCTTTTTAATTTAATAATAACACAGGCACACTTTGGAGGTCTCTCGGAGCATGTAGACCGGACGTCTCGTATCTGCACCAAACGCCCGAGCGGCCTGTCCGACCAGGAATTTACCATCGGGCAAACCCAGCCCGAACGTCCGAATCGACCAACAACCCTCATACTCAGCCCTTATATGCACTGGCGGAGCCACGGGTTGCTGAAAAAGGTCATGGCCCACCCAGCCCATAGCAAGTGCAGTAGGGTATTCAAACTAGACTGGGCCAAGAGTGCAAAACTATTGGGCTTTCCTTTCTATTGGCCCGCCCAACATCGCTACTGTACCTCCGCCACTTCATATGTGGGACCCACCATGCCGGACTGATGGACGGGACCCATACGGAAACGCGCAGAAACCGATGGGTCCGACGGGCGTCTCCTCCGATTTTAGGTGAGGACAGTGAGGGCACATTCATGGCGCCGTTCTGGCGCACCGCTCGAGGGACCCAATCTGGCTATCCCGACAGCAAAGGAAGCCTAGCCCCGTCCCATTCTCTTCCTCCTGTCTGCGCCGTCGCTTCCCCCCTACTTTTTCATGCGTCCACGGATCATATGAGTGCTCTTTTTTGCTACGTATTGCTGTAGATGATCTCATGATCTGATCCATCCATCGATGTGACGATGAATTGATGATCGATTCACTGACAATAACAGATTTCTCACGCACGTAGCTCCAAAAGAGAAGACCTGCTAGAATAATAAGAAGCGAAATTAAGATTCGTACGTGTCAAATATCACTTCTCCATCGCCTGTCAAGTCCATTTCACTTATAGTCTTTTAAGACGCCTGGGCACCTTGATTTGTATTTTAAGACCACAGTTACATATTGATGTAATAAACCTGATCCAATAAATAGTAGAAGACACATACACAATGAAGTATTGAGATACATAATCTAAGAGATTCTAAATATATGCAAAAAGACGAAAAAAAGAGTGGTCTAAATGTGAAATCAGCATGCATCATTTTTGTTTGCTTTGGTGGACAATACAACAAACTATCCTTGTACAACTTCCAGAACAAACATGTTAGCATCAGTGTGTGTTTGACCCACCAACACATACAACTAGATACCCCACAGATTGTTGCGGGAATTAGTTGCTATATGCTTTAATGAAAATAGGAACATTAATTTTTTAAATAGTTTGAATTGCTTATTAGAACATTAATATTAGATTGTTGTATTTATGTACAATATTTTTGGAATATAAGTAGTGCAATATTTTTCACATGCATGGGTGCGAGGCGTATCGAGAAGAAACTAACGCGTGAGCCCCCATATCGTCCCTTCCCCGGGAATTAACCAGTTGGCCATAGTCACCCTTTGGGGGATAATCAGTAAATGTAAACAAACCAAAAATGCATACTCTAGAAAAAGATCATACCATCGTAGGCAAAGATGTACGTACCCCAATTCGCCACTTTCCCTTCACCCGCCACTTGTTCTGCTTCTTCCGAAACACTATCTGTCCCTTGTTCCTGCACACAGAGAGGGGGAACAATGAGCTTACCTAGCAGCACAAAATTAAATATTCTGGCAAAAGGAACGATTATGATCAGGGAGAACAATGGTGGAACAGAAAATAAAAAACATGTGCATCACTAACCATATTTTACGATAGCAACATGTGTAGATATGTTGAATTATGCTACAAGGAATTTTCATAGCATATGCGTCCGCAAATCTATATTCTGCCGATAACAATGTGTCGCTGCCCAGGTGGTATTGAGCAAGACAATGTTGCTTCCTATTGAGAAAGACGATGGTGTCACCCACAATGGTAGGAAACGCTTTGGAACTGACGCACAGCGTCCTCCCTTCGATGAAGAGGGCGTTGCCACCGATGCATGTCATTGGCACAAACCTTCCCAGCATAAGGTCAGCTAGTCTGTAAACTGCAATCTTCTTGTAGTTGTGGCTTAGAATGACCACCAGGATCTCTGGGCCGCATTCTACCAGATGGTACGTGTAAAAGGTGTCGGGTGTGCTTGCTGGGCATTTGGCAATCGACCTTGGTGGTGGCAGCCAGGGTTCTTCCACCCCCTGTAGCTGTGGTGGGCCGGTCTCTAGCACCTCTGGTTGGGCGAAACTTGTGGTAAAACGGACCGCATATATCTTTCCTTGGAACGAGGTTGGACGACAACTTCGGGAGGCGAACCAGCTTGAAACCCTCCATTGTGGATCTTCGGAGGTGGCAAATGCTATCTTGCTCCAAGGGTGTGCCATCAAAATCATGAGCGAGACGACTCCGTTCGCGCCCACGTTCATAGAGGCGGCAACGATATTTCATATACGACACCACTTGGCGTCGGGCGTCGCCGCGCCCGCGTGCCTCAGGAGGGTCTCCAGAGGCGGGAAGTCGAGGACGTCGCCGGTGAAGGGGTGGAGGAGGCGGACGGCGGTGTCGTGGTCCCGCGCGCTGCAGCAGGAGGAGGCCGTCAATGGAGTCGAGGGCGCAGTGGTCCGTGAATAGCGGGAGGTTGGCACGGGCGAAGGCGCCGGTGGAGAGGTTGAAGAAGCGGACGAAGCCGCGCAGCCTGCTGTTGCCCAGGTAGAGGCCGTGGACCTCAGGCAGCATCATCCACTTTCGTGGGTGGAAGCGCCGGTCGACGATGCCGCGGCCGCGCGGGCAGGCGGTGCTGGCGCGCCAGTGCGCGCACACGGCACGGAGCCGGACGTAGTCCTGCAAATCGGCGACCGCAAGAACCTGCCACGCGATCAGGTCCAGCAGCTCCCGGGCAGCGCCGCCCACGGGGATGCACTAATAGAAAAAGGGTCATTTGTCCCGATTCATAAGCGCCTTTAGTCCCGGTTCTGGAACCGGGACTAAAGGATCGTTACTAAAGCCTCCCCTTTAGTCCCGGTTCTTACACGAACCAGGACTAAAGGCCGTCCATGTGGCCGCTGTCTGGAGCTTCACCTTTAGTCCCGGTTGGTAACACCAACCGGTACTAAAGATATTTTTACGAAAACAAATTGATTTTTTTAAATTTTTTTAATTTCAAATTTCTAAATTATTTTTCAATTTAATCTCTAATCACCCCTCATCACTGCTCAATTTAACCTCTAATCTCTAATCACCCATCATCATTCCAAATCATCTAACTTCCCAGCCGGTCACCCATCCTCTGACTACTCCAGCCTGAGCACGCTTAACTTTCGGGTTCTATTCCCCTCGTTTCCAAGTCTGCACTTGTTGTTTACCTGACAATAGAAAGATGTCAATCCTATTAACCCTCAGGAGTTTAGCTTGAGCATGAAGTCACATGTTTCACTGTTTGAGTTTGAAACTATTATTCTAAAAAAACAATAATTATTTAGTAACACTAATATTTCTTCAATAAGTAGTTTGACCATAGTTTGACCACAATTTGACCAGATTTGACCAAAATTCAAAAAATTGAAATAATTATTTAGTAACACTAATATTCTTGAATAATTATGTAGTAACACTAATATTTCTTGAATAAGTAGTTTGACCACAGTTTGACCAAATTTAACCAAAATTCTAAAAAACTGTAATAATTATTTAGTAACACTAATATTATTAAATAATTATTTAGTAACACTAATACTTCTTGAATAAGTAGTTTGACCAAAATTGAAAAAAATTGAAATTTGAGCATAACTTTTTTTCCTTTTAAAATTTAAGGATTCTAAAAATTTGCAAACAGGCCGTAGGCGGTCAAAATCGGATGCGAATTTTTGTGCTGAACATTTTGATATATTATATGTTTTTTCTGACATCGTATGCAAAAGTTATAGCCGTTTTACATTTTCCCTACACTTTTTGCAAAACATGTCCAAATTTAAGTTTTTAAATTTTCCTAACTAGTACCTGTAGTAACATAACTACATTTGGAAGGATTTTAATTTTTGAAGTTTTTATCATTTTCTTTAGCTTTTTACAAAACTGAAAAGACGATCCACCGGGGGTGGGGGTAGAGTTTGAAAATGGGACCTTTAGTACCGGTTCGTGCCACGAACCGGTACTAATGCCTCAAACCCATTAGTACCGGTTGGTGTCTCAAACCGGGACTAAAGGTCTAACCTTTAGTACCGGTTGGTGCCACGAACCGGTACTAATTGGCATCGCACCCTTTAGTCCCGGTTCGTGGCACCAACCGGGACTAAAGGTCCCGTTTGAACCGGGACTAATGCCTGTACGGTGCCCTAGCCGCTCGAACCGGGACTAATGCTCACATTAGTCCCGGTCCGTAATGCAACCGGGATTAATGCTCTTTTCTGGCCGAACCAAAACCCTGTTTTCTACTAGTGATGGGTCCCTAGCGATGGCGGCGTCGGCATCGGCATCGGCATCGGCGACCCTCCGCCGCTTGTATCTCGACGATGACATGCTCTCGCTGCACGTACGTACCAGATGGTTCACCAAACAATGGATGCGAATCGATCGATTAACCATAGAATAGAAATTTTAGGTTATAACCCGTCTCTGCATAGTGGGGTAGATATCTGGTGATACGGTGCATGAGATGCTACGGTGATACAAGACCATGTGGGGCGTTGGATCTGTACTGGGGGTACAGGATTGAGCAGACTCATTTGGCATTGCAATGTGTGCAAAAAAGACCCTGGTTTATTCCATAATTCAGCGACGAAGTGCATATCCCTCTGCTCTGTTCGCTTCTTCAGTTAGGATTTGCACCGCTGCCGTTTAGGCCGTGTCTCCTACCGGCGCCGACCACCATGGTATGCCCCATACACTTTTGCTAGCCTAAATCCAGCGCAACCTTAGGGATCTCGCGCGCCTGCCGATTCCTTAGCTCAGATCCGGTCAGTTTCATGGGAGCCGAGACCGACCTGTCCTCGCCGTCACTGGATCCGGGGACCCTAGGCAACGAAGATCAGGTAAGAGGCAGCGCCTCCTTTGTTTTACACATATGTGCCTTTTTCTCGTGTTTGATTTTTTTGATTTCGTAGTACGCATCTGGGCCATTTGATTTTAGGACTGGATGTCCGCGATGCGAGAGTCGGTGTGGTTCGGCCGATTCCTAACCGAGTCACACGAGTGGGATACCACGCCCCCGCCGGCAGCCCTTGTTAGTTCACCCTCTAATAGTCTTGTGAATTGCTATCCACAATGTAGCCCTTAATGGTTGGAGATCTGCCACGATGTGGCTAAAATTATGAACTCGAGGCCAATTGTCGCAACTCTATGCGAACAAATGAAAAAATTATGCAAATGCGGCTACATCTAATGTTAGCTGTAGTTATGATAAATTGATGTCCCGCAATGCAATTTCAGCAGATGGTAAAGTTAGTTTGGAGCACATATATGCATTAGTATTTTAATCTTTGCAGAATTAGAACAATGCTTGCTACTCAGACCAAGTTCTTTTTCAGGTTACTGCATCTTGCTAATCAGGGAATCTAGCAGTGTTTAAAATGTTGGCTGCTGCTTCCTTTCCTAACCTTTCTAGCTGAATTGTATACATAATCTTTCTTATAGAGTGTCATATAATGTTTCTTACATATAATAGTGTTTTTTAGTTGTTACATATAGTAGTTGGAAACCACATGTACAGCCTAACGTTATTAGTCAAGCTGGCCATATGATCCAAATAAGTGAGCATTTAGATATTTACCAAGTCATGTCTACAGATTGAGCGATTGACTAAATTCTAGCAAATGAGGCCCAATAAGGGTATCTCCAATGCTGAGTGCTTAACTAGGTGCTTATCGTGGGGGAAGAAAACTATTGCTTATCTAGGAGTGATGGTTTAATGTTGGAGATGCCCTAATGTTTGAATAACAGAAATGCAAGCAGACTTGTGGTAAGGCTGGGCCACTGAGTACTAGGAACTATTGCTCTGTAGGGAGGCAGATGTTCCAGTCAATGATGTGTCACTAGTAGAAAAAGGGTCAAATGTGAAGCACATTAGTGCCGGTTTGATTTTGAGCTGGCACTAATGTGTCCATTAGTGCCGGTTCCAACGGCTAGCCGGCCGCTCTCATTAGTACCGGTTCATGGCGAACCTTTAGCACCGGTTCGTGCCACGAACCGGTACTAAAGTGAGTGGAGGCAGGATGTTGTCAGTCTGGGGCCCCTCCAACACCTTTAGTACCGGTTTGTGTCACGAACCGGTACTAAAGGTCGTCCTACATAAACCCTTCGTCTACCCGAGCTCGCTCTGTTATTCCTCTTTCCCCTCTCCTCTCTGTTCTTCCCCTCTTCCTCTTGAGCTCATCACACATTTTGCCCAAAATTTGTCAAGATTTGAAGGCCCCCATCCATTCAAATGATCACAAAGGTTAGCAACTTTGTCCTTTCATCTCTCATTGCTAGATTAGCTCTTGCAATGCTTTGTATAGTGATTAATTTGTGAGTTTAGTAATTTTGGAGGAATTATATGTGCTAGTATTTGATTTATATGCAATTTGAGGTAAAAAAATAACACTTAGTTTGCATATGTAGGTGTGGTTTACTTAGTGCCTTCTAAATCTCCGCCGTAACCACCGTCGATCGCCCGCACCGTCCCGCCGCCGGCACCACCTTGTGGTGAGCCTCTTGTTCATGAATGTTTTATATAAAAAATTGATGTTTGTGTGATTTGGATATATAGTTACTCGTATAATTATCTTACCCATACATTGTTTGTTATACATAGTGCCATGGTTTTGATATCCGTCCCCGCCGGCCCTCGTCCTTGTTATGATTCAGATGTGGTATATTCTCTTTTAAAACTAGTTGTTGCATTTCGTGTTTATGAAAAATTATGCCCATCAAGTTAACATAGATATTTTTATCTAGGAGGTTTGTGAACCGGAAATTCCAACCGACCCTATTGTGGAGAGGTTAAATTTAGTTGAAAGAAAAAACGAGTATTTGAAAGAAAAATTGAAAAGAATTGAGGGGGAGAAGATGGAATTGGAGTTGCATGTTGCCGATGTCGTCGATGATCACAAGATCAAGATGGAGAAAATGCGCTTGAAAACTAGAAAGATTAGAAAATATGCCATTGATAGTGAGGCTTGGTATCATTATGCTGTTGGATCAATTGTTACCTTAGTTGCGATCTTGATCGCATTTGTTGTTGCATTTAAATGCTTTAGCTAGAGAGTTGTTTGTTTGTTGCATTTAAGTGTTGTATGAACTATATATATGTATGAACTTTATGTATGAACTTGTATTAATTTGGTCTTTTCGGTGTTGTGTAATGAAGATGAGCCGACAATGGATGTATGATGACCGATGCTCTCCCGAGTTCATTAATGGCGTGCATACTTTTCTGCTTGCGGCTGAGGCAAACAAGCGGGCGGATGGTTTTATGCCTTGTCCATGTGCTGGTTGTAAGAATGATCACAATTACTCTACGTCAAGAACCATTCACGTCCACCTGTTTGAGTCCGGTTTCATGCCCCACTATAATGTTTGGACCAAGCACGGAGAAAGAGGGGTTATGATGGAAGACAATGAAGAAGAAGAGGACGACGACAGCTATCCTGGCCATGGGTTCCCTGAATACGATGATACAACAATGGGGGAAGAAGCCGAGCCGACAATGCGGGAAGAAGCTGAAGAAGAGGCATCAGATGAGCCCGTTGATGATCTAGGTCGGGCCATTGCCGATGCAAAGAGAAACTGCGCAAGTGATTTGGAGAAGAAGAAGTTGCAGCGCATGTTAGAGGATCACAAAAATTGTTTGTACCCGAATTGCGAAGCTGACAAGAAAAAGTTGGGCACCACACTGGAATTGCTGCAATGGAAGGCAGAGAATGGTGTATCTGACAAGGGATTTGGAAAGTTGCTGGTAATGATAAAGAATATGCTTCCAAAGGACAACGAATTGCCCGAGAATACGTACGAAGCAAAGAAGGCTGTCCGCCCTCTAGGGTTAGAGGTGCAGAAGATACATGCATGCCCTAATGACTGCATCCTCTACCGCGGTGAGTACGAGGATTTGAACGCTTGCCCGGTATGCGGTGCATTGCGCTATAAGATCAGCCGCGATGACCCTGGTGATGTCGAGGGCGAGCGCCCCAAGAAGAAGATTCCTGCCAAGGTGATGTGTTATGCTTCTATAATACCACGGTTGAAACGTTTGTTCCAAAACAAAGAGCATGCCAAGGCGATGCGATGGCATAGAGAAGACCGTAAGAAAGACGGAAAGTTGAGAGTACCCGCTGACGGGTCGCAGTGGAGAAAAATCGAGAGAAAGTACAGGAAGGAGTTTGCAGATGACGCAAGGAACGTATGGTTTGGTCTAAGCACAGATGGCATTAAGCCTTTTGGGGAGTAGAGCAGCAACCATAGCACCTGGCTGACTCTATGTTTGTATAACCTTCCTCCTTGGTTGTGCATGAAGCGGAACTTCATTATGATGCCAGTGCTCATCCAAGGCCCTAAGCAACCCGGCAACGACATTGATGTGTACCTAAGGCCATTAGTTGAAGAACTCTTACATCTGTTGAATGGAACAGGTGTACGTGCGTGGGATAAGCACGGACAGGAAGAATTTGACCTAAAGGTGTTGCTGTTCGTGACCATCAATGATTGGCCTGCTCTCAGTAACCTTTCAGGTCAGACAAACAAGGGATACCGCGCATGCACGCACTGTTTGGATGATACCGACAGTATATATTTGGACAATTGTAGGAAGAATGTGTACGTGGGACATCGTCGATTTCTTCCGAGCAGGCATCCCGTAAGAAAGAAAGGCAAGCATTTCAAAGGTGAGGCGGATCACCGGACGAAGCCTCGCCACTGTACTGGTGCTGATGTACATGATATGGTCAAGGATTTGAAGGTAGTCTTTGGAAAGGGTCCTGGCGGACAACCTGTTCCGAATGACGCTGACGAACGCGCACCCATGTGGAAGAAGAAATCTATATTTTGGGACCTGCCCTATTGGAAATACCTAGAGGTCCGCTCCGCAATCGACGTGATGCACGTGACGAAGAATCTTTGCGTGACCCTGCTTGGCTTCTTGGGCGTGTATGGGAAGACAAAAGATACACCTGAGGCATGGGCGGACCAGCAACGTATGCACGGAAAAGACGGCATACATTAGGGTCATGCCAGCTACGCTCTTACCAAAGAAGAGAAGGAAATCTTCTTTGAATGCCTGCTCAGTATTAAGGTACCGTCTGGCTTCTCGTCGAATATAAAGGGAATAATAAACATGGCAGAGAAAAAGTTCCAGAACCTAAAGTCTCATGACTGCCACGTGATTATGACGCAACTGCTTCCGGTTGCGTTGAGGGGGCTTCTACCGGATAACGTTCGATTAGCCATTGTGAAGCTATGTGCATTCCTCAATGCAATCTCTCAGAAGGTAATCGATCCAGAAATCATACCAAGGTTAGAGAATGATTTGGTGCAATGTCTTGTCAGTTTCGAGTTGGTGTTCCCACCATCCTTCTTCAACATCATGACGCACATCCTAGTTCACCTATGCGAAGAGATTAACGTTTTGGGTCCTGTATTTCTACACAATATGTTCCCCTTTGAGAGGTTCATGGGAGTCTTAAAGAAATATGTTCATAACCGTGCTAGGCCAGAAGGAAGCATCTCCAAGGGCCATGAAAATGAGGAGGTCATTGAGTTTTGTATTGACTTTATTCATGACCTTAAGCCTATTGGTGTTCCTGAATCGCGGTATAAGGGCAGACTGGTGGAAAAGGCACGCTAGGAGGGAATTAAATAATATGTATGGACGGACATTCTCTCACTGAAGCACACTACACAGTTCTACAGAATTCTGCCTTGGTGGCTCCGTATATGGACGAACACAAGAATTTTCTACGCTCCAAACACCCGGAGCGGTCTGATGACTGGATTACACGTGAACAAACCAGGAGTTTCGCCGGCTGGTTGCAGACACGTACCATGCATGACGCCTCTATTGAAGATGACCTATACTCACTGTCCCAGTTACCATCTTCGAATATAATGACTTTCAAAGGGTACGAGATAAATGGTAATACATTTTACATGATCGCCCAAGATAAGAAGAGCACCAACCAAAACAGTGGTGTCCGCTTTGATGCAACAACCAAGACGGGAAAGGAAACATATTCTGGTTACATAGAGGACATATGGGAACTTGACTATGGACGTGGTTTGAAGGTCCCTTTGTTTCGGTGCAAATGGGTCAATATGTCACGAGGCGGGGTAACGGAAGACCCGCAGTACGGAATGACAACAGTGGATCTCAACAATCTTGCGTATCCAGACGAAGCATTCGTCCTAGCAATGATGTGGCACAGGTTTTCTATGTGAAGGACATGTCTACCAAGCCGAGAAAAAGAAAAGATAAGGAAGCGAATGCATCATACGATGAGCCAAAGCGCCACATAGTTCTTTCTGGGAAGAGAAACATCGTGGAGTGGATGACAAGACAGACATGTCAGAAGATTAGGAAAAGTTTGATGAAATTGCTCCATTCACAGTGAATATTGACCCGAGCATCCAGTTAAATGATGAAGATTTTCTATGGCTACGGTGCAAAGGGACACACGCGAAGAAAAAATTTCACACCCAAAGATCTGGGATGTGATCGGCTTCACTATCATCACTTTCTTCTGCGTTTCACACCCAGGAGGGAATCTCTGTAATAGTTAGGGTAGTTATGTGTTTTGGCATTTGAAACGCGAAGAAATTTTATGTGCAAACAAATTCTTTCATGCATTTACTGATTTTTCAGCTAAATGACCCTGAAATTGAAAAGCATTTCAAATGAACTCAGAAAAGGTTGAAAGTTGGCATGGTATCATAATTTCACCCACATAACATGTGCAAAAAAGTAGAGAGGGTTACCACAAAAACTGGATGCACTTCGTGTACAAAATGGACAATCTCTTTCGAAGTATCAGGGTTTCGGACGAAAACTCATCTGTTACAAAGGCATTTCATTTTTTAAATAATCTAAGCATTACCAAATTGAATATAATATAAAACACACTAATATTAAACATAAGAAAAAGAATCACTGAAAAATCAATTTTCAAAGTTAAGTTATTCACAAACTAGTGATTCACACAAATTTCAAATAATTCAAAATTTAAACTATTCAAATTTGAAAACTACTGGCACTAACAGAAAGTTTGTAATTTTTTGTACCTAAAGAAGAAATATTCAGAAAGAAACTCTAAATACAGCAAAAAACAACTCAAAAATAAATAAAACAAAAATAAATAAAGCAAAAAAATAAGAAAATAAAAAGCCCACCTACTGGGCCAGAGCGGCCTGCATACGACTAGAAACCGAACGTCTTGTTGGGCCGGAATGCAGGCCCGCAAAGGCCCAGTAGGCCCACAGGGCAGCATAGAACAGGTAGGCCCAGTAGGCCTGCTTTGGAGAGGAGCTCGAGAGAGCTACCGCACTGGGGCTTATAAACCAGTGCGGACGCCCCTCGGCTAGCGAGGTGGGACTAAACTTGCCGCACCGCACCTGCGCCAGCGCATCCCCTTTAGTACCGGGTCGTGGCTCCAACCGGTACTAAAGGGGGGTCTTTAGTACCGGTTGGAGCCACACCCGGTACTAAAGGTGGGCGCTTCCCGCCGCTTGGCCTGGCCAAAACAGACCTTTAGTACCGGTTGGTGGCTCCAACTCGTACTAAAGGGGGGCTCTATATAAGAAAACACTTCAAAAAAATTCGTCAGTTCATTCTCCCTCTGCTTCTTCTCCTCTGCCTCGTCGTCACCGCCCCTCGTCGCCGCCCCCGTCGCCGTCCCCGTCGCCGTCGCCGCCGTCGCCGCCGCACCCGTCGCCGTCCCCGTCGCCGTCCCCTCGGCCTCGCTGTCCCGTCGCCTCGTGATACGTCTCCGTCGTATCTACTTTTCCAAACACTTTTGCCCTTGTTTTGGACTCTAACTTGCATGATTTGAATGGAAGAAACCCGGACTGACGTTGTTTTCAGCAGACTTTCCATGGTGTTATTTATGTGCAGAAACAAAAGTTCTCGGAATGACCTGAAACTCCACGGAACATCTTTTTGGAAAATATAAAAAATACTGGAAGAAAAATCCACGTCAGGGGGCCCACACCCTGTCCACGAGGGTGGGGGGCGCGCCTGCCCCCCTGGGCGCGCCCCCCTACCTCGTGGGCCCCCTGACGCTCCACCGACCTCAACTCCAACTCCATATATTCACTTTCAGGGAGAAAAAATCAGAGAGAAGGATTCATCGCGTTTTACGATACGGAGCCGCCGCCACGCCCAAAAACCTCTCGGGTGGGCTGATCTGGAGTCCGTTCGGGGCTCCGGAGAGGGGGATTCGTCGCCGTCATCATCATCAACCATCCTCCATCATCAATTTCATGATGCTCACCGCCGTGCGTGAGTAATTCCATCGTAGGCTTGCTGGACGGTGATGGGTTGGATGAGATCTATCATGTAATCGAGTTAGTTTTGTTAGGGTTTGATCCCTAGTATCCACTATGGTCTGAGATTGATGTTGTTATGACTTTGCTATGCTTAATGCTTGTCACTAGGGCCCGAGTGCCATGATTTCAGATCTGAACCTATTATGTTTTCATGAATATATGTGAGTTCTTGATCCTATCTTGCAAGTCTATAGTCACCTACTATGTGTTATGATCCGGCAACCCCGAAGTGACAATAATCGGGACCACTCCCGGTGATGACCATAGTTTGAGGAGTTCATGTATTCACTATGTGCTAATGCTTTGTTCCGGTACTCTATTAAAAGGAGGCCTTAATATCCCTTAGTTTCCATTAGGACCCCGCTGCCACGGGAGGGTAGGACAAAAGATGTCATGCAAGTTCTTTTCCATAAGCACGTATGACTATATTCGGAATACATGTCTACATTACATTGATGAATTGGAGCTAGTTCTGTGTCACCCTATGTTATGACTGTTACATGATGAACCGCATCCAGCATAATTCTCCATCACCGATCCAATGCCTACGAGCTTTTCACATATTGTTCTTCGCTCATTTACTTTTCCGTTGCTACTGTTACAATCACTACAAAAGACCAAAAATATTACTTTTGCTACCGTTACTTTTGTTACCGTTACCACTACTATCATACTACTTTGCTACTAAATACTTTGCTGCAGATACTAAGTTATCCAGGTGTGGTTGAATTGACAACTCAACTGCTAATACTTGAGAATATTCTTTGGCTCCCCTTGTGTCGAATCAATAAATTTAGGTTGAATACTCTACCCTCGAAAACTGTTGCGATCCCCTATACTTGTGGGTTATCAAGACTATTTTCTGGCGCCGTTGCCGGGGAGCATAGCTCTATTCTTTGAGTCACTTGGGATTTATATCTGCTGGTCACTATGAAGAACTTGAAAGACGCTAAGACAACAATTTATCCCTCAACTACGAGGGGAGGTAAGGAACTGCCATCTAGCTCTGCACTTGATTCACCTTCTGTTTTGAGTAAGCTTGCGACACCCAAACCTGCTTCTGCTATTCATTCTGATATGTCGCATGTTATCGATGATGCCACTTCTGCTATGCATGATACTTATGATGAAACTACTACTATGCTTGATACTACTGTGCCACTTGGTGAATTTCTTGATGAACAACTTGCTAGGGTTAGAGAGAATGAAATTATTGAAACTGATAACATTGATGAAAGTGATGATGAAGACTCTCCCCCTAATAAATATGAATCGCCTGTTATTCCTGAGGGTTATGTTTTGGAAAAAGAAGCTGCTTTAGCTATTTTAGCTTGCAAAGATAGATACGAGCTCAAAAAGTTATTAGCTAAATGGAAGCAGCAATCTCTTAATGCTAGAATGAAACCTGACCCTGCTTTTGCTACTTCACCTATCTGTGTTGCTGATAAGGATTATGAATTTTCTGTTGATCCTGATATAATTACTTTGGTTGAATCTGATCCTTTTCATGGCTATGAATCTGAAACTGCTGTGGCCTTACTAAATTAAATGATATAGCCACCCTGTTCACTAATGATGAGAAATCTCGCTACCTTTATATCCTCAAAATATTTCTGTTCTCATTAAAGGGTGATGCTAAGATATGGTTTAATTCTCTTGATCCTGGTTGTGTGCGTAGTCCCCAGGATATGATTTATTACTTGTCTGCTAAATATTTCCCCGCTCATAAGAAACAAGCTGCTTTAAGGGAAATATATAATTTTGTGCAAATTGAAGAAGAGAGTCTCCCACAAGCTTGGGGGAGGCTTCTCCAATTACTTAATGCTTTGCCTGATCATCCTCTCAAGAAAAATGAAATATTTGATATCTTTTATAATGGACTAACCGATGCTTCCAAAGATTACCTGGATAGTTGTGCTGGTTCTGTTTTCAGGGAAAGAACACCGAATAATATGTTGACAAATGAAAATAATTGGACACTTCCTGAGCCAACTCCTGAGCCAATTCCTGAGCCTATTCCTAAACCAACTCCGAAGAAGAGAGGTGTTCTATTTCTCAGTCCTGAAGATATGCAAGAGGCAAAGAAATCTATGAAAGAAAAAGGTATTAAAGCTGAAGATGTTAAGAATTTACCTCCTATTGAAGAAATACATGGTCTTAATTTACCGCCTGTTGAAGAAACATGTGATCCTAATCCATTACCTATTGAAGAAGCTCATGGTCTTGATAACCCGACACAAGTAGTAAAGGTAAATTCTCTCTATAGATTTGATGAAGGTGATATTCCTCACTATAAGTCTGCTAGACAATGCTTAGAAGAGTTTGATAATTTTATTGTCAAACAAGAAAACTTCAATGCTTATTTTGGTAGACAATTGAAATACAATTCCGATACGCTTGAACACTTGGGTGATTATATGTCTAGAGTTAAAGGTGAACTTAAACTCATTAGTAAACATGCTTCTATGGTTACCACTCAAGTAGAACAAGTACTTAAGGATCAAAATGATTTGCTCAATGAATTGAATAGTAAGAATAATGATTATGCTATTAGAGTGGCTACTAGAACTGGTAAGATGACTCAGGAACCTTTGTATCCTGAAGGCCACCCTAAGAGAATTGAGCAAGATTCTCAGAGAAATAATATTGATGCACCTAGTCCTTCTAAAAAGAAGAAAAAGAAAAATGATAGGACTTTGCATGCTTCTAGTGAACCTATTGCTGAACCACCTGAGAATTCAAATGATATCTCTATTTCTGATGCTGAAACACAATCTGGTAATGAACATGAACCTAGTGAAAACGTTAATGATAATGTTCATGATGATGCTCAACCTAGTAATGATAATGATGTAGAAATTTAACCTGCTGTTGATCTTGATAACCCACAATCAAAGAATCAATGTTATGATAAGAGAGATTTTGTTGCTAGGAAGCACGGTAAAGAAAGAGAACCATGGGTTCAGAAACCCATGCCTTTTCCTCCCAAACCATCCAAGAAAAAGGATGATGAGGATTTTGAGCGCTTTGCTGAAATGATTAGACCTATCTTTTTGTGTACGCGATTAACTGATATGCTCAAAATGAATCCTTATGCTAAGTATATGAAAGAAATTGTCACAAATAAAAGAAAGATACCGGAAGCTGAAATTTCCACCATGCTTGCTAATTATACTTTTAAGGGTGGAATTCCAAAGAAGCTTGGAGATCCAGGAGTACCTACTATACCATGATCCATTAAAAGAAACTATGTTAAAACTGCTTTATGTGATCTTGGAGCCGGTGTTAGTGTTATGCCTCTCTCTTTATATCGTAGACTTGATTTGAATAAGTTGACACCTACTGAAATATCTTTGCAAATGGCTGATAAATCAACTGCTATACCTGTCGGTATTTGTGAGGATGTGCCTGTTGTGGTTGCAAACATTACCATTTTAACGGACTTTGTTATTCTTGATATTCCCGAGGACGATAGTATGTCTATTATTCTTGGAAGACCCTTTTTGAATACTGCAGGGGCAGTTATTGATTGCAAAAAAGGTAATGTCACTTTTCATGTTAATGGTAATGAGCATACAGTACACTTCCCGAGGAAACAACCTCAAGTTCATAGTATTAATTCTATTGGAAAAATTCCATCGATTATTTTTGGAGGTTTTGAATTTCCTCTTCCCACTGTCAAGAAGAAATATGATATTCTTATTATTGGGGATGTGCATATCCCCGTTGAGGTAACATAGTGTTATTCGAAATTTCTCCGGTTCCATGTTATTCGGAATGAGTTTGTTAACAAGACTTGATCAACCTTGTTAGTGGATTCCTTTTGATGAGCATGAGATGGATGAAACTAGAAGGCACAACATTCTGTACCCTCTCTCTACTTTCTGTTATTTAATTGAAATAAAGCAAAAATAGTATTTTTCTGTCAGTTTTCTGATTTATCCGTGCAATATAAAAATACCCCGAAAATAAAAGTTCTCCAAATTCCCTGAAAATGGAATATGATTTTTTTTGGAATATTTGAGAATATCTGGCACTGGAAACACAGCAGGAGGGGCAAGCACCTGGCCACGAGGGTGGAGGGCACGCCCTACCCCCTGGGCGCGCCCCCTGCCTCGTGTGCCCACGGTGGCTCCCCTCCACTTATTCCTGCACCCACACACTTCTTCTTCCTCCCAAAAAATCACCATCCACCTCAAGCACGAGTTCTAGCTCATTTTGTTGCGATTTTCGATCTCCTTGCTCAAAGCACCTCTCACCAAACTGCTTGGGGGGATTGTTCCTTGGTATGTGACTCCTCCATTGGTCCAATTAGTTTTTGTTCTAGTGCTCTATTCATTGCAAATTTGTGCTGCCTAGGTGACCATGTTCTTGAGCTTGCATGTCAAATTTATATGGTTCTAAGTAGTTCTAATGCATGATATAGTCTCTAGGCACTTGTAGGAGTAGTTGCTATCAATTTTATTGAGCTTGGTTCACTTTTGCTTGAAGTTACTAAAAATTTCAGAAATTTTTCAGAGGAAGAAATATGCTTAGGAAAATGTACCAAGGTGGTTCTTCAAGGAAGCAAGGACCCAGGCTTGCAATGCGTGATGCTGACGATGAGCCACCAAGGGACGCTCCAGTGCGGCCCTGTGAATGGCCTTCAGAAAATTTTATGGATCGAGCGGGAATCAAGGAAGAATTTAACGCATATTTGCGTAACGCTGATCTTGTGAGCTTCGAGGCAGAAAAATGCCGCCAGTACCACTATCTCACTATAAATGGTAAAGATGAAGCATGTCATATGTGTGTTGCTGACCTCAGTATTCTTAGGAGTGCTGTGTTAGGAGACAAATCTTATAATTTAGGAGCCATTGTTGCACGTAGGTTGCATAATAATAGATTTAATGGAGATTTCTTTGGTGGAATTTATGCAACCCGCTTAGCTGATTTTCTTGGTGTAACCATACGTAATGATGATATTGAATTGCCTCCTGCTTACTTAGACTTTAATGCTATAGTTCACCACCAGTTTGTTGAGAGGAATGAATCACCTCTTCAGTAACGCTTAATCTTTGACAGACGTCGTGCTGTCCGTATTACTCTCCCTGCTCCTGCCTTCTTTGATTATCAGGCAAAAGGAAGACATGTTATTACCAGAGAGGAGGCAGATGAGTACGAGAGGAGGGTGGAAGCCGCTCGCCGCCACGCTGCAGCTCAGGAGGCGATAGCCGCTGCATCTCAGTACGACCCCGGCTACAACTATGGATACCCGCCAGGCCACCCGTGGCAATAAACCAACTTAGGCCAAAAGCCTAAGCTTGGGGGAGTACGTATTTTCCACCGACATTACATTTATGTTTACACACTCATTGCTAGATGTCAGTGCTCATACTTTTTCACTGTAATATCCATGCTAGTTTATTTTCTTTTTCTTGCTTTCTTCTTGTGTGTTTAATAAACCTTAAGAAAAACGAAAAAAAATTGTAGTAGCTTTTAGTTAGTTTACTTTTCTTGCTGTAGTAGTAATAATTAAAAAAAGAAAACCCAAAAAGATTTCCCGTTCTTCTTTTGCTTGTTGGGAGCTTTCCCGTGTAAATAGTTTTATTTCTTTTCTTTTCTTTGGGGGTCGATAGGAGAAGACCATAATTAAATTGTTGAAGTGGCTCTTACATGCATTATTGTTGATTTAACCAAGAGCCCATATTGCCTTGTCTTCTCCTGTTTATTGAATGCTCGCAGATTCTAGTTTAGTCCAATGCACGTGCACTCTTATTATTATTCACATCGTTCGGTCGTGCAAGTGAAAGGCAATTATGACGATATATGATGGACTGACTGAGATGAGAAAAGCTGGTATGAACTCGACCTCTCTTGTTTTTGTAAATATGATTAGCTCATCGTTCCTGATTCAGCCTATTATGAATAAACATGTTTGCAATGACAATTAGAGATCATAGTTGCTTATGCCATGCTTGATTAGCTATGAGTTATAATGGTTTACCTTGCGTGCCAACATGCTATTAAAATGGTTGTGATGTGGTATAGTGGGGTGGTATCCTCCTTTGAATGATTTAAGTGACTCGACTTGGCACATGTTCACACATGTAGTTGAAACAAATCAACATAGCCTTCACGATATTTATGTTCATGGTGGATTATATCCTACTCATGCTCGTACTCAATGTTTATTAATTTTAATGCATGTTCATGATTGTTGTCGCTCTCTAGTTGGTCACTTCCCATTCTTTTGCTAGCCTTCACTTGTACTAAGCGGGAATACTGCTTGTGCACCCAATCCCTTAAACCCCAAAGTTATTCCATATGAGTCCACTATACCTTCCTATATGCTGTATCTACCTGCCGTTCCAAGTAAATTTGTATGTGCCAAACTCCAAACCTTCAAATGAAATTCTGTTTTGTATGCTCGAATAGCTCATGTATCAACTAGGGTTGTCTGTATCTTCCATGCTAGGCTGGTTATTCTCAAGAGGAGTGGACTCCGCTCCTCACTCACGAGAAAATGGCTGGTCTTCGGGATGCCCAGTCCCATGCTTTATGCAAACTAAATAAAAATTAATTGCAAACAAAACTCCCCCGGGGCTGTTGCTAGTTGGAGGCACTCGTTGTTTCGAGCAAGCCATGGATTGATGCTTGTTGGTGGAGGGGGAGTATAAACTTTACCATTCTGTTTGGGAACCGCCTATAATGTGTGTAGCATGGAAGATATCGCCATCTCTTGGTTGTTATGTTGACAATGAAAGTATGCCGCTCAAAATATTATTTATCTCTATTTCAAAACCGAGCTCTGGCACCTCTACAAATCCCTGCTTCCCTCTGCGAAGGGCCTATCTATTTACTTTCATGTTGAGTCATCACCCTCTTATTAAAAGGCACCAGCTGGAGAGCACTGCTGTCATTTGCATCCATCATTATTAATTTATATTGGGTATGACTATGACTGGATCTCTTTTACCATGAATCACAATGTCTAGTCAGTCCTTGATCTTTAACGGTGCTCTGCATTTATGTTTTGCGGTCTCAGAAAGGGCTAGCGAGATACCATCTTGTTATATCATATTATGATTGTTTTGAGAAAGTGTTGTCATCCGAGATTTATTATTATGGCTCGCTAGTTGATTATGCCATTGATATGAGTAAACATGAGACCTAAGAGTTATTGTGAATGTGGTTAGTCATAATCTTTGCTGAAAACTTGAATGCTGGCTTTACATATTTACAACAACAAGAGCAAACAGAGTTTGTAAAAGTTTTTCTTTATCACTTTCAGTTTATCAACTGAATTGCTTGAGGACAAGCAAAGGTTTAAGCTTGGGGGAGTTGATATGTCTCCGTCGTATCTACTTTTCCAAACACTTTTGCCCTTGTTTTGGACTCTAACTTGCATGATTTGAATGGAACTAACCCGGACTGACGCTGTTTTCAGCAGACTTTCCATGGTGTTATTTATGTGCAGAAACAAAATTTCTCGGAATGACCTGAAACTCCACGGAACATCTTTTTGGAAAATATTAAAAATACTGGAAGAAAAATCCACGTCAGGGGGCCCACACCCTGTCCACGAGGGTGGGGCGCGCCTGCCCCCCTGGGCGCGCCCCCTACCTCGTGGGCCCCCTGATGCTCCACCGACCTCAACTCCAACTCCATATATTCACTTTCGGGGAGAAAAAAATCAGAGAGAAGGATTCATCGCGTTTTACGATACGGAGCCGCCGCCAAGCCCAAAAACCTCGCGGGAGGGCTGATCTGGAGTCCGTTCGGGGCTCCGGAGAGGGGGATTCGTCGCCGTCGTCATCATCAACCATCCTCCATCACCAATTTCATGATGCTCACCGCCGTGCGTGAGTAATTCCATCGTAGGCTTGCTGGACGGTGATGGGTTGGATGAGATCTATCATGTACTCGAGTTAGTTTTGTTAGGGTTTGATCCCTAGTATCCACTATGTTCTGAGATTGATGTTGCTATGACTTTGCTATGCTTAATGCTTGTCACTAGGGCCCGAGTGCCATGATTTCAGATCTGAACCTATTATGTTTTCATGAATATATGTGAGTTCTTGATCCTATCTTGCAAGTCTATAGTCACCTACTATGTGTTATGATCCGGCAACCCCGAAGTGACAATAATCGGGACCACTCCCGGTGATGACCATAGTTTGAGGAGTTCATTTATTAACTATGTGCTAATGCTTTGTTCCGGTACTCTATTAAAAGGAGGCCTTAATATCCCTTAGTTTCCATTAGGACCCCGCTGCCACGGGAGGGTAGGACAAAAGATGTCATGCAAGTTCTTTTCCATAAGCACGTATGACTATATTCGGAATACATGTCTACATTACATTGATGAATTGGAGCTAGTTCTGTGTCACCCTATGTTATGACTGTTACATGATGAACCGCATCCGGCATAATTCTCCATCACCGATCCAATGCCTACGAGCTTTTCACATATTGTTCTTCACTCATTTACTTTTCCGTTGCTACTGTTACAATCACTACAAAACATCAAAAATATTACTTTTGCTACCGTTACTTTTGTTACCGTTACCACTACTATCATACTACTTTGCTACTAAATACTTTGCTGCAGATACTAAGTTATCCAGGTGTGGTTGAATTGACAACTCAACTGCTAATACTTGAGAATATTCTTTGGCTCCCCTTGTGTCGAATCAATAAATTTGGGTTGAATACTCTACCCTCGAAAACTGTTGCGATCCCCTATACTTGTGGGTTATCACCTCGCCATCCCGTCGCCTCGCCGTCGCCGTCGCCCGCGTTGTGAGCCCCTCTCCTCCCTCCAATCAAAGCAGCTGTGCCGCCGGCGCCATAGGTGCACACGTGCATGCGCGCGTGCACACACACACGCGCGCGCGCACACACACACACGCGCGCGCCCACACACGCCCGCGCGCGCACACACACACGATTCTGTTTTTAGTTTTTTCTGTTTTTTCTGTTTTTTATACAAATGTTTTAGATGAATTAATGAATTAGATTAGATTAATGTCAAATAGTATATAGAAATGTTAGAAATTTTAGAAATGTTAGTTTTAGCTAGATGAATTAGATTAATTTCAAATTGTTATAGAAATGTTAGAAATGTTATAGAAATGTTAGTTTTTAGTTTCTTATAATTTTAGTTATAGAAATTTAGAATTTGCATATAAGTCACAATCCAATCATTTAAAAAATGTTATTTTTTGCGGGCATATAGTATTTGTTCTCGACGATGCCCGGCCCGCATCCTCGCCGTCGACCCGTTGGCGACGACGTCCGGCTGACCCATGTCCGGGACTGGGCTCCGCCGGGCTGGCACTGGGAGGTGCTACCTGGAGGGGCACGCCGCTTGGTGAGGAACCCGGCGTCGGGTCCCGTCGTTGACCCTGATCTCCTTTGGTGGCGTTCGCGTGGGCCACATTCGGTGCAGAGGGAGCCGGCCCCACCGGAGGTGGTGCGTCGCCGTGTCAGGGAGGAGGACGAGCACGTCCATCGCTACATGGCTGCTATGGACGTCAGGTTCTCCAATACCTGGCAGGTTCTTTGGGCAGATGACCGGAGATATGATCCTGTGATGGTTCCTTCTCTTAGGTGTCCACCGCCCGCGCCCCAGGAACCGCGAGTGGCCTAGATTCTTCTGTAGTATTCGATCTTTATTAGCTACCTAGCCAGTGATGTATTCGATATATAATATTCGAGACGATGTATTCGAGATTATATATATATTATTAGAGACGATATACTCGAGATTATATATTATTCGAGACGATGTATTCGAGATTATATATTATTCGAGACGATGTATTTGGGATTATATATTATTCGAGACGATGCATATTATGTACTATATGATTCAGTTTTTCCTTATTGATTGCATCCATGCATTCTAATTTGAATACTAAATTGTTTTATATTTCTTCTGGATTAGTTAAATAAAAGCTATGGCGGACAATACCGGCAGAGAGGGAGAAGAG
Organism: Aegilops tauschii subsp. strangulata; assembly: GCF_002575655.3. NCBI lineage: Eukaryota > Viridiplantae > Streptophyta > Magnoliopsida > Poales > Poaceae > Aegilops > Aegilops tauschii. Next base: position 575,226,630 of record NC_053039.3, on the reverse strand, counting down.
GCCCTGTTCGAGATCATACGCAGCTCTAACAGGCCAGATGATCTGAATGAAGCAGATGAAGGCTCCCAATATCAGAACAATACCGGGGAGGGTGATGATAAGATATTCGATCTCGACGACCGAGCTGATGAAGTCATGAACTATGATTATGATTATGATGACGCAGACAATGATTATGATGATGCATACAATGTTGATCTTGAAATAACAAAGACTATCGGCGAGGTATATTTATATAAGCAGGCATCTAGTGATCATCACATGTTTTTTTTGATTTGAAGATATATTAACGAATCGATCTTTCTTCTTTTAGCCCTCCGGATCGAGCAAATCTGCCTCTACAGACAGCAGGACAAAGCGAGGCCCGGGCAAAAAGTTGAAGGAGGGTGTAAAGTACAACATCGGTTCCATCAAAGCTAGTGGCGAACCCCTCACGCCTAAGAACATTGCGAACAAGTTCGTTCGTCAGTGCGGAGTTCTTGTGAAGGACCAACTCCCGATCTCCATTCAAGAATGGAAAGAGCCAAAAACTAAACGTCCAGATGTTACTTGGGTCGACGACAGAGCAAAAGAAAAGCTTTGGGAATCTCTGATGGGACATTTCACCCTACCAGATTATTTCACTGATGCAGATGTGCAGAAAGTCAAGGACGCTGCTCTTAAGAAGATGGCAATTGCATTCAACACCCACAAGAAAACTATATGGGCCAACTACGTCGCTGCAGAAAGGAAGACTCCAGAATTCAAGGGAACACTGGAGAAGCAAAGAGAACATTGGCCCGCTTTCGTGAAATTCAAGGAATCAGAATTATCTAAGGAACGGTCGAGAAAAAACAAGGCCAATGCCGCAAAAAGACGCAGTTCCATAGGCTGGGGCCAGGTGGCTACGCGGTGGCAATGCCTAAGTTGGATAAGTCTGAGCAAGAGATGGAGGATGCAGGGGTCACTCCGGTTACTAGGAGCTGCCCCCCAGGTGCAGAACTTGGTTCTATGCGCATGGGGGGGGAGGGGGCGTTGGACCCGAAGACAGGCCTGGTTTCGAAGAAGGCAAGTCTAAAAGGAGCCGAACAAAAGTTACTTGAGGCAATAGAAGATGCTCGAAAGGGGGTGTTCACGCCCAGCAGGGAGAACGACGAGCTTACGCACGCCCTGGGAAATCCTGAACACCCGGGAAGAACACGAGGCAAGGGCGTTATTCCCTGGTATGAGGGCTTTCCGGAATGGAACGACGACTACAGGTGCCGTGCAAGAAAGAAGATGGAGGAGGAGAAGAAGAGGAAGCTGGAGGAGGAGCAGAGGAAGCAGGACATAGAACTCCTTCAAGGCCTAGAAGCAAGGCACGCAGACTTGGCACTCAAATTCCAGCGGTAGCAGCAGCAAATCGACTCACTTAGCCAGGAAAGGGGGTCTCAGCAGCGGCAGCAGCTAGCGGATGATCGTCCAGCATTGGATAGCACCGTCCCATCCATGCCGAGAAGCAGCATTGGTTCCGCCCCGGGCGACGCACTGCTGGATAGATACCCTGTGGATGACATCATAGAGAACACTAACTGTGAGCTACACTTCAAAATGAAGAACATATCCATGAAGGTGGCGAACGCCGTTGCTTTTACAAATCCCCCCGAAGCAACCTTCCATTGCAACGCGATTCCAGCGGGCTATGCTCGTGTCTTGGTTCATGAGGTGGTGGACCAATATTCGGGGCTAGAGCTTGACATTCCTGGAGGTGACAACGAGCACACACTGGGAGAGGCCATACATCGTATCATCCTATGGAGAAAGGATTGCATCATCTTTCGAAGGCCACCGACACCGCGTCAGCCGACTCCTCCTCGAAGTCCGCCATTGAGTCAGCAGACTCCCGCTGCTCCAAGTCCACGAACGCGCGAGCCGACTCCTCCTTGAAGTCCGCCACCGTGTCAGCAGACTCCCGCTCCTCCAAGTCCACGAACGCGTGACCCACTCCTCCTCGAAGTCCGCCACCGTGTCAGCAGACTCCAGCTCCTCCAAGTCCACCAATGCGTGAGCAGACTCCTGCTCCAACTCAGCCACGTCAGCCGTCTCCGCCGCCTCATCAATCGCAGAAGAGACACGCCGCAGCTATGGTGCGTAGCGGTACGAGTCGAGGTAGTACAGGAGGTACAGGCGAAGACAAGCAATATAAATATGGTCCAAGCCTCGCTCCTCTTCCTCAGAGGCCTTACGACATGACCGAGGAGCAAAACGAATCCATAGTGCGGGCCCAAGTGGACGCCCATTTTGGACCGAAACTGGCACCGCCGCCAAGGGAGAAAGTGCCTGAGAAAGTTATTGAACACTTTATTCATATGGCAAGAAAACCAGCTCCCAAGCCTGTTGACTCAGACTATGAGCGCCAAATCAGGAAGGCACATCGAGCATGACTACAGAAAGAAGGGAGCTCGAGCTCGAGCCAACAAGCAACTGTCAAAAAATGCGGGAAAATCGTTCCCCAGCTGGGAGAATAGGCGACGCAATCGATCCCCCCGCTTGTTGTGCCAACAACACATGTGAGTACGCGCGCCCTATATATATGTGGGCAAACCGTTAACGTTCCCTAGCTGGGCAATGTGGTAATAACCGAGGAGCATATAATGCAGGCTGAAATGCTCAAGATCACTGTTGGACAACTCCTCGATATCGAGCCCATGTCTCCGCTTAGAGAGGAGGAAATAAAATGGAAATATGTCCGGGGCCAACCTTTGGTCGAGCCAGACGAGGTCAAGAACCTCCCAACGAGAATGTATGAATTGCATCAATGGTACATGAACATTACCAAGATTTCCAATCGAGAGTCCCTCATGGTGAATGTCAAGGAGGAGCATTACTTCCATGAGAAAGCTATGTCCGCTGAGTATTCAGAACTATTTCAGTTATTCAATCAAGATGCACTCGACAAATCTATTGTCTGTAAGTGATTTCTTTCTGTAATTTAAGTCTCAAGCTAGCTGTAGTGATCATTTTGATCAACCATTACCTGTAATTATCCTCACTATATTCTTTTCTGTGGTATTATGCAGGATGAAGATGTATGAAATGAAAAAATCTGGACGCTATGGCATTGGGTTCATTGACCCAAATACCGTTAATGAATACACATGGAAAATTCCAAGTTGTCGAGCAAGTTTAGAGGAAAGCATGCTAGAGTTCTTGAAGCGCCACAATACCAATGAAGATATACTACTTCCTTACAACTTCCTGTGAGTCACACTGTCTTGTACTACAAATTCTGTTTTTGCTTACTAGCTAGCTAGATGTTAATAATTAAGTGTATAGGGTTTAGGGTAGTTGATTAGTGTTGTGCACATGCCCGCTTAATTAAGACATGCAAACGTGTGCGCATGCAATTTCCACTTGATCTTGTTAGACATTAATGTTGACGAAGGAAAAGTTGAAGTACTGGAGTCACTACTTAAAAAAGAAAGTGACTACACCATCTTGAAGGGGATAGTCAACAGGTAATTTCAATCATTATTAACTATATCTCGGCCTATTTAGTTTGTCATTTCCTGATATGAACTATTTAATAACCCCTTCATTATTTTTCTTTGTCGGCGGGCAGGGCTGTTGGGCAAAGTTCATCAAGGTGACTCCAGGAAAATGGGCAGAAAAGCTGTTTTGGTATCGACCCAAGGTAAGTAATTAAGTAGTACTAGCTAGCTAGCTACCATCTCTTTAATTCTTGTTTCAATACCATTAATTAATTATCATGCTTGATTAATTATTACCTGATTAAATTCAATTCTCGTAAAGGCCCTGAAGCAGGCGCCGGGGACTGATGTGTGTGCATTCTACGTTTGCGAGAACATTCGCATGATGGCATCCGAAAGGAGCAGATCTGATAAACAGCAAGGGGTACGTTTCACAGAACACTATTCACAATTTTTACATGATTATCGATATTGATCTCCTTCTTAACAGTTCCATGACGTGCGGGAGAAGCTCCTACCAACGGAGCACACACGAGCACTTCAAGAGGAAATAGCGGGATTTTTGCTCGACCAGGTCATAGACCCCAAAGGAGAATACTATTACCCGCTACCGCCCCCATGAACCACTTGTCATCGTGCTCCGAAGGCACCAAGGCAACATGTAGGAGAAATTGTATATATACCTAATTGTATAAATATATACATGCATGTGTATGTGTGAATTATAATGGTGGTTGTGAGACATTCGATGATATATATATATATATATATATATATATATATATATATATATATATATGATCGGTTCTACGAGAAATTCTATTTATATATATATATATATGCATAACGTGTACAATATGTAGTATCGTAAAATACCAGCAAACAAAAAAATATTAAATGGAAAAAACAAAATTAAAGGAGAAATAAAAAATAAAACCAAAAGCCCCTCAAATATTTTAGTACCGGTTGGTGTTACTAACCGGTACTAAAGGGCTCCCCGCCCCCGGCGCTGGCTCGTGCCACGTGGGTGCACTTTAGTGCCGGTTCGTGCCTAACCGGTACTAAAGGGGGGGACCTTTAGTCCCCACTCTTTAGTGCCGGTTGCGGAACCGGTGATACATCCCGGTTTTGCACTAGTGTGCATGCTTTCAGCATCGGGAAAACAACATTCATATGTGGAATATGTTGGCTCCAAGTACGGGTTGGCCCTCACACAACATGCAAAATTAACGACCAGATGGCTGGGCCTACAGATTCCGGAGAAGAAACATGATCATCTTACTAGTGTTCTAGCTGTGACATTAGGGGAATCATGTGTGTTAGCAGTTGGCATTCGTAATGTAATACTACATGCAATATGTGCCTTTTGGTTTTAGGAGTAACACCCTATTGAGTTTAGCACATCAGAACTATAATTGTTGTTACATATATGTGCAAATTTCTGGCCAGCTTCATTGTGTTTGTCAATCTTAAAGATTGTACTATTGTTGTTTGCTTTACTAAACAACAACATGCTTTCTAAAGGTGTTACTAGTGTCGTGGAATCTCCTTTGTTTCGCCATGTCTCGTTCCTTATCACTAGTAGAAAAAGGGCCTTTAGTCCCGGTTCTGGAACCGGGACTAAAGGGTCGTTACTAAAGGTCCCCCCTTTAGTCCCGGTTCTTATACAAACCGGGACTAAAGGCCCTCCATGTGGCTGCTGCCTGGAGGTCCACCTTTAGTCCCGGTTGATAACAGCAACCGGTACTAAAGGATTTTTTTAATTTTTTTGAATTTTTTTTGAAATATTTTCCCGATTTTCAAATTTCTGAATTATTTTAACCTCTAATCTCTAATCACCCCTCATCACTGCTATATTTAATATCTAATCACCCCTCATCATTCCAAATCATCTAACTTCCCGAACGGTCACCCATCCTCTCACTCCCCCAGCCTGAGCACGCTTAACTTCCGGGTTCTATTCTCCCTCGTTTCCAAGTCTGCACTTGTTGTTTTCCGGACAATAGTAAGATGTCAATCCTATTAACCCTCAGGAGTTTAGCTTGAGCATGAAGTCACACATTTCACTATTTGAGTTTGAAACTATTGTTTTTTGTTCTCAAAAACAATAATTATTTAGTAACACTAATATTTCTTGAATAAGTAGTTTGACCATTGTTTGACCACAGTTTGACCAGATTTGACCAAAATTCAAAAAAACTGAAATAATTATTTAATAACACTAATATTCTTGAATAATTATTTAGTAACACTAATACTTCTTGAATAAGTAGTTCGACCATAGTTTGACCAGATTTAACGATTTTTTTTAAAAAAGCTGAAATTTGAGCATAACTTTTTTTCCTTTTGGAATTTGAGGATTCTAAAAATTTGCAAACAAGCAATAGGCGGTCAAAATCGGATGCGGATTTTCGTGCTGAACATTTTGATATATTATACGTTTTTTTCTGACATCGTATGCAAAAGTTATAGCCGTTTTACATTTTCCCTACACTTTTTGCAAAACATGTCCAAATTTAAGTTTTTAAATTTTCCTAACTAGTAGATGTGGTAACATAACTACATCTCGAAGGATTTTAACTTTTGAAGTTTTTATCATTTTCTTTTGCTTTTTACAAAACTGAAAAGGCGATACACGGGGGGGGGGGGGTAGGATTTGAAAATTGCATCATTAGTACCGGTTTGTGGCACGAACCGGTACTAAAAGTCTCAACCCCATTAGTACCGGTTCGTGGCACGAACCGGTACTAAAGGTTAGTGCCACGAACCGGTACTAATGGGCATCGCACCCTTTAGTACCGGTTCGTGGCACCAACCAGGACTAAAGGTCCCATTTGAACCGGGAGTAATGCATGTCTGTATGGTGCCCTCGCCGCTCGAACCGGGACTAATGCTCACATTAGTCCCGGTTCGTAATGCAACCGGTATTAATGCTCTTTTCTGGCTGAACCAAAGCCCCCTTTTCTACTAGTCACTAGTAGAAAATATGCCTTTAGTCCCGGTTCGCAAAGGCCATTAATCCCGGCTGTGCAACCGGGACTAAATATGCGCGACTAAAGGCTCCCCCCTTTAGTCGCGCCTCTTACGAACCGCGACTAAAGGCCCGTCCACGTGGGCGCCAGGAGTCCGTCGGGGCGGAGGACCTTTAGTCCCGGTTCTCGTGGCTAACCAGGACTAAAGGCCTCCTCCGCAGGTTTAGGGTTTTAGCCCCCCTAAACCTGGTTTCTTTTTAATTTGTAGTGTTTTATTTCTTTTATTTTTTATTTTGTGTTTTATTTTAATTTTGATGAAGTTTCAGTACACATATTCTACGCTACTATATACATGCATATGAAATTTCAAACAAGAAGAATTCAAGAGGAATATATAATATATATTCAATCTCGGGTGACCATATGCAACTTCGAACAAGTTTCCATACACAATTAGGATGGATGACCATATACAACTTCGAACAAGTTTCAATCTCGGGTATGCATATAAATTTCTTCGTCCTCGGTATAGTGTTCTCCTTTAGGATTGATGACTTCCCTCATGAAAAATCCTGCTAATTCTTCTTGAATTGGTCGGAAGCGAGCTTCTGGACTAAGCCTCCTCCGCAAGTTATCCGTCGCCTTCCGCACGCTATCCGATGCCTTCCGCTCAGAGGTGTGTCTCCGGATGTTCTCACAAACATAGTATCCACATAGATTGGTCCCCGATGGCTGCTTATCCACATTAACTAACCTTCTAAAATCTAACTCATGTTTGAATTCACCGACAATTTCTTCTGAGAACCGTCTCCAAACCCTACAGGGCAAAGAAAATTAAATGAACAAGGGAGTTATTAGTTACTTGATATTAGGAAATGAACGAAAGAGACCGATCGATATAGAGCTCAAATGATTGAAAATAATTACTTTTGCAGCATTTTTCTCATGTCGGCCCAACGCTTTGGATCCGAATCCATAGAGTCCATGATTAGAACTCTGGAGGTGTGAAGTTCAATATTTAGCAGAATCCAGTGGAACCTGCGGACACGTTTCATGCACAGTCATGCATAACTCATCGATTAGACATACCATGCATGGAGTAAACAAAAGAGAATGGGCACAAGAGAGAAACACTCACCCAAAATGGTAAGGAAATAGAATATGACTTTTGAGTTGATGCTTTCTAAGAAACTTGTACAAGTCTTTCTCCATGTCTTCGGGGTGATTTTGTAACACATATCCATTAATGATATGTGGGTCAATGAACCCAACATCATGGATGTTTCTTATTTTGCATTCCCAAATCTTCAATCTGCATAATAGCGTACGCAACAATATAGTTAGGACAATATATACATATATATATATATATATATATATATATATATATATATATATATATATATATATATATATATATATATAGTGCAGGCAATGAAGAACGAGATGAGGTAGAAATAAATCACTTACAGAACGTAGAAACTCAGGATAGATTTGTCGAGCTCGCGCAGATTGAACAGCTGGAACAATTCACTCATATGAACTTGTATAGAGTACCGTTTGGTGTGATGCTCCTCTGTAACATCCGCATAAACATATTCTTTGTCGGCCCATGTTATGAATTGCTTGTACCAACGTAGCAGATTTCGCATTTGTGGTGGTAGACTCTTTTCCCGCGCTGGCTCGACGAGAGGCCCATTCCGCACATATTGTAATGCTATCTCACATACTGGCGCATCCTCAAGGCCTAAGAAGGCACGAAGAGTCAAACCCATCTCAGACGCTTGTTTCATGGCACTCGCTACAGTCAATCCAAGTGCTGCCGCAGCTGCTATGATCTCGGGGTCCTCTTCCGGACCGGCTTTCACTATTAGCGGGGGGATCGATTGTTTATTCTGCATCCCGAGCTGGTCAACTTGTTTCCCGCTTTTTTTACTTTCTTCTTTCTCCTCCTTCAATATTTTTGCTTGCCTACGAAGTTCATGTCCATAGTCGTCAGGCATATTCAGCTCGGCTTGGGACGGTGTCGTCAAAAAATCCTTAGCCCACTTCTTTTGCTTCTCAGTGAATACTTGCTTGGGCTCAGGCTCTTTTATCGCCTTCGTATCCGCCTTCCATTTCTCATAATGAGCGGACGCGGCCAATTTGGTTTTAGCTTCACTAAGTTCCCAAGGCCTTGGGAGGAGAGGCTTCAGTGATGGCTCCGGTACCCTTGTGGTCTTAGGTACATAAGGGTCTGGGTTAATAGTCCAGGAGCGGGTTTCCTTGCTGTCCGCCTACTTCTGCTTCTTCGCCGGAGGTGGATTGGGGGGCGTCGTACCCGCCGGAGGAGGATTGGGGGGCGCCACCCGCCGGAGGAGGATTGGGGGCGGCGGCTGCTTACCCGCCGGAGGTTGTGGATCGGGGGACGGCGTCGAATGGCGTGAAGGAGGTGTATGTGAACCACCATGACCACCACCACCGCCACCACCACCACCACCACCATCGGAGGGGGGGTGGAATTGTTAGCCTTGGCGCCTCGCCTGGAAACACTATGTACTTCTTTTTCCATAGAATGATCTGGCGCTTGACATCTCCAAGTCTTCTCTCCCCTTCGGGTGTAGCTTTGTCAATCTCCAGGTCCTCAAACTCTTGGACTATGTCTTCCACCGTGACACGAGCATAGCCATATGCAATGGGGTTGTTGTGGTGGAGTGCTCCAGGTGTACAGGGTAAAGCACTGCCGGTAGCTACCTTCGTGGAAACGTTCCCCACGGGATAATGCAGATCACATTCTTTCATCTCCTTTACATCATCCACGGGGTAGTGAGGCTCCGGTGCACGAATCTCGATCATCGGTGCATTAGCACCAGGCGGGGCATCCGTGGAAGCCACGCTGCTTCTCCGCTGCTGGCTTCCGCGATCCGCTTCATGATCTTCATGCGGCCCTGTAGTCGATTTTTCTTTTACTAGTTCATGCACGGTCTACTTCAACTCATGGAGTTCCGATGCAAAATTCGCCAAAAGATCTGCATCCCGGTCCGTCTTTCTCTTACGGCTTCTGTAACAGTACGGGTCATTGTCCTGGGAAAACCCTACTTTCCACGGAATTCTTCCTTTGCCTCGTACACGTCCTCCGTGTTCATCATTCCCGAGGGCTGTTGTCAGTGCGTCTTTCTCTCTGTTGAACTTGATCAAGCCCTCTTGAGCTTGGGTCATTGCGTCAATAAGGGCTTGGGTGGGAGCAAACTTTTTCTTTCGGTGAACACACACCCCTGTCTCCGGGTCTAGCGATCTCCCATGCCCGTACCACCAGCTTTTGGCCCTTGGGTCCCATCCCTCTATACCTAGAGGGATTCCTCGCACCCTCAGGTCCTCCTCCATCTTCTGCCACTTAGGCTCCGAAAGGCGGTATCCTCCTGGCCCCATAATATGATGGAACTTTTTCTTACTCGCATTATCCTTATTTTTTTCGATATTTCCTTGAAATGCTCCGATTTCTTTTGCCTCACAAATTCTGGCCAATCATCTTTCAGTTTCTCATGTTGTCCATTGAAATCCGGAGTCTTGCCCTTGTTGACATAGTCACGGGTTAAATTTTTCTTGAAGTTCCGGAATGCTTCGCCCATCTTCTGAAGAGCGAACTCTTTAACTAGCCTCCTCCTCTCACGTCCACCCGGAACCTCGTTACCGAATTCATCGACTTTGTTGTATTCCGGAGGTAGAATGAAATGTTCCATAAGCTTTCTCCAGCAATCCTTTTTCGTTCTCTTGTCGACAAAACTGAAACCAAGACGTGCCTTCTTTGGCTCCTTCCATTCCTGGACGGTGATCGGGACGTTGTCTCTAACAACGACTCCGCATTGGTTGATAAACTTTGAGGTGTGCTGTAGGGGCTTGCCGGTTTCACTGACAAAATCAATGGCATATGTTTCTCCTGGTTTCATCGCCTTGGATTTGCCACGCTTTGTCGTACTCGATCCGGCCGAGGGCTAAAAAAAGAAAGAGAGTCGCACGCGTTAATACATATGTATTCACATTTCAGTAAGTTTGTATCACGAGAGGCTCAATGTATATATATACCTCGCCGGAGGTGGTTGCTACTTGCAATTCGAGATCGTCGTTTGTTGACGGTTGACCTCCGTCGACAATGTCCGTTCCTTCACCTTCTTGATCATCGACAATGTCTGTTCCACCGTCAAGGTTCAGAAAAGAAGAGACTACATCCTCTTCTTGCTCATATTCTGAGCCCGGCACATAAGGAATCTCGTTGTTTATGATGCCCATTAAATAACGTTCAGCCTCCGGATCCCTAAGCGGCTCGGCTCTATCGTCCGCCATATGTCACTCCTGCATGTAGTAAAAATTAATTAAGTATAAAGGAATTAAAAAATAAGATTAAGGGGACATAGAGGAGGAGCAGCTACGGTTGAATGGTTAAGAGCTATTAAAAAATAAAATTGATGTTTTTCCTTTTCCTTTTCCTTTTCTTTTTCCTCTCTGCTCTCTCTTTCCTTTTCTTTTTCCTTTTCTTTTTCCTTTATACAATTATTCCCAAATAAATTTCCTTTTCTTTTTCCTTTTCTTTTTCCTCTCTGCTCTCTCTTTCCTTTTCTTTTTCCTTTATACAATTATTCCCAAATAAATTTCCTTTTCTTTTTCCTTTTCTTTTTCCTCTCTGCTCTCTCTTTCCTTTTCTTTTTCCTTTTCTTTTTCCTCTCTGCTCAAGTTTTTGTTTGAGGAGGACGGCAGGCGGCGGCGGGCGGCGGAGGACGGCAGGCGGCGGGGGGAGGCGGAGGACGGCAGGCAGGCGGCGGCGGGCGGCGGAGGCAGCGCGCAGGGGCAGCGGTGGCGGCGGCGCGCAGGGCAGGGCAGCGACAGGGGCAGCGGTGGCGGCGGCAGCGCGCAGGGGCAGGGGGCAGCGGTGGCGGCGGCGCGCAGGGGCAGGGGCAGCGGCGGCGGCGGCGGCAGCGCGCAGGGGCAGGGGCAGCGGTGGCGGCGGCGCGCAGGGCAGGGCAGGGGCGGCGGCGACAGTGCAGGGCAAGGGCGGCGGCGTAGGGCAGGGGAAGTGGGGGCAGAGCTCACTGGGGGCGGCGGAGCTGGGGGCAGGGCGTCGGCGTCGATCGGCGTTGGGGCAGGGCGTCGGCGTCGAGAGGAGAATGGGAGGTGCGGGAAAATTTAGTAAGTGCTGTATATATAGACAGAGCATTAGTCCCGGTTGGGGACACCAACCGCGACTAAAGGGACACGAACCGCGACTAAAGGTCCTTTTTCATATACTTTTCATTTGAAAATCTTAAAAATACAAATAATATATCAAAAAATTCAGAAAAATAAAACTAATTCATTTTAAAATCTTAAATATAGAAATAATATATCAAAAAATTCAATAAAATAAAACAAATTCATTTTAAAATCTTAAAAATACAAATAATATATCAAAAAATTCAGAAAAATAAAACTAATTCATTTTAAAATCTTAAAAATAGAAATAATATATCAAAAAATTCAAAAAAATAAAACTAATTCATTTGAAAATCTTGAAAATACAAATAATATATCAAAAAATTCAGAAAAATAAAACTAATTCATTTTAAAATCTTAAAAATAGAAATAATATATCAAAAAATTCAAGAAAATAAAACTAATTCATTTTAAAATCTTAAAAATACAAATAATATATAAAAAATCCAGAAAAATAAAACTAATTCATTTTAAAAATTCAGACCGATTGTTTTGTTCTACATCCTCGATCCCTTGAAGGTTTGACAAAAGGTTTGATACATCATTCAGTTCATCGACCAAATACAAATCATCCGGATTCGCCATCGTACGTTTTAATTCACATGATCCATTCAACAAAGTTTGGTACAATAGATTATTACACATCAATTCTTCCCTTGTGTCCCTGCTTGCTTACGATTGTGCCGTATCCATGGAGCATCCTCATCATTTAACTTAATGCTTGGGTCAGTGTTCACTTTGAAGGGCGGAATTTCACCAAACATATTATAATCTTCTGACATGTCTGTCTTGTCCTCCACTCCCACGATGTTTCTTTTCCCTGAAAGAACAATGTGGCGCTTTGGATCATCGCATGATGTACTGATCGTTTTCTTATCTTTCCGTTTCCTCGGTTTGCTACTCATGTCCTTCAAATAAAAAACCTGAGCGACATCTTTGGCAAGGACGAATGGTTCGTCAAGGTAACCAAGATTGTTGAAATCCACCATTGTCATTCCGTATTGCTCGTCCACCTTTACCCCACCTCCTGTTAGCTTGAACCATTTGCACCGGAACAAAGGGACCTTAAAGGAGGGTCCATAGTCAAGTTCCCATATCTCCTCTATGTAACCATAATATGTGACCTTTTGCCCATTCTCGGTTGCTGCATCAAAGCGGACACCACTGTTTTGGTTGGTGCTCTTTTTATCTTGGGCGATGGTGTAAAATGTATTCCCATTTATCTCGTACCCTTGGAAAGTCGTTATAGTCGAAGATGGTGTCTTGGCCAACATGTACAGCTGATCTCCAACATCATTGTCATTCATTAAATGTTTTCGCAACCAACTGCCGAAAGTCTCCATGTGGGCCTTTCTAATCCAGGATTCAAGCTTCCCCGGGTTGTCCGAGCGTAAAATATTCTTGTGTTGCTCGAAGTACGGAGCCACCAAGCTGGAATTTTGCAGAACTGTGTGGTGTGCTTCAGTCATAGAATGACCGTCCATACATATCGTTGATTTCCTTCCGATCGTGCCTTTTCCACTTAGTCTCCCCTCGTGCCGCGATTGAGGAATACCAATCGGCTTAAGGTCAGGAACATAGTCAATACAGAACTCAATTACCTCCTCATTTCCATAGCCCTTGACGATGCTTCCTTCTGGCCTAGCACGGTTACGAACATATTTCTTTAATACTCCCATGAACCTCTCAAAGGGGAACATATTGTGTAGAAATACAGGACCGAGAATGGAAATCTCTTCGACTAGGTGGAGCAGGAGGTGCGTCATAATATCGAAGAAGGATGGTGGGAACACCAACTCGAAACTGACAAGGCATTGGACCACATCGTTCTGTAACCATGGTAGATCTTCTGGATTGATTACCTTCTGAGAGATTGCATTGAGGAATGCACATAGCTTCACAATGGCTACTCGAACATTTTCCGGTAGGAGCCCCCTCAAAGCAATCGGAAGCAATTGTGTCATAATCACGTGGCAGTCGTGAGACTTCAGGTTTAGGAACTTTTTGTCCGCCATGTTTATTATTCCCTTTATATTCGACGAGAAGCCAGACGGAACCTTCATACTGCTCAGGCATTCAAAAAAAAATGACCTTCTCTTCTTTGGTAAGAGCGTAGCTGGCACGACCTTGAAACCATTCCGGATGCTGGTCATCTGGGTCTTTCAAAAGTTGCTGGTCCTGCCGTGCTTCTTTTGTATCATTTGTCTTCCCATACACGCCCAAGAAGCTTAGCAGGTTCACGCAAATATTCTTCGTAACATGCATCACGTCAATTGCAGAGCGGACATCTAGGACTTTCCAATATTCTAGCTCCCAAAATATAGATTTCTTCTTCCACATGGGTGCGTGCCCGTCAACTCCCCGCGGAACTGATTGTCCGCCAGGACCCTTTCCAAAGATGACTTTCAAATCCTTGACCATATCAAATATCTCAGCACCAGTACGTTCCGCAGGCTTCGGCCGGTGATCTGCCTTGCCGTTGAAATGCTTGCCTTTCTTTCTTACGTTATGATTTCGGGGAAGAAATCGACGATGACCCAGGTACACGTTCTTCTTACAATTACCCAAACGTACACTTTCAGTATCATGTAAGCAGTGCGTGCATGCATTGTATCCCTTATTTGTCTGTCCCGAAAGGTTACTGAGAGCAGGCCAATCGTTGATGGTTACAAAAAGCAACGCTCGTAGGTCAAATTCCTCTTCTTTGTGCTCATCCCAGACACGTACACCAGGTCTGCCCCACAACTGTAAAAGTTCATCAACTAATGGCCTTAGGTACACATCGATGTCGTTCCCGGGTTGCTTTGGACCTTGGATGAGCACTGGCATCATAATGAACTTCCGCTTCATGCACAACCAAGGAGGAAGGTTGTAGATGCATAGAGTCACGAGCCAGGTGCTATGGCTGGAGCTCTGCTCGCCAAAAGGATTCATGCCATCAGTACTTAGACCAAATCTTATGTTCCTTGCGTCAGCTGCAAAATCTTTGAACACTCTGTCAATCTTTCTCCATTGCGTTCCATCAGCGGTGTGTCTCAACTCCCCGTCGGACTTACGGTCCTCTTTGTGCCATCGCAACGACTTGGCATGCTTTTTGTTCCTGAACAGACGTTTCAACCGTGGTATTATAGGAGCATACCACATCACCTTGGCGGGAACCCTCTTCCTGGGTTTCTCGCCCTCAACATCGTCACCAGGGTCATCGCCTCTGATCTTATAACGCAATGCGGTGCATACAGGGCATTCATTCAAATTCGCGTATTCACTGCGGTAGAGGATGCAGTCGTTAATGCATGCATGTATCTTCAGAACCTCTAAACCTAGAGGGCAGACAACCTTCTTTGCTTCGTACGTACTGGCGGGCAACTCGTTATTCTTCGGAAACATATTCTTCAACATTTTCAGCAAATTTTCAAATGATGAGTCAGCTACACCTTCCTGAGCCTTCCATTTTAGCAAATCCAGTGTGCAGCCCAGCTTTTTCAGACTATTATCGCATCCTGGGTACAACGACTTTTTGTGATCCTCTAACATGCGATCCAAATTCTCCCTCTCCTTGTCAGTTTCGCAGCGTCTCCGTGCATCAGCAATGGTCCGACCAAGATCATCAGCGGGCTCATCATGTGCCTCTTCTTCACCTTCACCTAACCCTTCCCCACCTTCAGCATCATCCTCCATGAAAGTATCACCGAAATGATCATGATAGTTGTCATCGATATCATCCCCTTCTTCATCTTCTTCCATTCTAACCCCTCTTTCTCCATGCTTGGTCCAACAATTATAGCTTCGCATGAAACCGTGCCGAAGCAGGTGCATGTGAACGTCTCTTGAGGAGGAGTAACCCTTCTAATTCTTACAGACAGCACATGGACAGATAATAAAACCTCGCTGCTTGTTCGCATTTGCCACTACGAGGAAATCTTTCAAACCCGTAGTGAACTCGCCGGAGAGTCGGGGACCGTACATCCATTGCCGATTCATCAGCATTATTATTATATAAAGTATATAATTAACCATCATGCATTTGTTAAACTAACTAGCTAGAAATAATACAAATTAAACAATGAACTACACACATGCATATTTTATCAATGACACATGAAAGGTTCAAGTTGCTAACCGCGATCGCGGAGGAAAAATAAATGAGAAAGCTCAAGTGTGGCTCGGACACTTCATATCATGTTTGTTTCATGCTCTCGGGCATTTCATCGAACACCTTGTGTGCATAGGAGGAACCAAAAGCAAACCCACCACCCCCCTTCTGAATTGTGGCTAAGTGAAGTGAGCTGAGTCCTATATATAGGGATGGGCCTTTAGTCCCGGTTGGCCTGGCCAACCGCAACTAAAGGCCTTCGGGCCAGCCTGAGGACCTTTAGTCCTGGTTGGCCAGGCCAACCGGGACTAAAGCCCCTCCCGTCCGCCAGCTGTCGACCGAGCGCGCTGGGCCCAGATAGTTGGTCGCGGGTCTCCTCCCGAACCGCGACTAAAGACCCCTTTGGTCGTGGTTCGATTATTTTAGGGACTAGTGGGGGCGTATGGAAGCCTCTTTTTCTACTAGTGAGTGTATATTTGAGTTGAATAAAACCATCACGGTTAGTTTCACTTGTAGGATTTTATTTGCTTCACTTAATATCTATTGTTGCCTGGTTTTGATGTGGCAAAACGAGGAGGGATGTTTGTTCCACTGTATATTTCCTAATTGTAGTATTTGATGCATTTTGGGACTTACATATTTAGTTGTAAGCACCCAGTCAGTCAACATGTAGGTTACCGGACTGTACTAGTCCATGCTGGTCTTTAGAAAAATCCATCATGCATGCTGGTTTGAGAAACAGAGAACACATGCTTCTTTTGAGGGGCAAGATGCAAATATTAAAGGGGGGCATGTGTAAATAGTTGACTGAATTGATCCAGTCCATTCCCTGTAGATCCAACGCCCCATGCAGGGCTGTAGCACCGTATCACTCAGGATATTTCCCCATGCAGAGACGTACCAGATGTTCAAGGCAATTAACTATTCAATGCAAACCCTAAAATATACACATAGAATATTTAGGTCATCACCAGGCAGATGCGTCTTCACTATCACTACTATTCTATCTGTTTAAGCAAACCTTACCGAAGCGGGGCGGACGAAACTCTGCCATCCGGTACGAAAGGTCCCACACCCCACATCCCGAGTACAGTTGACTAAAAAAAAACCACATCGGTAAGCTACCTGATTAAACAAAAAAAACCTACAATCACGCAACAAACTCCCCCGCGACACCTAATCATCCCCGGCCCTCCTTGCGCCCGCCCGCCCGCTCCCCCCGGCGATCCCCACCGCCACCCTCCCTGGACGCCCGCATCGCCGCACATCAGCAGCCGCCCTCCCTGGACGCCCGCATCGCCGCACATCAGCAGCCGCCCTCCCTGACGCGGTGACGCCCGCATCTTGCTTCCCTCCTTGTCGCCCCTTGCCACCTGCTCCGCACGGCCCTGCCGCCCATCTCTCTTCCTCGCCCGGCTCGGCTCCGCCAAGGTCTCCTGCTCTCCACCACGGGGAGGGCTTGTTGACTGCGGCAAGAACACATACCACACTATCAGTACCAGTGATTGATAGGGATTCCTCAGGATCTGTTCTGTCGGGCTATTGGTGAGATTTGGCCTCCAGCGCCGCCCTGTGCCGCCGCCACCATGACCGCAAGAACAGGTGGGGAAGTAATCTTGTCAGCATATTGTTTGACCTGTGTAGCTGCCCAATTTAGTTCTGAATACCCGAGCCTCTTCATGGGTTCAGGCGGCCAATCTTCGTGGATGAGGACACGCGGGCTCCATCTGGACCAAACTGCCATCGGCATGAGAGCCAAAACAAATTTCCGCTGACCAAGTTTCTGTGTGCTACTCCATGTCATGTATTGAGTCACAAATAAATCCAGGTGAATGTATATGCTACTGTTTCTCTTCGAAGAAAAGACAAACAATTTATCCTGATGAATGGATGTATATCTGTGGTGGATGATCTCTGTCTTTCTATTGCAGGTCATAATATGCATCCACACAATTCAAATTCATGTTTTGGAAGGATATTGACCAACTAACCATGTATTAATTGTATTTTTTTTGTTTTACTTCTACCCAAACTGAGTTCTAACAGTCAATATCTGATTCTGGTACAGGCTTCCGATGACAGTTACAACAATTCTAGAGCATATATCGTCCTCAATCCTCCTGATTTTCCTATCATCATTTCCATAGTGTTCGAGTTGTAAAGCCTTGGCCCGTGGTATGTGATTAATATTGGTTCCTAAGCTTGAAAAGTGTATTGGCTAAATAGTACTTGATTCTATCATGTTTGTTTAGGCTGAATTGTTTTTGCTGGAAAAATATCGTTACATGTACTCATCATTTTAGTATGGTAATTATATCTTAGGGTATGGGAAATAAATGTACTAAACTATCTTTTCCATGTAGGCTACTATGATTTAGAGGAGGTAATTGTTTCTGATGAAGAGTTGAATCTACGCACCATGGATTCTGAACTGTTACCGTGAACTGGAGAAGTGGTTATCTTTTTTCTATATTATAACTAAAATGCAGGCTTTAACTAAATATTTTGTTATGTCCGCCAATCGGCTGGTTCATTTAGCCTCATTT
Organism: Aegilops tauschii subsp. strangulata; assembly: GCF_002575655.3. NCBI lineage: Eukaryota > Viridiplantae > Streptophyta > Magnoliopsida > Poales > Poaceae > Aegilops > Aegilops tauschii. Next base: position 575,208,347 of record NC_053039.3, on the reverse strand, counting down.
GTATCCAGATAACCATCAGATAAAATATTTGGAAATATCGAATAGAGAGAATCAACATCACAGTTCTGAGGAGCTTCATTTGTCAAACTTTCTGGAGCCGATCATCTTGATCATTTTTGAAGGATGGGTGCTGGACTTGGCACATTTCCCTGAGAGGGTCACTCTCGCAATAAATGTTGGTTTCTGATGGAATTATGTATCTGTATTATGCACCCCTGCCAATTTTGATTCTTGTTCTCTGGTAATCTACAGAGCGATAAGGTCTAACTGTGTCCAGCCATAATGGCAGGACGAATCCCTCATTTTGTGCTGTATTTGATTTTCTCCGGGTCTCTTTGAAAGTGTAGTTGTTAGCCTTGGCTAAACCAATAGAATTTAGGCAACTATGAAGCATGTGGATGCGTTACATTTTTCCTGAATTAGTCCTTTGAATATGAAGCCCTTTGGAATTTTGCACTGCTCCTAGCCCATTGGCCATGGCATTGTCTGTATTATCTGTCTTCTCTGCTACAGCTCTCCCAGCGGGCGCTATCACACGTTGAGTTTTATCCGCACGTATTGACACGGGAGAGGAGAGTGGTGCTGCGGGGTGAGGAAATTTATGACAAAGGGAAGGCAAGGAGAGAGGCAGCTCTGATGGTCGAGCGCAGGTGTGCGCCTGGCATGGAATGAGGTGGGGAGGGGTGCCCTTATTGCATATACATGAAATGGCTTTGGCTACAGGATACGTGCATGGCACGTGCAAGCTTACTAGTCACGTGAAACGGCGTCACCGACGTGAATCGCGGCGGATCCAAACGACGCTCGGGTAGGCAAGGCCGGAGGTGGAGGTGGAGGTGGTCGCCGGGAGGGTCGGAAATCTGATCGTGCCCTCGCACATGTAAACGTTATAGAAATTGATGATAGTGTTAGGGACGTGTACGCGTCGTTGCTGATCGACCTCTTCCGTTCTTTTTTTCCTTCTTTTTCTAGCTATATATACATATACATGAGAAATACCCCTTACAAAAACCTAATACACGAGAAATACTCAGGCCAGGAGAAATCCTTGCTCGGCTAGCCGAGGCCGGCAACGGCGACACTCACGGGTGTCATATCCCTTCTTGGAGGCGCTGCCATGGCTTGTTGGTGCCCCTCTTCAAGCATCGGGGGGAAATCCTAGGTCTGGTCGTTCGGATCGGCTGGCGGCGTCACGACATCGTTCACCTTCTTGAAGGCGCTATCTTGCTTTCTTGCGGCGTCCCCGATGTTGGATTTAGAGATGTTCGATGTCATGCTGGTTCGGTCTGCCTCTCTAGTTCTAGGCTTGGTGGTTGTTGTGTCTTTTTTTCTCTTCGGGCCGAACATCCCTTGTCTTTCTGCTCCGGCTTCCATGCTCATGCTTTACAGCATTCATGTCATGTGTTGTATCATTTATTGTACTCATTCTATTTCCCTCTAACAATGAAAAGATACGCAAGCTTTGCGTATTCGCGAAAAAAAACTAATACAGAGTACATGAGAGCCGGTGATGATATGGCACCAGCGTCGCATTTAGAGGGGAGTCGTAGGTTGATGTGTTCGACTGTGGGGTGCAGGCTTGATAGAGACAATTTGATGACTGGAAAATTTAGAGGGATGGTCGGGGACGGTGGTGAGGGGAGGGAGGAGTGGCGAGGCGTGTGCCAGAGCACCGTGGGCAGTGGAGTGCGCCAGCAGGCAGCCTGGCGACGGTCGTAGGCGGGTTTAATTAGGAAGATCATGAGATGAAGAAGAAGGCCATCGGCCAGTTGATCCATCTCTTCATACATATGATATAGATAGATAGATAGATTTCCGATAGATAGATAGATAGATAGATAGATAGGGGTCCAATATTATTATATTATTTATACACATATGCATGCATTGGTAGCTCGTAGGTCATGACATGATCGATGGCAACTCGCAGAAGAAAAGACATGGTCGATGGTAGGTATACACGCACGCGGGATGGAAGTGAATGGAGCGGAACAATTTTGGTTCTAGGTAGTGCAGGTGAACAGGCCTGCCAGGTCGCACATGCGAATGCTATGGATTTTATTTTTTGGATGAAATGCCATGGAAATTGATGGTACGTGTAAGATCGATCTCTGCCGTCGGGTACTGGGCATAGGCATAGGCATGGGCATGGTACTCTCAAAGGTCGTTTTCAATCTCGCTCACTCTGCATCAGTACGATGCGGTACTGTAAGCAGATCCAAAAAACAACCCCTGTTCACCGGGACACATTCAAATGAAAAGAAAAGAAAAACTCTATGTTTTGAGACCGCCCACATATGCATGAGCCGTCTAAAAAAAATTCATTGTAAGTCGATCTTGTGTCCTTCCTCCTCCAGAATCTCCCTTTTGGCACTGGATATTGCTTCCTTTGCTGCCTTGTAGATGATGGGGCTCGGCCTGTGTGGGGCTGTGGGACGCCGATTTTTTGAGCTCGGATTTCTGGACACCTCTTATCCTTACTCTTCAAGTGTTGCTTTAAGATCCATACTACACATCTAAATTAGTACATAAAACTTTCTCTTTTTTGTTCCTAGTTAGAATGTTGCTGAAAATTTTGAACTTCATATGTTGAACTATATGGGAGAAACAAAAAAGAGAAAAGTTCTTGCACGAATCGCGATGCAGAATTGGATGGCTAGATAAGGGGGTGTCCATGAGCCTATGCTCCACAATATGTTTTCGTGGGGCTGTGCATTGTACATGATGCTCAAGAGATGAAGACTGACATAGTAGCTATTGGGCAATCCCAGATTGTCTTTCCTCAACAAATCCATTGTTGCTTCAAATCTCTTGATGTAATTGGACGGAGTGGATGTTTGAGTCAAGGCATGAAATGTTCTTGCTGTTTAGGTGGAGAACAATCGCACTGACAGAAAATCAGAAAATGTTATCCCAAATGAAAAAAAGAATTCATATGGACGATGCTATACAACACACTTCCACTTCAACTAAGAACCTATAGTCTACACTAGTATAAAAGTTACAAGTCAATCAAAATGATCCAACCATCCGATACAATCAAACCCAAGGATTCATCAATTTATTTTTGATGTCAATCCTCACTTAACATATATTGTTAATTAATCCTCCATCTGACACAACTCAGTGCATATTTATCACAAAGTGCATAGTTTGTGCAATATATATATTTTGCACATGCCGAGATACTAGTAAGGAGTAAAGCTGATGATACATATGCTTAGACATGCAACGTGGGCATACATCAGCAAACGATAGACAACATAGTGTATTGCCATACTGTTCTGCTAATCGACTTCAATGAGTTCAACCACTTTTTTTTCTCATCAATGACAGGAGTAAGTTCGGTCTTGTTGTTTGGCAGATTCCTCCAGATGCCCACAAAAAACTTGACCAATAAATGGACAGAAGCATCGCCGTCTCGGTACATGATTTCACAGAGCCTAAGGTTCTTGCACTTGAAATGTGGCAGGTCCTTAGAATATGACTGACGGCGTTCCATCACCTCCTTTGTAGGATGGAAATCCAAGACCTGTTGAACAGCACAAAGGAATCAATATTACGCAATGTATTGAGTTAACATAATAGTTGATGAAATAAGTACTAGTATAGTGGTAGCACCTTGCAGTGGCGCAAAGTGAGCTTCTGCAGGTTACATGAGTTCTCAGGTATTGCTGCGGCCCAAGGAAGTCATCGCTGATTTGGCACTCATCTAGGAACAATGTTGTCAGGTTCTCAAACTTGAATAGAGGAAGATTCTCATGACTCTCATTGAACAGCAACTGAAACCCAGATAGATATATATACAGACATTTTGTTACCTTTGAATGCCTCCAGATAAATTAAGGAGATGCAAACTGAATAAAAAATAGAAGTGGGTATACAGACATCAAGAAGAAGAAGAAGAAGAAGAAGAAGAAGATATTACCGTGAGCGCAAAATGCGACAAGTGCAAGGTTGTCACATTGGACAGCGCGCCAAGAATGCCCAATCAGTGCTCCACGTCGTGCTCGATCCAACGCAGATGAATCGACACATGGTGTGGTTCAGCTGTATCAGTAATGTGATGGAGCTCCTCGGCGAGGCGGAGAGAAACAAGAGCAGGGGCGTCTATGATCAACTTGAAAACTTCAAATTCATCCTCCTCGTCCACCGTGTACTCGCCAGCGACGACCAATTTCTTGAGTGACGGGGAGGCGATATTGATATTGCTGGTGAGCAAGAACCAGCATCTTGCGAGCTGCACATCCTCTAGAGCAGGGCAGCCGGAGCTGATGTGGCTCGCAATATCTTTCAGCTTCAACTCCAGGCCGGAAAGATGCAACCTTTTGAGCCCGCGAGGCCATGTAATGACCTATGTCCCGGCGGAGCCAACAGTCCCCGACGATAGCGTTGGCCCCGTGTAGCCGGAGGTCCTCAAGGAGCGTGAAGTCATGGCCGCGGAGAAGGTTGACCGTGAAGTCGTCAAAGCCGCGGCGGATATATCTATGGTCGATGTCGAGGCACGGCACGGCGCGCCAGAGGTGCCGCCACCGCGTGGAGAGCACGCACGTCTGCACCGTCTGCTGGGCCATGAGGCGCGACAGGATGGTGCGGAGGAGGTCGTTCGGCAGGGCGCTCAGCCGGTCATCGCCGGCATCACCGCCGCCGCCGTCTGCATGGCGTGCACGCTTCGGCTCGGCGGGGGCGTCCGTGGAGCCAAGCATATCCGTTGTTCTGGATTGATGCAGCAGTACGTAGGAGACTTAATCTGCTGGGTGTGGCTGCGCCGCCGCCACCATGAGACCATGACTGAGAAAGATGGGATCCGGATTCGGGATTCAGAGAGAGCCCTAATGGGATTTATGTATAGAAAGAACGGGCCCCTTTCCATTCATTTTTCTTTCTTTATTTGTCTTTTTTTCCTCAGATATGTTCCTCAATTTTCTATGCTTTCCTTTTTCTTTATTTCGTTTTTCATTTATTTTTATTTTTCTCCCATCTCTTCTTTTCTTTTGTTTCCTTCTTCTTAAGGCCTTGTACAATGCAATGTGCTTAGCAGAGATGCTCGGAGAAATAAATCAAGCTTTCCTTAAGCACGGGTGCTTATTTGTATAGGGCAGACGCTTAATTAGGTGTCTCTTCTATAGAAATAGACACCGGTGCTTTAGAAAAATCCGGTTTATTTTTCTAAGCACCTCGCATTGTACAAGGCCTAATACATGTCCATGGAGGTATTCAGTGGCAGACTTAGGTGTTGGGGAACGTAGTAATTTCAAAAAAATTCCTACGCACACGCAAGATCATGGTGATGCATAGCAACGAGAGGGGAGAGTGTTGTCCACGTACCCTCGTAGACCGAAAGCGGAAGCGTTAGCACAACGCGGTTGATGTAGTCGTACGTCTTCACAATCCGACCGATCAAGTACCGAACGCACGACACCTCCGAGTTCAGCACACGTTCAGCCCGATGACGTCCCTCGAACTCCGATCCAGCCGAGTGTTGAGGGAGAGTTTCGTCAGCACGACGGCGTCGTGACGATGATGATGTTCTACCGACGCAGGGCTTCGCCTAAGCACCGCTATAGTATTATCGAGGTGGACTATGGTGGAGGGGGGCACCGCACACGGCTAAAAGATCAAATCAATTGTTGTATCTCTAGGGTGCCCCCTGCCCCCGTATATAAAGGAGCAAGGGGGGGAGATGCGGCCGGCCAGGAGGAGGCACGCCAGGAGGAGTCCTACTCCCACCGGGAGTAGGACTCCCTCCCTTCCTTGTTGGATTAGGAGAAGGGGGGAAGGAGGAAGAGGAGAAGAAGGAAAGGGGGGTGCCGGCCCCCCTCCTTGTCCAATTCGGACAAGAGGGGGAGGGGGCGCGCGGCCTGCCCTGGCCGCCTCTCCTCTTCTCCACTAAGGCCCACTATGGCCCATTAAACCCCCGGGGGGTTCCGGTAACCCCTCCGGTACTCCGGTAAAATCCCGATTTCACCCGGAACACTTCCGATATCCAAATATAGGCTTCCAATATATCAATCTTCATGTCTCGACCATTTCGAGACTCCTCGTCATGTCCGTGATCACATCCGGGATTCCGAACAACCTTCGGTACATCAAAACTCATAAACTCATAATATAACCGTCATCGAAACTTTAAGCGTGCGGACCCTACGGGTTCGAAAACTATGTAGACATGACCGAGACACGTCTCCGGTCAATAATCAATAGCAGAACCTGGATGCTCATATTGGCTCCCACATATTCTACGAAGATCTTTATCGGTCAGACCGCATAACAACATACGTTGTTCCCTTTGTCATCGGTATGTTAGTTGCCCGAAATTCGATCGTCGGTATCTCAATACCTAGTTCAATCTCGTTACCGGCAAGTCTCTTTACTCATTCCGTAATATATCATCCCGCAACAAACTCATTAGTTCCAATGCTTGCAAGGCTTAAGTGATGTGCATTACCGAGTGGGCCCAGAGATACCTCTCCGACAATCGGAGTGACAAATCCTAATCTCGAAATACGCCAAGCCAACAAGTACCTTCGGAGACACCTGTAGAGCACCTTTATAATCACCCAGTTATGTTGTGACGTTTGGTAGCACACAAAGTGTTCCTCCGGTAAACGGGAGTCGCATAATCTCATAGTCATAGGAACATGTATAAGTCATGAAGAAAGCAATAGCAACATACTAAACGATCGAGTGCTAAGCTAACGGAATGGGTCAAGTCAATCACATCATCTCCTAATGGTGTGATCCCGTTAATCAAATGACAACCCATGTCTATGGCTAGTAAACATAACCATCTTTGATCAACGAGCTAGTTAAGTAGAGGCATACTAGTGACACTCTGTTTGTCTATGTATTCACACAAGTATTATGTTTCCGGTTAATACAATTCTAGCATGAATAATAAACATTTATCATGATATAAGGAAATAAATAATAACTTTATTATTGCCTCTAGGGCATATTTCCTTCAGTCTCCCACTTGCACTAGAGTCAATAATCTAGATTACACATTAATTATTCTAACACCCATGGAGGCTTGGTGTTGATCATGTTTTGCTCGTGGAAGAGGCTTAGTCAACGGGTCTGCAACATTCAGATCCGTATGTATCTTGCAAATTTCTATGTCTCCCACCTGGACTAGATCCCGGATGGAATTGAAGCGTCTCTTGATGTGTGGTTCTCTTGTGAAATCTGGATTCCTTCGCCAAGGCAATTGCACCAGTATTGTCACAAAAGATTTTCATTGGACCCGATGCACTAGGTATGACACCTAGGTCGGATATGAACTCCTTCATCCAGACTCCTTCATTTGCTGCTTCCGAAGCAGCTATGTACTCCGCTTCACACGTAGATCCCGCCACGACGCTTTGTTTAGAACTGCACCAACTGACAGCTCCACCATTCAATATAAACACGTATCCGGTTTGCGATTTAGAATCGTCCGAATCAGTGTCAAAGCTTGCATCAACGTAACCATTTACAATGAGCTCTTTGTCACCTCCATAAACGAGAAACATATCCTTAGTCCTTTTCAGGTATTTCAGGATGTTCTTGACCGCTGTCCAGTGATCCACTCCTGGATTACTTTGGTACCTCCCTGCTAAACTTATAGCAAGGCACACATCAGGTCTGGTACGCAGCATTGCATACATGATAGAGCCTATGGCTGAAGCATAGGGAACATCTTTCATCTTCTCTCTATCTTCTGCAGTGGTCGGGCATTGAGTCTTACTCAACTTCACACCTTGTAACACAGGCAAGAACCCTTTCTTTGCTTGATCCATTTTGAACTTCTTCAAAACTTTGTCAAGGTATGTGCTTTGTGAAAGTCCAATTAAGCGTCTTGATCTATCTCTATAGATCTTGATGGCCAATATATAAGCAGCTTCACCGAGGTCCTTCATTGAAAAACTCTTATTCAAGTATCCCTTTATGCTATCCAGAAATTCTATATCATTTCCAATCAACAATATGTCATCCACATATAATATCAGAAATGCTACAGAGCTCCCACTCACTTTCTTGTAAATACAGGCTTCTCCAAAAGTCTATACAAAAGCAAATGCTTTGATCACACTATCAAAGCGTTTATTCCAACTCCGAGAGGCTTGCACCAGTCCATAAATGGATCGCTGGAGCTTGCACACTTTGTTAGCTCCCTTTGGATCGACAAAACCTTCCGGTTGCATCATATACAACTCTTCTTCCAGAAATCCATTCAGGAATGCAGTTTTTACATCCATTTGCCAAATTTCATAATCATAAAATGCGGCAATTGCTAACATGATTCGGACAGACTTAAGCATCGCTACGGGTGAGAAGGTCTCATCGTAGTCAATCCCTTGAACTTGTCGAAAACCTTTCACAACAAGTCGAGCTTTATAGACAGTAACATTACCGTCAGTGTCAGTCTTCTTCTTGAAGATCCATTTATTCTCAATGGCTTGCCGATCATCAGGAAAGTCAACGAAAGTCCAAGCTTTGTTCTCATACATGGATCCCATCTCAGATTTCATGACCTCAAGCCATTTTGCGGAATCTGGGCTCACCAACGCTTCTTCATAGTTCGTAGGTTCGTCATGGTCTAGTAACATAACCTCCAGAACAGGATTACCGTACCACTCTGGTGCGGATCTTACTCTGGTTGACCTACGAGGTTCAGTAACAACTTGATCTGAAGTTCCATGATCATCATCATTAACTTCCTCACTAATTGGTATAGACGTCACAGGAACCGGTTTCTGTGATGAACTACTTTCCAATAAGGGAGCAGGTACGGTTACCTCATCAAGTTCTACTTTCCTCCCACTCACTTCTTTCGAGAGAAACTCCTTCTCTAGAAAGGATCCATTCTTAGCAACGAATGTCTTGCCTTCGGATCTGTGATAGAAGGTGTACCCAATAGTCTCCTTTGGGTATCCTATGAAGACACATTTCTCCGATTTGGGTTCGAGCTTATCAGGTTGAAGCTTTTTCACATAAGCATCGCAGCCCCAAACTTTAAGAAACGACAACTTTGGTTTCTTGCCAAACCACAGTTCATAAGGCGTCGTCTCAACGGATTTTGATGGTGTCCTATTTAACGTGAATGCGGCCGTCTCTAAAGCATAACCCCAAAACGATAGCGGTAAATCAGTAAGAGACATCATAGATCGTACCATATCTAGTAAAGTACGATTACGATGTTCGGACACACCATTACGCTGTGGTGTTCCGGGTGGCGTGAGTTGCGAAACTATTTCGCATTGTTTAATGTAGACCAAACTCGTAACTCAAATATTCTCCTCCACGATCAGATTGTAGAAACTTTATTTTCTTGTTATGATGATTTTCAGCTTCACTCTGAAATTCTTTAAACTTTTCAAATGTTTCAGACTTGTGTTTCATTAAGTAGATATACCCATATCTGCTTCAATCATCTGTGAAGGTAAGAAAATAATGATACCCGCCGCGAGCCTCAATATTCATTGGTCCACATACATCAGTATGTATGATCTCCAATAAATCAGTTGCTCGCTCCATAGTTCCGGAGAACGGCGTTTTAGTCATCTTGCCCATGAGGCATGGTTCGCAAGTACCAAGTGATTCATAATCAAGTGATTCCAAAAGTCCATCAGTATGGAGTTTCTTCATGCGTTTTACACCAATATGACCCAAACAGCAGTGCCACAAATAAGTTGCACTATCATTATCAACTCTGCATCTTTTGGCTTCAACATTATGAATATGTGTATCACTACTATCGAGATTCATCAAAAATAGACCACTCTTCAAGGGTGCATGACCATAAAAGATATTACTCATATAAATAGAACAACCATTATTCTCTGATTTAAAAGAATAACCGTCTCGCATCAAACAATATCCAGATATAATGTTCATGCTCAACGCTGGCACCAAATAACAATTATTTAGGTCTAATACTAATCCCGAAGTTAGCTGTAGAGGTAGCGTGCCGATGGCGATCACATCGACTTTGGAACCGTTTCCCACGCGCATCGTCACCTCGTCCTTGGCCAGTGTTCGCTTAATTCGTAGTCCCTGTTTTGAGTTGCAAATATTAGCAACAGAACCAGTATCAAATACCCAGGTGCTACTGCGAGCTCTGGTAAGGTACACATCAATAACATGTATATCACATATACCTTTGTTCACCTTGCCATCCTTCTTATCCGCCAAATACTTGGGGCAGTTCCGCTTCTAGTGACCAGTCTGCTTGCAGTAGAAGCACTCAGTCTCACGCTTAGGTCCAGACTTGGGTTTCTTCTCTTGAGCAGCAACTTGCTTGCTGTTCTTCTTGAAGTTCCCCTTCTTCTTCCCTTTGCCCTTTTTCTTGAAACTGGTGGTCTTATTGACCATCAACACTTGATGCTCCTTCTTGATTTCTACCTCCGCAGCTTTTAGCATTGCGAAGAGCTCGGGAATCGTCTTATCCATCCCTTACAAGTTATAGTTCATCACGAATCTCTTGTAGCTTGGTGGCAGTGATTGAAGAATTCTGTCAATGACGCTATCATCCGGAAGATTAACTCCCAGTTGAATCAAGTGATTGTTATACCCAGACATTTTGAGTATATGCTCACTGACAGAACTATTCTCGTCCATCTTACAGCTGTAGAACTTATTGGAGACTTCATATCTCTCAATCCGGGCATTTGCTTGAAATATTAACTTCAACTCCTGGAACATCTCATATGCTCCATGACGTTCAAAACGTCATTGAAGTCCCGGTTCTAGGCCGTAAAGCATGGCATACTGAACTATCGAGTAGTCATCAGCTTTGCTCTGCCAGACGTTCATAACATCTGGTGTTGCTCCTGCAGCAGGTTTGGCACCTAGCGGTGCTTCCAGGACGTAATTCTTCTATGCAGCAATGAGGATAATCCTCAAGTTACGGACCCAGTCCGTATAATTTCTACCATCATCTTTCAACTTTGCTTTCTCATGGAACGTATTAAAATTCAACGGAACAACAACACGGGCCATCTATCTACAATCCACATAGACAAGCAAGATACTATCAGGTACTGAGTTCATGATAAATTTAAGTTCAATTAATCATATTACTTAAGAGCTCCCACTTAGATAGACATCCCTCTAATCCCCTAAGTGATCACGTGATCCATATCAACTAAACCATAACCGATCATCACGTGAAATGGAGTAGCTTTCAATGGTGAACATCACTATGTTGATCATATCTACTATATGATTCACGCTCGACCTTTCGGTCTCAGTGTTCCGAGGCCATATCTGCATATGCTAGGCTCGTCAAGTTTAACCTGAGTATTCTGCGTGTGCAAAACTGGCTTGCACCCGTTGTAGATGGACGTAGAGCTTATCACACCCGATCATCATGTGGTGTCTGGGCACGACGAACTTTGGCAACGGTGCATACTCAGGGAGAACATGTTTATCTTGAAATTTAGTGAGAGATCATCTTATAATGCTACCGTCAATCAAAGCAAGAGAAGATGCATAAAAGATAAACATCACATGCAATCAATATAAGTGATATGATATGGCCATCATCATCTTGTGCTTGTGATCTCCATCTCCGAAGCACTGTCATGATCACAATCGTCACCGGCGCGACACCTTGATCTCCATTGTAGCATCGTTGTCGTCTCGCCAATCTTATGCTTCTACGACTATCGCTACCGCTTAGTGATAAAGTAAAGCATTACAGGGCGATTGCATTGCATACAATAAAGCGACAACCATATGGCTCCTGCCAGTTGCCGATAACTCGGTTACAAAACATGATCATCTCATACAATAAAATTTAGCATCATGCTTTGACCATATCACATCACAACATGCCCTGCAAAAACAAGTTAGACGTCCTCTACTTTGTTGTTGCAAATTTTACGTGGCTGCTACGGGCTGAGCAAGAACCGTTCTTACCTACGCATCAAAACCACAACGATAGTTTGTCAAGTTGGTGCTGTTTTAACCTTCGCAAGGACCGGGCGTAGCCACACTCGGTTCAACTAAAGTTGGAGAAACTGATACCCGCCAGCCACCTGTGTGCAAAGCACGTCGGTAGAACCAGTCTCGCGTAAGCGTACGCGTAATGTCGGCCCGGGCCGCTTCATCCAACAATACCGCCGAACCAAAGTATGACATGCTGGTAAGCAGTATGACTTATATCGCCCACAACTCACTTGTGTTCTACTCATGCATATGCCATCTACGCATAAAACCTGGCTCGGATGCCACTGTTGGGGAACGTAGTAATTTCAAAAAAATTCCTACGCACACGCAAGATCATGGTGATGCATAGCAACGAGAGGGGAGAGTGTTGTCCACGTACCCTCGTAGACCGAAAGCGGAAGCGTTAGCACAACACGGTTGATGTAGTCGTACGTCTTCACGATCCGACCGATCAAGTACCGAACGCACGGCACCTCCGAGTTCAGCACACGTTCAGCCCGATGACGTCCCTCGAACTCCAATCCAGCCGAGTGTTGAGGGAGAGTTTCGTCAGCACGACGGCGTGGTGACGATGATGATGTTCTACCGACGCAGGGCTTCGCCTAAGCACCGCTACAGTATTATCGAGGTGGACTATGGTGGAGGGGGGCACCGCACACGGCTAAAAGATCAAATCAATTGTTGTGTCTCTGGGGTGCCCCCTTGTCCCCGTATATAAAGGAGCAAGGGGGGGGGGGAGGTGCGGCCGGCCAGGAGGAGGCGCGCCAGGAGGAGTCCTACTCCCACCGGGAGTAGGACTCCCTTCCTTCCTTGTTGGATTAGGAGAAGGGGGGAAGGAGGAAGAGGAGAAGAAGGAAAGGGGGGCGCCGCCCCCCTCCTTGTCCAATTCGGACTAGAGGGGGAGGGGGCACGCGGCCTGCCCTGGCCGCCTCTCCTCTTCTCCACTAAGGCCCACTATGGCCCATTAAACCCCCGGGGGGTTTCGGTAACCCCTCCGGTACTCCGGTAAAATCCCGATTTCACCCGGACACTTCCGATATCCAAATATAGGCGTCCAATATATCAATCTTCATGTCTCGACCATTTCGAGACTCCTCGTCATGTCCGTGATCACATCCGGGATTCTGAACAACCTTCGGTACATCAAAACTCATAAACTCATAATATAACCGTCATCGAAACTTTAAGCGTGCGGACCCTACGGGTTCAAGAACTATGTAGACATGACCGAGACACGTCTCCGGTCAATAACCAATAGCGGAACCTGGATGCTCATATTGGCTCCCACATATTCTACGAAGATCTTTATCGGTCAGACCGCATAACAACATACGTTGTTCCCTTTGTCATCGGTATGTTACTTGCCCGAGATTCGATCGTCGGTATCTCAATACCTAGTTCAATCTCGTTACCGGCAAGTCTCTTTCCTCGTTTCGTAATACGTCATCCCGCAACTAACTCATTAGTTGCAATGCTTGCAAGGCTTAAGTGATGTGCATTACTTAGTGGGCCCAGAGATACCTCTCCGACAATCGGAGTGACAAATCCTAATCTCGAAATACGCCAACCGAACAAGTACCTTCGGAGACACCTATAGAGCACCTTTACAATCACCCAGTTACGTTGTGACGTTTGGTAGCACACAAAGTGTTCCTCCGGTAAATGGGAGTTGCATAATCTCAGAGTCATAGGAACATGTCTAAGTCATGAAGAAAGCAATAGCAACATACTAAACGATCGAGTGCTAAGCTAACGGAATGGGTCAAGTCAATCACATCCTTCTCCTAATGATGTGATCCCGTTAATCAAATGACAACCCATGTCTATGGCTAGGAAACATAACCATCTTTGATCAACGAGCTAGTTAAGTAGAGGCATACTAGTGACACTCTGTTTGTCTATGTATTCACACAAGTATTATGTTTCCGGTTAATATAATTCTAGCATGAATAATAAACATTTATCATGATATAAGGAAATAAATAATAACTTTATTATTGCCTCTAGGGCATATTTCCTTCATTAGGATCGCAACATTGGAGGTGTCATAGTTACATTTATACAATATATACAAACAATATGATTTCAACAGTTTGATTCAAAATTTATGAAAAATACACTACATATAGAATGATTTGATGTAAATTTAATCATAGTTCCACCAAATATTTTCAAATTAGCATTGAGATGTTGGATAATTAGTGTTGTCTATCATAGTTTACCACAAAACTTGTTATGGCTCGCTAAGCTTTTAACGGCTTAAAATTTATAAAAAATATGAAATAAATAGTGGAGTATCACTCTAATGTAATAAGGTGATTCAACAGATGTATTGTGAGAATATGCATTTATGTGTCCTCGGCAAAAAAAAACATTTTTTCCGCTCACCATGACATAAATATATGTTGAAGTATTTGTTTTCTTGTCCAAGAGACATACAATCATTTTTTTTCAATTGCATAATTGGGCCATGTTATATTATAGGTTTGTTCTTTCAGTATTTTTTTTCATGATTTTTAGGAACTTCTGTGTCGTCGAAAACCTTAATTAGTTCTATGGTAAGCTATGGTAGAAAATCCTACTCCAATCCAGATAATACAAACTATTTTGCATTTTTATAGGGAGTGCCATGCAACCCACACTGGATAGGCCCCATGATTGTAAATGTCTTTTGTAGTTTTATGTAGGCCCCAGTAATTCATAACCCATTGGTGTTATTTTCTAAAATGATCTAGTAATAGTATATGTCAACAGTTTTATTATTTACTTTGGTGGGAAAGTATTTTTATCTTCCAACCATTTTCACAAGGCGTGTGAACATTTTATTTGGAAATCATGAACATTTTGTCCAATGTATTCAAAGATGATGGCTAGGAAAAAATATGTGGACCACCATTATTTTCAAGACAATTTGACAAAAAAAGGGTTTCCTCTGCTTTATATTATAAAGCAACCACCACAGCAGTACAAGCGAGAAAACAACATAAAGAATAGAAAATAAAACGAGGAAGGTAAATGTATTTAGTGTGATCTTGTGGGAGAGTAAGGCAACGAGTGAGCTACGATTGAGACTCCTTACGGATGTTAGGTTTTTGAATCACCGATTCCATCGATCGAGAAAGTAAGCAGCAGGCACGAGAAGACCGACTGATAGCAACGGCGAATCAACGCCTAGAGCCAATAATTTTCTATGAGGAACTACTGAACTCAATCACTTGCTGCCGTTACTCAACCGTTTTCTGTTGAGGTCTATCCCGTAGAGGTAGTCAAATTGGATCAGTGATCAATTTCTAGGTTTCATCCTAAACCTAATTGGTTATTTCCAATTACGTAAATCAATAGTTCAAACCACACACAAAGGTAGGGCATTTCCTTCAATACGCGAACGACACCCTAATTACAATTAGGGCAGATGCTTCTGCGGCCGCCAACCTAAAATGTATCCTTGATGACTTCTCTGGCGCGACGGGGCTAGCCATTAACTTCTCTAAAACCACTTTCGTCCCCCTAAATATTGAGCCAGAAATTGCCTCCGCAATGGCGGCCACACTTGGCACCTCTGTGGCCACTTTCCCGCAAAAGTATCTTGGCCTTCCCCTCTCTCCCCACAAACTGCCCCTCTGTGTTCCAACCCGTAATAGACTGTTGTGATGTGTATTGTGTTGGGTGGTGTGTGAAGGAAATATGCCCTAGAGGCAATAATAAAGTTATTATTTATTTCCTTATATCATGATAAATGTTTATTATTCATGCTAGAATTGTATTAACCGGAAACATAATACTTGTGTGAATACATAGACAAACAGAGTGTCACTAGTATGCCTCTACTTGACTAGCTCGTTGATCAAAGATGGTTATGTTTCCTAGCCATAGACATGAGTTGTCATTTCATTAACGGGATCACATCATTAGGAGAATGATGTGATTGACTTGACCCATTCCATTAGCTTAGCACTCGATCGTTTAGTATGTTGCTATTGCTTTCTTCATGACTTATACATGTTCCTATGACTATGAGATTATGCAACTCCCGTTTACCGGAGGAACACTTTGTGTGCTACCAAACGTCACAACATAACTGGGTGATTGTAAAGGTGCTCTACAGGTGTCTCCGAAGGTACTTGTTTGGTTGGCGTATTTCGAGATTAAGATTTGTCACTCCGATTGTCGGAGAGGTATCTCTGGGCCCACTCAGTAATGCACATCACTTAAGCCTTGCAAGCATTGCAACTAATGAGTTAGTTGCGGGATGATGTATTACAGAACGATTAAAGAGACTTGCCGGTAACGAGATTGAACTAGGTATTGAGATACCGACGATCGAATCTCGGGCAAGTAACATACCGATGACAAAGGGAACAACGTATGTTGTTATGCAGTCTGACCGATAAAGATCTTCGTAGAATATGTGGGAGCCAATATGAGCATCCAGGTTCCGCTATTGGTTATTGACCGGTGACGTGTCTCGGTCATGTCTACATAGTTCTCGAACCCGTAGGGTCCGCACGCTTAACGTTTCGATGACAGTTATATTATGAGTTTATATGTTTTGATGTACCGAAGGTTGTTCGCAGTCCCGGATGTGATCACGGACATGACGAGGAGTCTTGAAATGGTCGAGACATGAAGATTGATATATTGGAAGCCTATATTTGGATACCGGAAGTGTTCCGGGTGAAATCGGGATTTTACCGGAGTACCGAGGGGTTACCGGAACCCCCCCGGGGGCTTAATGGGCCATAGTGGGCCTTTGTGGAGAAGAGGAGAGGCGGCCAGGGCAGGGCCGCGCGCCCCTCCCCCCTAGTCCGAATAGGACAAGGAGAAGGGGGCGCCGCCCCCCCTTTTCCTTCCTCTCTCCCTCCTCTTTCCCCTTCCACTCCTAATCCAACTAGGAAAAGGGAGGGAGTCCTACTCCCGGTGGGAGTAGGACTCCACCTGGCGCGCCCCTCCTGGCCGGCCGCACCTCTCCCCTTTGCTCCTTTATATATGGGGACAAGGGGGCACCCTAGAGACACAACAATTGATCGTTTGATCTTTTAGCCGTGTGCGGTGCCCCCCTCCACCATAGTCCACCTCGATAATACTGTAGCGGTGCTTAGGCGAAGCCCTGCGTCCGTAGAACATCATCATCGTCAACACGCCGTCGTGCTGACGAAACTCTCCCTCAACACTCGGCTGGATCGGAGTTCGAGGGACGTCATCGGGCTGAACGTGTGCTGAACTCGGAGGTGCCGTGCGTTCGGTACTTGATCGGTCGGATCCTGAAGACGTACGACTACATCAACCGCGTTGTGCTAACGCTTCCGCTTTCGGTCTACGAGGGTACGTGGACAACACTCTCCCCTCTCGTTGTTATGCATCACCATGATCTTGCGTGTGTGTAGGAATTTTTTTGAAATTACTACGTTCCCTAACAGTGGTATCAGAGCCAGGTTTTATGCGTTGATGTTATATGCACGAGTAGAACACAAGTGAGTTGTGGGCGATATAAGTCATACTGCTTACCAGCATGTCATACTTTGGTTCGGCGGTATTGTTGGATGAAGCGGTCCGGACCGACATTACGCGTACGCTTACGCGAGACTGGTTCTACCGACGTGCTTTGCACACATGTGGCTGGCGGGTGTCAGTTTCTCCAACTTGAGTTGAACCGAGTGTGGCTATGCCCGGTCCTTGCGAATGTTAAAACAGCACCAACTTGACAAACTATCGTTGTTGTTTTGATGCGTAGGTAAGAACGGTTCTTGCTAAGCCCGTAGCAGCCACATAAAATTTGCAACAACAAAGTAGAGGACGTCTAACTTGTTTTTGCAGGGCATGTTGTGATGTGATATGGTCAAGGCATGATGCTAAATTTTATTGTATGAGATGATCATGTTTTGTAACCGAGTTATCGGCAACTGGCAGGAGTCATATGGTTGTCGCTTTATTGTATGCAATGCAATCGCCCTGTAATGCTTTACTTTATCACTAAGCGGTAGCGATAGTCGTAGTAGCATAAGATTGGCGAGACGACAACGATGCTACGATGAAGATCAAGGTGTCGCGCCGGTGATGATGGTAATCATGACGGTGCTTCGAAGATGGAGATCACAAGCACAAGATGATGATGGCCATATCATATCACTTATATTGATTGCATGTGATGTTTATCTTTTATGCATCTTATCTTGCTTTGATTGACGGTAGCATTATAAGATGATCCCTCACTAATTTATCAAAGTATAAGTGTTCTCCCTTAATATGCACCGTTGCGAAAGTTCTTCGTGCTGAGACACCACGTGATGATCGGGTGTGATAGGCTCTACGTTCAAATACAACGGGTGCAAAACAGTTGGACACGCGGAATACTCAGGTTAAGCTTGACGAGCCTAGCATATAACAGATATGGCCTCAGAACACGGAGACCGAAAGGTCGAGCGTGAATCATATAGTAGATATGATCAACATAGTGATGTTCACCGTTGAAACTACTCCATCTCACGTGATGATCGGACATGGTTTAGTTGATATGGATCACGTGATCACTTAGAGGATTAGAGGGATGTCTATCTAAGTGGGAGTTCTTAAGTAATATGATTAATTGAACTTAAATTTATCATGAACTTAGTACCTTATAGTATCTTGCTTGTCTATGTTGATTGTAGATAGATGGCCCGTACTATTGTTCCGTTGAATTTAATGCGTTCCTTGAGCAAGCAAAGTTGAAAGATGATGGTAGCAATTACACGGACTGGGTCCGTAACTTGAGGATTATCCTCATTGCTGCATAGAAGAATTACGTCCTGGAAGCACCGCTGGGTGCCAGGCCTGCTGCTGATGCAACTGACGACGTTAAGAACGTCTGGTAGAGCAAAGCTGATGACTACTCGATAGTTCAATGTGCCATGCTTTACGGCTTAGAACCGGGACTTCAATGACGTTTTGAACGTCATGGAGCATATGAGATATTCCAGGAGTTGAAGTTAATATTTCAAGCAAATGCCCGGATTGAGAGATATGAAGTCTCCAATAAATTGTACAGCTGCAAGATGGAGGAGAATAGTTCTGTCAGTGAGCATATCCTCAAAATGTCTGGGTATAATAATCACTTGATTCAACTGGGAGTTAATCTTCCGGATGATAGCGTCATTGACAGAATTCTCCAATCACTGCCACCAAGCTACAAGAGCTTCGTGATGAACTATAACATGCAAGGGATGGATAAGACGATTCCCGAGCGATTCGCAATGCTAAAGGCTGCGGAGGTAGAAATCAAAAAGGAGCATCAAGTGTTGATGGTCAATAAGACCACCAGTTTCAAGAAAAAGGGCAAAGGGAAGAAGAAGGGGAACTTCAAGAAGAACAACAAGCAAGTTGTTGTTCAGGAGAAGAAACCCATGTCTGGACCTAAACCTGAGACTGAGTGCTTCTACTGCAAGCAGACTGGTCACTGGAAGCGGAACTGCCCCAAGTATTTGGCGGATAAGAAGGATGGCAAGGTGAACAAAGGTATATGTGATATACATGTTATTGATGTGTACCTTACTAATGCTCGCAGTAGCACCTGGGTATTTGATATTGGTTCTGTTGCTAATATTTGCAACTCGAAACAGGGGATACGGATTAAGCGAAGATTGGCTAAGGACGAGGTGACGATGCGCGTGGAAAATGGTTCCAAAGTCGATGTGATCGCGGTCGGCACGCTACCTCTACATCTACCTTCGGGATTAGTTTTAGACCTAAATAATTGTTATTTGGTGCCAGCGTTAAGCATGAACATTATATCTGGATCTTGTTTGATGCGAGACAGTTATTCATTTAAATCAGAGAATAATGGTTGTTCTATTTATATGAGTAATATCTTTTATGGTCATGCACCCTTGAAGAGTGGTCTATTTTTGTTGAATCTCGATAGTAGTGATACACATATTCATAATATTGAAGCCAAAAGATGCAGAGTTGATAATGATAGTGCAACTTCTTTGTGGCGCTGCCGTTTAGGTCATATCGGTGTAAAGCGCATGAAGAAACTCCATACTGATGGACTTTTGGAACCACTTGATTATGAATCACTTGGTACTTGCGAACCGTGCCTCATGGGCAAGATGACTAAAACGCCGTTCTCCGGAACTATGGAGAGAGCAACAGATTTGTTGGAAATCATACATACAGATGTATGTGGTCCGATGAATGTTGAGGCTCGTGGCGGATATCGTTATTTTCTCACCTTCACAGATGATTTAAGCAGATATGGGTATATCTACTTAATGAAACATAAGTCTGAAACATTTGAAAAGTTCAAAGAATTTCAGAGTGAAGTTGAAAATCATCGTAACAAGAAAATAAAGTTTCTACGATCTGATCGTGGAGGAGAATATTTGAGTTATGAGTTTGGTCTTCATTTGAAACAATGCGGAATAGTTTCGCAACTCACGCCACCCGGAACACCACAGCGTAATGGTGTGTCCGAACGTCGTAATCGTACTCTACTAGATATGGTGCGATCTATGATGTCTCTTACTGATTTACTGCTATCGTTTTGGGGTTATGCTTTAGAGACGACCGCATTCACATTAAATAGGGCACCATCAAAATCCGTTGAGACGACGCCTTATGAACTGTGGTTTGGCAAGAAACCAAAGTTGTCGTTTCTTAAAGTTTGGGGCTGCGATGCTTATGTGAAAAAGCTTCAACCTGATAAGCTCGAACCCAATCGGAGAAATGTGTCTTCATAGGATACCCAAAGGAGACTGTTGGGTACACCTTCTATCACAGATCCGAAGGCAAGAATTTTGTTGCTAAATTCGGAATCTTTCTGGAGGAGTTTCTCTCGAAAGAAGTGAGTGGGAGGAAAGTAGAACTTGATGAGGTAATTGTACCTGCTCCCTTATTGGAAAGTAGTTCATCGCAGAAACCGGTTTCTGCGATGCCTACACCAATTAGTGATGAAGTTAATGATGATGATCATGGAACTTCAGATCAAGTTGTTACTGAACCTCGTAGGTCAACCAGAGTAAGATCCGCACCAGAGTGGTACGGTAATCCTGTTATGGAGGTTATGCTACTAGACCATGACGAACCAACGAACTATGAAGAAGCGATGGTGAGCCCAGATTCCGCGAAATGGCTTGAGGCCATGAAACCTGAGATGGGATCCATGTATGAGAACAAAGTGTCGACTTTGGTTGACTTGCCCGATGATCGGCAAGCAATTGAGAATAAATGGATCTTCAAGAAGAAGACTGACGCTGACGGTAATGTTACTATCTATAAAGCTCGACTTGTTGCAAAAGGTTTTCGACAAGTTCAAGGGATTGACTATGATGAGACCTTCTCACCCGTAGCGATGCTTAAGTCTGTCCGAATCATGTTAGCAATTGCCGCATTTTATGATTATAAAATTTGGCAAATGGATGTCAAAACTGCATTCCTGAATGGATTTCTGGAAGAAGAGTTGTATATGATGCAACCGGAAGGTTTTGTCGATCCAAAGGGAGCTAACAAAGTGTGTAAGCTCCAGCGATCTATTTATGGACTGGTGCAAGCCTCTCGGAGTTGGAATAAACGTTTTGATAGTGTGATCAAAGCATTTGGTTTTGTACAGACTTTTGGAGAAGCCTGTATTTACAAGAAAGTGAGTGGGAGCTCTGTAGCATTTCTAATATTATATGTGGATGACATATTGCTGATTGGAAATGATATAGAATTTCTGAATAGCATAAAGGGATACTTGAATAAAAGTTTTTCAATGAAAGACCTCGGTGAAGCTGCGTATATATTGGGCATCAAGATCTATAGAGATAGATCAAGACACTTAATTGGACTTTCACAAAGCACATACCTTGACAAAGTTTTGAAGAAGTTCAAAATGGATCATGCAAAGAAAGGGTTCTTGCCTGTGTTACAAGGTGTGAAGTTGAGTAAGACTCAATGCCCGACCACTTCAGAAGATAGAGAGAAAATGAAAGATGTTCCCTATGCTTCAGCCATAGGCTCTATCATGTATGCAATGCTGTGTACCAGACCTGATGTATGCCTTGCTATAAGTCTAGCAGGGAGGTACCAAAGTAATCCAGGAGTGGATCACTGGACAGCGGTCAAGAACATCCTGAAATACCTAAAAAGGACTAAGGATATGTTTCTCGTTTATGGAGGTGACAAAGAGCTCATCGTAAATGGTTACGTTGATGCAAGCTTTGACACTGATCCGGACGATTCTAAATCGCAAACTGGATACGTGTTTACATTGAACGGTGGAGCTATCAGTTGGTGCAGTTCTAAACAAAGCATCGTGGCGGGATCTACGTGTGAAGCGGAGTACATAGCTGCTTCGGAAGCAGCAAATGAAGGAGTCTGGATGAAGGAGTTCATATCCGATCTAGGTGTCATACCTAGTGCATCGGGTCCAATGAAAATCTTTTGTGACAATACTGGTGCAATTGCCTTGGCGAAGGAATCCAGCTTTCACAAGAGAACCAAGCACATCAAGAGACGCTTCAATTCCATCCGGGATTTAGTCCAGGTGGGAGACATAGAAATTTGCAAGATACATACAGATCTGAATGTTGCAGACCCGTTGACTAAGCCTCTTCAACGAGCAAAACATGATCAACACCAAGGCTCCATGGGTGTTAGAATCATTACTGTGTAATCTAGATTATTAACTCTAGTGCAAGTGGGAGACTGAAGGAAATATGCCCTAGAGGCAATAATAAAGTTATTATTTATTTCCTTACATCATGATAAATGTTTATTATTCATGCTAGAATTGTATTAACCGGAAACATAATACTTGTGTGAATACATAGACAAACAGAGTGTCACTAGTATGCCTCTACTTGACTAGCTCGTTGATCAAAGATGGTTATGTTTCCTACCCATAGACATGAGTTGTCATTTGTTTAACGGGATCACATCATAGGGAGAATGATGTGATTGACTTGACCCATTCCGTTAGCTTAGCACTCGATCGTTTAGTATGTTGCTATTGCTTTCTTCATGACTTATACATGTTCCTATGACTATGAGATTATGCAACTCCCGTTTACCGGAGGAACACTTTGTGTGCTATCAAACGTCACAACGTAACTGGGTGATTATAAAGGTGCTCTACAGGTGTCTCCGAAGGTACTTGTTGGGTTGGCGTATTTCGAGATTAGGATTTGTCACTCCGATTGTCGGAGACGTATCTCCGGGCCCTCTCGGTAATGCACATCACTTAAGCCTTGCAAGCATTGGAACTAATGAGTTAGTTGTGGGATGATATATTACGGAACGAGTAAAGAGACTTGCCGGTAACGAGATTGAACTAGGTATTGAGATACCGACGATCGAATCTCGGCCAAGTAACATACCGATGACAAAGGGAACAACGTATGTAGTTATGCGGTCTGACCGATAAAGATCTTCTTAGAATATGTGGGAGTCAATATGTGCATCCAGGTTCCGCTATTGGTTATTGACCGGAGACGTGTCTCGGTCATGTCTACATAGTTCTCGAACCCGTAGGGTCCGCACGCTTAACGTTTCAATGAAAGTTATATTATGAGTTTATATGTTTTGATGTACCGAAGGTTGTTCGCAGTCCCGGATGTGATCACAGACATGACGAGGAGTCTCGAAATGATCGAGACATGAAGATTGATATATTGGAAGCCTATATTTGGATATCGGAAGTGTTCCGGGTGAAATCGGGATTTTACCGGAGTACCGAGGGGTTACCGGAACCCCCCGGGGGCTTAATGGGCCATAGTGGGCCTTTTTGGAGAAGAGGAGAGGCGGCCAGGGCAGGGCCGCGCCCCCCTCCCCACCTAGTCCGAATAGGACAAGGAGAAGGGGGCGGCGCCCCCCCTTTTCCTTCCTCTCTCCCTCCTCTTTCCCCCTCCACTCCTAATCCAACTAGGAAAAGGGAGGGAGTGCTACTCCCGGTGGGAGTAGGACTCCACCTGGCGCGCCCCTCCTGGCCGGCCGCACCTCCCCCCTTTGCTCCTTTTTATACGGGGACAAGGGGGCACCCTAGAGACACAACAATTGATCGTTTGATCTTTTAGCCGTGTGCGGTGCCCCCCTCCACCATAGTCCACCTCGATAATACTGTAGCGGTGCTTAGGCGAAGCCCTGCGTCGATAGAACATCATCATCGTCAACACGCCATCGTGCTGACGAAACTCTCCCTCAACACTCGGCTGGATCGGAGTTCGAGGGACGTCATCGGGCTGAACGTGTGCTGAACTCGGAGGTGCCGTGCGTTCGGTACTTGATCGGTCGGATCCTGAAGACGTACGACTACATCAACCGCGTTGTGCTAACGCTTCCGCTTTCGGTCTACGAGGGTACGTGGACAACACTCTCCCCTCTCGTTGCTATGCATCACCATGATCTTGCGTGTGCGTAGGAATTTTTTTGAAATTACTACGTTCCCTAACAGTGTGCCCTACTGCTCTCTCGCGGTGGTCGTCTGATCCTCTTGCCCACCCTTCTTGACAGTCTTCCCACTTACTTCATGATGTGCTTCTCCCTCCCCGCAAGCGTTCTGGAGGAAATCAATAAGCGTAGACGGATTTTCTTTTGGTCAAACAGTGACTCCTTCTCGGGGGCTAGGTGTTTAGTGGTGTGGGATCGGGTGTGTATGCCTAAGCAGGCAGGTGGTCTAGGTGTTAAAAACTTACGAGCGCAATTTTTTGCCTTATGTTGAATTTTGCATTCAAATTCCTCCACTCCCCCCCCCCCTTTGCCTTGGAAAGACTGGATTATAAACCACTCCCCACTACATGTAGGTCTAGGTAAAAATGCCTCCTTCCTTAGCAAGGCTATCATCGAGCATCTACATACACTAAGAGAGAGATCTCAGGTAAGGATAGGAGATGGCTCCTCCACATTTTATTGGTTAGATCTTTGGATACTTTCTAAGTCTCTCGCCACCACCTTCCCAGCCCTGTTTTCCCACCACACAAAGCCAAATGCTAAAGTCACACATATTATGATGGATGGGATTGATCTGGGCTTGCGTAGCCAGGTAACCTTAACTGCTTCTAATGAATTTGTTTCCTTGAGATTGTTCTTGCAGGATGTGCACCACACGGGAGCTCCGGACGAAAGATCGCTACTCAACGGGGCTGCCGTCTCCACCAAGGGCGCCTACAACGCCCTTGCCTCACAGCTGGCCGACCCAAACCTCGCTCACATATGGGACTCGAGGGTTCCTAGCAGGGTGCGGGTGTTTGGATGGTTGTTCTATCTTGACAGGCTTAACCCTCGAGCCAATCTACACCGTAAGTCTATCATCAACTCGTCGTCCTGTCCCCGTTGCAACGGTGCGCAGGAAGACCGTACTCACTTGTTCTTCGCATGCCCAGCTGCTACTGCCATTTGGGATGCACTTGGGCTGCAGCCATGTTCCTCACCTCTTGTGGAACTCGCCATGCCACCCCACCCTGCCGCAGTCAGTGTGGCCCTTCATTCTGCTGCTATTGCTCTGGAAAATTTGGGATGCACGGAATGCGATGACCTTTAGGGGGTTAACCAAACCCCAAATGATGTAATTAAGGCCGTAATCTCGGACCTCACTCTCTGGTCACACCGCCTTAGAAAGGCGGATCAAAAAATCCACGCCACATTGTGCCTTGTTGATTAAATCCTTTTGAAATATATTCAGATGGGGAGCCTTTCCCCGTGATAGTTTCAAAAATAAACAATGTTCTATGATGTAAAGACGCATGTGTGTACAAGATCATGCCTACTTTGAGATAGAAATATTGCGTTTTTCCAATCGAGCATTTCTCCTCGATAAATTTTGGTACAACATAGAGCACGGTGGCCTTATGTCATGCTCTCTAGCACAAGCAACAACATCAGCTTTCCTTCACGTATTGCTAGCCAGCCATGGCGGCATGCCACCACCAGCCGAGTACATAACGGCTGTATACCTCACCTACAATTCAGAAAGAACTGCCGCATATGATTGCTTCTAATGTGCAAAAAAATGTCGTAAAGAAATTGGGGATGCTAATTTCTGCTTGCTTGTAGACAAGTCAAGAGATGAATCCAAAAGAGAGCAAGTGGCAATGGTTATAATTTGTTTTGTGGACAAACCTGGTTTCACTCGTGAACATTTTCTGGAGTATCATTCATTTTTCTCGACAAAGGATGGATTTTATTACTCAAAATGAAGCATCAAAAGGATACAAACACAGTGAGCACACGTCCGGCCTCTGCATAGCTAAGATGCACATAGGCAACACCAACGCACGCACACACAAAAAATGCCGGCGAATAGCAGTCATATAAGACCAAAGCTATGCCTAAGCGAGAGAGAGAGAAACCTGCCCTGAAGCGATCAAAATCGCGATCGACAAACTACAACAATGACCATATCCGCTCCAACTATCTCATGACACCACAAGAACAACGAGATTCATCAACAGCAACGCCTTCGGTAAGGGAACGACACTCAAGTGTCGCCGTCGCTGGAACCAACCACCAAAGGTCAAAGTCTAGGTTTTCACCCTAAAGAAGCAGTCCGAGCATATCCGAACAATACCTTCAAGAAGGTAACGGACCGGCTACTCAAAAAGCACCACCATTTGAGTCAAGCATGTGTTGTCGCCACCACTTTCCGAGATCCTAGCAGCTGCATGCATGTGCTGGGTTAGAAAGCAATAGTTGCCGCTGCACAACCATACCCTCTGCATCAAGACATCGTCCATAGATTGCATATATCACCGTCGAACCAACCACCGGGTCATGGAGAGTATCACTCGCAAAGACCTTTCAGTGGACATCGTAATCCGCCGTGAGGCGGCCGCCACGCCGGAGTGTTCATCCTGGACCAACACTGACGAACGAGGACCTCACCACCGACTGCCACCTCGCCGGCCCTGAACACCATGGTGCAAATCCGGCCAAGCCTGCAACTGCCGTCCGGAGCCATATGTACCAGTCTTGGTGTGATCCGTGCCGTACATGCCATGCCGAAAGCCTTGCGGAAGCGCAACGGAGAATCCCGATCCATCTGTGGACGTTGGGGGTCTGGCGCCGCCACCCCATGGCCAGATGCGGGCAAGACGAACCACACCGGCGAATCACTGCAGTAGGCGTCCGACATGCGACAGCAATAGATCTAAGACCAGCCGATCGCATCTCTTGTAGACCAGCCGATCCACGTGGGTATCTTCTGTTTTGGCTCAACATCAATTAGTTGTGAACAATATTCGTGGACAGTGATATGACAGTGCTAGTAACACGTGTGGAGAGAGTGGAATGATCTAAAAGCCAAGTTCAAGGAAGGGTGTGCTTATGCATATTACATTCACTGTTTTGCTCATCAACTGCAGCTTGCTCTTGTTGCCGCATATACGACTGGTGTGCGTTATTCCACAGTGTTGGTTGGGGCTTGAAAGGCAGCACACGAGAGCAGTGTCGAGAGCCAACCAGGCGGCGACTGACCACCATTATGGGATGCTAACATCTGGCACTACCGGCCTGCCTGCCGCACGGCTACCGCTCCGACATCGCAACACCCCGGTCACCCCATTGGGCCAGCGGCACGCCTTGGGTTGCTCTTCGGCGCAGCATGTCGAGTCGGCCCCGAGGGATGCCTCCATGGACGCCCACATGCTGAGGGTCTTTGCGCCGTTTCCACTCCTCCCGCATCCTCCAAGCCTCCCTCCACCATGAGGCGCGTGGCGGCGTCCGCTTCTCGCCGCTACCTTTTCTGTTGCAACGACAGTGATGGCTTGTCGCGCTACAGATTGATCCCCTGGACGTAGGTTGTGACGCCAGTGGGAGTTTGGCTATAGTCGTACCGTCCGAAGGAATGGTGCTAGATTTTTTACAATTTTTTTAGAACGAAGGCTCGCGGAGAGCCCATCTTTAAATTAACAAAGCCATCAACCGGCCAGGAATTACAACACAACACCACACCAAGCACATCGGCCGAACGATACAAGGGAGCTCCCTAGGAAGCTTACAACTCGACGCAGAAAACTAGCTCAGAACAAGGAAGCCCAAGCTAGTACACGCCGCCGACCGCAGCAAACAAGAGCCAAGAATTGCGAGCAGCGTGAGCACAACGAGGACCTGCCGAAACAGAGTGGAGTTGTGGACATGACCGAGTCCAAGGTTGGAGGAAACCAAGCATCTTCCATCGCTCTCGCCGTAGAGGGACCCTTCCCTCTCGCCTTGGATCGAAAGGCGCCCCCGACGGTCATGAGAGACGCTCACCCTAGAGCAAGGGAGATGCCGACCTCGAGTCCTGGGATAGTCACAGAGCACAACCTCCTAGGACATGAGCACACCTCATCTGACACACCGAAGCAACCTAGGACACCTGAAAGACAGCGGGAAAGCCACCGGGAGGAGCCACTGAAGAATGAGCAGCACGGACATCAGGAGAGGCCGCAGAACGACGAGGAGCAGGAGTCGTCGGCCGCTGAAGAGAAACACCGGGCGTCCATGGCCAGGGACGTGCTGCTACTGCCGGGAAGAGGAACCCTATCCCCTACCGCCGGATCGCAGACGCCGTACCGCCGGAGCTGAGCCAAACACGCCACCGCCGAGGAGCACCGCACTTGAGGGGAGCGGGGACAGACTTCCCTACGAGCCAGGCCAACCACAGCCACCTGATAACCATAGCCGCCCAAAACTCCACCTTTGCCGCCCCTCACCCGAACGCACACTCCCCAGGCGGCGCCTCCAAGGAGGGCACGACGCGCAGCGCGCCGTCACCGCCCAATCCAAGAAGGATTTTGGGCTTTCACCCGGGAGGGGAACGGGGGTGGATAGGGTTGGGATCTCAGTTGCACCTCCAAGGAGGAAGGGCGGCGCCCAGGGGCGTCGCTGCCGCCGGGCCGGACCAGCCGACCAATGGTTTCCCACGGTCCCAAAACCGCACCACCGGGCACCCATCCACACCTTTCCGGCGACCAAAGCTGCTGGATCCGGCGGGGATGAGAGAGCTGAAGGGGAGGGGAGTCGAACCTCAGATCTGACGAGGAGGGGGATCTCCACGCCGCAGCCACCACCCGCCGCCGTCCCACCACCCGCGTGGTCGGGAACGCCGGCTAGGACCACCCACGGACGCCGCCAGCCGGGAGGGCGCCGCCGCCGCGCCAAGGGCCGCCGCCCCAGATCCGGAGTCCTCCGCCAGAAACGGAGCGAGCAGGGCCTCGCCGCCACCGTCACCGGCGACCGCGCAGGCTTGCCTGCGGCCACCTCGGGTGGCGACGAGGGGGAAGGGGGTGAGGGGTGGCGGCGCTGGGCGGAAACCCTAGTCGCCGCCCGAGTCGCCCGAGCGGACCTTTACATTTTTTTTAAAACATTTGAAAATGTCCTAAGAAAGTTTGGTGCACGGGTAGCACCAAATGGCTCGGTGCACCAGATACGTTCTCATCGTGGATGGGGGGAGAGTTGAGATTGGAGGAGGAGGCGCTGATTTAACAGTTCACGTTGATTACAGGGCACCCAAGAACGACTCCATTTCCCAACTCCTCCCTCCCCTCCCCTCCGCCGCCATTGGAGAAGGTCGCCGGGCAAAGCCCCGGGCAGCTGACGGCGGCGGCGGAGGCCCCCTTCCCTCCCGCGTTCCTTTGGGTGAGGCGGGTCACCCGGGGCGTAGGGGCCCTCCTCCCATATCTGATCCGTCGCGGCGGCGCGGCCGATCTGATCCGCCGATGGCGCAGTAGCGGCATGGTGATGGGAGGAGGCGGCGGAGCTGCGGGCTTCGTGGAAGATCTGGTGGTGCCGGCTGCTCGGTGGGCATGCTTGGTTATGGCGGCGGAGGTCGCAGTGGCCGGCGGCTTGGCCGGTCGGCGGCGACGGAACTTGGCCGGTGGCCGCGGCGAGGTTCTGTCTGGATCCCGGGTTGGCGGCCCTAGAGGGTGGTGGCTGGTGAAGCTAGGGCTTCCCGCGGCGGCATGGCGTGGTGCAGTCCCTGTCCAAGGCGGATCTGTGACGGCGATCTGCTATGGATTGGTTCGGATCAGAGACGGTGACGAGCGCGCGGGATCCTTCTCGGCGGCTCTCGCGGCTTGGCGAGGCGGGGTGGGAGCCCTCCTCCTAGGCTCCAGTGGTGGCACACTCAGGCAGTGGCCGGTGCGCCAGGGATCCCACGGTGGCACTGTTGTTGCGGTTGGTCGCCGGATCTAGGCGGCTGGATCTGGGGCTTTGAAGGCTGTCGAGACTGTGCACAGGTTGTTGGGTGGATTTCTTGGGACGCATCCGGGTGAAAACCTGGTCTTCAGTCGATGGCCGGAGCCGGTGATGATGATGCCCTTATCATCGTTTCCTTCATGAAGGCATCATCGAGATGAAGCTCCCAACTCCACTCAATACCTCCGGGGGAAACCCTAGATCAGCTGATCGGATGTTGGCGGCAATCATGTGTCGTTACCCCGTTGGGGGCGGCATTCTTGGAGGTGCACTCGGCCTCGCGAGACCAGCGGACGGCATCTTTGGTGGAGCGGTGCTTCATCCTATACATTGATGGCGACGGATCTTGACGGCGTGGCGCAGTGCAGATTCGGAGTTCGATGTGGGAGGATGGACTCGCGCAGGAGGACGACGCTTTCTGGCGTCGTGGTGGCGTCGATGGCAGAGAGACCTGGCACGGTAGATGCAACAGTACAGCTCTGAAGATGGATTTGTGGCAGGTGGCTGCGGCAGCCTCATACCCGGCAGGCGTCCTGGTTGAGGAGTGCGCCGGACTGGTAGGTGCCCCATACCAGGCAGACGTCCTGGTTGGGACCTCAGGTCTTAGGTGTTTAGGTTTGGCTGCGATGTCTGTTTGGTATTAGGCCCATGCTATCAGCGCCCCTTCATCAATTGGATAGGTGTAGCGACAGTTGTTGCTTAGACGGTGGCTTTAGTCTTGCTGTTGTATGACTTTGTAAGGTCTTGTAAGAATAATTAATAAAGTGGCCGCATGCATTGCTCAGATGCAGAGGCCGGAGGTCATCCTTCTTTTCTAAAAAAACAAAGTAGCTAAGGTCGTGCTTGTTTCAGCTTTGATTAGATTCAGATCATCTATGGATTCGCTTCAGTGGCAAAGCTCAACCCGTGACTCTGTTTGTTTCAGCTTTGATTCGATTAGAATCACATTTTTAGAGGAAATCGATTAGAATCACATGTGCATTCGCTTCACTGCTAACAAAGCTTATTATTATGTGAATGAGCTTCGCCACTGAAGTACACTTTGAGGTGCTTCAAGGAAATGCACTGAAAATGTCCTGAATCTTATTTCACTGGCAAAGTTGATTCAAAATAGTTGTTTGTTTCAGCTTCCCTGAAAAGTTGAATCTGGTCCTTGAATTTCAAATGAAATAGTTGTTTGTTCCAAATTCCAGAATCAGTTTCATTGCTAAAGCTGAATCTAGTCCCTGAATGTCAAAGAAATAGGGCTTAAGTGTGCCAACTTGATTCTTAGGGCAGGAACATCATCTGATAGTTATAGTCATGCCATGACTATAGTTACCCATGCCATGGCTATGTACTGATAGCTATAGTTCTACCATGATGTTCAATGACTCCATCTTCTGTCCTTGAAACACTCGTCTCCAGACTCCAGGAATTCTTCTTTCCATCATTCATCAATAGTAAGCTTTTCTCTGCCAGTTTCCTAAGTGTAGCTTTCATCATCATATTTGGCCAACCCAACCTACACGTTCACATATCCATCGTATACACATCATTTCAATGCCCCTTTCATCTTGCTCTTGATTTTGTAATCATGCCGGACTGCAAACCATTGGAGCTGGTTGTACCCAGCAAGAACACTAGCCTGCCATTCAAGAGAGAACATTTGCAATGACACCTATGAATAAAGCGAAATAACACTTGGGTCGCAAATATCTGTAGTTTACATCATGGAAGGCACTCTTGTATTTGAATGGATGCCCTGAAGTTACCATGATTCTGCCATGGAATTTATCAAATGGTAGGCACAGGCCCCTAAGAATTTGGTTATTGTCCATCCCAAGGCGAAACTCGCCAAGAAATTTCCCTGCAAAAGAATTAAACACAAAGCAATTAAGTGTGTCAACTTGATTCTTAGCGCAGTAACCTCATCTCTGATATGACAAGAATTGATGGTGACACCAACAACAACGGCTCTACGTACTAGGAGTAGGACAGGGAGGATTCATAGTGTGTCCTAGATATCAAAATAGAGACCCCGGTACAGAGTGATACCTATGATATACACACTGAAGCCTCAGTACAATGCAGGAATACCATCAGTTTCAGGTGTCTTCTTGTACACATCCAGCAACCCCCTACGCTTGTTTGCCCGGATTCAATCCAGATGGTATAGCAGGGTCCTGCATGCTACATTGCCAGCTGGCCATTACCATTTCCCGTCTCTCTCCTTGCCATAGCCGAAAAAGCTCTTGAAGTAGCCTTTGAGTGCAAAGTTACAGCAGAAAGGTGTGACTACTGTTTGGAATAAGCCGTGCCCGTCACGGGGGCGACCACATCGGGTGCGTGTGCGTGCGCGCACCGGACGCGTCGGGTGCAGTCTGAGCTGCGTCGAGTCCGTGGTGTGGTGTCCGTGTGAGTGTCTGGGCATAGTCCGGGTGTAGTACTCCGACTTGTGTATGGAGTGTGTGTGTGCGCGAGTTAGTAGTGCAGCGGTAGCGGGGTGGCCGTGGCGTTCGGTTGGAGCTCGCCCGCGTGGAGCGCGTACGTGCGCGTCTTGTGCGTGGGCCGGAGCATGCTGAGCATGGCGAATGCAGCGCGGGAGTGAGACGTGGAGACCGAGTCGCGTGGTGGAGTTGGTGGCTCCACGCGCGAGGGCGGAAGACTCGGCAGGAGAGCGCGTACGTGCGCGTAGAGCTAGCTGGAGTTCGTTTCGTGGGCGCTGCGTCGCCCAGTGGCTATAAGTCACGATGTACTGCTCATGTGTCTAGTGTGGAGCTTGAGTTCGTGCTTCAGTAACAAGAAGCGGCTGTTCGTGCGGCCGGCGGCGTTCGTGCGCCGGGCATATCTTGTTGTCCACTGCCTTGTTCCTCCTCCTTTCTTCTACGTTCTTGCGAGAGAGAGCGCTCCGGTGAGCGATCAAGGCGAGGCTACGACAACAACAACTACGTACTCTCAGTGTAGTACACTCGAGTTTGCTAAATTTGAAAAAACGAAATAAAACAATATCCAAAAAAATCTGAAATTTGGAGACAACAAACTTTATCAAATGTTTGAGCTTGTTGCAGGATTTCAACTCAAAATAACATCCAAGGAGCTCTCAGAAGAAAAAAAAACCACTGCTCAAACAGTGCACCAAACTTTGAACAAATTTAGGGAGGGACCCATTGACACTGATTGGAGGTGCACAGTGTGGAAAGCAAAGTACTCATATCACGCAAAGGTGAATAGACTACAGAGATTCTGAAATTGTCTTAACAAATAATTAGGAAACAGTTTGTCTAATTCACATCTAGATGTTTTTTAAGGATATCACATTTAAGCTCCTACAAGTATATAATGTAGCAACAAAAAAAAAACTAGGATAAAAAAATAGATTACAAACAAAGTGGACATCAGCTTAGATGTGTCCTAGACAGACCCATTGGGAAAAGATAGAACGTCTGTTTGAAGGACTCAAGTAGTACCTGCAGACTAAAAGAAACACAAGTAACGACCTAGTCAGCCGCCTCCCTAGAAAGCTAGAGTTTCTCTGCCTCCTGCCGGCGCCATCGCCAGTCCACCCCGTCTCCGGTGGCCTTATTGTCATGGGGGCGGAGTGGATCCTAGCCCTCGCCGGTGGAAGGGTTCCGTTTTTAGATCTTTCTTCGATTTTTGTTAGAGTTTGTGTCCTGATTAGGAAGGCGAGACGGCGGCGGCTCACTGAAGATGAAATAAAGGTCTCCCCGCCTAGTCCCCGTTTGAGACGGCGACGGCGACGGCGGCGGCTCATTAAAGACGGCGACGGCGGCGGCAGCGGTGACCGGCTGAGCGTGCTGCCGGACGACCTCCTCCGCGCCATCCTGTTGCGCCTCAAGGCCCTGCAGACGGTGCGGACGTGCGTGCTGTCCACGAGGTGGAGGCACCTCTGGCGCTGCGTGCCGTGCCTCGACATCGACATGGACGAGCCGGAGTTTGATTACCAATGTGAACTCAACAGCTTCATGACCAACCTTCTGCGCAGCCATGAGTTCACGCTCGTGGAGGACTTCCGGCTGCGCGGGGCCGACGTTGTCATCGGGGACCGTTTGCTCCGCCAGTGTGGTCAAGATACATGGCCTCGCCGGCTCAAAAGGTTGCATCTTTCCAGCCTGCGGTTGGAACTGAATGATCTTGCGTGCCACATGAGCAGCTCCGGCTGCCCTGCCCTGGAGGAGGTGCAACTGGAAAAATGTGTCTTCTTCACCACCAGCAACCCTAAGATCGTCTCCTCCTCACTCAAGAAATTGGTCGTCGATGGTGAATACAGGGTCTATGATGATGAGATTTTCCGGTTGATTATAGAGGCTCCTTCTCTTGTTTCTCTCCGCCTCGGCGAGGTGCTCGATCACATTGTTGATACGACCGAACCACATCACCTGCCGTCTCTTGTCGATGCGTCGATTCACCTGTATTGGATTGAAGACGACGTGACGCAACAACTGGGTATTTTTGGCGTGCTGTCTAATGTGACAACCTTGCACCTGTTGCATTCTGAGGTCACGGTATATCTTCTTCTTTATACCCCCTTTTGTTCAGTTTGCATCTCCTTTATCTGGGGCCATTTTAAAGATAACAAAATGACCATCTATCTCGGTTTCGTTTCAGTTGTTGTTCTATGAGAATCATCAGGATCTTCCTGTATTCAAGTTTGAGAACCTCAGAACCTTGTTCCTGGATGAGTGTCGTATTAGCGATGACTTCCTCGGAGTACAACAATACCTGTGGAACTTGCGTAACCTGCATAAGCTCACTTTGCGACATTGCATGGTGCTAC
Source organism: Aegilops tauschii subsp. strangulata (assembly GCF_002575655.3). NCBI lineage: Eukaryota > Viridiplantae > Streptophyta > Magnoliopsida > Poales > Poaceae > Aegilops > Aegilops tauschii. Next base: position 575,173,507 of record NC_053039.3, on the reverse strand, counting down.
TATTACTTCTTTCATGAATTATTACCGCATCTCAATATATTACGTAATATTGATTCCTTTGTGTTATTCAACAGGTCTCGGATTTTCAGCCTACAAAGGAGGTGATGGAACGCCGCCGGTCATATTATAAGGATCTAGTGCATTTCAAGTGCAACAACCTTAGGCTTAG